>NC_136856.1:14669726-15269726 GCF_951799975.1 Gobius niger
CCCACTTGATGTTGTTGCAAAATCATGTGAATCAAATGACCTACATATCAGTGCGCTTGTGTGTCCAACCTCTGCGCATGCGCTGGAACACGCCCTGCCGCACTGCCGACGGGCACCACATCCCCCCCATCGCCATCATCATGTCCCACTGCAGAGGTGTAACGTTTCAGAAAATGATTTGTGCATTTATTTGCCTCTTCAGCGCTCGGTCGTTCGCCTTTTCCCCTGGGTGTTTAAGTTTCTCCTGCGGATAAAGAGCAGTGGCTAATGGCAGCGATAGGATTTAGGTCAGAATATGAAATGAGACGCAGCTTCCCAGCCTCCCACCAGCAGACAGCCCGTTGTCATGGCAGCGCGGACAGCACGTCACTGTCCTTGGTGCTGAAACAAAAGCAGCCGCTCCCACGGGACACGAGGAGGCAGAGGATGAGATGGCACATAACAGTACACATATTTACAAAACATTTATCTTTAACCTGAGGGTGAAATAATAATAAAAATATGAATCAGGCATGAAGCAACCTTTTTTTTTCTGTGTGATTGACCCGCATACAGGTTTATTACAGCTAAACGAG
This sequence comes from Gobius niger, assembly GCF_951799975.1. Classification (NCBI taxonomy): domain Eukaryota; kingdom Metazoa; phylum Chordata; class Actinopteri; order Gobiiformes; family Gobiidae; genus Gobius; species Gobius niger. Next base: position 14,670,302 of record NC_136856.1, read on the forward strand.
CCGCTTTGGCTGGTGTATGGTCGACTGGCGCCCGCCCGTGGTCGCAGAGAGGAATTGTTCCACTTTGGCGCATTGCTGGGTCGTGATTTTAAGGGACCAGCTACTAAAAAATGCTACAATGACAAGTCAGACCTATTTATAGCTTGTATTTTGACGCCAAATAATGTTTTCAAAAATGAAGTCCAGCTTTTTAAGAGACGTGATTCATTAAAAATATATTTTATTATTATTATTATTATTATTATTATTATTATTATTATTATTATTATTATTATTATTATTATTATTATTATTATTATTATTATACATGATTGCAGTGCACACTCGCATAGACCCAACATGATACTGATAACCCTAAAATCAGGTACAATTCACCTTACTCCTGTGTATAATATGCATAATTTCAGTTGTATTAATTATTTATTACTTAATGCCTGTTTCAGTAAGTATGAGCCATGGAAATTATGAGACATGAGCAGTTTTTTTTTGTTTAGCGTCCCCCTATCTTTCCATTTACACTCCAATGAGAGAGTGCAGCCTATTATTTAAAATGTGGTATCTAAAACTCAGATTCATTACTACAACTGCTCAAAAGTCTTACACTGCTGGAAAAACACTGTTATGATATACACAGAGCAGTACATTCACACGTAAATCAGTCAGATACTGGATAATGGGAATATAATATAATAATAATAATAATAATAATAATAATAATAATAATAATAATAATAATAAAGTCTTGAAACCTATTCTTATTTGTATAGTAATCCAACTCTCAAAAACACAGCCTGATTACAATATTTACCTTATAAAGACATAGCCACTTTGACGCAAATACAGGTGCACAAATTTGTTTTTATTATTATTAAATCACACTGATATGGCATACAATAAAATCATACAAACGTACACTATATGTCACCACAGTACAAAAGCACTTTTTGCCTGCAACGTTTTTATATTAGTGATTCGTAGTAGACACTGTCACTGTGAATAGCTGGTTTCACAAACTTCATCAGTTAAGTTGATGGCACATGTTTCGTCATCATCCATTTGAAAAGGCCTTTAATACATTATGTATGTGTACATCATTACACCGTGTTATTAAGAGCTTACTACAGAACATTGTAGGCAACATGAAGTTGAGTCAAGTCAGCCATAGTTAGATTGTTACACATTTTAAAGCTCAATGACCTGAAATGGCAAGTACAGGTGACAGGTTTTCTTGGCAAAGACAAAATTGGTTTAATTGGTTATAATCAACTTCTCCATGTAACCTCGATAGCGCTTCAATATGAATACTGCAGAACTGTACAGGAGCTCAGAGGCCACTTAAAGTCTAGGGCTGTGATTCTCAACTGGCGGGTCGGTTTCCATTTCTTTCAATATGTACAGTATCTAATGAAATAGTATGATTGGTAGAGAATCGTTTTGATCATAATTTCACCTTTAGGCTTATTATCTAAGGCATAGTTCAACAATGATCTGTGGGAAAATACAGTATTTTATCTATAGCAGATTTCAATGATTTTTGGGTCGCACCAGTTGAGAATTACAGGTCTAGGAAATCACATTATTATTCCAGTAAGTATGTCTTAACAGTAAGCCCTCACCAGTTCACTCAGTACACCACATATTTGCAACATATTTGCATATCATGCTGGCTTTAAAAAGAAAAAGAAAATCAGTATAAAAATGAAAACTCAAGGCCTCACAATTAACTTTTCTGTAAATACTGTGAAAATATGACGAGATGTGAATAGTTTGGTCCTAAAACTAAAACATGTACAGAGTAGAGTCACGACTTTCCCACACTTAATATTTACAAACTGGTGCTTTCTTATGGACTTGTGCTTTCTCGTATTTAGACAGCTCACACACTTTAGCTTCCTTAATTTCTGGCGAGCATGAAGCTAGAAGGTTTATGGTCCAATTTGAATTTTAGAAAGGCATAACACAATGGCATCCCAACGTCTTTCCATCCACCGTGGCTTCTTCAAAACTGCTTCAGTCCCAGCAGGTTGTTCTTCTCAAAACAGATGAAGCCATGCAGTCTTTTCATGCATAAAGTAGATGTGAAAGGACTATGGGAGTCCTTGATTGAATTGATGTGCTTACTCATGAATGATGTCCTTGATTGGTCACTATAGCAATACTAGTGTTTTGAACAATTTCTATATTTCAGTGCATATAAGGACGATGATCAAGTATAATAATTTGAAATGCATGGTTTCTTCATTCCTTGCAAAGCCGTCCATGTATCAGATGATCACTGGGTGGGACATGGCCTTATTTAGCGCTACTGGTGCTGCTGACGGAGCTCTGAAAAACAGGAGAGGAGATAGAAGGGCATGAGAAATACATAGGGGACATTTGTCAAGGCAAGTCATGCAGTCACTCGGGAAAAGGCTTCAGGCAGAAAACAAGGTCTCGAGGATTTGGTAGCATCCTTGAGCAGTGAGCTAGCAGTGGAGAGCCTTTTCTATCAACAACCCCAAAAAAAACATGCTGTGTGAGCAAGTGGGTGAGAGCGGTTGCTAGGTAACTGGGTGGCTGGAGCGCTTGGCTTTTTCCTGCTCAAAGAAATAGGTCAAAATTCACACCGATGTAACACACGCAGGAGCTGGGGTGTTAAGAAATGAATCTAGAAATGAAAGGCACTCAGACAAATGCACTTCCAAAATGTTTCAGTTGGTAAGTGGTGGCACAAAAGAAGGATGCAGTAGTCATATATTGCATGCTTGATGTCGTTTGCAGTAGAAAGCTTAGAAGTGCTGTGTTAAAACTGCAAAGTATTCTGGGATTAGTGGCATGTTCTGTAATAAGAAGCCAAAGGAGGTTTTAAAATGCAAGATACTGGAGTTATGATTTGCATTAGAGTGTTTATTTAACAGCAGTGTTTGTTTAACCTCTTACCCCCCACCTGAACCGGCATAACCCAAATCTAAAAGCTTTTTAAAAAAGCATTAAAATAGCGATGAAAAAGTGATGAAAAGGCAGCAATAAAGCAACAAAAATCTGCTGGAAAAGCAACAAAAAAGGGGGAAAAAAAGCTATGAAAAAGCAACAACAAAAAAAACTAAAACATGACAAAAAGGCAACAGAAACGTGACAAAATTGCAAGAACAAAAGCAATGAAAACGTAACAACATCAAAAAGACAATAACATGACTAAAACATGACAAAAAAGAGACAAAAACACTTCAAAAGTTTGACAAAAACACGGCAACAAAATGACAACTAAGATCACTTTTGTAGGTCTTAGCTTTGAAATGAGGCATTACACTGTTGGTCTTCAGTCAATGTGCTTTTAGATTTGGGTTAAGCCGAACTGGACAAAATGCTCTTGGTTCAGGCGGGGGGTAAGAGGTTAAAGGAATAGGCCACCGTTTTGAAATACTGAGACATGTTCTTACCTTAGCTTTGACGAGTTCTTTAGGACCTGTCTGGTCCGTGCCTTCAATCACGTAAACACAGCGCAGACGGCGTTAGCATTTAGCCTCTCCCTCTCTCCACTATAGCTCCAAAACAGGTCAAGATAGAAACTACCAAGCTCTTCCACGTTTTCCCTATTTAAATATGGTTACGTGAAGTGTTCCACTACAAAGTATAATAACACAAAATTAAACAACGTAACCATATTTAAATAGGGAAAACGTGGAAGAGCTTGGTAGCTTCTATCTTGATCAGTTTTGGAGCTATAGTGGAGAGAGGGAGAGGCTAAATGCTAACGCCGTCTGCGCTGTGTTTACGTGACTGAAGGCACGGGGGAAGATCAGACAGGTCCTAAAGAACTTGTCAAAGCTAAGGTAAGAACATATCTCAGTATGTAAAAACAGTGGCCTATTCCTTTAACCTGCTTCTTATCATTTTGGCTAAAGTGAATCTATTGTTGACATTGTTTGCCACTCACAGAAAACATTGAAAACATGTTGATTGACATTGACATTGTGGGACAGTTATGATAAAGCTTTGAGTGGTTAGTTCAGGCATTTCCAATCTATTCATCAGGGTTATCAGCTGAAGTTCAGGTTTAGCCCAGGCCAAACCTGGAGTCAGTCCTTGGTTAGGCCTAATCTAATTTTGAACTGGGACTAAACATTACAATTGGTTGCAGCTCTTAAGGTGAGAGTTTTTTACTATTTTTGTCAAGAATTTGAATTCAAAAGGTTGCAGACCCGTACATGAAATTAGCAAAATTATTTATAAGCCAAGCCATGTACAAAAATCCAATTAGATACACAGCATATACTTACAGGTGATAAATTATTTGGACTGTTGCCGTAGCATTTCACAATTCAAAACAAAATATTACATGATTAAAATATACATGTTGAAAAATGTTGTGTGACTGAAAATCATGTACAGACTTTTTACTGTGCGCTACGTTTCCCATCACTTGGTTGATTCATTTGCAGTAGAAACGTCTGCATGTTCTTGAGGGATATTTTTTTATATGCGTGTGGCATCAACGAAATGTATTTTTTGGCAAATTTGTTGAGAACAGAAATAAGGGAAGACAGGTGGTTAGGCAGACATCTAATCACTGAAAACAAAACAAAAGAAAAGGATCCAGAGAGTGGGACTCCTCCATACCTCCAGCCGCCGAGTGGATCTTCCTCACTTTGGATACTTAAATGGGGGAAAAATAAGGAGATTTAAGAGTCAGTTCAGTGGAAAATCAAAAGGCAAAAAAAGGTTTGTAACAAGTAAAAAAGACATATCAAATATGAATATATTGCAATTTGTTTTACTTTATTGTAGTAAATCGAAGGAGACATAGACAAGCTTGTCTTAATTACTATCTCTAACAATTGAGTTTTGAGGAAGAAAAACACAGTTTGACAAAAGCATCCCACAGACAACAGGAGTCAAATCCACATGTAGCAATACAATGAAAACACATTAAAAAATGTAGCAACCACTAAATGGGATTGAATATTATTATTGTGAAAGTGAGGCATTTTGTTTGGTTTGTTCATGTTTGTTTGTTTATTTATTTTAGTTGCTTTTAGTTGTGGATTAATTTATATTTAGTAATATGAATTTTGGCATATGTCTTCTTGCACTTTTTATCTTGAAGGATGATAAACATTCTTTAAATACTGGTTTAGATGGATTGGGCTTTGTTTTTTTGTTGTTCTTTTACGAGCAAAAAAATGTGTGGTTAAGGTTTAAAAGTAAAGAAAAAAATCAAGAAATCAATTTCATCACAAAATAAGAATTTAACACTCCTTTAATGAAAAAAGATGTAGTGAACACCAAAGTGCAAGTTACGTACACATGATCTTATACTGTTTAAGTTAAGATTGCATCTGTACCTGCAGAGTAGAAGCAGCGGAGTCGCTAGTGTCACTCACTCCTGTGCCGCGTGGTAAACTGGACACTATGTATCTGGAGCCCTTGGGCAGAGGCTGTCTCACCACCAGCTTTCCTTTCCTGGTCTCTGCCAGGAACATGCTGTACCAGTAGGCATCGTTGGACACCAGAGTGGAGTCTGCGATGGTGGAGTTCCTCTCACTGAGCACGCTGTTCCTGCAGGGAGGAGGAGCTTTGCTGCTGGACTTGGGTTTCTGACACTTGAGCACGATGGTGACCAGGATGGTGATGAGCAGAAGGAAGGACACCGAGCCCAGACCAATGACCAGATACAGGTTCAGGTCTGAGAAGATGTCGTACTCCAGAGGCACCTCGGTCATGTCAGAGTAGGCCTTCACAGCCGTCTCCACTGTGGACAGTTTGATGGTCACTGTGGCCGACAGGGAGGGCTGCCCGTTGTCCTTGGCAACCACCACCAGCTGCGGGTGGCGCGGGTCTCTGTAGCTGAACATCCTCATGGTGCGGATCTCTCCGTTGTACTGGTCCAGGCTGAACAGAGTGGCGTCAGTCACCTGTAGAAACTGGTAGGTGATGCGAGAGTTGTGCACAGAGTCGATGTCCAGAGCTATCACTTTGGCCACCAGCGAGCCTTTATCAGTGGACCTGGGGATCTTCTCCTCCACCACTGAGCCGTGTGCGCGCCATGGGGACACAATGACCGGAGCGTTGTCGTTTTGGTCCACAATAATGATGTGGACAGTCACGTTACTGCTGAGAGGAGGAGAGCCTGAGTCTCTGGCCTCGATGTGGAAGAGAAACTCCTTCTCAATCTCATAGTCAAAGGTTTTCAGAGCGTACAGGTTGCCGTTCTCTGGGTTGATGGAGAACAGCATGGACATGGAGGTGTTGACGATCTCCTTCTCCAGGATGAAGTAAACTAGATACTGGTTTTCATGCAGGTCAGGGTCAAAGGCCGTGAGGGAGCCGAGCAGAGCTCCTGGAGCGTTGTTCTCCATGACGCGTATAGTGTAAAAGGACTGGGGGAACTGTGGCACATTGTCGTTCACATCCAGCAGCTCTAAAGTCATAGTCTCATTGTCAGATAATGGAGGAGAGCCTCTGTCTGTCACAGTGAAGGTGATGTCGTACTCTGGGACTTTCTCCCGGTCTAAAGGCTCCGACACCACCAGCTCATAATAGTTATCAGAGGACTGCCTCAGTTTGAAAGGTAAATTGGGAGGAACAGACAGATCTACAATCCCATTGTTCCCTGAGTCTTTGTCACTAACACTAACTACAGCTATCACTGTGTCTACGGGCTCGTTTTCTTTAATAGGATTCTGAAAAGATTTAACAGAAATTTCAGGGTGATTGTCGTTCATGTCTGTGACCTGTATAGTCACTTTACACTGTCCAGATAAGGGGTTAAGCCCCTTGTCACTGGCAATAACCTCCATTTCATAGATCTTAAAATCCTCATAATTAATCATCTCTTTGACTCTGATTTCACCGTTGTCTGGGTTCAGTGTGAACATGTTCTGTGTCCTCTCTGATGTGTACAGGCTGTAAGAATAAACCAAATCAGAGTTGGAGCCTTCATCTAAATCTGTAGCGTTTAGTTTAATCACTAAACTGCCGATTGGGGCATTCTCCAAAACATTAACCTCGTACTTGTCTCCATCAAATGTAGGGGCGTTGTCGTTCACATCAAGCACGCGGACAATGATGCTGGCTGTACCTGTGCGCGTGGGCACCCCTCCGTCCACTGCTGTCAGAATCAGATCATGAGCAGCCTGCTGCTCTCTGTCTAAAGCCTTTTTCAAAATCAAATCCGCAAACTTTGTCCCGTCTCTGCTGGTTTGAATTTCCAGACCAAAATGTTCACTCGAGCTCAGATGATAATTTTTCACTGAATTTGTTCCAACGTCGGGGTCCTCTGCGTTATTCAGTGAAAACCTCTCTCCAACAGGACTTGACTCTGATATGTCCAGATGCATCGTTCCGCGATGGAAATGTGGAGCGTTGTCATTAATATCCGTTATTTCAACCTCAATATTAAACATGCGTATTGGATTTTCAATTGTAGCGTCTAATTTTAAAAAACACGATGTGGTTTTACTTGGACACAGAAACTCTCGGTCTATCCTTTCCAAAACAAAAAGCTCTCCAGTTTGTCTGTTGATGTCGAGATATTTCTTGTTCTTTCTTATGTCAATGCGCATTTTTCTTTCATTCAACGTCTTCACGTCCAGTCCCAAATCTACAGCCAAATTCGCTACAACAGCTCCTTCCTCCATTTCTTCAGGAACAGAGTAATGCGTAACAGCGAAAACAGCGTCCATTACGAGAAAAATGAACAAAGTTACGGACAAATACCTCGCGCTGAATGTACTTCCTTCCATGATGCGCGTCATTTTGGAAGTATATTATCCAACTACGACGTAAATTTCCAATGCACTCTTTAGATACGCAGCTAGAGCAGCACTGTGACAGAAATGCGAATGGCACGCGTAATAAGCATGCGTAAAGCTTGGCACATGACCGCCTCCACCAATAACATCCGAGGAAACAGATGACATCAGGAGTAATATTTTTATGGAATACAGCGCCGATGATAGTTTCATTGTTTTTTTGTTTTTTTGTTTTTTTGCTACATTTGCAACAAAGTGAAAATACTTTTACATATTGTTATTGTGTCAAAAAAAAAAAAGTGTGCAGTCGTTCATCACGTGAGCATATTCATTTATTACACAGGTTTACTACATAATTAAACCAGAAAGTCCAGGCAATATTTAAAATAAGCACTAAAATGGCACTCTCGATTAATTCATTCACAAAGCACAAAAACCATCATATGAGTTTTAAAAGCAAGTCAATCCATCAAAATATTATTGCATTCAATGTGTAGCCATGAATCTTTTCATATTATAGCTATAGCACACACATAGAACATCGTGTTTGCACATCCCTCCTGCTGTCAGATGCTCGTCTCACTCCCTTTCTCAACAAACCAAAGTCTTATTCAGGATTTAATCACCACCCTACACATTCAATGGTCTAAGCTAACAGTAATTTATTAGGTTAAAAGTCGCTATTTTGATTTTCAAACCAATAATATGACATTTATTTGTTAAGATGCAAATACTAGACTAGCTGGATACTTCAAAGTTTACTCCAAACTAACCCTATGTGCATCAGAAGTTCAGTAAAATCCTCCAGGTTAACGTATGGCTGAGAATAATTTGAGACCAAACTCAAATTAGGCTGCGGCATGGAACAACATATCAAATAATTAAAAAACATTAGTAACATATAGTATTTTTAAACAGCTGCACACCACACACTGTTAACTCAAACCAGCAAACATTAGCACATCTGTTGCTTCCCACAATTATCATCTGCAGCCTTTTAACCACTCCTGTAGTAGACATGTCAGAGATGCTTCTTATTCAAATATTTAAACTTTACATTCTTCATGTTTAACACATCAACTTTGTCATCAAACTATTTGCTACTTACAGTAAAATACCAATGACTTTCAGTAAACAGTTGCAATGATGAAGGAATATTCTTTCTAAATGATACCACTAATTCTTGCTTGTCAACAGTCTCTACATTTTGAACTCTGTTCACATGCAGAGTTTTGCAGCAGAGAAGCAAAATGACCATACCAAACAAACCAGGAAGAGCTTATGGGACAGAGAAACATCCCTGCAATAACATAAACGTATATCTACAAATATAAAGTAGATTTGTGTGAGATATTTTTTTAAAGAATGTTCATAAAGTGGCACTTCAACCAAAATCAGTAAAATACAATTAACAGCACAACATGTCTGTGAGGTTATGTCAGCAATAAAAAAAGAAAGGTGCAAATGCAGAACATTTTATATTTTCACAATAAAATATCTGCTATTAAGGAGAAATACAATGACAATAAAAGCTCTCTTTTGCATTCAGCTTCAGTTGAAAGCACTTCCCTCATGGTGACTGAGTGGTTAGTGCCCTTGCCTCACAGCAAGAAGGTCCTGGGTTTGGTTCCCAGAAAGTGTGGGCCTCTCTTTCTGAAGTTTGCAGGTTTCTGTCCCTGTGTCTGGATGGGTTTCCTCCGGGTGCTCCGGTTTCCCCCATCAACCAAAACATGCACTACAGGTTAATCCTCCAGCCAGGAGATTCAGAACATTAGCCTCACTCAACATTTGGAAATGGGTCCCCAGGCGCTGCACCAAGCTGCCCATTGCTCCTGACGGGTTGCCCCAGCAGCATGGAAGGAAGAGTCAGAACAAAATTCCCTATGCGGACAATAAAGTACACCGTACCTCACCTGCAGTTCTAATTAATTTCAGACTGTAATAACAAAAGCAAAATTAATCACAACAAATAGTTTTTGTTTTTGAATTGCCCAATATCTCAACTGTAGTTGCCTCACAGTGGTGCATAAATATTGCAGATTAATAAGCACGAATCATTTGGAAGCCAGCACAACTACACACAGAGAAGGAGAAAGACAAATGTAAGGTCCAAATGAAAAATCAGCAATAATGCAGCAGAAAGACAGAAGCCCCACATCTTAGACACTCCTTCACAGCAAACTCAAGAGAAAGAGTTGTAACTTATTTTCAAAATTTCTATTTGAAAAAGTTTATCCCATAAAAATAGAACATCCGCCAAAAAATGTATATGACATTAGCATGTAGAATCATAGCGATACACAAAGACTGTAACTATATTTTTGTATTTAGTTGTCTTAATATTTAATTTATTTATCAACATTATTGGCACTGGAAGAACCAGACAAATGCATTGTTTGAAGTGTTAAAACGAAGCTCCTGTTTTTCACTCGTACAATGATGTATGAATTAAAATGCTGTAGAATTTATGGTGAACTTTAAGATGTAAAGAAGCAATAAAACTTGTTTTGTTTTGTTTTGTTTTGTTTTGTTTTGTAAGTAAGAGTATTATTCAAAACTTATGATATTGTTTTGGTAAATGAATTCTGTTGAAATTAAGTCTTGAGAGCTATGCATTAACAATACTTTACCTGCAGAGTAGAAGCAGCAGAGTCGCTGGTGTCACTCACTCCTGTGCCACGTGGTAAACTGGACACTATGTATCTGGAGCCCTTGGGCAGAGGCTGTCTCACCACCAGCTTTCCTTTCCTGGTCTCTGCCAGGAACATGCTGTACCAGTAGGCATCGTTGGACACCAGAGTGGAGTCTGCGATGGTGGAGTTCCTCTCACTGAGCACGCTGTTCCTGCAGGGAGGAGGAGCTTTGCTGCTGGACTTGGGTTTCTGACACTTGAGCACGATGGTGACCAGGATGGTGATGAGCAGGAGGAAGGACACCGAGCCGAGACCAATGACCAGATACAGGTTCAGGTCTGAGAAGATGTCGTACTCCAGAGGCACCTCGGTCATGTCAGAGTAGGCTTTCACAGCCGTCTCCACTGTGGACAGTTTGATGGTCACTGTGGCCGACAGGGAGGGCTGCCCGTTGTCCTTGGCAACCACCACCAGCTGCGGGTGGCGCGGGTCTCTGTAGCTGAACATCCTCATGGTGCGGATCTCTCCGTTGTACTGGTCCAGGCTGAACAGAGTGGCGTCAGTCACCTGTAGAAACTGGTAGGTGATGCGAGAGTTGTGCACAGAGTCGATGTCCAGAGCTATCACTTTGGCCACCAGCGAGCCTTTATCAGTGGACCTGGGGATCTTCTCCTCCACCACTGAGCCGTGTGCGCGCCATGGGGACACAATGACCGGAGCGTTGTCGTTTTGGTCCACAATAATGATGTGGACAGTCACGTTACTGCTGAGAGGAGGAGAGCCTGAGTCTCTGGCCTCGATGTGGAAGAGAAACTCCTTCTCAATCTCATAGTCAAAGGTTTTCAGAGCGTACAGGTTGCCGTTCTCTGGGTTGATGGAGAACAGCATGGACATGGAGGTGTTGACGATCTCCTTCTCCAGGATGAAGTAAACAAGATACTGGTTTTCATGGAGGTCAGGGTCAAAGGCCGTGAGAGAGCCGAGCAGAGCTCCTGGAGCGTTGTTCTCCATGACACGTATAGTGTAAAAGGACTGGGGGAACTGTGGCACATTGTCGTTCACATCCAGCAGCTCTAAAGTCATAGTCTCATTGTCAGATAATGGAGGAGAGCCTCTGTCTGTCACAGTGAAGGTGATGTCATACTCTGGGACTTTCTCCCGGTCTAAAGGCTCCGACACCACCAGCTCATAATAGTTATCAGAGGACTGCCTCAGTTTGAAAGGTAAATTGGGAGGAACAGACAGATCTACAATCCCATTGTTCCCTGAGTCTTTGTCACTAACACTAACTACAGCTATCACTGTGTCTACAGGCTCGTTTTCTTTAATAGGATTCTGAAAAGATTTAACAGAAATTTCTGGGTGATTGTCGTTCATGTCTGTCACCTGTATAGTCACTTTACACTGTCCAGATAAGGGGTTAAGCCCCTTGTCACTGGCAATAACCTCCATTTCATAAATCTTAAAATCCTCATAATTAATCATCTCTTTAACTCTGATTTCACCATTGTCTGGGTTCAGTGTGAACATGTTCTGTGTCCTCTCTGATGTGTACAGGCTGTAAGAATAAACCAAATCAGAGTTGGAGCCTTCATCTAAATCTGTAGCGTTTAGTTTAATCACTAAACTGCCGATTGGGGCATTCTCCAAAACATTAACCTCGTACTTGTCTCCATCAAATTTAGGGGCGTTGTCGTTCACATCAAGCACGCGGACAATGATGCTGGCTGTACCTGTGCGCGTGGGCACCCCTCCGTCCACCGCTGTGAGAATCAGATCATGAACAGCCTGCTGCTCTCTGTCTAAAGCCTTTTTCAAAATCAAATCTGCAAACTTTGATCCATCTCGTCCTGTTTGAATTTCAAGGGCAAAATATTCACTCGAGCTCAGATGATAATTTTTCACTGAATTTGTTCCAACATCCGGGTCCACCGCGTTATTCAGTGAAAACCTCTCTCCAACAGGACTTGCCTCTGATATGTCCAGATGCATCGTTCCGCGCCGAAAATGTGGAGCGTTGTCATTAATATCCGTTATTTCAACCTCAATATTAAACATGCGTATTGGATTTTCTATCGTTGCGTCTAATTTAAGGAAGCAATATGTTGTTGTTTTCAAAGGGCACAAAATTTCCCTGTCGATCCTCTCTAAAATGAACAGCTCACCCGTGTCTTTGTTGATATCAAGATACTTCTTATTGCCCTCCACGTCGATGCGCATTTGTCTTCGTTTGAGAGATTTTACGTCCAGACCTAAATCTGTTGCTAAATTTGCGACCACGGCTCCCTCCTCCATTTCTTCAGGCACAGAATAATGCGTGATAGAAGTCACAATTTCCATTGAAGTAAGAACAAAAATAAATGAAAAAACGCACCTCCTACAACAATTCCGGATATGTCGATGAGCCATATTCAGAATCGGTTTGTATTATCCGTTTCGAGGAGTCCTTGAAGAGCAACTGAAGAACGATTCAGACAAAAGAAAGTGTTTTGCGCAATGAAACCCTTCGCAGACAACCTGAAAGTACCGGACCGCCCTCCAATGAGAGCGCGCTGGAGCGATGACATCATGTTTGTCTGTTTTTGTGGAGAGCAGCGACAAAACTGTTGTAGTCTAAAGTGTGGAGGCCGTGTACTGAGGGGATCATTTGAGCCTTGTACAATCACTCACTTCATTTTGTGAATTTGTTTTAAATCGTTGGTATCCTATTTTTATTTGCAGTATTGTATCACGCGGTTTGACCTGTTTGCAGGAGAAATAGCTACACTGCACTGGTAATGGCCTAAGTCCCCAGGTGCATTAAACATATACACGTTTTAAACATGTCTGATCCTTTAAACCGATTTTAACAAAAGTCTATTTCCAGAAAATGTAAAATTTCTAACAATGATTGTGTGCATTATGTTATGCCTTCGTCTTTTTGAAGTAACAGCCAAAAGAAATGTAAATGTAAATGTGTAAATGTGTCTTGCTTAAACGTCTAACACACTTTTCAACCAGTGGTTTATTATCTATGTTTGACCAAACAGAAACGATGAGCAGTAATCCTCTCTTAGCTGTTAGAAAAAGTCCATATGACACTGCATTTAAGTTGGCTTATAGGAGGGTTGGGGTTACACTTGTTTGTTTGTTTGTTTGTTTGTTTGTTTGTTTGTTTGTTTGTTTGTTTGTTTGTTTGTTTGTTTGTTTGTTATTGTTTTTGTTTTGTTTTTTTATTATTATTGTAAATATTCAATATATTTTGGTCTTTCAAACAATGACCATGACCAACAATCAAGATACAAACTTGTTTCAAAAAAGTTTGGAATTTGTTATTAACCAAGTCACAAACAAAATACATGTTTTATAATCTTGGGGCTATTATCATGTATGAAATGATTCCAAATATTTTTACAATCACATTTTATTATGGGTGTTTTTTCATGAAATCAATGCTCAATTTGAGTTGAAGAAAAAAATTGTCTTTCTGCAACTGTAGCTGTACCTAAATCTGTCTGATATACAATGGGTATTAGGTTATGGTGTTCACTCCTACCTGAAGAGTAGAAGCAGCAGAGTCGCTGGTGTCACTCACTCCTGTGCCGCGTGGTAAACTGGACACTATGTATCTGGAGCCCTTGGGCAGAGGCTGTCTCACCACCAGCTTTCCTTTCCTGGTCTCTGCCAGGAACATGCTGTACCAGTAGGCATCGTTGGACACCAGAGTGGAGTCTGCGATGGTGGAGTTCCTCTCACTGAGCACGCTGTTCCTGCAGGGAGGAGGAGCTTTGCTGCTGGACTTGGGTTTCTGACACTTGAGCACGATGGTGACCAGGATGGTGATGAGCAGAAGGAAGGACACCGAGCCCAGACCAATGACCAGATACAGGTTCAGGTCTGAGAAGATGTCGTACTCCAGAGGCACCTCGGTCATGTCAGAGTAGGCCTTCACAGCCGTCTCCACTGTGGACAGTTTGATGGTCACTGTGGCCGACAGGGAGGGCTGCCCGTTGTCCTTGGCAACCACCACCAGCTGCGGGTGGCGCGGGTCTCTGTAGCTGAACATCCTCATGGTGCGGATCTCTCCGTTGTACTGGTCCAGGCTGAACAGAGTGGCGTCAGTCACCTGTAGAAACTGGTAGGTGATGCGAGAGTTGTGCACAGAGTCGATGTCCAGAGCTATCACTTTGGCCACCAGCGAGCCTTTATCAGTGGACCTGGGGATCTTCTCCTCCACCACTGAGCCGTGTGCGCGCCATGGGGACACAATGACCGGAGCGTTGTCGTTTTGGTCCACAATAATGATGTGGACAGTCACGTTACTGCTGAGAGGAGGAGAGCCTGAGTCTCTGGCCTCGATGTGGAAGAGAAACTCCTTCTCAATCTCATAGTCAAAGGTTTTCAGAGCGTACAAGTTGCCGTTCTCTGGGTTGATGGAGAACAGCATGGACATGGAGGTGTTGACGATCTCCTTCTCTAGGATGAAGTAAACAAGATACTGGTTTTCATGGAGGTCAGGGTCAAAGGCCGTGAGAGAGCCGAGCAGAGCTCCTGGAGCGTTGTTCTCCATGACGCGTATAGTGTAAAAGGACTGGGGGAACTGTGGCACATTGTCGTTCACATCCAGCAGCTCTAAAGTCATAGTCTCATTGTCAGATAATGGAGGAGAGCCTCTGTCTGTCACAGTGAAGGTGATGTCGTACTCTGGGACTTTCTCTCGGTCTAAAGGCTCCGACACCACCAGCTCATAATAGTTATCAGAGGACTGCCTCAGTTTGAAAGGTAAATTGGGAGGAACAGACAGATCTACAATCCCATTGTTCCCTGAGTCTTTGTCACTAACACTAACTACAGCTATCACTGTGTCTACAGGCTCGTTTTCTTTAATAGGATTCTGAAAAGATTTAACAGAAATTTCAGGGTGATTGTCGTTCATGTCTGTGACCTGTATAGTCACTTTACACTGTCCAGATAAGGGGTTAAGCCCCTTGTCACTGGCAATAACCTCCATTTCATAAATCTTAAAATCCTCATAATTAATCATCTCTTTGACTCTGATTTCACCATTGTCTGGGTTCAGTGTGAACATGTTCTGTGTCCTCTCTGATGTGTACAGGCTGTAAGAATAAACCAAATCAGAGTTGGAGCCTTCATCTAAATCTGTAGCGTTTAGTTTAATCACTAAACTGCCGATTGGGGCATTCTCCAAAACATTAACCTCGTACTTGTCTCCATCAAATGTAGGGGCGTTGTCGTTCACATCAAGCACGCGGACAATGATGCTGGCTGTACCTGTGCGCGTGGGCACCCCTCCGTCCACCGCTGTGAGAATCAGATCATGAACAGCCTGCTGCTCTCTGTCTAAAGCCTTTTTCAAAATCAAATCCGCAAACTTCGTCCCGTCTCTGCTGATCTGAATTTCCAGACCAAAATATTCACTCGAGCTCAGATGATAATTTTTCACTGAATTTGTTCCAACGTCGGGGTCCTCTGCGTTATTCAGTGAAAACCTCTCTCCAACAGGACTTGACTCTGATATGTCCAGATGCATCGTTCCGCGCCGAAAATGTGGCGCGTTGTCATTAATATCCGTTATTTCAACCTCAATATTAAACATGCGTATTGGATTTTCTATCGTTGCGTCTAATTTAAGGAAACAGTGGCTTGTTGTTTTCAAAGGACACAATTCCCTGTCGATCCTCTCTAGAATGAACAGCTCCCCCGTGTCTTTGTTGATGTCAAAATATTTCTTATTACCTACCGCGTCGATGCGCATTTGTCTTCGTTTGAGAGTTTTCACGTCCAGACCTAAATCTGTTGCCAAATTTGCGACCACGGCTCCCTCCTCCATTTCTTCAGGCACAGAATAATGCGTGATAGACGTCACCATTTCCATTGAAGCAAGAAGAAAAATAAATGAAAAAACGCACCTTCTACAATCATTCCGTACGTTTCGATGAGCCATGTTCAGAATTGGTTTATATTATCCGATTCGAGGAGTCCTTGAAGAGACACTGAAGAACGATTCAGACAAAAGAAAGTGTTTTGCGCAATGAAACCCTTCGCAGCCAACCTGAAA
This sequence comes from Gobius niger, assembly GCF_951799975.1. Taxonomy (NCBI): domain Eukaryota; kingdom Metazoa; phylum Chordata; class Actinopteri; order Gobiiformes; family Gobiidae; genus Gobius; species Gobius niger. The sequence goes on from NC_136856.1 coordinate 14,686,726, forward strand.
GTACCGGACCGCCCTCCAATGAGAGCGCACTGGAGCGATGACATCATGTGCGTCTGTTTTTGTGGAGAGCAGCGACAAAACTGTTGTAGTCTAAAGTGTGGAGGCCGTGTACTGAGGGGTTCATTTGAGCCTTGTACAATCACTCACTTAATTTTGTAAAGTTGTTTTAAATCATTTTGGTCCTCAGGTATCCTATTTTTATTTGCAGTATTGTATCACCCGGATTTGTAAGTTTGCAGAAGAAATAGCGGCGCCATGCTCTCGTAATGGCCTATGTCCCCAGGAGCCTCAAAAATATACACGTTTTAAGCATATCTGATCTTTTAAATAGACTTTAAGTAACAGACAAAAACACTGTAAATGTGTCTTGCTTAAACATTAACACATTTTTAAACCAAAAGAAGTTTGTGGTTTTATTAACCATGTTTGACCAAATAAAACAGATCAGTATTAGTAATCCTCTCTTTACATTGGATTTGATATTGCTAGAAAAAGTCCATACATCATATTAAAGGTGACTTATTTGGAGGGTGGGGGTTAAACTTTTTTTGGCCATATATTGTAAATATTCAACATATTTTGGTCTTGCAAACAATGACCATGACCAACAAACAAGTCACAAACTTGTCGTTTCAAACAAGTTTAGAATTTGTCATAAACCAAGTCACATACAAAAAAATATGTTTTATAATGTGATTTGAGGAAATTATCATGAATGAAAATTTTCCAATTACTTTTACAATCAGAGTTTAATGGGGGGGTGTTTTTTTAATGGAAATAAATGCTCAATATGACCAAAGAATAAAATGACCTTTATGCAACTGTTGCTGTACTTATATTTGTCTGACATACAATGGGGTATTAGGTTATGGTGTTCACTCTTACCTGCAGAGTAGAAGCAGCGGAGTCGCTAGTGTCACTCACTCCTGTGCCGCGTGGTAAACTGGACACTATGTATCTGGAGCCCTTGGGCAGAGGCTGTCTCACCACCAGCTTTCCTTTCCTGGTCTCTGCCAGGAACATGCTGTACCAGTAGGCATCGTTGGACACCAGAGTGGAGTCTGCGATGGTGGAGTTCCTCTCACTGAGCACGCTGTTCCTGCAGGGAGGAGGAGCTTTGCTGCTGGACTTGGGTTTCTGACACTTGAGCACGATGGTGACCAGGATGGTGATGAGGAGGAGGAAGGACACCGAGCCCAGACCAATGACCAGATACAGGTTCAGGTCTGAGAAGATGTCGTACTCCAGAGGCACCTCGGTCATGTCAGAGTAGGCCTTCACAGCCGTCTCCACTGTGGACAGTTTGATGGTCACTGTGGCCGACAGGGAGGGCTGCCCGTTGTCCTTGGCAACCACCACCAGCTGCGGGTGGCGCGGGTCTCTGTAGCTGAACATCCTCATGGTGCGGATCTCTCCGTTGTACTGGTCCAGGCTGAACAGAGTGGCGTCAGTCACCTGTAGAAACTGGTAGGTGATGCGAGAGTTGTGCACAGAGTCGATGTCCAGAGCTATCACTTTGGCCACCAGCGAGCCTTTATCAGTGGACCTGGGGATCTTCTCCTCCACCACTGAGCCGTGTGCGCGCCATGGGGACACAATGACCGGAGCGTTGTCGTTTTGGTCCACAATAATGATGTGGACAGTCACGTTACTGCTGAGAGGAGGAGAGCCTGAGTCTCTGGCCTCGATGTGGAAGAGAAACTCCTTCTCAATCTCATAGTCAAAGGTTTTCAGAGCGTACAGGTTGCCGTTCTCTGGGTTGATGGAGAACAGCATGGACATGGAGGTGTTGGCGACCTCCTTCTCCAGGATGAAGTAAACGAGATACTGGTTTTCATGGAGGTCAGGGTCAAAGGCCGTGAGAGAGCCGAGCAGGGCTCCTGGAGCGTTGTTCTCCATGACGCGTATAGTGTAAAAGGACTGGGGGAACTGTGGCACATTGTCGTTCATATCCAGCAGCTCTAAAGTCATAGTCTCATTGTCAGATAATGGAGGAGAGCCTCTGTCTGTCACAGTGAAGGTGATGTCGTACTCTGGGACTTTCTCCCGGTCTAAAGGCTCCGACACCACCAGCTCATAATAGTTATCAGAGGACTGCCTCAGTTTGAAAGGCATATGACGAGGGATTTGAAGATCTACCTCTCCATTGTGTCCTGAGTCTTGATCACTGATACTGACTACAGCTATCACTGTGTCCACCTCTATGTTTTCACTCACAGGGCTCTGAAAAGACTTGATAGATATTTCTGGGTGGTTGTCATTCATGTCTTCAACTATAATTTTCACTGTACATTGTCCAGATAAACTATTGACTCCGTTATCAGTGGCTATAATCTCCATGTCATAGATTTTATAATCTTCATAATTTAACACCTCTTTTACAGTAATCTCTCCTGTTTTAGGATTAAGATTAAATGTCTGCTGTGCCTTTTCAGAAGTATAAAGGCTATAAGAATATGTTACATCTGAATTAGATCCTGAATCTGAATCGGTTGCATTAAGATCAATTACAAGGCTTCCTATGGGTGTATTTTCATGGGTTTCAATAGTATATACTGGTTTGTCAAATACTGGGGCGTTGTCATTTGTGTCTAATACCTGGACTATAACGCTGGCGGTGCCAGATCGAGCTGGTGTCCCGCCGTCTACAGCAGACAGAATTAAATGATGAACAGCCTGCTGTTCTCGGTCTAAAGCGTTTGTTAAAATTAAATCTGCAAGTTTAGACCCATCTCTGCCTGTTTGGACCTCCAGAGTAAAGTGATCACTTGAGCTCAGGTGGTACGTTTTTACAGTATTAATCCCGACATCTGGGTCCACAGCATTGCTCAGTGAGAATCTCTCCCCAGTAGGCGTTGACTCGGATATGTCCAAATGTATCACATCTCGTCGGAACTGAGGGGCGTTGTCATTAATATCCAGTATCTCGACCTCAATGTTAAATATTCGTACAGGGTTTTCCAGTATAACTTCCATTTTAAGGTAGCAAGACGATAACATTTTAAGGCAAAGGTTTTCTCTGTCAATTCTCTCTGCAACAAAGAGCTCCCCCGTCTCTTTGTTGACGTCTAGGTATTTTTTGTTAGCGATAAGGTCAACGCGCATTTTTCTGTTGTTCAGCGTTGTCACATCCAGTCTCAAGTCCGTGGCGAGGTTAGAAACGACTGATCCTACTTTCATCTCCTCTGGTATGGTGTAATGTGTCACCGAAGCAGGAACTGAAGTAATACAAGAAAGAAGTGCAACGACCGACACGTACCTTTGCCATGGCTTCATTGTTACCCAGCGCGTCATTGTGGATTTGACTCGGTCGTGATATCTCCGTTAAAATAATGTATAGTCCCACGGGTGAAATTGCAGTGTAGATGGTTCAGCCCACAGTTTTCCGAGGAAAAAATGTCCTTATGCGTTTGAGAAGAAAATGCGTATGATCTGTTTCAGGACCACGGCGCATTCATAGTGATCCCGTTTCTGCCATTTTGCCTGTGCGTCACGCAAGTTTGTGTCGTTCAGTTTTTATGGGGAGCAGCGACACTCCGAAAGAATGTCTATTTTAGAGATTTAAAAGCAATTCTGTGGTTGACTCGACACGCATAATACAATTATTATTATTATTATTATTATTATTATTATTATTATTATTATTATTATTATTATTATTATTATTAGTAGTAGTAGTAGTAGTAGTAGTAGTAGTAGTAGTAGTAGTAGTAGTAGTAGTAGTAGTAGTAATAGTAGTAGTAGTAGTAGTAGTAGTAGTAGTAGTAGCAGTAGTAGTGGTAGTAGTAGTAGTAGTAGTAGTAGTAGTAGTAGTAGTAGTAGTCTAGTAATAATAATAATAATAATTATGATTATTATTATTATTATTATTATTATGATGATGATGATGATTATTATTAGAAGAAGAAGAAGAAGAAGAAGAAGAAGAAGAAGAAGAAGAAGAATTATCTAGACTTCATTTCCTTTTAAAAAACGTATCAATTTGTCGGAAAAATATGGGGAAATATTTTAGTGCAATATTGTTATATTTATCAAAATAGGTCAATCATTTAAAGTATTTATTTTTACTATTAATGTATGCCAAGTGTTTTTATAGGTCTGTAAATGTTAAATAAATAGCTGAATGTTTTTGAAATACACCTATTATTTATTTTATCCGAGAATGTAAATGTATTTTTTTAAAGCATGTCACACAACTTTTATGAAACTCCTACCTGCAGAGTAGAAGCAGCGGAGTCGCTGGTGTCACTCACTCCTGTGCCGCGTGGTAAACTGGACACTATGTATCTGGAGCCCTTGGGCAGAGGCTGTCTCACCACCAGCTTTCCTTTCCTGGTCTCTGCCAGGAACATGCTGTACCAGTAGGCATCGTTGGACACCAGAGTGGAGTCTGCGATGGTGGAGTTCCTCTCACTGAGCACGCTGTTCCTGCAGGGAGGAGGAGCTTTGCTGCTGGACTTGGGTTTCTGACACTTGAGCACGATGGTGACCAGGATGGTGATGAGCAGGAGGAAAGACACCGAGCCCAGACCAATGACCAGATACAGGTTCAGGTCTGAGAAGATGTCGTACTCCAGAGGCACCTCGGTCATGTCAGAGTAGGCCTTCACAGCCGTCTCCACTGTGGACAGTTTGATGGTCACTGTGGCCGACAGGGAGGGCTGCCCGTTGTCCTTGGCAACCACCACCAGCTGCGGGTGGCGCGGGTCTCTGTAGCTGAACATCCTCATGGTGCGGATCTCTCCGTTGTACTGGTCCAGGCTGAACAGAGTGGCGTCAGTCACCTGTAGAAACTGGTAGGTGATGCGAGAGTTGTGCACAGAGTCGATGTCCAGAGCTATCACTTTGGCCACCAGCGAGCCTTTATCAGTGGACCTGGGGATCTTCTCCTCCACCACTGAGCCGTGTGCGCGCCATGGGGACACAATGACCGGAGCGTTGTCGTTTTGGTCCACAATAATGATGTGGACAGTCACGTTACTGCTGAGAGGAGGAGAGCCTGAGTCTCTGGCCTCGATGTGGAAGAGAAACTCCTTCTCAATCTCATAGTCAAAGGTTTTCAGAGCGTACAGGTTGCCGTTCTCTGGGTTGATGGAGAACAGCATGGACATGGAGGTGTTGGCGACCTCCTTCTCCAGGATGAAGTAAACGAGATACTGGTTTTCATGGAGGTCAGGGTCAAAGGCCGTGAGAGAGCCGAGCAGAGCTCCTGGAGCGTTGTTCTCCATGACGCGTATAGTGTAAAAGGACTGGGGGAACTGTGGCACATTGTCGTTCACATCCAGCAGCTCTAAAGTCATAGTCTCATTGTCAGATAATGGAGGAGAGCCTCTGTCTGTCACAGTGAAGGTGATGTCGTACTCTGGGACTTTCTCCCGGTCTAAAGGCTCCGACACCACCAGCTCATAATAGTTATCAGAGGACTGCCTCAGTTTGAAAGGCATATGACGAGGGATTTGAAGATCTACCTCTCCATTGTGTCCTGAGTCTTTATCACTGATACTGACTACAGCTATCACTGTGTCCAGCTCTATGTTTTCACTCACAGGGCTCTGAAAAGACTTTATAGATATTTCTGGATGGTTGTCATTCATGTCTTCAACTATAATTTTCACTGTACATTGTCCTGATAAACTATTGACTCCTTTATCAGTGGCTATAATCTCCATGTCATAGATTTTATAATCTTCATAATTCAATACGCCTTTTACAGTAATCTCGCCAGTTTTAGGATTAAGATTAAAGGTTTCTTGTGCTTTTTCTGATGTATAAAGGCTATAGGTGTAGGTTATTTCAGAATTTGATCCTGAGTCTATATCAGTTGCATTTAAATGGACAACCTGGCTCCCAGTGGGGGAGTTTTCCATTATTTGAATGTTGTAAATTTCTGGTTCGAATATGGGAGCATTATCATTTGTGTCTAATACATGAACTACAATACTAACAGTACCAGATCGAGCTGGTGTCCCGCCGTCTACTGCGGTCAGAATTAAAGTGTGGAAAGCCTGCTGCTCCCTGTCCAATGTCTTTGTTAAAATTAACTCCGCAAACTTGGACCCATCTCGTCCTGTTTGAACCTCGATATTAAAATGGTCACTTTCACTCAGGTAATACGTTTTTAATGAATTACTGCCAACATCAGGATCTACTGCGTTGCTCAGAGAAAATCTCTCTCCTTTTTGCGTGGCCTCCGAAATGTCCAAGTGAATCGCATCTCTCCGAAAATGAGGGGCGTTGTCGTTAATGTCTAAAATTTCAACTTCAATATTAAATATACGCAATGGATTTTCTAACGTTACTTCTAGCTTTAAATAGCAAGATATTGAGGATTTTGATGGGCAAAGGGATTCCCTGTCAATCCTTTCAACAATGTACAGTTCCCCAGTGTCTTTGTTCACGTCTAAATACTTTTTGTTCACGATGATATCGAGACGCATTTTTCTTTCGTTCAGTGTCTTTAAATCCAGGCTCAAGTCATTAGCGAGGTTAGCTACAACAGATCCTTTTTTCATTTCTTCTGGTATGGAGTAATGAGTCACAGACGTGGAAACACGATCCGCCAACGAAAATATGAGAGCCGTGAGCAGCACGTACCTTTTGCAGACCTCCATTATAAAGCAGTGCTGTGCGTCAAATCAGAGTCAAAATAACTCTGTCCTTTCCCTTTGACTCAGTTTCCTCTTGGATTGACGTTGTGGTGCGTTACATTCCCATTCAAAATCGTGCGAAGAAGGTTGTTTGTGCGAAAATGCATCAACGCCGAGCATTTGTGTGTTTCAGCACCACAAAGCTTTCCACGGCATTTCGGCCCGCCCACATGACGCAACGTTTAGGTAGTGAATTCAATGTTTATCCAATACATAGCGCCATCATGTGTTCATATATTGTCATATATTATATTATTTAAAAAATTACAGTGTTATATTAGCCTGTATTATATTGATTTGCATTCTATTGTATTGTGTGGTGATAGTTTGAGATTTAATCCGTTAAATAGTTTAACATGTTTTGTTTGCAATAAACAACATGCCACTTAGAAAATCTTTCTATGATTGAAAACAAAAAATATGCTTAAGGTCTTACCTGCAGAGTAGAAGCAGCAGAGTCGCTGGTGTCACTCACTCCTGTGCCGCGTGGTAAACTGGACACTATGTATCTGGAGCCCTTGGGCAGAGGCTGTCTCACCACCAGCTTTCCTTTCCTGGTCTCTGCCAGGAACATGCTGTACCAGTAGGCATCGTTGGACACCAGAGTGGAGTCTGCGATGGTGGAGTTCCTCTCACTGAGCACGCTGTTCCTGCAGGGAGGAGGAGCTTTGCTGCTGGACTTGGGTTTCTGACACTTGAGCACGATGGTGACCAGGATGGTGATGAGCAGGAGGAAGGACACCGAGCCCAGACCAATGACCAGATACAGGTTCAGGTCTGAGAAGATGTCGTACTCCAGAGGCACCTCGGTCATGTCAGAGTAGGCCTTCACAGCCGTCTCCACTGTGGACAGTTTGATGGTCACTGTGGCCGACAGGGAGGGCTGCCCGTTGTCCTTGGCAACCACCACCAGCTGCGGGTGGCGCGGGTCTCTGTAGCTGAACATCCTCATGGTGCGGATCTCTCCGTTGTACTGGTCCAGGCTGAACAGAGTGGCGTCAGTCACCTGTAGAAACTGGTAGGTGATGCGAGAGTTGTGCACAGAGTCGATGTCCAGAGCTATCACTTTGGCCACCAGCGAGCCTTTATCAGTGGACCTGGGGATCTTCTCCTCCACCACTGAGCCGTGTGCGCGCCATGGGGACACAATGACCGGAGCGTTGTCGTTTTGGTCCACAATAATGATGTGGACAGTCACGTTACTGCTGAGAGGAGGAGAGCCTGAGTCTCTGGCCTCGATGTGGAAGAGAAACTCCTTCTCAATCTCATAGTCAAAGGTTTTCAGAGCGTACAGGTTTCCGTTCTCTGGGTTGATGGAGAACAGCATGGACATGGAGGTGTTGGCGACCTCCTTCTCCAGGATGAAGTAAACTAGATACTGGTTTTCATGAAGGTCAGGGTCAAAGGCCGTGAGAGAGCCGAGCAGGGCTCCTGGAGCGTTGTTCTCCATAACGCGTATAGTGTAAAAGGACTGGGGGAACTGTGGCACATTGTCGTTCATATCCAGCAGCTCTAAAGTCATAGTCTCATTGTCAGATAATGGAGGAGAGCCTCTGTCTGTCACAGTGAAGGTGATGTCGTACTCTGGGACTTTCTCCCGGTCTAAAGGCTCTGACACCACCAGCTCATAATAGTTATCAGAGGACTGCCTCAGTTTGAAAGGCATATGACGAGGGATTTGAAGATCTACCTCTCCATTGTGTCCTGAGTCTTTATCACTGATACTGACTACAGCTATCACTGTGTCCAGCTCTATGTTTTCACTCACAGGGCTCTGAAAAGACTTTATAGATATTTCTGGGTGGTTGTCATTCATGTCTTCAACTATAATTTTCACTGTACATTGTCCAGATAAACTATTGACTCCTTTATCAGTGGCTATAATCTCCATGTCATAGATTTTATAATCTTCATAATTCAATACGCCTTTTACAGTAATCTCACCAGTTTTAGGATTAAGATTAAATGTCTGCTGTGCCTTTTCAGAAGTATAAAGGCTATAAGAATATGTTACATCTGAATTAGATCCCGAGTCTAAATCACTTGCATTTAAATGGACAACAAGGCTACCAATAGGAGAATTTTCTAACACTTTAATGTCATAATTGTCCTTTTCAAATATAGGAGCATTATCATTCGTGTCCAGTACATGTACAATAATACTAGCAGTACCAGATCGAGCTGGTGTCCCGCCGTCTACTGCAGTTAGAATTAAATTGTGCGCAGACTGCTGCTCCCTGTCAAGAGTCTTTGTCAATATTAAATCTGCAAATTTGGTTCCCTCTCGTCCTGTTTGAACCTCAATGTTAAAATGGTCACTTTCACTCAAATAGTATGTTTTTACTGAATTACTTCCGATGTCAGGATCTACTGCGTTGCTCAGAGAAAATCTCTCTCCTTTTTGCGTGGCCTCCGAAATGTCCAAGTGAATCGCTTCTCTCCGAAAATGAGGGGCGTTGTCGTTTATATCTAAAATTTCCACTTCGATGTTAAATATTCGTAACGGATTTTCTAAAATAACCTCAAGTCTGAGATAACAGCTTGCAGCAGATTTTGTAGGACATATGTTTTCCCTGTCGATCTTTTCAACAATGTACAGTTCCCCAGTGTCTTTGTTCACGTCCAGATACTTTTTGTTCGCGATGATGTCGAGACGCATCTTTCTATCATTCAGTGTTTTTAAATCCAGACTTAAGTCACTGCCGAGGTTGGCAACAACTGATCCTTCTTTCATTTCTTCTGGTATGGAGTAATGAGTCACAGAAGAGGAAACGCGGGTCACAAAAGAAAATGAAATACCAAAGGCAAAGAGAACGTACCGTGTCCATACGGCCATATTTACGAATCTTCTGAACACTGTATTAAAAATGGATGTGAAAAAAATCCTTTACCTTGTTCATATGATCATTGGAGCTTTGCTGGTCTCAATGTGGTTCCCTGGCGAACATAAATAAATCCAGCTTTTTTTAAAGATATGCTGGCACCTCGTTAATTGGCGTGATTTCAGCACCGCGGAGCTTTCCGCTCGTTTGTGGTCCGCCCCGAGTCTGCGATTCACTGAGAGGACGCGCTGTTGAGGCGTTTACCGACCGAATAGCGCCACCATTCTCCTGAAATAAAGTAAAGCTCCCTTTTATTATTGTCTACATTTGTCAAACATTTATATTTTTGTAGACTATTAATCAAATGTGTTGTAGCTTTCTGTCACATCGATCATAGACCCCATTATTAATTCAGAACAAATAATGCTAAAACTTGGCCGCTACAACATTCATAAAAAGAATTAGAACATTTTGTTGATTAAAAACGGTTTATTTCAAATTATTTATTTATTTCTGACAATTTATTTAGATTTGCGTTTGATTGTTTAGGCCTGTAATAACATTGTCTGCTTTAAGTAAATCAACAAAGTCATGTAAATGCACTTATACAAATTCAGTTTAGCCTATTTTATTTCTTCAATTACATTCACAAGTTTATGAAAACCCATTTTACAACTACCTCTAATGTTGCCTACTCTGTCTGCTTCGTGGGGGAAAAAAAAAAGATATGTGACGTCATAAAGCCCCTCAATAGAGACAGAAGCTGGATCTTCATGACTCAAAAAAGAGAATTCATCTGACGCCATCTACTGGTGATGTATTGGATGTTAGGCAGGCTACCATTGCTGTTCTGTACATTACATTGAGGTTTCAAATGTAAAAATGACATTTGGGTAATTCATTAGCAACAAATATGTTCTGCATATGAAAACAAACAATAAACTATATCGGACCAGAGGAGCAGCAAGAGGCGACTGCATCAACCCTCTGAGAAAAAGCCTCTTTAGTCAAACCACCTTTTTTGTCCGAGCTGGAATCTCGCTGCCCCCTGCTGGCCTTTTGTCTCTTGTTTGTAAGTCTGACTTGTCTCTGTTGTTGAGTTTGTAACAGTCTTGTTGTCATGCCTGTCATGCTCGGTTTGTGTTTTGAGAGTTTTTTATTTATTTATTTTTTTACATATATATATATGTATATATATAAATATATTTTACTGTGTTGTATTTTATCGTATTGTGTTGTGTGTTGTAATTGTATTCCCTTCAGGATGACACATAACTATTCAGGGACTACAGATGAAAAATAGCCCTTAGGCTAATTCTGGCATATTTATAGTAATGTATATTCATATGCACTGTCCCTATAATAAATAAATAAAATAGCGCGAGTTTTGTCGATGGTCCATATAGTGTTGCAATGTGATATCCCACTTTTTATATATATATATAAATACGATAGGCTACATGAGGATCCACTTTATTATTTATTTGATATTATTTATTTATTTACTTCCAAAGATATAAATAAAAAAAAATCACATTAACTGAATAATATTTTTTTGCAAGTTGCTGTTCCACAGGCGTAAGGCGTCCTTCAGCACCAGTATGCGCAACACGGGCCGAAAGCTCCCTCTAGTGGGCAAATGTAGGAAGCGCATCAACGTCACTTTCAGGACCAAGACAAAGGACAGTTCCCCAGCGTTTATGACCAACACAGCTCCATCTATGGCCTCGTGTGCGGGGTCAGGAGGCTTATTTTTTTAATATAATTTACATCCACAATGTCATGACGATCATTTTAAGTTGTACAAACTTTCCCCTGTATCATTTCATGGACCTTTTGGCATGTTATTTTTGGAGCATGGCCCAGTGTGTTACTCATTACCAATCAAGGAGCTGGCCCCCTTCAGTCACCCCTGGGGATCTTCTCACTCCACAGAAGGTTATCCTGCCTCCCCCCCTTCCCACTCCCCGTTCTCTAAGGACAACCATTTCCTTATTAACAGAATTATTTTCAATCTAAGTCACACAGCGACCTAATTACACGGCTCATTCCTGGCTGTACTCCAGTTCTCATGTTGCCTGAAATGCGGCATGTAAAGGGCACAGGGAGAGCAGCCCGCAGCTGACTTCCAGGTGTGGCATTTAGAGTTGAGCTCCTTCCCCCGGTGCTTGTATTGCTACTCAGAGTCTTAATTAAAGCGATATTTCAAGTGAGGTGGTTCTGTTTGTTCAGTTAATGAACCCCACTATTCTCGAGGGCAAATGGAAATGCAAGCACCCCAATTAGCATATGTTAGCATTTCACTGTGTTTATTCAACGCAGAAGAAAAGAGCTTACTAAGCTAAAAAGGACTTGACCTTTGTAAATATAGCAATGAAACTTTCCACACAAAATAATTAACTGGAGCCTGGATTAGTCATGTGTATTCTTCTCTGACAAAAATGGGTAGAAAACATGGGATATCAAAAAAATATTTTATTTTGATTATTGTATACAGTACAGCAGGGAAAACCCCCTTTCTTTAAAGTTTGCTGCAGTATAATGCAGATTTATCATATAATCGGTCATAATTTCACAAGATGTTGTACAAAGTCTTTCAAATGATGTTCAAAATATAAATTCAGAAAGTGCAAAATGAGTCTTTAAATGTTGGATGTTATTTGATTGTCTAAATAATAATAATAATAATAATAATAATAATAATAATAATAATAATAATAATAATAATAATAATAATAATAATAATAATAATAATAATAATAATAATAATAATAATAATACACATCATTTTATTTTGTGGCCTCTGTTGCCTCATTAGTGCCACTAATCTTTTTGTTCTTGAACATTTGTGGGTTGTGTCTCTGATGAGGTTCTCCATAGTGATCGTTCATAGCTTCAAGGCATCAGTCATTGTACAAGTCATTATTGATCATGGCTGCCTCTCCCTGGGGGGACATCTGAAGACGCCTCTTTTTTCCGAAGGTGGAGAAGGAGTTGTGCACATCCAGCTCGCTCCTCTGCACCGCCGGTCGCAGGGTGCAAAAGCCCGAGGGCGTCCCGGGGATGTAGACGTTGTGATGGTAGTCTGGAGGGGGGTGCGGATGGGGGTGTGCGGGGAGGGACGGCTGCTGCTGCTGAGGGGGGGGTGTGCAGCGGGGAGTCCAGGGCCGGGACTGCACACTGCTGCGCGAAGGGGACATCTTGTAGTCCGCTGATGGTGGATGGAGAAGAGAAGAGACCACTACTCCATTATATACAGCAAAAGTGATATAAATTAACGGTGTATTTCTTTTATTGCATCATTGAAAACATGGTGTGTAGTGCAGCTCTAGATTGCTTACCTTTCACGCCCTTCATATGAGTGCCCCAGGTCCAGTACTGTCCAGGTGCCATTGAGGTCACATAGTTTTCTGGATCTGTGTGCATTGCCTTTCGCATGAGGGTCCCATCCATGTTAATAGAGTTGTAACTGCATTATATAAGAAGGCATTACTCAGTGTCTCTAAGCATGTGTCACTGTAAACAACAAAAGAACTGTTCTTTACCTCTTAATAGATGAGTTCTGGTTCTTCGTAAGAGTCCAGTCTGTATTTGGTTGTTTAAGCTGTGAAAACAAAGTCAAATGTTATCTATGTTAGTTCAATTTATTAGTTTAGTTTTTATGAGATAATGTGCACTTAAAGATGCTTTACACCAGATTATGGCTTATGCTAGTTTTTATCTGTCGTCCCTGAGAAGTAATAAAATGTCAAATGTATCCAACCACTACAAACAGCCAATCTGTACACAATTATTTAACACAAGATTGTAAAATGACTACAGTAAAACCTTGCTAAGGACTATAATTATTATTACAATTATCAGTGCTAACACTGCTGAAACTTTAAGACTCTGCGGGAGTTCGTTCCATTCTTTAATGCCTTTGAATTAGAACGCTGTGCAAACGCTGAGCTACATTTAGGCAGTCCACTCTGCAATCATTGTGGCTTGTGTTGTGTTATGCTGAAATAAGCATACGTTCACTTTATTTATGTTGTGTCTTTGAATTGGCACAAACGCTGTGATGTCTGTCATGTGCTTAACTGGCTTGCACTGTATATATATGGATCGTGACTGCCACCGTGTGGATATTTTACAAAAGGCACTTTAAAAAGTTTGCCTTTGCGCACATGTAATTTACTCATTTTATCTACTCTCTTTGTCACAGTGCATGTGAATATAAAAGAGCAGAGTGGTTTATTTTAGGCCTGGTTGCTGGTATGGGTTCCATGCTCGATTAACTCACATAAAATGCTCAGTAAAATGAATGTAAGCGTATTATCAGAATCAGTATTCACAATATGCGCTTCTCGCCAAGTCGGCACAAAACCAATTAGAACCCCACCAGGATGAAACGAAACGTGATTTTAATCATCAAAGGAAGTCGTGCCAGAGGAAATTAAGAAAATTACACACGTCGTTGTTTTGTTGATTTTATGCATCCTTTTACATTAATATTTGCGGGGAGCTTCTCTCCTCCAGCAAGATTTTTAATTAAAACGTGGAAGCTTTGAAAAGTTTTAGAGGTTTAACTAGCACTTCAAATCCGTGCACACGTCATATGAGCATCCATCTTAATTCGTCCTGACTTATACCGGGTTCAAAGTAGAGTTTAGAAATATGATTCTTACAATTCTGACCTTAAGGTCTTGTAACTATCAGATGCTCTACGATGTATGTTATCTTTATATGTACAATCTTCAATCGATCCAAAAATGCACAGAGGGCACAATGTCCTGAGTGACCATAGCTGTGAGCAAACCAGTCACGATGACCTCGAAACCTCCCGTACACTGAACCGTGGTAGCGCGTCCTACATAGTTTGCTTACAGCCCCTGAACTATGTCCTAATCATGAATTCAGATGAAAACAGCATAGTGAGAGTATAGACACACATTCACGCTCTGCTGAGTGCCTATAAAGATTAGACACCAACGCAGACAACCCTCTCTCCTTGTTCCTCCGCTTCCACTCACTCATTGTGCCCCTCCCCTCCCTATCCACCTTGCTCGACAAATATGAAACCACATTTCTCTCTCCCGTGGCATTCAGAGGACGACACCGGCCCGATCTACAGGCGGCCCACGTTTTAGCCCAGCCTTGTCCTTGCGCCCCCTCCCCTCAGTCTCTATTTCTCCTTGCACTCCTCTCCTCTTATGTCCCTCTGTCTCCAAAAATCCATCCATTCGTCATTTTTCATTAATAATAGGATCCCTCCCTCGCTTTGTGAACGACACAGTGTGTGTTGTTAGAGGTTGGTTTTGGCAGTGCCCTTGAGGCAAAGTAAGTAAGGTTATCCGGCCCAAAGTGCTACAGTAGTTTGGTATTCACCTTGTCCCTCACATGGGGAATATCAAATACAATACAATATACATTTCGTTTAATCTTATTTGCATAATTGGTGATGTTTTTGGTTGTTTAAAAAAAACACTGCACAGGGCGCTATAGCTGTACCTCGCTGGGGGTAGTTGCTCCGTTGTTGACAGATGCACTCCGGCTGTGCGCGTTCCAGGAGTTGTCCGCGCTCTTTGCCTCGTTGTTGCGCGGCGTGCTGCTCGGGCTGCACGGCTTAAGAAACATAAAGTCACTTTTGGCTGACTCTGGTGTTAGGCACACTTTATAGCAGTACGACTGGGAGAGGCTGCTGTTTCCATTCGCCTCCATGCAGTTCGTGGGCACTTTTGCGGCAGAAGAGATCTGCAAGTTCAGGTTGGATTTTTTTAATGCCTCCGGGAGCGGCTCAGCCTGAAAGCCCCCGCAGCAGCAGCACGCGAAGGGGGGGAGATTGTATCCGCTCAGGGGCTCTCTGTCCTTGTAGCACTTCACCGTTGCCAGCACAATAATAGCCACGAGAAATATTAGAGATATGGTGCTCAGTGACACGATCAAATAAAGAGCGAGATTTGATGGAGGCTTTGGGCTGAGCGTCAGGTCTCCAAAATCGGACAGTGACTCAGGCACGCTGTCTACCACAGTGAGGATGATAGAAACGGTACCAGACAGTGGCGGCTGTCCGTTGTCCTTCACTAGTATGACCAACCTCTGTCTTGTTGCGTCTTTTTCCACTAACCTGCGGATAGTTCTGATCTCTCCCGTGTAGAGCGCAACACTGAACAACCCCGGGTCTGTAGCCTGTAACAGCTGATAAGAAAGCCGGGAGTTCTGCCCTGCGTCCGCGTCAAGAGCTGTGATTTTGGTAACAAGATATCCGGCATCTACAGAGCGTGGCACCACCTCTGTGGCCATTGTGCCGTTTTTGGGCAGTGGGGAGATGATCACAGGCGCGTTGTCATTTTGATCCAAAACAAAAACATTCACTGTGACATTACTGGCGAGAGGAGGGAAGCCCGCGTCCTGTGCCTGCACCAGGATCTGAAAGTTTCGTAATTGTTCATAATCGAAAGAGCGCAGTGCATAGATGTTGCCATTGTCAGAGTTGATTGAGACATAAGTGGACACAGGCATGCCCTGGATCTGACCCTCAAGAATAGAGTAGGACAAATAGGCGTTCTGGTTAGAATCGGGGTCGAACGCTGTCACGGAGCAAATGGAAGCGCCCGGAGCGTTGTTCTCGGTCACATAAACAGTGTATGAAGGCTGAGAGAACCGCGGGGGGTTGTCATTAATGTCAGACACTTGAACGAGGATGGTTTTTCTGGTGGAGAGCGACGGAGAACCCAGGTCCCGCGCGGTGATGGTGATGTTGTACTCAGACACCGCTTCCCTGTCCAGAAACTCGCTCGTCACCAGAGTGTAATAGTTTTTAAAGGATGAGTGGAGCTGAAAGGGGACGTTGTTTGGAATCTGACAGTCAACGTTTCCGTTCTCCCCAGAGTCCCGGTCCATGACGCTGATCACGGCTATGACTGTGCCCGGAGGTGCGTCCTCCTGCACCGGTGTGGACACTGACGTGAGAATGACTTCAGGCGCGTTGTCATTCACGTCCAGGATGTCAACGAGCACTTTACTGTGCACTGCCACAGCCGATGGACCCCGGTCCTTTGCCTGAACATAGAGCTCATAAACACTGGCTTTCTCGTAGTCCACAACACCTTTGACTCTGATTTCGCCCGTGTATGGGTCCACGCTGAACAGCTCGCGCACTTTCAGAGGTGCGTGACCGCTGAATGCGTAAGTCACCTCACCGTTGGAGCCCTCGTCCAGATCTGAAGCGTTCAACTTTAAGACGAGAGTCCCCCGCGGTGCGTTTTCCACCAGACTGGCGCGGTAAACTGAGCGGTCAAACACTGGCACATTGTCGTTGGCGTCTAACACTGTTACAGTAATGAGCGCAGTCCCTGAACGCTCCGGCGAACCCCCATCAAAGGCTGTCAAAACCATCTCGTGCTTTTTCTGCTGCTCTCTGTCCAAAGGAGTGTCCAGCACAAGCTCCGCAAACTTGCTGCCATCATTACGCGTCTGGATGTTGAGGATGAAGTGCGCGTTGGCACTAAGCTGGTACGAGCGCAGAGAGTTTGTGCCCACATCCTGATCCTGTGCGCTTTCTAGTGGGAAGCAGGAGCCAGGGGCAGCCGATTCAGTGATATCAAGATTGAATTCACTCCACGGGAAGCTGGGAGAGTTGTCATTGACGTCTAGGATCTCCACTTCCACTCTGTACAGCTCCAATGGGTTCTCAATAACCACTTGTAAGTGTAAGAAACAGCTTGGACTGCGTTCACACAGTTCTTCTCTGTCTATCTTTTCATTAACAAAAAGAATGCCATTTTCCAAGTTGACTTCTAAATATTGCCTTTTCGCACCCGACACTATTCTAAATCGACGGGCTGACAGCTTGGCCACGTCTAAACCCAAATCTTCAGCGATGTTACCCACAAAAGCTCCGTGCTCCAACTCTTCGGGGATGGAGTACCGAATTTGAGCCAGAACCAAGTCCACCACGCAACCACACAGTAGAAGACATATAACCATCCCAGTCACAGGCAGCCAGCTGCCCCTGGAGAGTCCGTGATCCATGTCAGCGCCGTGCGTAAAAACACTTCAGGAACATTGTTTTCTTCACAGAGACAGATAGAGACAGAAACTTTTCAAAAAGGCATTCTTAGATGACTTGACACAATTGTTCATCTAAATGGTAATGCGCAAAGTGGAAGAGGCGAAGATAATGCTCCATGCGCATCGCTCTATGTGTGAACAGTGTGGCTATAGCTCTCGGATTCCACTGTGCTGTGCGCGCGCGGAGATGGTGAGGACCAGTGTGTGAGTGAGCGAGAGAGGGAGACGAAGGGGTGGACGCAGCTCTTCGGCGTTTCGCATTGGAGGACGCACATCCCAAGTGCGCCTCTAATTACTGTAGACGGTTAACCCTTTCCCATCATGTCTTGTCATGTCTGTCCTCGTGACCCATTAAAGAGACGAGAGAGTGTAAATTTGACACTAGATGTCAAGGCCATATTTGAATAAAGAACGACTTGTACTGTTGCCGTCGCTTTCCAAAGAATAATCGAGGGTTTGGGGGGAATTTATTAACCATGTCGACAGCTATTTGTTAAGTTATAATATACTCCAGCCATTTGTGCATTAAAATCAAAGTACCCATTGCTCTGAACCATGTTTTTTTTATTATTATTACTTCGTCACTGCACTGAATTAATTGAGCTGGGAAGAATCATTTTGTTTTTAATCAAAATTAAAGAGTATTTGCTAAAAGGTTTAACTGATTACAGGAACGACAAGGCATTACGTCTATAATTCACGTAAGTACACCTAAACATGTACAAAAGTAATCAACATAATAGCAATAGCCTATAATAGAATGCCACAAACCATCGCGTTAATCGCATATTATGCCAGGATTATTGCGTCCACAGGTGACATGTTTACAGTTTTGGACATGCATGCCATGAGCCTTTCATTCAGTGACATGCCAGAGGACAAACAGCGCGGTTAAATTGTTTAGATTATGGCACATGCTTGCTCTGATCTAATCTTGTGGCTCTTAATCCTGCAGGTTTAGCCACCACTGATCCACAGTGAGGAGACTAGAGACTAAAAGGCGGTCTTTGTCGGGTCTACTTGGGTTGAAACACGAGAAGCATCTTAATGTCAACTACGGGTTGGTTTTCAAATCCCTCTGCCTTTACTGCAACTTACTCACTGCGGTGCAAATCCAAACGTGAAAGTAACGACTTGACCAGAGAAAATAAGATACAAACACAAAATCACCAAATGCATTCATATAATCTGCCATTGTCAATGTGAAATCTAAAAAGGGATTACAGATTAAGTTTCATCCACTGGGCAAAGTTTAGTTCGCTGCGCAAGCAACAACAGCGAAGCGCAGCGCCCTCCCTTTTCAGGAACGACTTCAATTCAGGGTTTAAGCACAGAACACAATCTGCTTCAGACTTAACCTCAAGCAGATGGTTAAGCTCCTCCAGAAATGATTACATTTCTGGAAAAGGGAAAAAAAAATCACCAAGACCAGTTCCATTGCTTTACCCTCGTTTTAATTAACGGAGTGGAGGATTAGTGTGCAGCTATCCGGGATCAACCGTTTGCCGACGAAGAATACAAATGTTTTGAGATAAATAATCCCAAAGCATTTCGGCCTCGCTCCCTGGGTGCCTGTTACATTAACATGCATTACACGGAGAATTAAGCTGGTCTCACCCACCCCTCGAGCGCGCGCTTAGCCCATTGTCCTGCAGAAAGACGCTCATTACTTTCTCTGAAGCAGCGCTGCTACAGCACCAGGGCGCGCGCCTCCGCTGTCAGAGCTACAGCAGGTTAAGTGCAATTACTCGGATGATGATCGGAATTATGCCACAGTACAAAATGATCAGGCTATATAGGATGATCTTATCTTGGAAACTATTATCAACAACTTAATCTTAATGTTCAATGAGAGACGCATGTGAGATCCATAATTTAACAACATCAGTAATATGCAAGAAATAATGTTGTCAACAGGTCCATTGTCATGTCTTTACAGGGCTTGGCATCTTTACCCACAACAGCCTCTTTTAAAATGTTCAGTCTCTTCGTGCAGTAACAATAAAATGTGTAAAATAGACCTAAAGCCTATTCACCAAAGAAAGTCTATGAAATCGTTAAAATGTTAATAAAACTTGGCAGTTGGACGGTTGTGTCGTTTCTGTAGTTAAGATTAGATCACCTGCTGCCACCTGCTGGCCAATTCAGGCAAATCCCACCGCATTTATCATCATAACCGGGATTATACTGTGTGAGTGGCACAGACATGCGCGCGGGAAGTGCTCAAATAAGCTCTGAAAACTCATGCTTAGTTTATAGAAAGGAGTTTTGGGAACTATTATTGTTTTAATTGTAGTATTGCTGTTATAATGTTTCCCTCGTGTATGAATGAAGTGTAATAACGTCTAGTCAAAATCTATCTGTGTATTTCCAAAGAGATTTGAATATGAGCTTGAGTTTTATAGTCACATTGTAGGCATTCTGCATTGCTCAATACACAAATAAATAAACAAACCTTTTTACAATTGATTTCACAATAATTTGGCACACAGACCTCGATGTGTTCTGGAGCCACTACTTCCCACGGCATTCTTTGGATGTTTCTGTTGGAAAAGTATGAGGGCATATACTTCATGTTAGTATATAGTTTTTTCATCAACCATTCTTTCTTGTATGCTCACATGGATAGCTTTGTACGCTCATATGGATAGCTGCCGATTGCGCCCCCAGTGGCATTTTAAGCTCATGTTCTTGTCCGTGTAACACTAGCCTTATTTAGCTTATTTAATTTCAGAACGCCTTGTGCTGTTTATTTCTATTCTGTCCCTCTGAATCTCTCTCTGAATCTCTCTAAATAATCATTCCATAAAATGCAGCCCTATGGGAGATGTGCAATGCCGTGCGGAAACATTGGCCGACGTAAAAAATGAAAATAAAAACAAATCTGATGAAAGGAAAAATAAGGTTCTTTTCTGGCCTTTGCTCCACATTTTAAAATAAGCAAAAATAGGCCGTAACAAAAGATCATTTCAGTGGATCGAAACAAGCGCACGTCAAACAAAACAAAGCCTGCGTCTCCATTATCATTCCACTAGATGGCGCTTTACATTCATAAATGGGAAGACACTCTCAAATTCCAACATCTGTCTCAATCCTCAAACATCTACGGGGTTCAGTACGCACACGGCGCTGCGCATCCGTTTACGCGCATCAAATTCCATCTTTTTATTTCAAAAACATGTCCGTAAAAAGCAAAGGACAAAGAAAAATGACTCTTAAAACAAAGAAAAACGAGGACTACAGTAGCAAACAGGGGGAAATGGTGTTTTTGAGGAAGAGGGAGGGGGAAAGTTTGCTCCACATGCTTCTCAGCTGTGTAAACTACGGTCCGCGTTGCTTCTCGGATTCCCCTAAAGAAGGCGATATTTATAGTTGGCTGGCAGTGGCGGCGAATGCACCTTTACTCTGTCACACCCATTAATATTATGATTATTATTATTACTTAATATCCCAGAAGATGGAAAATGTCAGCAACCTGAGAGGCCTGCAGAGACAGAGCAAGCATGTTCAGAGTCTGCCGCTTCTGAGAAACTGTGTTGGTGAGGCATATAAAGCGGGACGACCAAAATCTATTTTAAAAAGGAACAGAAAAGGGGGAGCATGTATTAAAGGGTGTAACCTGATCTACTAAACTTATTACAGCTGTCACAGAGTGAGAGGAAAGAGTGGAGGAAAGGAGAAAGATGAGTGGGGCAGACATAAGCGTATTACAGTTTTTTAAAATTCCCGCAAGTTACAGGCATGTTCAAACTGCAGACAAGGCCAACTATAGTGACCACCTGCCCCTATTCAGGTTGTGCTGTACAGACATTTATCTCGTTTCATTCCATCGCACATATTTAAAGATGTACCATTTACAGTGTCAGGTGAATTTGTATTATTTATTTTTTTCATCATCAGAAGGTTTCTGAATCTGATTCACTTTATTTTGATTTTAAGCCGTGATTAATGATGCCCCCTGCTGTTGGTCGTGTTTGTCTGTGGATGACAGACTGTTCATTTTTTGTTTTTCTGAGCACTATTAAAACTAATGCAATGGAAAAGTTGTTTATGTTTGCATTTTTGTTTTGGATCTAAAGATGATTATCCAATCAGAAAGCAGAATGAGGCCCACATTTTGGGTTGCCAGTTGCTATGGCTAAAAACAATTTCGGAAATGAAAATCTTGGGGGCATCTTGGCCCAGTCAAGTCCTAATTAAAGGGATTGCACAGTGGCTTGTGCTTTACAGCAAAAACATGCTGTGAAAACATGTATAATATGCCAGGATGAATGACAGTGTGTTTGAGAGAGCGGGTGGTGGACAACGGATGGAAACTAGCCCAAGGTTACAATTCGGCGTTGTGTGTTTACATGCATGAGTCCCCTGTATGTTCATTTACATGCACTGCCCAACAAAATAAATAAACAAATAAATCAGACTCCAGTAATTAAAGCAAATTTCAAATAAGGAATGGATTCTCAACTTTACAGCTTAAGGGAACAAAAAGGTTCTGTTTGTAAATCACTAAGAGCATCCTGCAACTATGAACTATACCATATCAAGATCATTTTATTAAGATCATCAACAAAAACAAAGTAGTAGTAGTGGCCACATCACTAAAATGCGGCATAAATGTTGAGACGCTGAAAACATATTGACCCTACTTTAGTTGCGCTGTTCACACATCAGTATTCACTCCATACTCGTAGATGGTATCAGGTGCCCTTGGGTCGACACTGAGGAAAGAAAGGCTGTCATTCTGCGTCATTGGCCCCTTCGACTATCGCACACTACATTCACACAGGCAAGGTGGGTGAGGTGTCTTGCCCAGGGACACAAAGGCAGGCTACCACTGACCTTTGGATCCATGGGCAAATTTGAGCTTTTATGACTTTGGAGGTGGTCAGCTACTTCACACTCACACACAGATCCACAAGCACCAAGTAACAGATGCAGACTCGGGCGCATATGCAGAAACATAAACAAAGTGATAGACATAACAGACGAGCACGCGCATGCGCACAGACGGTCGTGCACTGAGGAAATTCCAGTGAGAACAGGTGGGAGTGACGATAGTGATCTATCAGAATGACTTTGATGTTCCCCTCGCTTCAGTCACCGCAGCTCAGCCCTGGATGCATCAAAATGTGAATCTGCATGCCAGAAAGTGTCAAAAAAAAAGGGCACTGCAGGTAACTGCAACAATGCCCTTTTGATTGTATGGATAAAATTAAAAAAGGGCAGAACTCAGAAGTGAAATAACCTGAAGGGGCAAGTCTGTGTTTGTAAAAATAAGTCTCATTCATGTACTTCTTAAAGCTTACAGCTCAGGTTTGTAATGAGGTGGGTAGTACTTTCTAAAGTAACTTCCTGAAGTAATTGTACGTTTTAGAGAATTTTTACCATTTGCTATGGCGGATCCCGTCACACCTCGGAAGCGAAGCAGGGAAGGGCCTGGCTGGTACTTGGATGGGGGACCGTTTGGGAACACTAGGAAGCCTGGTGACTGTAGTGCGTGAGTGAGTGGTTGATGGTGGTCGCTATATATATATAAATATATATATATATAAAGTGCTATATAAGACAAATTATTATTATATGGTACTTTTTACTTCTACTCGTATTGTGATTGGAGGATCGGCGGTTGAAATCCAGCAGGTACACACTTTTGTGTCTTTGGGCAAGACACTTCTCCCACCTTACCACCAGTTTCTGTGTACACTGGTGTGTGAATGGGTGACTGGTTCCTTGATGTAAAGTCCTTTGAGTGCCTAAAGCAGGTAGAAATAATATAATGAAGTGTTTGTACTCTTACTCAAGTAAAACAAACACAGAGAGTACAGCACAGAGAGTCAATATTTAGATGTAGATTTGTGTTTCATGTACTTTATTCTTCTGTTTGGATATTATCATGTCATGACTGAATCGTAAAACAGTTACTGAGTATTCACAGTCCTCAAGAGGAATTTTCAAGTAGAAGGGTTCTTTCTACTCTTGCTTGAGTAATTATTTTGGTCACTACTTTTTACCTCTTAAATATTTTAGCTATTCTACTCACCTCTGGTAATGAGGCTTTTACTTGACTTGACAAACGCTTTAATGTCTGAGATAGTTGTCAAATGTGGAAATCCTTGAATTATACATGAATACCAGGGTGCAAGCAGTAATCAGGTGTCATCCTGCTGACTGCAGTTACAGTAACACAGTCCAGGCAGGTGCGGGGTACTGCCACAGCTGTTTAATGGAGGACAGAGCATTTTAAAATGTGGCAGTCAGTCAGGAATAACCAGAGTCTGTCCCAGACTGTTTGAAGATCAGATGGAAGAAAGAATGAGTTATTGTGCACTCAAACCTATTAGAGCTTGTTATAGCACAGGCCTATAATTATAAATAACTAGTTTATTTTAGACAATGAATTCCAGAAGTCAAGATGCCAAAGGAATATAATCAAACTATATTTTGTAAGAATGCTGAATTTTTGTTCAGTGAGATTTGTGAGTGACATATCAACAGAGAGTGAAGAGGAAGGGCTACATAGGAGACAGTGCTAGAAGGAGAGCGGTGTCTGCTGAGGACACAAGTGCACGTTTGTACATGTGCACACATGTAACTGTAAGTCCCCCTCACGTCGACCTGAGCATTAAACTGAATTACACACGGTCTCATCATTGAGAAAATGACACTGAAGTGTCCAGTGTAGCCTAAGCCGGGCTAAAAATTCTTGTGTGGACATGAATCACACATTTACCATGGTTTTGGTTTAATCTAAGCACTTGTATTTAAGCAGCGCCAGGAAATGAATATAAAGTCAATTTAATTTACCCCAAACACAGAGGAGCTCCATGTGCCAAGTCTGAGATGAGAGTGGAGAATCCCTGCCCCAGGCCCCAAAATAGTTGACTGACAATCCACATAAACGTGAATGTGCATGTTATCCCTTTTAAGCCTTTGTGATTAACCACAGCTCTGCTGCTGGTCCTAGAGTGATACACCATTTCCACACTGTTGTTCTAGAATTGTTTCATAGTCCGGGAAAACTCTCCATCTCTATCTTCTCTGCATTTGATGATGACTTCCCATCCTGCTATGATGTAAAACATTGTTGCTACTTCTTAGATGGTCAAGCTTTTTGCTTTCCCTCAAGGGGAGGGAAAATGCACATGCGGTTGCATTTGACAGAAACTACAGAAAGAAGTAATTTCCTTTCTTTCCCTGTGCTCACTGTAAGGTCAGTCTCTCACTCTTTCCTCTGCACATTCCAGTCTGTTTTGCATATCTTTGACCCCCTCCCTCAAACACAGTCTATACCTCACTGCATTTATAAAACAACATCTCCCTCTTATTCTGTGCAGCGCTCCTTGCGCTACCTGACATGGTGGCTTCATGCCCAATGAGTCACACCTCTGCTAAAATCATCAGAGATGTAGGGGGAGGAGAGCAGGGAGAAGTCGTCAGGGAGAGAGAAAAAGCAGGAGAGTATGACAGAGAAAAATATAGAAAATAAAAGTGGGAGGAGAGAGTTGGGAGAACGAGGGAGTCTTAAGGGAGTGAAAAGAGCATAGAGTGCATTTCACTTCTTGACTCCAGTAGTCAGTGTGTGCTTGTCAGTAAGAGTTAGCGTGTAGACAACAACACTTTCCACACACTGTAGTGCAATGGCACACACCCACTGAAACATATGGACAAAAAGTGACATGGTGCATGCGCCCACCTGCACGCATCCATACGTCCAGCAATCAGACATGCAAACAAACCAGTGTGTAGCAGCCCTGCCTCTGCATCTGCCTCCCCCACCCCTCCTCCCCGTTACCATTGGAAACCACACAAACACTCCCTGTTGGGCAACACTGGGAGTCAGGAGAGGACGTACACGGGTCACATATCTCTCGTACACAACTGGAAAGTTGCATTAGGTGCTTTGGGCACATCGGCAGTTTGTCTCCGTATGTATTAATCTTCAGTAATAATGTACACATGAATGTTTATGCTCGACTGCTTTATGCTACAACAGTTGTTTCCAACCTGGGGGCAGGTGCTATTATTTGAGCAAAGTAAATGATAGAGATTTAACTGATATGACCGTGAAAGGAGTACAAGCGCAGAGAACACTTTTGACTAAAATCAATGCTTATTTTCAATTATTTCTGTTTAATGCATTTGTGAGAGTCACGGTTTTGGACTGGGAAACTGGTCTGACTGAAGATTGATGCCTTTACCTCAAGATTTGGCTTTTGGTGCAGACTTTAGAGCAGCATATCAATCCATTCAATAATGTATGGGATTCTGTTTTAAAGGCTGAGGTTAGCTTATCACTGCACATGCAGATGGAAAGTGCTTGTGTTTTATCTTGGGTCTTTCACTTAGGCTGATTCCATAGTACCTCTACAAATGGTACAATCTTCCCCTTTGATAGGGTCAATCCTCATTGAAGCCCCAGGCTTAGGTAGCGGAACAGGTCTCGGCCCAAAGCGCTCATGTTCTCAAAGCCGTACCAGCCATAAAGCTCCCTATGCCCTTTGTGCAGCACACCAGACAAAACCCTGGAAGCAGGCCACTGAAAAACACATTCCCAAACTATTTCTAAACTCTTTTTTTTTTTTTACAAGTGTGGGATGGGATAGAACAACAATTACGGTAAAAAGTGACTAATATGTCACAGACGCGCTGTTGTTTTTTTCTTACCTACTCTTTCTTTTTCCATTCATCCTTGTCTTTTCTTTTGGGCATTTTACTTCAAACCTTTGTAATTACAAACAAAAGTGCTGACTCTTCTCCAGCTGAAACAATGATAATGATGAAGAGTGCGTGTGTCTTCATCAAAGACGCATTGTGGCTGATGCACAGACATGTGTGGAGGACAGAGAGGATTACATCTGGGCATGCAGCCGCAGTGCAGAGCGTGTTTGTGAGTGTGTGTTCGCTCCATGATAGCAATGATCCAACACACAGCTGCGCTCAGAGCTTGGCATTTCAATGAAGCTACACACTCCAGTAATGGAAGCAATACAGACCGACAGAAACAAAATTAGGAGCAGGTTGCATCTATGATAACTGCGTTGTAATAATAACAAGCATTTTAAATAATCCAATACAGACAGGTTCCTTTACAGATATTTTCTGTTTGGGCATTAAAAATAACCAAAAGGCAAAAGCAGTGGAATATATGCATGTACCTGTATCTAGGTAGTGGAACAGGTCATGTGCATGCTTCTGCAATTAATACATTTTTATGATGATGTTTTATGGATTGATTTAATCTTCTTCCTGTAATTTTATACAAGCCTCTTTTTTTTTCTAAGTAACCAAGAAAGTTTGTTTTCCCACACATGTAACAGAGAAACAGCCTCATGGCAGCTAAAAGTGAAAGAATAACAGAACGATGCAGCACAAAAACTAGAATACTCATCATCCACATTATGAGAAGTACTCACAGTCCTATTTCATTGACTGAATGTGACAGATAACTATATTTGACAGTGAGAGCCAAGTAAATGACGGTTCACATAGTACTTCCATCAACATGCATATGCTTAAAATATATTGGATTTTCTTTCCTTTGTGTGCACTACTGTCTGTTGACTGAAACATACTTTTTGTCTTGCCCTAAACAAGGGGAATTTGATATCAACAACAGTTTTAAGCCCAAGGTAAAGGCAGAGTTGCAGCATCTAGGGTGTATGTATCTAGGCTGTATGTATGTGGCGGTTGCGAGGTAGAGCAATAGTGTTGTGCCTGGTTGTGTTTGGAGCAGACCCAGGCCAGAGGAGCTCAAAGAACTGCATGTCATCATCAGAGCTGTCGAGGAGCCAAGTAGTAATCACACCCAGATCACCTACACGCTCACGCCAACTTACAACACCAGTCACTCCAGAGCACTGTGCAACTCTGGGACCGGCCCGAAAAAAGCCAGGAGACTGATTGAGAGCGAGAGAGAAAATGAAAGACAAGGCGTATATGTGTGGACCAAGTATGCATCCTGTGTGACTGCGGAGAGTGTGATCATAGAGTAAGCGGTGAGTGCAGGCTACAAATATGTTAGCTGGAGATGAGGGTGTATGTTCTCTCTTTTTTTTTTTTTTTACAAACTCTATCCATGTCAGTCTTATATCCCACCCCTCTATTTTCCATTTTACATTCTGCACCAGATGTGAACGTGTTGGAATATTAGATTACTAAAGGCGGCTTATTTCTGCAGTTACGTTCAAAACAACTTTTAAAGAGACTCACAACAGAGTCACACAACAGAATATGGACAAGAGGTGCATCACTACGTGGCCTGTTTTATCTGTGATTTTTTAATGGGGACTTATCATAATTATGACCTATAATCCATAATTATATGCACAGATTGGCTCTGACTTTTCTGAGGATGGTTAAGAATGTTGAGGACACTTCCGGGTTATATCTATGATGCAACAAATTCCAGAAAAACAGGAAACAGGATCACTCAATCCTGAGCGAATGAAGTAAAAGCTCAAAACTATGTTTCTTTTGCATGTATGACCTCAATACTCTACAGAACAATTCCCTGTTAAGATCTTAGATGAATCCAAGTTCAATGGTCAATCAACAGTATAGTGCGACGTTGCAAGGCGTAAAACCGCGTTGACTATTTAAACGTTCACTGTGGAACATTAATACTATATAATGACAGTCACAATATCTCAAGTAACATGATATTATTTTTACTGTAAGCCATGCATTGGATACTGTATTGAATTACGAGATACCTTGTGATTTCCAGCACAAATACATACAGTACATAGTATCTAAATATGGGTTGATGTCCACTTCTAAAGGACTTGCAGGTGATTGAGTACAAATAAAAGACAAAACGTAATACCCTCTCATTATCCAAATATCTAATACTGACAACAACCTATTAGTGATAACAGCTAATAATGTGATTGTGAGAAATGTTTGTGTGGTAACCGCGGTGTGCACACAATGTCCTCTATTCAGCTGCATTTATTTCAGCGACTTTTGCAAAATACAACAAAAAGATCATCGACATGGGACCGGATTGTACTGCTTTGTCTACAAAAGTGCTCTGAAATACATGTGATTCTAGTAATAATTTGGCAGTCCATATTTCATTCTTCTCTGAAATTCTAATGCGCTTGGATGAACTGAATCCTGATTTGAAAACATAAACCGTGAATCTCATCGCAATCCCAAAAACTCCACAGAAAATTTGCACTTGGATTTTTATTTTTATTTTTATTTTTTTTCTGAATTTGCTCGACTCATACCTCCCACATGTTATGGAGTTTGCGAAAGGTCACTGACGGAGTGGAGACAACCTGATAGCAGTTTAGCATCAGAGTAGAGTTAACACACTGTCAAATGCCACGCAATGAGCGCCTCGGCCGCAGAGACGAGCGCGAGTACGTCTGCGTGTCTATGTATAACAAACACTGGTGTGAAATGAGCGTGCTTGTGCGTATGTGTGAGGGCTACCCTGCTCAGGGCATTGACTGAATTGTTTCCACATGTGTCTTAACGTAGAGTTCTGGGCGGGTTCGGACAAGGGAGGAGAAGTGGGGCGCAGGGGGGGCTGCCGTAGTTGGTAAAGGGGGGGGGGGGGTCAGGTTTCATAGCACTGTGCAGCACATCTGGGTTGCAAGAATTAGGGTTCCCACGACTGAAAACTCACAGGACGCACACCTTAACTAGAGTGGGTACGCAGAAGGCCTTTTTGACAAGCACACAGCTGCTTACATGACTCCCTGTTTATGTAACAGGAGCGCTGCTGACTTTATTTCTTCGTAACCTTTCGAATCTTTTACAACATCTTCAAACACCACTACTTCCCTGGCACATGTCTCCCAGGCGTTTTACAGCTACTACACATGGAAGGAAAATGTGAATGTATTCTCACTAATCATTTTGAGAGAGGGAGAGAAGGGGGGGGGGGGGGGGGGGGATAGACAGGAGAAAGGAGGGGGGGGGGGGGTTGGGTTTTGGGACAGGGGACAGACAAGTGCAGCCCCTGGGCAGGCAAGGCAGTTTAGCAGGTGACGAGGGGCGAGGAGACAGGACAATGCGGGTGTCAAGAGTGCAAACGTGAGAATCGGGACAGACTGACAGAGGGATAAAAGCTGGTCGGAGGTGAATGGAAAGAGAAGAGATGGGCTAAATGGGGCCATGCCAGTTCCATAAATGTTTAATTACCACCAGGTTTATTCATGTTAAACACAGCGGTCCAAAAGAAAGACAGAGCTCAAAGAGTACAAAATCTGTCTAGAGCTCCCAAATCTAATTTACACAACAAACACAGAGAGGAGAAAAGAGAGCAGGGCAAAAAAAAAAAAAAAAAGAAGAAAAGAAGAAAAAAAAAAAAAAAGAACGGGAGGGGAAAAAGAAACGGCGAGGGAGAAAATGCTAATTGGCTACAGTTGGGCATGTCTGGCCCGAGATGAAAGAACAGGAGGACACAAGAACGAGGGGCAGAAGAATGAGAACGCAAGAGCTTTGATGGGAACCAACTATGGGTAATGCGTGTCATGTCAGGAACTCAGCATGTTACTGCTATTAGGGCTGTTGTTTTCTGCTCACCTGTGGGTTGTCTCCTCCAAAAACATCATGAATGAATGAAGAGCTCATAAAACCCCCCGACAGTAGATAGCCACTTTGCTCTGTGAGATGTGTGTGGCGAGCACGGCAGGCGTACATATAGTTTATACTGTTTCGCATAGGCATTGCCAAAAGAAAAAACTGAAAATTAAGAATAGGTTGAGTGGGAGGGCAGCCAGTTATAATGGACTACTGTAGTTCTGTGATACACCAGGTTGACAGTGGCAACAAAATGGGCTTATAAATTCAAATGGATGATATGACCTTTCCAGACAGACATCGAGGAAAATCCAGTACACAGAAGCCAGGGGTGGGCAGAGAGTGAAGGAGAACACAAATGGTCTTTCGCATCTTACAGTGTCCAAAAAAAGTGCTATTTAAAACTGACGCTTTAAAAATACTATGACGCTATAATTTTGCAGTAGTGATAGTCGAAATGAGATTTAGCGCCACTCTGCTGCCATTTTCTTAACTTGTGTTGCTCCATGGATGAATGTGCCTTTTACTGACAAAATAACACAAAATACAGTATCCTCCATGTTTGTTGATATTGTGATATTGTAATATATACTTAACAGGGGAAAACTTTGGTGTACTGTATTGGGTTTTGCGTGCTTGAAGCAGAAGTGAAACGTGCATGTACTCCACAAGTGCAAACTTTCCCAGCTGTGCAGTTCTGGCACTGTCTGTTGCACCGGTCCTGGGACACTCAAACAGTTCTGGCTAGAGAGGCCTTTCTGTGCGACTCCTAACCTCGATGGCTGCACAAAAGGCTTAAAATTCTATTGGTCTCCGGTGCGAGCGCGAGTTGTATAGGGACCCCCCAGGCCAATGCGTTCAGTCTCACTCTGTAAATTTCTCTCGTTTTGTCCAGCCTCATCTCCTGTTCATCACATCTGACTCCCCTCCTCCAAGCCTCCCCTGTGTTTTCACTTAAGATTATTCCAGCATTACCCCAAATCCCCCCGCATGCCTTCTGTCCAGAGCAGAGCCTAAATGTCACTATTCAAACCATGATACCAACTTAATAGGGTGGTATGGTCTGCACAAGGGGTCACGATAGGCCTGACCTGAACCACACTTATACATTGTGTTGAAATGTGCAGTAACTCGGGCCTGTGTCTCCGGGCTGATACAGCATCTGTGCCTTGTTAAACATATTACAGTTATGCAAGGAACACTTACTAAATATTTTTATTTATTGAAGTTAAAGCCAGACTGCTGAACATTCCAGGTTATATTTCACTACGTCACGAGAGCAATTACTCATAACATACATAAACAAACATGACGGTGATACCTTGCTCCTAATGAGCTGCTAGACGCCGACAAAGCAATTTGTGCAGTGGGTTCTCAAAATAAAGCAATTTGTAGAGGCCCAAATATATTTAAACCTTATGTTTGGCCACCTGTTGTCAAAGCAAAGTAGTCATATCTCCATAGAGACGGGCTGGTGATGTCCCGCTCCAAAGCAAGTCTCCGCACACAGTAAACATGCATGTTTTTTGGGATTGATTTGATTGAGGTGATGAGGTGGCACAGCGGTATCGACTTGTCACATGCATGTTCTCCCTGTGTCTGTGTTAGTTTTCTCCAGGTTCTTCAGTTTCCCCTACCACTAAAACATGTACAATTGGGTCCACTCTGGAGCCTTGAAAAAAGAATTTCAGAGTCACAATGGAACATTCCTGCTTAAATAAATGAATAATATGAAAAATGCAATGATGATACGTTTTTTATTCTATATATATCGAGTGAAATCTAACAGAGTATGGCTTTAAGGGCTTTTCAAAGGCAGATAATCAGATAATAATGAATGGTGCTGAAAATATTTGTACCTCAAGGTCTGGACTGAGGCCAGAGGCAGAAAAAGCAGGTCAGCGGTGCTGTTCCGTCTGCTCCTTGTGTGTTTTTATGTTGGGCTTGGTTAAGTCCGTCTCCAATTTACAAACATTTAAGGTTCGGCTGCTGCGCTGTTCGTTTTTCATTTAGTTGCCGCCCGAGGCCATGTCCCGGATCGGAGACTTCTACACAGAACTCCTCTGGTCTGAGCGCAGCAGCGGAGGGAGCGTCTGGTCTGAGGAGATGAGGACCTGGCCGTGACCCCAGTGCCTGCAGCGCACAGCCACTCGCATTCTTGGATGTGTCTTTGTGCGCGCTCACACAGAAACTGACATATTTCTGCTGTTAAACTACACACTGGTGAGACAGATAGGCAGACAGAACACACACAGGCAGACAACATGCGGAACAAGCCGTCTAATGCCACTAATGCACCGAGATCTACTCAGACAGACAGGTATGACACAGCCCCACCAAACACAGACACAGCAAAGCAGCTCAGAATCATCTCGGGTCTGACCAAGGGACATGATTCTATGTCTGACTACACTTTTATCTGAGTCGTATTTGCAAGGTTTTGTTTCTGGTCTTGGTATGTGATTGGTTGCCAAAGGACAGAGTTGTTGCCCATTCATAATTAGAGAAGAGTTTAAGAAAGAGTTTGAAGTCACGCATGCTTTTCTCAAACTCTCAAAACAGCTAGCCAAACATACAGTATAACCTGGAATGTTCCGCAGTGTGGCTTTAAGCTTTTCGCAGAACATGATTATTATTATAATTTCTAATCTCTTTCATACAAATTACAGTAACTCAAAGACGGCTTAACATGTGAAAAGACATTAAAAGCCACCTGCACCGCAGTTCCATAGAAAAACGCACTTACTCACACTCACACCTGTGGTTTTAGGCCCAAACTCTGAGACCTCTTTGGTCTTTAGGCTGTCTGTCCCACTTAGAGTGAAGAGGTTGTGACAGAGAGAAGCACACATATAAACAGAGCGATGAGTTTGCTGCAGCACAGACCTGACTAAGCTGAATTTGCCCCTGCTCCTCTTTCCCATTTTCCATGTGCCTCAGCGCAGAGGGACCTGTGTGGGGAAAACTAATGCCCACCATACACACTCCACACTCTCAGATATTCACCGCTAATCTGCTCCGTCAATCTCTCAAGTTTCTCCTTCTCTTTACTTTCCATGCAGCTGTACAGTAACCAGTTAGGTCTTGTTTTTAAATTTCCCTCAGCTCCAGACCCTTTGCCGGTGCCATTTTTTCTCCATCTCCCCCTCTCCATCCTTTTGTTTTATTGTGTGGTTCGGTGCGGCTGACCAGCAGCCAGAGAGAGACAAGTGCACAAGCGCCGGCCAAACTTGACTGCCTCTCTGCCCAAATTACATGGGACAGTCCCAATTACCCTGTGGCCAACCAAAGCATTTCCTGGGTTAGCAGTGGTGATGCGCGCCCCCCTTTACTGTGGTTACTGGGGCTGTTGTTAGACGCTCGCTTAACAGCAACCCCAAGAACGTGCCTGCTGGCCACATCCACACCATGGGAAGTAGAGCTGCAACTTCACAATGTATTCTGCAAACCAGTAGGATCAGGAGCAACACTGCAGCTAAATCGTTGAACAGAGCTGCCAATAGAGTGGTGATAGGATTTAAATTATAAAAACACTTTATGAAAATACATGCACCTGGGTTTGAAAATGTGGCTACATGTTGATTTCAATAAATCAGACAATCTATATTGTTTTGTACAGCCTAATATCACAACAGCAGTCAGTTCACAGGGCTTTCCAAATATTGCTGAACTGCTAATGACTAGACATAGTATAAACACAAACAGATAAGCGAATATAATGTCCGACAGTGAAGCAAATAGATTGTTGTCTTTGGGCGTCCCCTGATTGAAATCCTTGATCTCCATGGGACTAAATGTCATGTACATATGCTGCAATTTATTACATTTTAAATGCATGCCAATTATGAAGAGTTCAGAGGAGTGTTTAGAAAAAGCATTGCTTTATAAAACATTTTGGGTCAACAGTGGTAACCGCTTTCAGAGCTGAAGGGTGTTAGTGTGATACTGCTTGTGGCATTGCCCACTCCAGTCATAGTAAAGTGATTCTTACAAAAGAGCAAAAAAAAACCTAAAAAAAGTGAGGATCATGAAACTACAAGATTTTTGGATGTGAAAAAAACAACACAACATTTTGCTGAAATAGTCCCAGCAGAGGGTAAGCAAAAAAGATGGATCCAATTGGGGAAATTCGGCAACAGGAGAAAGGAAAGAGTAACTGTATGACGCACAGAGTGGGACAAGTGTTGAGGGTGCCTGGCAGGCCCCACACTGATGTCATGGATGGGAGGCCAGAGGGATTAGTCCTGTGACAGAGATGAAGAGATGCTCTAGTATCACTGTCCTGCCCTTTCCCTGTTCATCAGCCTGCACACTCCACAGGACAGTTTATGTGTGTAATCATACTGTTTGCATCCCCATCAAAGTTTGTTTATGCAAGTGTGTGTGTCATTTATCAGCATCTACAGACAGTCTGTCAGTAATAATGTGGCCCATGTGTATACGTGACATCCACATGCCAGGGCTCTGCCTCTCTTTGCCCATCTGGTGCAGCTCTGCTGTACCGCTCAGCCATCTCACTAATATCTCCAATAAGCCTGTGGTTTGCTGCCTCATACACAGTCAACCACAAACTCTTGCATGTATACACAAATATGTACACTGATGCAGTTAGCACAAGCCTTACACATGAGCTACTCTTGCTGCTGTTTGTCTTCCAAGAAGCAGAGGCCGAAATATGTTCATTTATTTACTTTCAGTTGTGGAGCAGTTCTGGCACATAATGCAGTATGTTTTTGACAATGTGAAAGCTAAACTATTGTGTTACTTTGAAAAATACATGTAAACAGTTATTCTGACAGTTGATTTTACATGTTTTTCTCAATCCACAACATGATGCATTGGTTAGACTCAAAGTGACCTGATCCACTGGAAAAGCACTGTACACTAATATAAAGTGAAATAAAGTGGTGGTGATAGTTTGTCGGTAGATGTGAAGTAGCATGCTGTGGTCTTGTTCACTTATGTTACAGTCTGCTTGTGGCTTGTGGGTTGGACTGAAGTGAGCGCAAAGGCAAGTAGACTGAGCGCACACATTACAAGTGCCTAATTAACCCATAGTGAGCTTTTTGAGCCAGTTTGTATCTGAGGAGGTGAGTTAGTTTCATCTTCGGTGTTTGAGATGTTCTTGGTCATATGTCTGTTTACTCTGGTCACTGCAGGGATCTTCTGCTGCTCCTGGCTGCTGCACCACTGGAGTGTCTTTCCAAGCACAGAGCCCAATGGGTCTAGCTCCAACAAACCGACACCTTATTTACATTTGGGAGAAAATGTGCCTTTTCAAAGTCTTGCTAGTCATTTGAAGCCAAAGAAACATTTCTACACATGTAAACAGAACAAATTGTCAACTGGACTTCGACATGATTCCCTGGATGTGGTAGCTTATGCTCAGATTCAAAGCCAGGTTGTTCCAGTTGATCCAATAAAACAGGTCTCTCTTCAACTCTCTGTTTATCCAAATGCTCGGGGGAAAGCCCGTGTTGCCAGTGCACACAGGCCTAATGTGGTTTGGAGAGTTTACCTTCGCAGCATGGAGCACAGGTGCTTAGAGGACCGAGTATCAGTCACATTTACGCAACAAGTTGTTACCTCAGGGTAACTAACACTTTCAAAATACACATACACATTTAGACCCCATTTAGATCACAACTATTAGCTGCTTTAAGATTGGTTTCAAGGTTACTACTGCTTCTAGTGAATTAAGAAACATGGGATAAATGCTTCACAAACTGTGGTCCGTGTACCACTGATAATACATAAGTTTCTTATGGTGGTACTCAGAATCTTTAGCAATTTTAGACTTCATCCATTTTAATTAGATTAAATACATAATATTGTTTATTTTATTTTACTTTAGTAATGTGTTTCAGGTGAGTGTAGTTTTCTGTTTTGAACATGGCTTACACCCAGTTTAGCGAAATATTTTTATAGGTGGTACTTGGCAGGTCAAGTATTTCATGAAGTCGTACTTGGAGTGAAATGTCTGAGAACCACTGGAATATGGTATTTATTTGACTAGGGGTCACTAATAAACTGTCTTTTTAGCCAGTGGTATTGTCAGTGCTGAGTACAGTACAGTTTCTCAAACTGATTCTAGACCAACCACATGCTGCACAGGTCTCTGGCAGAGCACAACGTGAGAATAAACAAATCAAACATAGTCGATGGTGTCCAAGGCTCAGAGTGAGCTCAGATATGAAAACAGTGCTGTTGCTTTTCAGTGATTAGACAAGGGTCACAGAAATAAAACAACAGACAAGTCGTTTCACTCACTCAATGCTTTGACAACCTTTAAGTACATCTACCAGGTCTGGACCTTGAGTTTTGGTAAAAGAAGATGAGGGACTGAGATGCTGAACAGTGTGTCTATGTTGAGATGAAGTGGTATGTCACACACTGCCATGTTTACAGTGCAGGTCAAGGTTGACACAGTTATCTACTCCGTCTTTCTGCTCCTCGTCCTTTTCATCCTCTTTTCTCCTGCCTGCGTCTCTTAATCTGTTCCAGAGCATTGTGATCATGTGGAAAAACCATAGCAAGTGCACATATTTTCTTGTTCGTCAACAATGAAAAAAACAGGGAGAGGTGGTGTGTATAGGCGAACGGGTGGGGGGTGCCTGATAGTGAGGAAGAAAATTAAATAAAGTGTTTACTCAAAGGTAGCACTGTGTCCCTTTGTTGTGGTGGAGACCTGTCTTTTATTAGCTGCCTGAAAAGTTTTCAAAGGCTGGAAAGACAGAGGACATGCCAACAGATGAGGGTGTGGGGGCTGGAAAAGGATGCAGTGGAGAGGTCATTGGCATGAATGGGTGTGGAAGCCATTAGGGGCAATACTGATGAAGGTGCCACTGAAAGTGAAGACGATGAGCCAAGGCCAATGGAAGAAGGGGAGACTGGACCAGATGGATCATAATGTGGAGAAGCTGTTGTGTTTGTACATTGGCATGACTTGCTGTGATTGATTTGGTCTGTGAGCATGTGTATCTCTTTGGGGGGCTAAGAGTAGAACAATCCTTTTGCTTAAATCTAAACAGAGCGTGTCTGTGCCCCTTGGGTTGCCAGGCTGCTCTGCGGTAGGTGTGCATTTGAATACGCATTCAAAGTGTAATTGGAAATAGCTGGAAATATTATAAAACATGTGGTCTATGCATAACTTTAGTTGCATTTATTTTAAGTAATCTCAAAGTGTACCACTGTTCCCACCTGAAAATGTTTATTCATAGGCCAAGCCTTAAGGAGTTTGTTCGTCTCCTCTGCCGGCTCTCCAAATCTTCACAGTATACATTCTGTTGGGAGATTATTTTGGCAACATGATGTAGTCACTATGATCCAAGTCTAAATCACTTTGTTTGTGTGCCTAAAATATGCCGATGGCATGAGCTTTATGTGTGTGTTGATGCATAATGTACGCAATCTATTTGATTGTTTGTGGTGGATGTGTGCGCACATCTGTGCAGTGTGACTACTCTTGAAACTGAATCAAAGTGATCTGCTTTCAATAAGAGTCACAATCAGCAAAGTGGCAGCGAGCGATGACATCACTGCAGCTGGGTCCCCAGCTGGAGCACAGAGCGACTGTGGACATGTGTGTAACCCAGTCAAAGGCTGCTGTACCCAGAGTTTATTTGGAATATGCATATTTCATGAGAATCGTAAACGCTGTGGCTGGGCAGGTCATGCCAGCACAGAACCTTTTCTTTCTAATGTTTATGAAACTTATATCTGGATATGTGCATGGTGACTGAGAACATGAAATACTTCCAACCTCAGATGTCCCCAGTGGGCTTTGTACACTTTGTGCCTTTTCTATTGGAGCAGACATTGCTATGGTGAAAAAATAATAGGAATTTCATCTGTCATTGATTAACACCGGTGTCTGATGCCTTTTACACTGACTCCATGCACCAACATACAGCTGCACTCACAAATAGCTACCAAAACTATTACACAGTAAAGAACACGCAATGGACAGGCATCTGATCCACAGTGTGGAGGTGTGTTTGTGTTGGGTGTGAATGCGTTTTCACACACTCAGTCATGCGAGCCGGAAAATACTGATCATAAACTTGCAACCAGCATGAGCAACCGGCAACCCCACAGAGAGCCAACACTGAAACAAAACACAACATGCACAACCTTTGAGATGGTTTACATGCTGGTCCACTGCATGTAGGTATCACTCATAAAAAAAAGATATATTAATAATAATAATAGTAATAATAATAGTAATAATAATAGTAATAATAATAGGAAGAAGAAGAAGAAGAAGAAGAAGAAGAAGAAGAAGAAGAAGAAGAAGAAGAAGAAGAAGAAGAAGAAGAAGAAGAAGAAGAAGAAGAAGAAGAAGAAGAAGAAGAAGAAGAAGAAGAAGAAGAAGAAGAAGAAGAAGAAGAAGAAGAAGAAGAAGAAGGCATTGGTTTTATATAGCTTTTCGGGGCTTCAAAGATGCTTCACATTGCATTATTCATTCACTCATACTTAGTGGTGGTAAGCTACACAGTAGACTGACGGATGCGAGGCTACACACACACACACACACACACACACTACATTCACTCATTCTGAAAGATTTACAAAGGAAAAACATGCTTTTTCAGCAACACTACAGTCAGTGAAAACACAGCCTCTAGAAACTTAACTCGCATCTGAAGTTGCATGTATATTGTAATATATTACTGTACTGACTAAATGTAATGGCTGAATAAAGAAGACAGTGGGCCTGATTTACTAAGCATTTGCAAAAATGCAAAATAGATGGCATGGGCTAAAGTGGGGCTAAACAGGTGCTGTTGAGATTTTTTTCTCCCAGAATTGCTAAAATGCCACAGCGCATCAGTTTCTAATGATATATTAGGTGCAACACTGCAACACTGCAATACTGCAGCATGTTCTGATTTCAAGTTGTACTTGCAAATTGGCTCCTGGCTTAGAGAATGGGGCCATTTGTGTTGTCAATCACTAATAGGTGTTTGCATCTTTTGATCAACTGCGTCATAAATATCAAATTGCTAATGTAGATTTATATATATATATATATATATATATATATATATATATATATATATATATATATATATACCCCTCCTGGAACCGCCACTGTAACGTGGTGGAGGGGTTTGGGCGCCCGAATGATCCTGGGGGCTCTGTTGTCGGGGGCTTCGTGCCCCTGGTAGGGTCTCCCATGGCAAACAGGTCCTAGGTCAGACAAAGAGCGGTTCAGAAGCCCCTTATGAGAGACCAACAGGTTTTTTTTTTTTTATAAATCCATATTTTGTTAAATCAATCAATGTTCCCATCTTTTCCTTCTCAGCCTCCCAGCTCAAACATGGATACTGTACTTTTAAAAGAGCTGTTGAAAAAAGCTTAAAGAGGGGGTATTATGCTTTTGTCAATCACATAGCACCAGTCTATAGCACACTACAATGATGACCAAACCTTCGGTTGGTCTGTAAATGCAGTAAAATTGAATAACTGCCTTGTATAAAATTGCTCTCTCAAAATGGCTGTAGTGAATGTCTTGAAATAGGCCTCTGTCTCTTTAAGAACCTCTGACCCTTTCCGACACGCCCCCTCCACACACTGTCTGTGGCATCAGTGGGGAGGGGGTTCTGCTGAGGAGCAGTGGTTGGTTACTCGGCTGGTGACGAAAGTTCGGAGGCGTCTCCAGGAGGTGGGGGCGTTCCTACGAGGACTCAGGCAAACCTATCCCTAAATGGCTGCCATCAGAGTTTTTACAGATTACTCAAAAATATGTGAATGTGCCAAGGCAACACTTCAGGCATGTTTTTAATGAGGGAGTGACATAACATGATGTAAAAAAAAAAGTCGATTTTGCATAATACCCCCCCTTTAACTTTCTAAAATATGTAATGAACTGTCAGACATGGAATATATGCATTCACTTGATCACCTAAAAGAAGGACTAAATATCACTGCCTCTCAATGGACTAAAGCTCAAGACAACGTCCACTCATCTTCAGTCTGTGCTTGTCATGGACTGCTCCAATTCAAAGTTCTGCACAGGCTACACCTCTCCAAAGTACAGCTTTCCAAAATGTTCCATGGAGTGAGCACAGCTTGTGACCGGTGTGGCCAGCAACAGGCTTCACTTGCACGCACTTTTTGGAACTGTCCTAACATAACAGCCTACTGGACTAAAATGTTTAAATTGATGTCTGATGTTTGTGGAACACAGTTACATCCTAACCCTGTACTTGCACTCTTAGTATCCCCAGTAACTGCTAATCTTGCAAACAAGCAGAAAACGGTAATCAAATTTGTCTCAGTGCTATCTACCAATCCTATTAAATTGGAAATAAAAAAATAAAAAAAACTCCATCCTATATTAATTTGTTACATGACGTAATGAAGCACGTTGATTTGGGGAAAAAAATCTAATTTTAAACTAAAAGGGAGGGTGGATGATTTTCATTTGATTTGGGATGCATTTCTGGAGCACGTAACAAATTCAAACAAGCAAATGTGTCAATAGGGAGCACATAAATATGTTTAAAGTGTGTGTACAGCAAAGCAGAGTGAACTGCTTTGCTTCACTATATTAGACTGTCACCTATTTAGACTCTTACTTTGCATTACAAAATGTGCTGTACTTGGATGAATATAATGCACTCATGCAGACCCCAGCTATATGAAAAGCATGTGTAGATGTGTCGATAGATAGGACATAACATCTATTTTGGAATCTTCAGGTGGCAACATACCTTTCTATTCCATTTTACCCAATTACAATCAGCAATGATTTAATTTTGAGACATCTGTAAGACCAACCCCAGATAATTGATGTGTTATGGGTTTTTTTCTGCACAAAGTCTTAGTCAAGACTAGCCAAGTGATCGTCCACCAGCTGCTTGTACTTCACTGTAAAGAACGAAGGCAGTGCAGAAGTAATAAACCATATTAACAAAATGGATGGCCATTAATCCTCAAAAGGCCATTTCAGACATTCACCGTCTTGAATGAAGTGGATACAGTGAGCCATTTGGAGCTAGAGCAGTGCTTCTAGCAGGACAGCCCACTGGCAAAGGATATTGCAGCCAGCACATGAACCCTCGGGACCATAGCAGTGATGAGGGACAACTACCAGAGACACCCAGTAACTCAGATGGGTGTGCACAGCAGCACACACACAAGACGGCCATATAAACATGATGACATGCACAGATGAACCGCACTGTAAATGACGATTCTGAAATATACAGGCCTCAAGTACCTGCACATGTAAGTAATCCCACCTGCAGAGCCCATTCATGTTATCATAAAGTCTCTCTTATCTGCTTGTTTCCTCTCGTCTTCTCCTGTCCGTCCTTCTGTTTTTTTTACCAAATTCTTCAGATCTGTCACATTCCAGATGTCCATCAGCCAAGAGTCCACAGTTCAGCCCAACAAAAAGAGTTTGAACTTGTGCTTTAATTGATGCCTTTTTCAAAATACTGGGCTTCCATTGAAGGTCTCGTACACTCTTTTAAAATATATTTGGATATGTTTCATAATGGGTATGCAGGGAGGAAATGTTCAGCAATGTTAAAGTGCATAAAAAAAAACAGCAGTACAGGTCATGCCCCCTCTGTGAAAATGTGGCTAAAAACAGTAGCCTGTGCATCAATATGTATTGTCCCATCAAAATATGTAAATGAAAATAGGTGTCATCCAAACTGAAAAGATCAGGTTTGATTGGCAGCTGGCACTAAATGGACTTGAAACACAGAAAGTGACAGAATGCAATAGTGAATGTGATCAGGGGAAAGAGCGTGAGAGATGGAGGAAGAATGAGAGGAAAACGGAGAGTAAAACAACAGGCAGAGAGGGAAAGAGAAGGAGAGGCAGAGTGCTTTTCACTCCAGCGGGACAAAAGGTTACAGCATGAC
This sequence comes from Gobius niger, assembly GCF_951799975.1. NCBI lineage: Eukaryota > Metazoa > Chordata > Actinopteri > Gobiiformes > Gobiidae > Gobius > Gobius niger. The sequence goes on from NC_136856.1 coordinate 14,728,669, forward strand.
GGGGGTAGGTGTCAGGTGATGTGTGACAAGTCCAAATTAAAGATGACATAATGGTAGGGGCCCGGATGGGGTCTGAACTGGGGTTTGAATGAAGCTAAGGGCGGGGGCAGGCCATGGCAACCGAGTCGAGTTAGGCCATGCTGGGCTGGGACGGGCAGCAGGGGGCTACCCCGCAGGCGCCTCCATATGGAACGCGTTAGCCTAGCGATTGCTAATGAAATGCAGGCTGACGTCAGGCAGACACCCACCCATTGTTTGGCTGCTTAATTTGTTATAATATTTGTCTTATAAATGAGAATTTTGTTGAAGAAAGAAGAAACAAAGTAGTGCTGCTCCTCGCAAACAGTTAGTTGGCATCATGACACTGGAGCGCAAGGGTCTAAGTCGGTCAGGAAAGCACTGACATAAACCGAAGCTTCATCTCCAGAGTGGGAGGTTTAGTGACCGAGGACAAGCATGGGTGGAGGCGTTTTAAAGGAAGGACCTACACTGAAGACAGCATGTGTTAATAATATGTGTTAATTGCGTATGGAAGTTTTTAGCATAAACAAACACAAACAACAAGCATTACTCATAACAATTAGCTTTAAAATGCCAGTGAGGCTCTTACAAGAGGCTCCTGCTGCCAAACGGTTATTGTTTACACAATATCAATACATCATTTTTGTCCATTCACCCACTTTACAGCAAGTTAAGTCCTAAAATAGGCCGTGGGCAAGAATGCAGTTATTTTCCCCAAAAGGTTATGTTGTAATTGACCATCAGGCACAAGGAGAGAAAGAGAAAGAGAAAGAGAGAGAGAGAGAGAGAGAGAGAGAGAGAGAGAGAGAGAGAGAGAGAGAGAGAGAGAGAGAGAGAGAGAGAGAGAGAGAGAGAGAGAGAGAGAGAGAGAGAGAGAAAAACACAAGAAATGGCCAATTGGATAAGACAGGCACAGATGACCCATGTGTCTCTTTACACTCTTCTGCGTGAGCCAAAACATAAAAGATTAATAGAAAGGTTTGCAAGATGGAAAGTCGGTGCATGGTGCCTTTCTCTCACTGTGCTCAGGTATGACATGTCAATTCGAAGGTGCTTTATTGGCATGAGTAATGATGGGAAGAGTTGCCAGGGTAATTACATAGCACATTAAAGGCTTTCATAAACACTGCAGTTCCTCCTTTGCCTGGTGGTAAGGCCAAAGGTGCAGGAAGAGGGAAAAACAGACGAGGGAAACAAACAGTGAGCGGAGCTGAAGAGGATGAAATGGTCCAGGGCAGTGAACTTTTAAGGAAGGGAAGAGAAAAGATGACAGAATAGAAGGTTACCATGAATTCCATTGCTAAACGCCTGAACTTGAAAAAATCTTGGCATGCCAGATCAGCATCCAACAAAAACCACAGCTGCAATTCACATCACTGTAGTCCAGCAAAAACTCGCAAATATTCAGCTGTGAAGCAACACCTTGTTGACACAGTCTTTGCTCACTCATTCGCATTTGCACTAGAGCTGCAAACCACACACAACTCTCAACTGTATTCAGTCTGTCACTGAGGGTCATGACACTCTCACTCAACCAAACACACAACCACAAGTACCATAATTAAACAAACATCCAGCAGGCTCTGACCACTGCAAATGGAAGCACATGTCCATTGGTCAAAAGCATTTAGGATGAACATAAAGAGGAGAGTACAGACTGATGCACCACTCCTTTAACCAGAAGTAATTAGGGCTTACAGATTAGCTGAAAAGAATTCCAATTTTGTACTTTTATCCAACATTTGAACAGGATTTGTGCATAGGTATTGCTCACTAATTCCCTATTGAGTGTATTTTTCATAAATAATTTTAGGGTAATGTATGAAAAAAAGTTTAAAAATATATATATAAGGTTTTTACTGGCTTAAAATTAAAACTGCAGTTGCAATAGATTTAGGGTTGCTTACTCCTAAAGCATCCATTATCACTGGATCATTTTAGCTAAGTTAAAGAAAGTGAGAGGCTGTGCACCACCAACATCGCAGCTAATAGATACAATCTTTAGCTCTTCTGTTCATCTGGCATTCCCCAACACAAATGTTCCACTACTAATTAATTCCCCATTTAAATGTGATGCAGCTGTCAATACTCTAATCTCCCAGATGCAGACAAGTGGCAAACAGGTCCCATTTCAAAGAACGCTCCAAACATTCCTCTCTTTTGCATGGGTCTCTTGGCATCAAAGAACCTTTAGTAAAAGTCTCATACATTTACACATTGGGGAACAGTTTAAAGTTGGCTTGTGATTAATAGAGCATAAATATCTATCTCAGAAAGCAATGTAAGTCTGACATCCCAACATCTGAAGAGAGCTTTAGAGACCATGTCTGCAGGTATTAATCAAACCACAAGCCAGCCTCTCTGGCATACACATAGCCAAACATTCAGCACATGCTTTATATACAAACTAATTGGAGCCAATCCACTGCACTTGACACATGTGAAAGGTCCACATCTCCAGCATGTCACGAGATGATGGATTACATTTGTAGTGTTCAAAGTGTCTCACACTTCAGAGTGCACAGCAGGGGGACAATATTGCTTGTCTGCCAACTTGTGTTTGAATGTGTCCAAGCAAAGGCGTATCTAAACTTGACTTCTTAAACACATGCACACGCACACTGGCCAGTCATAACAGACAGCCATTATGACAGTCGTTCAGAACATGAGAGTATTCTTTAAGGTTCCCGGTCAATCACCCATAACAGTAGAGTCCAGCGCTTCCACAGTGACCTTCAGGTCAGGCCAAAATGCCCTCAAATAATGAGAGTGGTGTTTGGGGATTTGCTGGACTGTGATAGAGAAAGGGCAAGCACAAGCAGCGCACCCTAGGTCTTTGTCTGGGCGTTGATTATATTGACAGGGGCTGATCGATGTTAATTGCGAGACAGAATGGCCATATTGACGGAGCTGCCAGGTGAAGAAGGCTGCGGGCCTGGTCAGAGCACAAGAAATTCAAAAACATAATAATAAATTGGTCTAAAACCCGCTGTACTGCAAAAGCCAGAGACAGAGCCCTTGCATTCACACATGACTGACACATGCAAAGGCGGCGCATCCATCATTACCATCGAGCAGTGGTTCCCAAAGTGGGGTCCAGAACCACTGTAGGCACTTCAGGGGAGCCTCCAACAGTTGTCCACATTAAAATATGTGAGTAGTACATATGTGATTATATTTGTTTATAATCAGTATTTGAGCCTATAGTTAATCAGAAAATACCTGAAAAACATGGCATATCATTTTGAATTGATTAAATTCATATTGGGAGATCCACAAGAGACATTTGAATCAATGAAGGACTTTGGGAATGGCTGCTTTTGTCCATTCACCATATAAAAAGTCTGCATGAAAAAACGGTCCCTGTGAATCTTGACTTTCTTCATGTTGGTGCATTTCAGATAGAGACTTGTAGGATGAGAGGACAACCATGTGCACCCTGTAATGTGAATGTGTGTGTTAGAAAAGATCAATAGGCTGAATCTGCAGAGGCAAAGGCATGGGCAATCAATAGGTGGGTTGCCAACAGAAGGAGGGACAGAGTGAGAAGATAAAAAACAGCTGGCAAGATTAAAGAGACGGATACAGGGACAGACAATGAGAAAGAGAAGAGTGCAGTGACAAGCAAAAAGAGGACAATAGAAAGGCCTTGGCCATTCAAAACGATGACTTTTACTTGATTCCATCTCTTTAATCATGAGAAATATAGATCAAAGTAATTGGTTTACTTTATGTTGTTAATAAAAAATATTTAAAAAAAAAACTCATAGCAATAGAGGCAGATCATAACAACAAATGAAATTTAATCAGAAATGAATTAATTGTTGAACTGTTTATGTTTAAGGACTTTTAAATTATTTATTATAAATGATTTGATTCCTTTGTATTTAAATAAAGTCTGCTGACTTTGGAAAAGTTAGTCTATGCTGTTATGTTGAGGGTGTTAGACAAGACAGTCTAAAACAGAGGTTTTGGAGGCACAAGCTATTGGAAGATCTTGGATATGAGAGATGAATTGCCCTCTTGTTTTTATTCTTCCACCACATTGTACCAAGATGTGGTACAGTCCCCATTTTGAACCCCTCCATCTGGGCTTAAGAGTAGTAGACAGGCCCATTCCTCAACACAAAATGCGGTTCAAATCCCTCTCCACAACATTTACACTCTTGTCCCTTGCAGCAGTGTGGTGAGCAGTGAAGGTCTGCGTTCACAGGTGCAAAGGCTGACAGAGCCAGTAGTTGGAAAGAAGGCCAAAGGCTTGTCTATGGAGCATGACTGGAAAGGCATTCAACCACAATGCCCTTCCCGGGCAGCTCAGTCTGTGTGTGTGAGAGAGAGTGTGTGCGATCCCAAACCCGAAGTCTGTGTGTGCCATTTGAAATTACAATGAAAAGAAAAGCCTGACCATCCGAAGAACAGTCCCTCCCACCTTTACCCAAAGTTTTACTCTTTATTCTTCTTCGTGTCCTTCAGCATATGCGTGTGTGCGTGTGTGTATGTGTGTGTGGAAAGGTATGGCAGGACTGTTTTGTTGGCTTGGCTGACTGTCTGCGGTTGTGCGGCACAGAGAGAAGATGGGGGCGGGGGCGGGGGGTGCGGAGCAAGTTTTTAGCCGAAATCCCTGAGAAATGTTCATTTTGGATCAGGATCTATGCACACGCATGCGCTCCCCTCTGGCTCATATTCTCTGTTTCATTTTCCCTCCGAAACTTCATTGTTATGAAATGCGGAGTCAATTGGCCTAAAACGCGTCCTCCGCCCTTCATCCCGCGCATAACACTGAGGCGGCTGGCACGTCCACCTGACTGGGCAGGTGTCAAGGGATTTGGGTTAATTTGCCAATTTTTATGAATATGCTGAAAAATAATTGATTTTCATTTGTACTTCCTCGGTATTCTCCGTGCGCTTTTTGGTCCTATATTTCGCAGGTTATTATCAAAATAAGTTTTCTCAGTGATAATGGTTGTATGTCACATCATCTCACTTGATACGTTGATTTGTTCACATATAGGAGCATACGCTACTAAATGGATAGGCATACTTAACGGCCAAACTTTAGTCGGCATCGCATAGCGACTGACTAATCCTATTTTGATCCAATAAGTGTGCGTGTGCGTGCGTGTCAATGGCAGAGCGAAGAGAGCAAGGAGTAGGAGGGGGCGCGCGCGAAGGGAGGGAGGATTGATTCGAGTCTGTTAAAATCTTGTTCTGTTTTTTCTTGGAGTGAGGTCTGTGCCTGCCGACGCGCCTCTCCCGTGCTACCCCCTTCGAGTTGAGCTTTTAAAAGAACGAACTGTGATTTGGGGCCGATATGATCTGTACAATACCCATGCGTTGGATAAAAGGTGCGCCACCAGCTTCCGTTGCGGATTTATTTTCTGTGTAAATTGATTTCAGAAGAGGCGAGCAGCTTTATAACCACGGAGCGTTCCGTAAGTGATTTCAACAGTTTATAACATGCACAACTTTTTTTTTTTTACTTTGACTCTCCTTGTTCTCCCATGTTTGCGCTGACTTCGCAAAACTGCTCAAAACTCTTCATTAAAATACAAATAAGCTAAATAAAGAAGATCGGATTGCATTTTCCCCCTTCAAACATTTCGGAGGTGATGTCATCGTGGTGTTTTTTGTCTGGTGTTGTGTCGAGAGGGCGCAAGAAGGAACGCTGCAGCCAGGCACGAACCATCGGCTGAGACGAGTGGGGGAAGTCCGGAAAATCAGGTGCAAAGTGCGGCTGTCATTTCCTCGCTGTGTCGCGGGTGGCTGAGTCCGCCACCCAGTCACAGCTGTTCCCATCCTCTTCGGTCACCCCTCCCTCGTATTCTGGGCTTTCTCTGCCCTTTATTCTCCCCTCCCTTTCTTTTTGAGAACACTGGAGCTGGACCGCTGCGGGACCAAAAAGTCTCCTCTGCCCCACTGTAGGTGCCACCTGACGAGCAGAGCAGTTGAGTCAGCGTGGAGACGCAGACATGACCGGGGATCCCGCGCCTTCAGAGCCCCCGTCTCGCAGTCGCTGGATCGTTCAACTATCTGCCTTGATATCACATTTTACATTAAACAAGTTGTTTGTGGACTAAACTTCCTCCGTCTTTGGAAACACTATTTGCTGCCATTAACATTGGAACATTGGATTACGCACAAGTTTACGCACGGACTTTACCCGTCTACAGATTTGGGAATCACTTTGAAAGATCAGCTGGAGCTAGTTACATGTAAAACGTGAGCGCGCTTTCACCTGTTCCTTTCCTACACGGGAACGCGCAGTATTTAGAGTCTATAACCTTCCCCCTTTGCTCCCCCTCCCACCCGTCTCCCCTGCTCTGCCCTGGACAGCTGTGAGAGGTTGCCGGTCGGTCACGGTGGCACCCGTTCATCCCGGCCAGCCTTAAACAGGACCAAGTTGTACTACCACGCCGGTTGAACCGGGACACATTGCCGCCGATGCTCAGTGACTCTTTGACTTTGCGGATTCCAGACACAGACCATCGGACTGGCTCAACCCGAGCGAGGAGACTCTCTCTGGGCCAAAGTCCTTAGTGGAGGGGGGAAGCAATGTGGCCCCTTCTTTCCATGCTGACCGTCTTGTAAGTTACTCTTACTGTATACATAGTGCATATTTTACAGGTGTATTCAGAACAAAAGACATTGGTTATAAAAAATGATGGGAGTGCAAAGCTGCGCCCACAAAAGATTACATCACTTCTCAACAGTCCCCATTGAAAATACGCAATGAAGGCCTTATTTGATTGGCTGACAGTTCAGGGTCACTAGGTCAGAGTCAGGGCTGCTTAAGTCATAAAACCTGCCATAAACATCTCCATCACCATCTTCACTTCTCAAAGGGATGGCGCACTGCTAACAGACCATTTCTATGCATCTGCCAAATGTCTTTCTTTCTGATAGAAAATACTTTAGTGTCAAAATAGCTCTGATTTTATTTAGTGGGATGTGAAAATGATAAAGTTCCAAGTGTAAATAAATGTGAAGGAGGATCCAGTTTGGGGAGGGTGACTTTACCTATCTGTCGTGTGCCTTGTTAAAAACCAAAAGATGTATTTTTCTTTCTTTGTCTCACTTCTCCCAGATGGCAGTCATCTCTAGATAGTTCTCATTCTTTACACAACCTGGACAGGGTGTGTGCAGCCGCTGCTGCTGGTGTCTGTCTCACTTTCTCTCCACTTACTCTAACTGCCTGCATCTGTCTTCCTGTCTTGCCTATTCCTCATTTTTTCCATGGGTACAAGCACAGATAAAGTGTATGAATTAATAACTGATGAGTGATGGTACTCCTGGCTCTGTTCAGGATGGAGCAGTTGCTGTTCCTCTTAGAGCCAAGATTCTCCTCATTCATTTTGACACTTTTTCCAGTGAGGTCCCAGTGTCACAGCAACCTGTTCCGAGTGTTGTTGTGAAGCCGCAGCTCCTTGTCGAGGCTCTCTGTGGCGAGACCAAAGGCCCACAAGATCCCAGTCTCAAGCCCACTGGCCTAACCGCTGCTTCTCAACATGTGATCATCTCTGTGCGCACAAGCCCACTGCTGTTCTGTCGGCGTACCACGCTAACCACTACTACACACAGCCCAAACCCAGACCGCTCCTGGCCAGTGCCCAGTGCTCGGCGCTAAAGGCTTGCAGTCTAACCACAGCCTCAGAGCTGGATCTGCTGGGAGCTGGGCGCAGGTTTATGATGTCAGACGGGTGCTTGTTTTGGCAAATGTCCAAAGTGCACCAGGTTCCCTTCTATACCTTCTTCTGCCTATACTCTTTCTGTCCCCTTCTCCTCCCTCCCCCTCCTGGCCCAGTCCTGTCTCCTTCCCCCCTCTCCCCCTCTTCTCTCTGGCATAATATGGAGTGTCGGTGGTTTTTGTGGGAGCAGGGAATCCAGTGCAGAGGCACTTTTCCTTCAGTGTCCTCGGCGTTAGTACAGCCGTGGTGTTTAAACAGCTGAGAGTTCTCATAATACTAGGCGTTCAGAATTTTTGGGCTGTGCAGGCAAAATTGAGAACCAGCACTATGCAATGCCCAGGATGCCTGCATACATTAGAGCTATGGGAACCAAAAGATATCAGCAGGAGAAAAGAAGATTGAAATGCTAGAAGTCTGTGTGTTCTGATGTTAAACCCTTTCCTCTTTATTACCATTATTTATCTTTAAGTCTACTTCTCACGCCAGACCACACTTTGTGGTTACACTACTGTCTCTCATTTAGCCACTTTATTTCTCCTTGCTGAGATGAAGGCCTGTTTGCTTTTGACCTCCCCTTGCCAGAGCTTGATCTGGTTTCAGCCTCTCCTCTTTCTGCAGTGTTTACATCACCTTGCTCCGTCCTGTCTACTGACTCTCCCTTTGTGTACCTCTTGCTCGGCATCTCACAGTCCTCCCTATCTCTCTCTCTCTCTCTCTCTCTCAGCAGCGCATATGCCTTTGCTTTAGGCCAGCTGTCAGCTGCCTGCTCCTGTACGCACACATCTGCACATCTGTGTGCATGCCCATGACAGTGTGGAGGAGTCACCCCTCCAACTCTAAACACACTGGAGCAAGGAGAGTTAAGAGCAGAAGACAGAGAAGAAGAGATAAGCTAGAGAGGACAACAAGTTGGAAGAAGGGTAAAGCAGGCATGCAGAGTGATAGCCAGATGATGTGAGGAAAGACAGTTTCGCAGAAATGCTTTACAGCCCACACACTTTGTCCTGAACTTGATTAAGTGTTCAGCCACTAATTCACAGCAGTTCAAGGACTGCCAAATTTGATTTTGCACAACACATATCACTCCCTTACTAGAGCTGTAAATAATGTGATACTTCCAAGGTCAAGGTCTAAATTCCAATAAGGTAGTGCAAAAGTTTAGTGTAACTGCAACCATCTTCACCCTAAAGGTCACGGAAGGTCATAAGGATGTGACACTTTTCGAAAATAAACTATTTATCCTGCACAACTCCTTGCAGCTGTCGTTAGTCAATTCCACCACAAATCATTTCCCCACATATTTAGTAGCTCGTGTTCTCACTTATTCATAGCATCTCTGAATGTAACCACAGTCCACTGCTCCCAAAGCCACATCACAGTGCAATGTGCACCTGCAGCCCAGTGGAGCCAAACAGGCGTCTTAGATCTCCAAACCATAACATGTTCTAGTTGTCCTGGTATGTTTGCCTGTATACCACGGTCCAAGCAGGTCATTTGGAGGCCAGATTTCAGTGAAAGTCACAGATGGGTCAGAGCAGAGGTCTGAGCAGAAGAATGGTAGCGTTAATCTAAACAGGGCATTGGGTGTTGTCTGTCTGCTGGCAGTATAGATGTGGAGCTGTTGTGCCAGCTGCACACCCAGCAGTGACTAATAAGCAAAAGGGATGTTGGCCTGAAAGAACATCTGAGAAGAAAGAGTTGGACAAGACTATGCTACAAATGACTCCTCCTGCATCCATTACTGCTCACATATTTCTGAAGCCATATGTTTCTACTTTTTCCAGATGTATCCAGATGTTGCTGGTGATGTGCAATCCTTTACAGGTGAGAGTCAACGAGTGTACAGTAAAAAAGACAAGTTGCACAGTTGTCATCCACACTCAGGCAATGTACAAATTTACGAGGTTATTTTTGAGAAAATGGGCTGTAAGAAATTTCTTATTACGTATTCTGCAATTTATTGCAATGAGTTTAAAATGTGCATGATTTAAACACACACATACACACATATATATATACAGTTGCCCATGAAGTGTATTGTAAAGCAGCATTTGAGGAAAAAAATATGCTGTTTTCTGTCCGCATCATATTTTGAAACATTTGTATTGTATTATGAACTTGGAAAAACATTTGATAAACGAGAAGTTGTTGTGGTGTGCCTGTGATGGTACACTCAGCCTGAAAATGGTCAGACATCTATATTAAGTCATATGAGGAATTGGGAAGCACAAAAGTGTATGTGAGAACATGAAACAAGTTTGGGGCGTAAATATGAACTTCCTCCCACTGACACTGTTTGAGAACAGAAGGAATCTGGTACAGGAGCTTTAATTAAGGCCTTTGTACATGGGAATAATGTCAACAGACTGTCTACTGTATTAGCGCATGCTTGTCTGTGTTGTACTGTTTGCAGCAGGTCCTTGGTGTAGATGGAGTGAACTTCAGTGTCCATGTGGAGAACCAGACACAGGTGCGAGACACCATGAGTCGCAAACATCACAGAGTTTATCAGCTCTACAGCCGCACCAGCGGCAAACACGTGCAAGTTATTGGTCGCAGAATCAGTGCCCGAGGAGAGGACGGAGACAAATATGGTAAGACACAAACAGATACACATTCACTGAACCAGGAGGAAAATATGCTCAGTCTTTTGCAGCCACTGTCTCATGGCAGAGAGTAGAAAGACAGAGGGTTGGACAAGTGCATGCATGATTGGATACAGAATGCAACTGTGCAGGAGCAGAGACAAAGGCACACATAGACTGGCCTCGCCAGGCTTTGAGAGAGGGGCAGTGGAGCTTGTCTTCAGAGTACAAAGACCTCATCGACGAGCTGCTTACTCAATGATTTAGAAGAGAGCTGAAGAAGCAGATAGAAAGGGACAGAAAAACAGAAAAGATAAAGCAAAAAAGTAATTTCAGAGGAAAAGCCGCTGGCGAGCAGTGTGTTAGAAACTCATCTCCATCATTGATCCCTTCATTGATTACTTATCCTGCCTGTTGTCTCCTGTGGATTTCAATCAGCAAGCTTCTTCTTCCTCCTGCCTTGCATCAACTCACACTGCTGTCCATCCCCCACTACATCCGCCTTAGTGCCTTTAACAACATACAATGCACTGTGGTACAACATCACAAAACAGGCAACCAACAAAATCTGTCTGTATATATTTGACTAAACACTCAACAGATTGTCAAAACCATAAATAGCATAGTGATACAGAAGTGGTGAATTTAAAGGGCGCAGAGGCACATGGAGATGTGAGGACTTGAGGCGGAAGCCAAAGGGGCTGCAGTATTGATTTTGTTGACCTCTTTGATGACTACGGTCATGTAGAAACCATTTTAGGAGTTATTTTTAAACAGGCCTTTGTGGATGTATTCTGAAGTCTTTTGTGTGTAACAATGACCAACCCTGAAACAGAGTAAGGGAGTAGACAGTGAGTCGCCCCCTGCTCTGGGCAATCTCTTCTGCCTCTTATCTTTTTTACAAGACCATTTGCTTTTCATTGCCTCACATCCATGTGTGCGACCTCACATATCTGACAACCACCTGTCCAGCCTGAGACATTTACATTAACTGTGATTTAGTGATGCATTTTATTCAGTGAGGTCCCTCATCAAACCTGGCAACTCATTTTATGAGACCAAACTTAATAGAATGATCATGTTTCATGTAATATGCGATCCTATCCTCTATTTTGTGTTGCTAGTGAGTCTAATGTTTTACTTTCTGTCTGTATGTCCCTTCACAAGCCCAGCTTGTAGTGGAGGCTGACACATTTGGTAGCCAGGTGAGAATCCGAGGCAAAGAAACAAACTTTTACCTGTGTATGAACCGACGAGGGAAGTTGGTGGGAAAGGTGAGGCCACTCCTGATATGTTGATAAGATGTTCTCATTTAAGCTTAAATATCTGACCAGTGTCTTCTTGTCCCTGTGTATGGATGTCTGTGTGGTGCTCCTTTAGAAGGCGAGTAATCGTAGCGCTGACTGCGTCTTCGTGGAAAAAGTGCTTGAAAACCACTACACTGCTCTGATGTCAGCACGCTACACTGGTTGGTACGTGGGCTTCACTAAACGAGGTCGTCCTCGGCGTGGAAATCTCACACTGCCCAACCAGCAGGAAGTGCACTTCATGAAGCGTTTCCCACCGGGGGAGCAGCCTGACCTGACCACCCCATTCCGCTTCACCACCGTCAGCAAACGAAGTAAGAGAGTCCGTGCCACCGGGCCTCGCTAGCGGCAGGAAACCAGCGCCATCTCATCTGCTGGAAGACTGAAGGCCTCCCATTATTGGGACAAAGACTAACTAGAAACGGGTTGAATCATTCATGGGGTGTAGATTTAAACCTATCATTTTACCACTACAACCCTCAAAGACGTAGTAATGGCACTATCAGTTTGACATTTCTTATTGGAAAAAGACCTCTATCTCTGAACACGAGGAAGAAACACCAAACTTCTAATGCAAGGCTCTGCAAAGACCTAACAACCCAGGCCTTTAGGTCTCCTGTTCTGAACCAATGGACAACGTCAAAAATGGGAGTATAACTGAACCCTGACTGCATAGAGGGTGCTCAGGCTTTAAATAAAAGGGATGACGGAGACAATGGAAATATAGAGGGACGTGAAGGATTCGCTGATAATAGACTATTGACATGTGACGCACTTAACTGTCTCACTGCTTAAGTTAGTGAGTTTTTGTGGATGATACAGGGATGAATGAGGATATAATGAATGTTTCAGTGTGTGCGTGTGCGTGTGCGTGTGTGTGCGTGTGTGTGTTTGTGTGCGTGCGTGTGCGTGTGCATCAAGAGCTAAAGTGAAGCTGGATAAAGGGACTTTGGGAAAGGGACCAAAAACAGTCACTGCAGGGACTGAAGCTTAAAGAACTGGAATGTAAAATCAAGCTGCACCAAAAATGAACAGACACCAAACCAAACATGACTAGCTAGTAGCTACCAAAGACAACAGGTGCTCGACTCCTCCTCACCCCGAGGACATGTGGCAACAGTGAGGAGAGTCCCTTCTCTATGAGCATCGCTATAGAAATGACCCAAGGGATGATGCTCCCATGCGAAACTATGGATACAGAGTGCTGCTACCAGGACATTCAGTGGAACAAACCAAAGTGTCATGTATACACACCGGACAAAGAAAACTAAAGGGAACAATTTATTGAAAAAAAATGATATATATTATATATATGAAAGAAGACAGGAACCCTAACTAAGCAAACTTACTATGATGGTTACTGTAATTATTACGATAAAATTATTTCTTTTATTTATTTCATCTGTGTGCAGCAGTCTCTCTCGACTCAGTAAACGTTACAGAAACATTACCATACTGTGCCTTTTTTTTATTACAATTGATTATTACATTATTATTGTTATTATCATTATTTACAGATAGATAAATAGAAAGGCTTCACTATGTTATTTGTATAAATTCATCCATATACCATTTGGGTTGCACTTTACTTTGCAGTACAGTAACAATGGATAACAGGATAATGCATTATAAATCCCAGTTTCCAGATTATTAGTTTATATTTAGGTACCAAGCGATTTCTTTTTCATGACTATCCTATTATCGTGACAGTGCTACCAAAGTAACAAAAACAGTTTCAAAGTTTTACGCTGCTGAAAGTCCAGAGAATGATCCAGCGCAATATCATGACATTTCAATATAAATAACAGCACTGGAGCAAAACAAACTCTCATTTCCCACCGCCAGACAAAGTTATTTGACCTTTACAGCTTTTTAAACAGCCTCTCTTCAAATCGAGCCTGCGTGTAGGCATTTGAAGGCCAAAACAAGAGAGATCATAATTCTTCCCAGAACTCTCTGAATCTAATCTTGGATATTAAATTCCACAAAAACACTAATATAAGATGGTCCAGACTTGACTCAACTGGGAACTTTTTCAACATGTACCGTGCACCTGGAGATTGGGATGCATGCGTTTGCTACGATTAGACAACACAGTTGGGGTGAGAAAGGACCATAAGAAAACGGAGTTTGCTTAATTCTCATTTACAGTGGATTCACTGTTTATTTCTTTGCAAGGATTTCCACATAGTCAAAAAATAATACATCAACATATCTAGGGACTTTGATACGTTGTAACGATAATCTTTAAGAAATAGAGTAATTGTTTTTTCTTTGACGATGCACTTGATATTGTAATACCTACACTCAGGATTATATAGAAGCTGTACTTTTCTGTATCATGAGAAAGACTGGAATTTACTACAACACTGCATATACAAAAACAAAACATTGAGAGCATTGCAGGGGGTAGGCAGTTACTGTACATGGTGATTAGGTCATTTTAGTTAAAGAAATGTATATGATTTTAGTATCAGACTGCTACATTATAAAATAGCAGTAATTAAAAGATGTCTGAAACATTCTGAACCAACTGTAAATGTATTACCATAGTCCCCCCCTTAATTCCCAAGCCTAGCAGGAGGTCACTGAAGAGTTGTCGCTGCCAAATGACCCAATCACACAGGCCGTCACAAACAGCTGACTCAGGGGGGAAAAGGGCTGGACCGGAGGATTCCAGTTCACGGCAGCAGAATTCAGCACCGGAGGGGGTTGGTGCGAGGAGGAGACAGAGGGGTCAGGGGGAGCAGGGGCGTGAGCGCTGGAGAGGAGCGTTAGGCGATGGCTGTTTGGTTCTGAAACGCTGCTCCAGCTCCACTCCGGAATGATGGAAATATTGTGCGTAGCCAAACCCAAGAGTTGAAGGTGTATGGTAATCATGTCGGGGAAGGAATGCCAAATATGTGCGTGAGAACGGAGCAGTGACCTGAGAGCTGCAGGAATTATTGGCCAAAATCCCACAGACCCAGAGGAAGAACACACACCCATATCCAACACATACACACATCATATACTAGTGCTCCACCAAGCACAAATCCGTCCCACAAAACTGATTCCCAGAATTGGACACATTCTACTCTAGAGAACTAAACCCAGAAATGTAGCAAATCAATCCCCTCAGCTCTTTCTCCCCTGCAAAAGGATACACACTGTACATAAACCATAGTCTATGTCAGGGGTGCCCAAAGTGCGGCCCGGGGGCCAAATGCGGCCCCTCAGACCCATTTTTGCTGGCCCTCAGGCTTCTTGCTGAAACGGCACAGTGTCACCTCAACAACTAACAACAGAGCTGGCATTAAGGTTCTAAGCATGAATAAAGCCGTGGGGCCCAGGTTTAAACCTCAGCTAAATACTCCCAGTTGAAGGTTTCACTGCACTAACCACCGATCTACGGCCCACTGTGTCCACGCTTCAATATGTGGCCCCTATGAAAACAGTTTGGACATATTTGGTCAATATAGTAAGAGAAGATTACTACATACATTTATTTTGTTTTTATTCATTATTTTACTGCCCTTGAAAAGCAATATATATGACGTGATGAGCTCAGTGAATGTCTCAGACAATGGGGAACAGAAGATGAGGTGCTGGGGGTTCCGTCATGGGAGGACAAGCCCCTACAAGGGATGTACCACTAACTGAAGTGGCGGATATGAAGAAATCCTACCAATGGCTAGACATAACTGGACTGAAGGACAGCACAGAGGCACTCATCATGGCTGCACACTAGCAGGCCTTGAGCACCAGAGCAATAGAGTCCCAGATCTACCACACCAGACAACACCCCAGGTGTAGACTGTGCAGAGACAATCCAGCACATAACTGCAGGGAGTAAGATGCTGGCAGGGAAAGCTTACATGGAGTGCCAAAACCAAGTGGCTGGCATAGTGTACAGGAGCATCTGTGCAGAGTATGGGCTGGAAACCCCATGGTCAAAGTGGGAAACACCTCCAAATGTGGTAGAGAATGACCGAGCCAAGATCCTGTGGGACTTCCAGATACAGACGGACCGAATGGTTATGAACCAACCGGACATTGTGGTGGTGGTGGACAAAGAGCAGAGGAAAGCCGTTGTGATTGCAACATCAGGAAAAGGGAACGCGAGAAACTAGAGAAATACCAGGGGCTCAGAGAAGAGCTGGCGAAGGCCTAGAGGGCGAAGGCATCAGTGGTGCCCGTGGTCATTGGGGCACTTGGGACAGTGAACCTCAAACTGGAGGAGTGGCTACGGCAAATCCCAGGAACTACATCAGACACCTCAGTCCAGTGCAGTTCTAGGAAAAGATACTGTGCAGAACCCTCAAGCTCCCAGGCCTCTGGTAGAGGACCCGAGCTTATATATAAATATATATTGGCTATATATATTGCCCTTCATGAGCCCTTGGATAGTTTGAAAACTGTAACATTTACTGTAACAGGTTGCTGGGAGTCCCTGCTTTGCCGCTAAATTCAGGGCCAAAATCTACAAGCAAGCCTATGAGGACCGACGATAGATGGGTTCATTGCTCCACCTTGTGGCCATCTTGGATAAAGCCACTACAGATTGTCCATCTTTTTAACAGCTGAAACATAGGTAGCGCAAAATGGCAACTACAAGCTACAGTTCTGTCCACTAAATACACAACTACTGGATAAACATCATGTGAAAATAAACACAAAATATATTTTCCTGAGAAATGGTATATTAAGTATATATGACGTATAAGGTGCAAAAAACACAAATTATATATTGTTTTATATCATGAAGCTTTAGCTACTTAAAGGTTAACTTACAGTGTAACTTTTCTTTTCCCTCGAGCCTAATGTTAGTAGACGGAACAGGTGATAAAAATTAATTTAAGAAAATTACTAGAGAAATTCTCAAGCACATGTAGGCGACTTGAGTAAATGTAACTGAGTACTGCCCAACTGTGCCCATTTACAATCATCTTACCTAAAGAGAAGAAACAGAAGCATGATGGTTGGCAGTGGCAGTGATGCCGCCTCTCCGCTTCTGGGAATGTTACACGGCAAACCATTCAGCATCACGCTGCACAGTTGTCACGGAGAGTAAAAACAACATATTTAATGTCATGTTGCTCATGAAAACGCGACTTTAAGTCAGCTAATAAACTCACCTGACATGCCAAGTGCAGGTTGACCGGCAGAAATCCTTTCCGTCACTCAAAAAGAAAACGTGGTTTCACCAGACTGTAAAAAAAAATAATGTACCCATTTCTCGCGAGACATCCATAACGCGGTCTGTTTGAACGTTGTGCAGTTTTTGTTGTTTGCGAGTTATTTATTGGCCAAATCGGTCACTTGTGATATAAACGCCAAAATGGACATGTGTTGCGAACAAAAGTCATCAACGATTTCCAATCATTCTGAAAATGGATTTTGATTAGACCAAAGTTAGTCCCAGACTCCTAGGGCCTAAACACATCTTTGCTCCGTGCTTCATTTGAAGAACATGAGACACACACACAAAATGTGGGTGAAACGTGGGTGATGTTTTGTGACAAATCATATGAAAAATGGATTCTTTTTTCAGGCAAAAAAGGAACACAATAGCCAATTAAAATCAGTTTTGCTCACATGGATTTTGCTAGCACTGTGCTTTTCTGAATAGTATGACCCAGATGGCATTGATGCCACACTTATATTGACATTAAGAATATGTCAGTCATAGAATACCAGGTCCAAAATTCATTCTTCCCTGTGTTTTAGTGCGCAGTCTGACAGTGCATCCACACAGACAAAAACATTCACTCATGTTCCAGTTGGTTCGACACTCCACCACTGTCAAGTACTTTATTCACAATAAGTTCATTTCTCTTCTTTAAAAAATCATTTTTAATATACAACACAATTTTGACAAGACAATTCTGTTACAGCTAAACTTGAGCTCTTGAGTTCCAGCTTCTCTCATAACCAAAGCAAGCACAAAGAAGATGGGAAAGGAAGATGAAGTGAGACAGATGAGCCAGAAAGTTAGAAGAATGAGACTAGACAGGAAATTGACAATAGGGACTGCGATTAATATGATTTCTGTACGTAAGAACCAAAATACTCAAATAAAAATTAGAAAACAACAGTAATAAAAAACAGTAAGAAATAAAGAATTAAGAGAAACAAAAGCAGAGGTGGCACAAGGACGCTGTATCCAAGAGCACCTCACACATGCATGTCTGTTCTGCCGCTTCAAGTCCACATACACAAACACACAAACTGCGCTGTGTGCTTCCCCCGTCTTCCAAGCACATGTGCATCTCTGGGGGCTGGAGGAGGGCTGGGGGCGAGTGGAGAGGGCTCCCATCCTTCCCTTGTTTCCTTGAGCCGAGTTAAGAGTCTCTGTCTCTCACAGAACAGCTCCAGTCATCCTCTGTCCAACTGTGCCATTGTGTGTACATTTGTATAATATATATTTATCTATTAGCGATTCCATTTCTTTTGGCAGGGCTTAAACCGAGGAGCTGCTGTTGTAAAGAGGGTAATGGGCAGAGTGGCTTTTATAGGTCAATGTAAATACTGCCATTAGTGTACTTTACAAAGATAAATTAGTATTAGAAGGTAAACCTCTGGGAACAGTTGCATTGACTGTAGTAGATCATCTTGGATCATCTTAATCCATGTTGATCTGGGTGTGTGCGCATGTCACAGAACTAGCAGGCAATGGACACAAGCTTAACAGTCAAGGTGTTGGGGCAGGTTGGAGATGGACAGAGATGACGAGAAGGAGAAAGAAGGACTCCTTTCCACGATGGGTTCTCCCATCATCAGCCAATCAGCCCTGGGCTCCTCCATGTAAAGGTGCAGTGAGTTGCGCCACCTAGAGGAGGGAAGAATGAAAATATCAATAATGACCTAAAGTAGAAACATAACTATAGGGTTACTAGAGTAGAGTATTTACCTGCTATCTTGAAATGTAGGTGTAGGTGCGTGAGGGGGACCGACCCTCTGACTGCCCGTTGGTCGAGACGTTCAAGAAGTCCCAGATCAGGATAGTGTCGTCATGGGAACTGCTGATAATTTGGAACTCATCAAACTGGAGCCGGAAAACACGTCCAGAGTGCTCCTGAAATCACAAAACATGACAATGAAAATCTTAGACATTGAGATTCTGAATAATCTCAGAATATTCAAATTAACCATTGTTTAATATATACCGTGTACAATCAAGTAGAACATTTTGTTCAGTGCAAGGTTGGTTCTTATGGGCTTTTGCACATAAAAGAATAAGAACCATTTAGTTGCTTATGCACCTAGAGTATTAGACTGGAAGGCTCCTTTACGTTTATATGGGAAAGCCGGTGGCGACCCACTGGACACAAGCTGAGAGTGGAAGAAAACAGGCTTTGGCTCGAGTCAATTTTATTTACACCGCGTTCCAAATTATTATGCAAATGACATTTTTCTCTAAACTGTCAACTCAAATGGCAGTCAGCATAATTTTCAAGTCTTTAACTGGTGGAGGATCATTTAAATGTGGTTAAAAAAAATCTTCCAGTGAAAACAGCATTTTTTTCAATAATATCTACTGATCCAAATTATTATGCAACTCATCGTTTCAATATATTTTAAAGCTTGTAATTAACTGAAAATTGTCATTTGTTGAATTTGCAGCATTAGGAGGTCGTATTTACTGAAATAAAAAAAATCTTAACAGGTCAAGTTCTATTTTAACATAGGAAGACGGAAGTAGTTCCTTGTCCGTCGAAACGCGTAAGGTATTTTAACAGTTTTGTTTGTTTTTACGTAGTGTCTTTCAAAAAGGAACCAAAAACTACAATTTGTTATTCAAGAAGACATAATGAATGTAATAAAAGAACGTATAGAAACATGGTGCCAAAACATGACTGGTGACACGTCAAAATTCAATGCGGTCCAAAAAAAGAAATACAGGACATACAACGTTACAGTTATATGTTGTTTATAAGAATGCAATTAATTGACTGTTGTTTGTTTTGTTTTTTATTTAAATAATAAATAAATAAATTGGCTCTAAAACCAAAAAATAACAATGCCTGTATATTATTAACACAATGTTTCTCCTCTTTGCTCATTACTTGACACCGAGTCCTGCTTAGACCTGGTTTAGACCTGGTTCAAACCTCCTTGCTGCCAAGATTTATAGAAGCCGTTAGGGAAACAGCGGGACAAAATTTGCGCAAGCATACTTAATCTGCTAATAAAGGTCTTGGTTTTAAAACTTTAGCGAGCCATATTTCAGTCATTCCTTGGCCGTTTAAAAAAAGCAACTTTCAGTTCATCCGATCTGTAGCTACTGCTCTGAAGCAGAGAGACAGAGAAAGACAGCGCTCAACTGAGGGGATTTACTGTCGGGACCAAAGTTCGGATACATGGTCAGGGTCCAGATAGAGGTCTGCCATTCCATGGCCTCTGGTCTACACTGTTCAGTGTTCCTTTTCTTCTTAGAAGGCATGTGGCTCTAGTCTTCATCAACAAAATTGGTTTCTGTACGAGCTAGGCACATGGACCACAGCCGGACCGTAAACTGTACTGTAACAGGCTTAATTTTAGATTTCATTAAGTGCAACGTCCTTCTTAATTTGTTTGAGTGTATGTGTTAGTGAGTGAATGAATGAATGGTGGTGGTCAGAGTGGTGTAGATCTGTGCAGCTGTGCTTATGTCGGTCTGTCCCAAGGCACAGCCGTGGTTACATACGTAGCGTGCCACCACCGTGTAAATTGTCCCATGTAAAGCAAAAAGCAAAAAATCATGGACCTTATTTCTTTGAATAGTTTCAAGTCTCTTGTGATGTCAGTCCAGTCCAGATCATCGGTGTGTGAATGTTTTAACTAATGTTGCGTATGTTTTTAAATGTATGGAAACCAAGTGTTGCTGCCCATCTTGGCCAGGTCTCTCTTGTAAAAGAGATCTAAGATCTCAATGGGACTAACCTGGTTAAATAAAGGCTGAACAAAACATTAAAAAAAGCGCTTTGTGATGTCTGTGAAATAAAAATAAAACTTGGAAGACCTATGCATATTTTTATAACTACTCATTTATTACACATATAGTTTTTAATTAGTTTTTTACGTGTTGCTTGGTGCTAAACATAAATTGGATATAATTATGTTCAAATGTAGCGCAAAAATAGAACAATAAAATAAACGTGTTTGCTTTAAAAGTAGCGATAAGACTGGCGATGAAGAACCAGACCAATAAGGGTAGAAATATCAATAATCCCTAACAATACCTATCTCTAGTGCCCAATGAGGTATCAAAGTATATGGAAAGGCTTCAAGATATATGCCTCTAGCCAGGGTGGTAAAATGTGCTGAAAGTCTTATACTAACCACCAGAGTGCGTAGACATAGCGTGCTGGCAGGAGCTCTGGGGTCAAGTGCTGCCTGTAGATCCCACACTTTGATTTTACTGCAAAAATAAACAGAAACAGTGTCACCAACATATTGTCTACTTTATGCTTTTACAGCTAATTATGTCAAAAACAAGCTGTCAAAAAACACTAGCCAATCCCAATTCACTTTTATTTTACCCCTATTTTACCCCTACCCCTACACCTTAAAACAAAGAGCCAAGGGCAAAGGCAGAAAAGATGGCCCTAAGAAATGGAACAGCCCTCGATGATCTGCATTTACATCAAGCAAATAATCAAGATGATCTAGTTTTTGCTATTAGAACACATTCAAATGAAAGACATTTTAAATAGCAAGCCTCTACTGATCTGTATTTCATGTATTTACTGAACCAGTTCATCAGTAACTACTTGTAACAGACGGTGATGGTGTAATCAGCAGTTTTTGAACACCAAAACAAGAGGACTGCAGAGCGCTCGGCTTTATCACTATCACGACTACCGCTGACCCGCTGTGACTGCAGCCTCACAGGGAGCTCAGCAGAGCCGCTCATAGTGCATTCAGAGCGGGGGCTGACAGACAGACTCTGCTTGGACCCGTGGCACAGCTGCAGCTGGAGACAGCAGTGGGCAGACCTCAGATACGAGGCACAGGACTCAAGTTATGTCGATGGCAACATATAGAAATGTATATAAAATGCGACTCTCAAATGTCACTTGTAACTATGTGGCAGAGTTTGGAAAGTTGCCGCAGAGAAACGGGGCACACATTTACAGCAATTAATAATTTGATCAAACGTGAACAAAACTCACCCATCATATGCACCACTAACAATCCTCTTGTTGTCGAAGCGAATGCAACGGACCAGCTCCTCGTGACCTTCCAAGACTCGCAAACAAGCTCCACATTCAATATCCCATAACCTATAGAACAGAAAATGCAAGATGTTCTTTAAAAATTAACATTCCAACCATCAACCAAAATGACATCATGCCACCCAAAAAAAACATACAATAGAAATGTACAGTGCCCCCATCAAGAGATATTTATTCACTCCTTACTCCAGGGTTCACACCAGGATTTTTTCACAGCGTAGGGGCAGCCTGCGCAGTTTTACGGCCGTAATAATAAAAAAAATCCTGAATTTCGAGGGCCACATTTTTAAAATTTATTTAACCGAAGCGATTCAAAAAAGGAAAAACACTGAAAATCCCCCTATTTTGGTTGAAACGCAGTGTACGGGTGAAATCAGTGTGGGGGAAAAAATTCACAGCGTAGGGGCCCCTACGCTCAATTGCGCTGGCCTATTGAGCGTTATCTGGATAACAAGCAGCAAATCGCGGCTTCCTTCATGAAAATCTGTCGCATATTTATGTCAAAAACCTGCTGTAAAGATGATAGAATGAGTCATGGCTGAATACAATGAACGTGGGTATGACCTGATCCAAACCCTCAACCTGCCCATCATTAATAAGGACCATGTGCCTCACGTTTTCGAAATCTGCAAGAGGAGGATTTGCCATCGCTGTGGCAGGACTCCTCACTGGCTATGGTGCTGGACAGAGCTTTAAAAAAGCAGCGACTTCAAGGTAAAGGACAGCTGTTGATGTGTTTGCAAAGCAGATGATATATTATCTTGCTAATATATGACAAGTGCGTTGATTAACGCTTTCTTTTCCCTTTGACTCCATCGCATTTGTGGGAAGAGAAGATAAGCGCAGAGGGGCTTTCTGTGCAATGGCAGTAGTAGGGCTGGGCGATAAATGTAATTAATTAAATTAATTCAGGCTTTTAAAAACAGACATGTGGATAATGCCAAAATCGTTAAATCGCATCCACCACTCCATGTCTGCCTGACATGCTGCCAATTTCGTAGCGTTGTAGCCGCTCCGTAGCGACTATTTTAAAAAATGACACCAGGGAGAACCCAGCGACTTTCTGACAATCTCTGCTGCTTCACAAAGGCCACGTGTTGTATTTTCATAGCGCAGCACAATGGAGTTTTCTATGCTAAAACAACGTTTATCCCCCTTCTCTCAAGCTGAGCCCTGCTCTGAGCAGAGGCTCCATTTAACTCCCCGCCTTTCTCCTTGTCAATCACAGCAGAGCTGGATAAAACTAAAAACGCCTTTGAAAACTCCATGGCTTATTAAGAAGTTTTACTTTTGAGAGCAGACAAGAAATATTTAAAACAGAAATAACTATTTTAATGTGCCTAATTGTAGGGTATATTATACATCGTAATCGTCCAAACTGAGCAACAAAATAATAACTTTAGAGATAGAGATAGAGATAGAGATAGAGATAGAGATAGAGATATACACACACACAGATACAGTGTGGCAGAAAACACGAGTTGTGTGCCTCATTTTATCAGGGCAAAATCAGGGGAGCTGAGAAAAATCGCGGTGAAAATTAGTCACAAGTTTGTACACCTATTTGATGTATTTCATTTCATCTTGTAGACTTTTGCTTATAACCGATAAATAATTCTTCAGCCGATAATTAGGCCCGATAATTAGGCCCGATAATTATAAGCTCAAATTTCATTGAATCTGTGACTCCAGCTCGCTGCCTTTCTCTCGGCTGCACCGCCCCACTCCTACGGCAGCCCGGAGCTGCTGCCGATTCATGACAACAGCAGATATACACTCTCCCGGGCGACTTCTGCACTGTTTTAGCTGTAAAATATGAAGAGTATTCCAGCAAAATGGCGCCATCCGTGAAGGAAGAGTTTTTTTTAACTTAAAATCGAAGTCACGTCAACATTTTCACCACACCAAAATGTGAAAAACACGAGAAAATGCGAACCGTGGAAGCGGCGCAGCTCGCGTTTTCTGCCACGCGGTGCACAAATGCACAAATTAGCCCAATGCAGGAGAGAGTGTATTGCTTTGGTGCCATCGTATTTCATCGTATCTGATATTTGTCAATAATTATCAACGGCCTATAAAATCGTGCATCCCTAACTAATATAAACAGTTGGAGCCGGTTATGAATGGAGACAATAGGGAAGCTTTACTGGGTGTATTATGTTTTACATCATGAATTGCAAAAATCAATGAACAAGAATTGCCCTCATGCATCCCTACACAAGACTTAACATTTTCTTACCGGATTGTGTTGTCTGACGAGCCACTAACCACCAGCCGATCTCTATACTGTAGACATGCAATGCCCCGCTTATGACCATTGAGAGTGCGCACAAACTCGCACGTACTGGTGCTCCACACCTACAGAGCACAGATTTATTAGCATTTCAAAACCAGTCAAACTTGCATTTAAATATGTAAAAACTATATTCTTCACCTTGATGGTTCGGTCCCCTGAGGCAGACACGATGTACTTGTCATCAAAGTCAACTACATTGACAGCAGCTCGGTGTCCAACCAGGACGCGCCGTAGGCTGATGTCAGTTGGAGATGCCATGTCCCATACTGCAATTGAGCGATCCTTCGAGCATGTGACCATCAGACCGTTGGCAAAGCGGAGGTGGAGCACTGCCTCATTGTGGTGAATGAGGGTATTGAGAACTTCACCTGTGGTCACTTCCCACACCCTGTAAATGAAAAGAAATTAAATGTCAGCATATCAACGAGAAAAAGAAAGTCAAGAACAAGGAAATTGCATCGGTGTGATAAATGAGGAGGTAACAGGAAGAGAAGGCGGGTGAACTGTGCTTGAAGTTGAAGTATGGAAAAGCCATGTAATGAAACTTTAGGAAAAACAATGAAGATGAAAGCACAAGTCGAGTTTCACACATGTACAATGAGTGCATAACATGGTGCAGAGCAGCACCACAGGGCACTTCGAATCAACTGCAGAAACCGCTGGAAAAATTGACACCAAACCAATAAACAAAGTGCATGTCAAACTGTTGCTATGAAAGTGAGGTCACATTTTCCTTGGACATTGTCCAATGAGTTGGTCTGAAGTGTGAAGTAATAAGAGAATTAATGTTGAGCTTCTGTGTACAGAAGCCAACCAAGTGTCAACACACCCAAGAGCCAGCCATTTAAATATTAGCGGTAAAACAAACTTGAGCTTTTTAGAAATGGGAAATCTAACCATGAAATAATAAACCTGTACATTTTCTCCTTTTTGCTATTCAAATTGGCAGACATCGAGTTCCCCCTCTGCCCCTCGGTCGGATGCAGGAAAACAGTACAATTCGGGCGTTCTGCTCTCCCAAAATTTTATCCACTGAGCGGCGCTGTGATAAAAAATGACACAGTTCATGGCTGAGCGCACTTCCTGCAGCTATTATACTGCATTCAGACTGAAGGCGATGGAGACTTTTCTGTTCTGTTTTATTGCCTTAATGGTTTGTGCAGCCCTGTGGGGAAACTCCTGCTGTAATATTGGGCTACACAAAACCACTGATTGATTTAGACGTCAGGGGCGAGTGATTTTGAATGTGTTCTGAAGCGTAGGAAAGAGCTCTTGACTGAAAAACAACTGATGTTTTGGTTCTAACTAGTCTGTCTTTGTTATTGCCATGTCCTATGGATCTTCAACTACTTTGTTTACTTCTCAATCTAGTTAAGGTGTAAATGTGAAAATATCAGCGTTTATAATGCAGCCACTGCTAAGGACTATTGCCTTTTTTTCCGTTAGCATTGCGTTAGCTACAGCGCTAATCACACCATCCTCGCTGCAGCACGCTCTGATGCACTGATCACAGAAACTCCCTCACCTCCGGATTCACACGTCTGAGATGAAGGTGAGCCTGTGCTGCTTGGAGGCTAATGTGTAGGAATGTTTTGGATAAAGATAAGAACTCATCATCTCACAATTACAGACTAAAACACAATAGCAAATAGCAAGAAGCCTTATTGTAAATTATGTAAATGGCCATGTGGACTACTTTGAATTTCATACGTTTACAAAAGGACTTAATAGTACGTAATACTTTAATAAGCCAGTTGTAAATATTTCATGTTTCAGTCTAGGCTATAGTTTACACACACAAAACAAACTTAATAACGGTAAATGAAAATAAATAAATACATAAAAATAAAAAAATCGTAATGGCAATATTGGCAAAATCATTCAGACCTAAATCGTGACAATACTATTGTCCCATTTAGTGTTGATAAAATTTGATTTGATTCTGAATTAATGGCATATGTAGCATATGGATGACGTGTAAGTTGGATGAAAACCATCTGGCCATTCGTACAGAAGTCACATTGAAAAAGATCAGAAAAGGCATCTTTACAGGGAAGGTAGGGGTGGGATTGAGCAGTTCTGGAGGTGTTTCTGCAGTCTAAACTGAACCGTTCCGTGTCTAAAGGGGAGTTCAAGCCGCCCCGGCCTGGAGCTACCTCTGCGGTGTAGCCTAAAGTGGTTTGCCTGGGACCAATTAGGATAGAGGAGGAGCTTTACACGGCTATGCATTGATTTTATGGAAAGAGAATACTGTTGAGCAACCTAGCCTACCTAACCAAGCTAAAAAGCACAACTAGATGTTTGCAGTTGACATTATTGCTAAATAAATTGCAGCCATAGTGAACTACAATCATTGTGACTATTCTTAATGGAGTGATTCCTTAATGGAGTGATTCCTTCATGCAAAAAGCTCAAAGGTGAAAATGTTCAAAAGTGAAAAAGCTCAAAAGTGAAAATGTTTCTGCAATGTAGTGTTTCAGTAAAAGGGCATAACAGTATTGTATGAATGTCTAGCTGTAGTATTAAGTAAACTGCATTTTAATGTTGTTTTAACATTGATAATCGTTTCCATCCATTTTGGAGAAAAGAGGGAGCACACAATCAGTAATACATTTTACATTGATACTTTGATGGCAAACCCTTTAGTACCTGACAGTGGAATCAGAGGAGCCGGTGACAATGACTCTCTCGTCATACTGTAGACATAACACCGAGCCTGTGTGACCGGTGAGGATCTTCAGACACTCCAGGGTTTGTTTGTCCCAAATCTGTGTAACAAGAAACAAAAGCCCACAGAATTAATTGTCTAGTTCCTCAATAGTTCTTCTGAATAACAATGCAACACAAGAGTTAAAGCTTTCAGGCTGATTTGATTTTGAATTTAATGTGTTAATTTATTTCAGGCAATGGCATTTAACATGAGGAGCACAAGGGAGATATAGGAATTACATAGCTTACGTCATTAATATACCATCTAATTGTGCATCAATATGTAACATTGTGAATGCATTGGTAAATGTGATGATTTCTTATGTAAAGTGTTACAGCCTGAGAGCTACACATACCTTTATGGAATTATCCCTAAGGCCACTGATGATTTTTTCATCGTCATACTGGAGACAATAAACACCTTTACTATTTTCTGAGCGACACTGAATCCTCTGCAAGTTGTGTCTACCACATCTCCAGTTTGCCTCAATAGTCTAAAAAAACAAAAACAAAAAGACAGGGACAGCATGAATGGAGAAAAAGACAATTGAGGATCAACACTTATACTTGTCATAACTCTCATGAAGTATGTTACCTCAATGTCTTGGATGATCTTAGGATAAAGAGAGTGATAATACGAGTTGGGTGGTACTTCCGCTGTACGATTTTTGAACAAATATTTCTCCCTGAATAAGGAAAACAAAGAATTGTTGTTTTGGTCAGCTGTGGTTATTATTTAAGTGCACAAGCAATGTGTTCTGGGATGAGGGGGGAGATGTAAACCGTAAAACTATGGGGGAGGATAATATTGGCAAAATACTGGTAGTTTAGAGCATCATTAACAAAAAAAGCACTAAAATCAGATTAGCCACTACTGTATAAAAACTAAAGTTCAATTGAGTATTGGCTGGTCCTCATTGTTTCTCAATAAAAAATATATTTCTAAAAATGCTAATGGATGTGTCACATGAAGGAGGTACAAAAATGTATGAAATAAGCTACAACTGCTGCAATATACTTTCATTAGTTACAGAAGCACTTCTACAGTTGAGAATATTACACTAGGTATAATCCGTAAGTGGAAAGAACATTAATAATTAATATGCACATGGTATGGCTTTGTGTTGCTTTTGGGAGACACCCGCTTCCACTTCAATGTGTAGAAGCTTTAAACGACCTGTAACTAACTGGTAAAATTCTTTCAAAAAATTAAAAAAAGCATCACAATGGCCTGTATTTATATATACATACATACATACATATACCAAAAAAGCTGTAAAATTTGTTTCAGAAAGAAAATCATGCAGCCAGTGTGGCCTAACCAGTAAGATCCCCTGTATTCAACCCAGTCAGTGGCAACAGAGCCTCACAAAACCTTCCTGATTTGTTATGAACAATGGGCCAAAAATCACATCTGATAATCCACTGAGAAAGGTGGTAATGTTAAATTCAGAGCAAGTATTGACACGCAGTGCGAGCCCACTGCATGGCAGTACCTGCCTGACATTTGATGAAGTTCCCAAACTCTGTATGCTACACTTACCACTGATGTCTTTCAGACAAGCCTTTCCAAAGTGGATCAGTTCGAACCATGCGTTCAATTAGTTTTTTCCAGAGCATTCCTTCAGAGATGACCCTCTGCCACTCCTTACATACAAGCTCGGCTGAACATAGTGAGCGTGCATCCAGAAAAGACAGGATATTCTCTGCTATGTGGTCTAATCCTTGAGCTGAAATACACCATAAAATGTTTTAAGTGTTTAAAAAGACTTTAAAATCGAACTTTAGAGTTTACTGTACACTTTTTACCTGGCAGCGCAGTGATGAAATCCCTCTGCAACATGGGTTTGAGGTAGGAGTTTATGTGACCGTGCTGATAGTGGCACATCCGGGAGATCAGGCGCTCAACAAACTCCACTTGGTCGGCCTCTGACCACTGGTCAAATAGAGCGATGCAGTGTTCCTTCTCCTTCTCATAGTTGCCCTCTGATGGACGTTTGCGCGACACCACAGGACCATTACTGAGCTGTGGGAAACGAGAACACCTCAAAATTACATCTGTAATTGTGATGCACGGATAACACAACTAAATTGTAGAAAACACCAGATTGGGTTAACGCAAATAAGAGGCTAGAAAATGTAATACGAGTGTCCAATATTGCGATAACAATGTTACTACACCATTTCAACACCATATTTTCCATTCAATTTAAAGACACGTCACAAGTAGACTAAACTAAAACGTTTGCACTTGTTCCGTGCATTTTTGTCTTTGGCTGAGTGCAAAAATTGTGTCAATCCCCATAAGTAGGAAGACTGATTTCCCAGTAGATTGTGGTGTCACCTATACTGTAATGCAATATTTTTTGCAATATATTGTGCAGCCCCTTCGCAGCCTTAGAAGAGGCACATCTCAAACAAGGTGCTTCTCTTTAAGTTATGTTTCACATCATATCACACTGACATGTAGCAATACTACAAAGTTTCTTCAAGACAAATCTCAGAATGAAATCGTGAGCTAAAATGAAAGTGTTGTGCTCATACCTTGAGTAATGTGTTCTTCTTTGGTGACAGGTCGTCCACAAGGCTTTGTGAGTCCATACCTGATGTTGTCTAAAATGAAGAGACAAAGCATGTCTTTGACAAAATGTAGTTTCTAAGCTCATATATTGTAAGCAGAGAAAGGGTCAGAGCAGTTGGACACACAGGCGCCATAAACACAGCCAAAGAAAGGTAGTCATCATGGTTTCTGAGACGTGCACGCACAAACACAAGTGTACACACATGAGTGAAAACTGAGGCCTGCAACAAAAGGAAACAATCTGCCTCTTTGGATAAGAAATCTTGAGTTTATCAATATCAGCTGTCACAGAGATAAATCTCAATGAGCAGCTTTACAAGGTAAAATGTCTGGAGACAGCAAAAAGGGAGAACATATTGTATCATGTACATTAACTTCCAAGTAAATCATTAAAACACAAACATGTATGATTCCTTTGTGTTGGCGCTTGTTTTATCTTATTTGGAGTATTTTGATTTTGTATAATAATAATAAATACACAATTGGCAGGAGTCCCTCTCCAACCAATGCCAAGTTAGCTCTCTACACCCTTTGCACGGTCAATTCCACATGTCAATATGCTATGAAATAAAGTACATAGCAATGGCTTCAAAAACACAACTGATCACTGAGAAAGAAAGAATACAACCAAGGCAAACGGACGCAACGAGAATGTCATTGCTGATGTTAATGGCCATGCAGAACAGAAAGAGAGAAAGAGAGACAGAGAGAGAGGGAAAGGGGGGGCTAAACAATGTTTTGGATGTAGTCAGGCAGGCGCAGACAAGCATGTGGCCTCAGAGCTTTAGGCACCCCACCTCCGCCCTCACACCTCCAGGTAATATAAGTTACTACTCGAGTAATTCTCTGGATTTATACCACTGATACATTGAATAATCAGAGCGATCATGTATATATATAGAAATGTTTACTGTAACTACTAATCTACAACATAATGGTATACCAGAGAAGAACTTGAGGCACTGAGCTTCCAGCGGGGCAGAAAGGATAGCATAGGTTGAGGGGGTTGTGACTGTGAGGTCGGTACAAATGTGGCATGAGGGGTTTAGTGGAGTGGCATAGTGAAGGGTGGGGCAATGGTCAGGAGAGAGGGGGAGGGAGGGAGGGGGGACCAGCAGAATTAAGAGGAGAGAGGCAGAACCTGGTTGTGAGCCCGGCTGGAGGGGATGCTCTGCAGGCACCTGAGTGCACACAAACTCTCGGCCACCGAGGAGCAGCCCAGCCAGAGAGAGCGAGGCACAGAGCACTGTGTGAAAGAGAGAGGGGTTGGGAGAAGGGAAGAGGAGGGCGAGGTGGTAGTGAAGGAGTGATGGAGGGGCAGGGACAGCAAACCAAAGGAAGTGAGTCAGTGAATGGACAGATGGGTGAAGTGGTGAGGAAGAAGACAAAGACAGGTAGGATAGTCAAGAGATTCATTGTAGTAAAGAAAGTATGTAAAATAGATAAATAAACAATGCAAGGTTGGTAATTGTAGTATGCGAGTAAAGGGAAACAGGGGAAAGAGGTGGGAGAAATAGTGAGGGAAAAACCAGTATTAGAGCTACACACACATTGGCACAAAGTGAGTGCAAAAAAGATCCATCCACACAACGTACAGACCAATATACAAACACTAAGCATTATTAGACATGAGCTCGTGGGATAGGTGGAGGAGAGGGAGGCAAAGGAATGCGATTGAAATTTGGATTTGTAGATGTAAACTTGATTTCCTATTTAATAGCTCTTTTCTTTTGTTTCTGTCCACTATAAAGCAGTGCTCTGTAGGAGATGGCTGTTAGTTGTGTTACCAAAAATCGTTACATTTTAAGTAAATATTTGATAAGGATCTTGTGTTGATGTGATTTCACAAACGTTTTGCAGATTCAAACTTTTTTTTTAATAAAAAGGACAACGCTAGGATAAAGAAAGATGCAACTTATGGGTTACAATATTCGCACATTATATACTGAAACCTTATGAAAGAAACTGAAGCTACATACATTATGACAGAAATGATTGGTCTTCTCGTGTCTACCACTACTTAAACTCTTCTACCGATACTAGCCATAGCATTCTGGAGGGTCAAGCAAGCAAACTTTATCACGTTCAATAACATATCTAAAACTAATCACAGATTCTTACGATGTCCATGCGAGACACAGGTTCCCCATCAGCCAAATTAATCACACTATACATGACTGTCAAATATACTTAGCAGTTAGCAAGTTAGCTATAGAGCTAATTGCTACCTAGCAAGTAGTGAATGAAAAAAGCAACACTTCCTTCTACGCACTTCACAAATATAAACATACAAACATGACTCCTTTATCAATAAGTACTTTGTCGTAATATTGTTGCCCCAGTTCGATCGTCTATCAGTCCATGTCGTGTGCCAAAGTAAGGGGAAAGGCTCATCATAAGACATTTGCGGGATAGTTTGGCGTCTGCTTAGAGCTAGCTTTAGGCTAAGTAGCAGACAGGGCCCTGCTCAAGTGGCGCAGCGTCACCGCAGTGAACGCTCCCCGAGAATCCTGTCTCGACCTCATCGGACGATCTACAACAGCCATTTAATTGGCCTATGTCGATAATTGCAGTGTAAATATTGTGTTACAAAATCACCTGTCGTATCCAAATCCTGATCTATGTTCCGACTATAACCAGTATCTCCTTTAGCTAAAATGCATCGATAATTCCAGGCCTTCTCTGATTTCTGGTCCCCCTCCTTTCTCCTCCGCCTCTCCGCCGCTTCAGCCCATTCCGACCATCGGTTTGGGCCTCAGCGTTTTTATCCAATGTGGAAGCGAAAAAGAACACTTCAAGAGTTACGTTGACACATAGAAAACCGAACTTACCATTAGTTCTATGGTTTTGTCCTCCATCTCCGGCTCCATGTTGACGATCACCCCCGAAACTCGCTCTGAAAATGGAAACCCAGCCCTGCGTCGGCGGCCCGCAAATGCAGAAACGTCATTCACTCCGCTG
Organism: Gobius niger; assembly: GCF_951799975.1. Taxonomy (NCBI): domain Eukaryota; kingdom Metazoa; phylum Chordata; class Actinopteri; order Gobiiformes; family Gobiidae; genus Gobius; species Gobius niger. The sequence continues at coordinate 14,761,013 of NC_136856.1, forward strand.
GAGCATACAGCTTTGGTAGGGCAGTGTCAAAAGGGTGGGTGGGGGATGGGAACGCCCATGAAACTGTAAACCTCACCGATTGGACACATTTTATCAAAAGAGGAGTGGTTACGCAGCTATGCCTTATATTGATTGGCTTACCGTGCTACCAAGGCTTCCCCGGTGACTCCCCCAAACAAAAGGCCAAATAGATGAAGATGCTGTTGCTATCCTGAAGAATTCACTAAGGCAAAATCAATCATCCGCAAAGCTGTATTATAAACCGCTGCGGGTTATTGGTTATTCAGAAATGTCCGATTATTGTTCTAGTAATGGAATAAACAATGGCGCGTGCTTGTCCTTAAAGTACCTTGCCAGTAGGGTTTTGGACTGGTCCATTTGTGCAATTTTACAGTACATTGTTAGAACATAATGAGGGCTGGGCTAAAACTATTTCTATTAACAAAATGATGTCATAACAGCAGCTTGTTCCAAAAAAAAGTCCATTTAGCTTTTCTTTAACACACATATTTGCTGCAATGCAAACTTTTCTCTACACCAAGTACAATTGTATCCATTGTCCAAATGTAAGCCAATGACATAAAAAAATTCAGATTCTGTAATTGTTTTAGAAAACAGTACTTTCCATTATGCATAATTATTTCACCTTTTAAGTTTGAAGAACAATTCCTGATCATTCACGCCTTTAAATATCAAAGCATTCTTTTCAGCGAAGATCCAACCATTAATGAGCAAACAGACCACAGCAGATGAGGAGGTAGCAATGGTTTTCAGCAGTTTAAATTTAATACTTTGTCCCCCTTTCTCTACAGAAACCCAGGTAAAAAAAATCCCCCACTCTCATAAAATACAACAGCAGCAGTTACCAGTAAAAAAATGAAATGCAAAATATAGAGAAAGCATAGAAGAGATGAGGGACATTATGAGGCAATGAAGGAAAATATAATTTCTGTTTGTAGTAAATCCAAAGTTCATCTTTAGACCGGAAAAAGGGGGGAGCAGATAATCTGGGAACTTGCTGTTGTGTTCATTCAAAATGGAGGGGAGCAGAAAAAAATAAGATAATGAGTCGAGTCCAATCCAACTGGGGAAGGAACCAGCACTCTAAGGCAGGGATTTATTCAGGAAGGGTTTTCTCCCTCTCTGGACCACAGAAAATCACACTCCTCTTCAGCCCGTGTGATGTATTCCGTCATGTGTACACTTGATCAGTGTGTGCACATTGTGTATGCAACAGGAATTTGGAAATTGGGTCTCATTGTACTGTATACGGTCAATGTTGCACCTCTCGTTTGCTGCATGAGAGGCATTTTTCCTTAATTCTTCATTCATTCCATTTAAACTTTTTCTCCCAATAACAGTCCCCGACTACCTAGTAGTCATCCAAATCAAAGAACTCATCGTCCTCTCCTTGGTACTCCATGCCTTGGAAATCCACTCTGTACCGCAAGATGCCTAAGGAGCAGAGAGAGCAGTAGCAACAATCAACATCACCTAAATACACATCTCACATTTTTTCTTAAAATTTGTGAACAATTCATTTTCTTTGAGATGTGCAGCTGCTAGTAATGTGACAGTAAAAAAATACTCACCCCCAATGCCTCCAAAGCCCTTGACGAACTGGGAACCCTCTTGACTTTTGTCTGTGACTATCTCCAACGTGGCTCCAAATTTCTTATAATTGTTGGCAAACCACTCCAACAAAGGCATGCTCTCGATCAGCTCATGTTCCTGCCCCGTCTTAAAAGTGAAGTAAGAGTACAAGAAGTAAAACTTGTGTCACAAATAGGCATGGGACGATGAACAATTATATTGTTAATCGCGATAAAAAATGCAGTGATTAATCGATCCCCATATTTAATTAATCGTGACCATTGTGCCAGAAGATAATGGTTAAATCCACCAGTAACCACCACTATCAGTCAATTATGGTGTTACACCACAAGGGGTCCCTGCTCCACTAATCATTGCAGGCTTTTGGCAGAATGAGTGAGAAATGCTGCCCCCGCTGTCATGGCATGTGAACAGGTGAATGTTGTGGATTCGAATAAAAGGCCCTTTTATACTTCAGCGACAACTACTCGCTTAAGTAATGGATGCACATGGGAGCCAATCAGTGAGTTGGTGACAGCTGCAGTTACGTGGATGAGCCACCGATGTGCACCTGCTGCAAAAAGTGACTCTGCGTCAAGTGCTGCAGAACACAAGCGCCGTGATTGGTTGATCCTTTCACAAAACGAGGAAACACACAACAAATTCTCTCAGTCTCCCTCTTCCAGTGTCATCATGTTCCCATGATTTAGTGCTTGTGTGTTTTCACTTTGTTATTTTTATTTTTTTTAAATATACATCACAACGTGAACGCTGAAGAGCAACTGGAAGTTTGAAGAATTCTGGTTAGCGTCAAGCAGACAGGGTTGCGGTGGGCGGGACCAGCCGCTCAACTAAAAGGGGCTTAACTACAAACTTTATCCTCCCCGGGAGAAAGTTAAGTCCGCGGTGTGGGATTTTTTTTGGATTGACAGCAAAAGAAAACTTATGAAACTCCCATATGCAGAACATGTCAAAGAGCCTGCGTCAAGAGCTACGAAGTTGCAGGTACACCCGTCTAACAGACAACAGCCTGCATTGTTTGCAAAGCTACAGACAAACATAGCGTAATGTAACATGCTGAATGAAACATGCTTCAGTCAGAAGCTTTCTCAAAGTTTGTCATCTTTGCTTAGGCACCAAAGTTGATTAATGTGCTGCTAGCTAGTAGCACTGCATGGCTCTACTGTATGTTTTTTTTTTTTCTGATATAGATATAAAATATACCAAAGTGCTGCTGACACAACCTAAACCATGATGTTTTAATGCTATGTGGTTCTTCTGCGTTATAAAACCAGCAACAATAACTTTCTCTCAATTATGGCTATGAAAAGATCTGCTGGGGGGGAATATTTAGTTACACAATTCCCAAAATTTCTGGAAGTTTCAGTAACATGTTTAAACCATAGGCAAATGTCACGATAATATTGTTAATCGCAATTATTTTGGCCAAGATAATCATGACCCTAAATTTCATTATCGTCCCATCCCTAGTCACAAATTGTGGCAATGCCTTAATTTTGCGCAACAAACCTCTTTGTCTGTGAAGTGAGATTTATCTTTTTCTTGTTCCGGCGTCAAGTACAAAGTCTTCTCATCTGAAAGATTAAGAATTTAAGTTTGTGACCATAAAACATTACAGTGCATGTTTACAAAGTGCTTTTACCATTTTCTGCTCCATTGCTCTCCGCACCATGCACACGTAAAATGTAACGCATGGTATCCAAGTTCTCATAGACTATAAGGATCTCAACCGCTCCCATTTCCAAGGCTTTGAGTGTGTCCTCCACCCCAAAACAGTACTTCCCCGTGTCCTGACTGATTTCATCAAAGTATCTCCCTGGAAACAAAATATAAAAGATTAGCTTAATGACAAAACATGTCCCAATAGTCATGGGTTTACCATAACCAACCTATGAGCTTCTTCTCCTGGATGAACTTGACATTTGAGAGGACTTCTGCCGATAGCTCTATTGCCTGGTTGAATCCATTCTCTCCTCCATAGGAAATGTCTACTAGCTTCAACACCTTGGCTTGTAACCTCTGTTGTAACAATAAATAGTTATAATGAAATGTACGACAATATCACTTGATAAAAATATACACAATGACAAATGTAGACTCACTGGATCAAACATGTCAGACTGGCTGAGCTCAGTTTTGAAGTCAGCGGACCCTGCCAGGACCATTCCTGCCACATTAACTTTGTCATTGGAAACAAAGAGCTGCACAGCCGTTTCAGCCACTTTCCTCACGTAGTTGTGTCTTTTTTCCATTCTCAGACGGGCAAAACGCAGAGCAGACTGTCCTCCTCTACCTAAATACATTTAGCAAGGGTACATTTTATTTACAAGAAAAAAAGAAAAAAAAAACATCTGCTAGGGTCTTAATTACCATGCTTCTTGGGAAGGTCCACAGTGAACTTGTGCAGTACCTCCCTGGTATTCCCCTGTAGTGTACCAAATAGTGCACCACTCCCATCAATCACAATAAAGCCAAATTTGCTGTCATCTGAGAGTAATGCTGTCAAGGCCTGTATCAAATGTTGAGATAGAATTAGTAAAAAATACAATTTCATGTAACTACACATTCATAAGCGACACCTACCTCCGTATGAAACTTGTTGTCACAGAGATACAAGGAAGTGTTGATTGGCTTAAATGGTTCAAAGTCGATATTGACCTTTTTCTCTTTACCTTCTTCTGTGACAATGGTTCCACAGTACACAACCAAACCATTTGGTGGCACTGAAAAGGTAACATTAGATACAAGTTAAAAACTATCACAGAGCCTGTTGCAGTGATTTGTTTTGGATTTGGTGTTATTAAACTTGATGAACCTTAAGGGCAGAAAAGTTGTAAGAATTAACATATTACATACCCTTGTTGTACAGCTTTAGTCTTTGCTGTACAGATGTGATGGCCCCAAGTACAGAGAGCCTGTTTACTCTGCTTTTGATGTTTGACGCTGTGCCAAACTCATCAGCCAACATCTTGGCTACTCTGGATATCTGGTCCTTTGGAGGAATGATCAATGAGATCATACTGGTGCCATTACTACAAAAGAAAAGATAGAAAACAAACACATAAATCATCACATATGGCCAAAAAAGTGTTCTAGTCTGCAGGTAATAGCACATAATACTAAGTATGTATTTAGCACACAACAGATTAATGCAAAAGGTTTCTCTGAAATATCACCTTGACTAAGCTTGAAGGCCAAATAAGCTGGACTGTCAGCACATCATATGTTCTTAAGTTGAGAGCAAACTAGAGTAGACTTCCAATTGTATTCCATATGTTGTTGTTTTTTCATGAAATAAAAGGATATAGAGCAAATATATTGTTTTGCAACTTGCATTTAGGGTAAACAGTCAGTATGTGACATGGCAGATGTCAAGCAAAGGACAGTAAAGGCAACACTTAACAGGAAAACAAGCTGCCACTTAGAGCTGCCACTGACAACATCCAGAATAATTTAATGTAACAGAGCTATAGGCATACACCCTAAACGAGTAAATATCGAGTTATGATGATTTAAATAGTTATAAAGTAATAACTAACTACACTACAGTGTGGCAGGACAGGTGTCTCGTTTGCATTTGGGACGACTTTACAGTAAATGAATGTGATTACTGAAGAACATTAGCTAAACACAGTAGATAGCCGGCCTTGAAAGCTCCAACGTGCTCTTTAGATAAAGACATCTATGGCGGCCTCTCGCTAGAATGACGTCTGTTAGCGTCTCACTAGCCACGCAGTTAAAAACACCCTTATAAATCTAGAAGATCTATTAGACAGTGGTCCAGACCCAGGATAAAGAGCAAGAGGTGACAGATGATGACGTACAATCGCTGGTTTAGTCATAGAAACTGAATAATTCCAACAAAGGCCAACAGCCGGGCTAACCATGTTGAGCTAACTTAGCTTAGCGAGGGAAGCTACCACTCCCAAAATCGGCCCGCTCACCCAGTCTCCAGCTGTTGCCGCGGTACACACATTACACGTTATCGCACCAAACAACCGACCTCTAGACAAGCAGTCTGCACACAGTATCTGCTCGGTTACTTACCCGCGGGCCGCTTCCAAACTTTTAATCAGCTTCTTGATTTTCCATATCTCCACGTTTCTGTCCGCTGCGCTAGGGTCGTCCGCCATCTTTCCGCTATAACAGCTTCAGCACCTGAAAAGGAATAAAAGGGACTTTAAATGGGAACGTAGAATTACTTAACAATGAAAGCCGTCATGCAGTGTTGGATTTGATTTGAATGACAAGGTAAAATTCAAAGCGGTTCCCCCGTAATACCTCTCCTCGCTAGCGGAAGGGTGTCTGATAAGGCACCTAAGCGGTACAGGCTGCTCCACCAACCGCGAGGAAAAGGCCACACTGGGGCAGCCGTTCTCAACCCAGCGCGGGGAGAATCGCGGGCCTACTGTCTGCAAGGCCCTAGCGTCCACCCTGTTCTTACCTAATACGACCTACTTTCAACCCAAATTCCGCCGGATAACCAACAGAAAACCCTCTCAGCTGGGTCGGCGATGGCTACACTTCTGGACACGTAAATTCAGCCCGTACCTGCCTCGGACAACGCCACTCCGCTCCGCTCTCTGCTGCGATGAGTCGGTGGTCCGAGGAATGACGTTGCCTTCCAGGCCGGTTCTCTCTCCTCCACCGCACGCGTGGTGCTTTCGATGGGCCTCACATGTGGGAGGAGGGTTGGATTTGCTAGAGTTTGCTTCCTGGAAACCGCATAGAAACCAATTGCAATCGTCCCACTGGCCCGTCAATCTTTGCAGCCTAAAAGCTAATTGGACAGCTCCACAAAAAGCGGCTCAGAGCCCGAGACTGGGCGGGGATTCAGCGGCGTATAGTTTATGGAGGTGGTAGTAAGAGCAGGCTTTAATTTATGCTTTGATATGATTTCCACTTCACTTCTTGTACATTAAAAGAGCTTTTGTGGTACTTTGTTTGGAGGGGACAAGGGACGGGGGGAGGGAAGCATGTCACACACAACATTCACAAGGACAGAATACAAAGGCGATGTTAATAATACAAAATGCTTCCAATAAAATGACCTTTTATAGCCTAGAGATGTGTTAATCTAATTTTACCAAAATATATGATTTTTCTATTTTTTAATAAATTACTATTATTTTGTAGCCCAGCAATCATTGCCACACTGTTGGAATATATAGGTGGCATTTGCATCAGAAGTGTAAAAAAAAAAGTCTCTTACGTCTGTGAAATGCTGCGAATCACCCCTTTTGTGAGTGTTGTTGAACAATGCGCCTTCAAAATGCTGAGTGTGGTATTTTCAAACTAGAGAAAGCACACAGCTGCCTAATTATGGGTGTGTTGCAGGTCTATGACTGCTTTGAGGTTGCAGTGTGAGAAGCTTTTAAGACAGTGCTGGACAGTGACAAGCAGTGACAGTTTTTGATATGGGGGCGGCTTGTCGGAGGGGCCGCCTAAGAGGGAGTTCGAGAGAACGAACCACAGTGGCCTAGTGTCCTTAACACCTGTGGCTCCCAAAGCCACTATCAAATTGTAAAATAATTTTAGCCAGAGTTTGGAACAGACAAACCGATATTTTACCTTGCAAGTGGCAGAGCCTTATTCTTTTCCCACACCACTTTGATTATTGAAAAGAAATAGGATTGCCTCCAGGTTTTACAGACAGCAACGTGGAACTCGTTATCAATATGCAGCGTAATGTTTTCTACACTAGGTGGTAGCATTGCGTAATAAACATAAATCTTCCTGCAACATTGACATTTCCAATCTAATTTAGCCCTCCCCTCTATACCTGTTGAACACAAGTGTTTACTAATCACTTAATTGATTGAGTAAATACGCTTGTTTCATTTACAAACATGGTTGAGATTGGGAGAGTCTCTTGGAGAACTGATAGGCTGTAATGTTTTTTTTTTCTGCCGTGAAAGTGTCCAGCAGCAGAGTCAGGGTCAATTCATCACTGTGACAACTTTGAGCCAATGTGTCTGAGGCAGATTTATGACACTTGGGAGCTGTCCAGGCCTTTATTGTCATCACTCCTTCCTACCTGATACCTTGATCTGTTAAAAACAAAATGCATGTGTACATTAGACTCAATGAGCATTGATCCTATTGGTTAGTTCATCAATATTATCCATCGATTTTTGTTTTATTCAGGGTCAGGTCACATGGGCAGCAGAGCGAGATGAGCCACCTCAGCTAGTTCCTCTCAACATGAAGGAGGGGTGGCTCTACGAGCTCCACACAGGTAACTGAACACCTCATCACCATGGGTGCCTCTGGCCCGTCTGTGTCGGGAACTCATTTTGACTGCTTGCATTCAGATCCTGTTCTTTTGGTCACGATCCAAATTGCATCACCACATGTGCGAGGTGAACATAGATCAACCAGTAAATCGAGAGCTTTCAATTTTGACTCCAATTGTCAAGAACTATTATTTAGTAATACATAACTTAAAATAATTAGGCATTGATGCATTTACTCGAAACATTGTTTTGATATATATTTTTGTCTTATTCAAATAGTGACTTTTGTACTTTGTTGTTGAAACTATGCCATTTTCCCACCGGCAGGGGGCAGAAAAGATTCAGTTTTGTTAGAAAAGTCAGTTGTACAGAAACAACCTGGCATTAAAATATGTTTAAAGGTCATAACTTAAACCTAACTTGGCACAAAATAAATAAAAATAGATACATGACCACTGACAGACACTGCACTTGTAGTCAGTGATAGGATCACACAAAAGAAAACAGATGCTAATATGCTACACACCTTAGTTGAATGAGATGCTGTGAATGAATATGAATTCAAATGTTCCATGTAATTGCAATATGCAGGAACATATTAGACTATTTTTCAGGGCCACAACCCCCTTTTCCCCGGCATCAGTTTGTGTGAGAATGAGACTGCTGTGACGATGAGGCACAGCTGGCTGCTGCTCCGGCTTCAGAGCTCATCGACTCCTAACATTATGTCATTATATGGGTGTAAATGTATGGAAATGTTAGCAATGCACCGTCATGTGACAGCAGGGAGACAGCAACACATAATAAAATGTACATAAAAAGCAGCATTATGATTTCTATCTCTGAAATGCAAGGGAAACAAATGAATATGTTTTTTAAACTTTTTCCACTGTGTGATGAATTGTCTTTCCAATCACAAGGGCAGATATTACATACGAGCAGATATCCAAACGTGTCTGTTCAAACGGTGATGGTTAAATCTCATGTCCATTTCGGTAAAATGAAGGATATAAATACATACAAATACACTGCTCACAAAAACTTAGGGCACACTCAAAAAACACAATGTAACTCCAAGTCAGTCAAATTTCTGGGATATCAGACTGTCCAGTTAGGAAGCCACGCTTATTGTGAATCAGTTTCACTTGGTGTTGTGGAAATTAAACAGACAACAGGTGGAAATGAGCGGCAATTAGCAAGATCACTCCAAAAGAGGAATGGTTTTGCAGGTGGTGACCACAGACCATTTCCCTGTCTTCATCCTTTGTACCGTATTTTTGGAACACTTTTGCATTTGTCCAGTGTTCTCACCACTAGAGGTATCATGAGGAGGCATCTACAACTCACAGAAGTCGCTCAGGGAGTGATGCTCATTCAAAATGGCACGTCCATTCGGGCTGTGGCAAGAAGGTTTGCTGTGTCTCCCAGCGCAGTGTCCAGAGCATGGAGGAGATACCAGGAGACAGGCCAGTACACCAGGAGACCCGGGGGGGCCGACCGAGGTCAACAACCCAGCAGCAGGACCGCTATCTGCTCATTTGTGCACGGAGAAACAGGAGAAGCACTGCCCGAGCCCTACAAAATGACCTCCAGAGGGCCACAAATGTGCATGTTGGTCCTCAAACGGTCAGAAACCGACTCCATGAGGGTGGTGTGAGGGCCCGACGTCCACAAGTTGGGCCGGTGCTTACTGCCCAACACCGTGAAGCCTGATTGACATTTGCCCGAGAACACAGCGATTGGCAGATTGGCCAATGGTGCCCTGTGCTCTTCACGGATGAGTGCAGGTTCACCCTGAGCACATGTGACAGACGTGACAGAGTCTGGAGACGCCCTGGAGAACGTTCTGCTGCTGCAACATCATCCAGCATGACCGGTTTGGTGGTGGGTCAGTGATGGTCTGGGGAGGCATTTCATTGGAGGGCCGCACAGCCCTCCATGTGCTAGCCAGAGGTTCCCTGACTGGCATTGGAGACCGGGATGAGATCCTCAGACCTATTGTAAGACCATATGCTGGTGCTGTGGGCCCTGGGTTCCTTCTGATGCCTGATAATGCCAGGCCACATGTGGCAAGAGTGTGTCAGCAGTTCCTGCATGATGAAGGTATTGATGTTATGGACTGGCCTGCCCGTTCCCCAGACTTAAATCCAATAGAGCACATCTGGGACATCATGTCTCGGTCCATCCATCAACGCCACGTCGCACCACAGACTGTCCAGGAGCTGACTGATGCTCTAATCCAGGTCTGGGAGGAGATCCCTCAGGAGGACATCCATGGTCTCATCAGGAGCATGCCCAGGCGTTGTAGGGAGTGCATTCAGGCACGTGGAGGCCACACACACTACTGAGGATGATACAGACTTGTTTGGAGGAATTTCTACAGAATTTGGATCAACCAGTGACCTGATTTGTCACTTTGATTTTGACTATTATTTTGGATCCAGACCTCCAGGGGCTGAGAATTTGATTTCCATTTATCATTCTTATGTTATTTTGTTCTCAACACATTGCCCTACACTATGAATAAAGATTTTCATCCGAAAAATGTAATTGATTGACATCTAGGATGTGTTTTTTGAGTGTGCCCTAAGTTTTTGTGAGCAGTGTACAATGAGTTGTGTGCGTCACCATGTTATTACTGTGCTGTAATGCTAGGATGACTGTAACTACAGTAGGAGCTGGTGTAATTGCTGTCCATGACTGAAATACTGTTTGCGGTTACACAGTAGATGTATATATTTGTATAATGTACATGCACCCAAATAAATTCAATAAATACGCCACAGTCCTATCCCGGCACCAATTGCATTTTTTTTTTAATACACTGTTCTAGCCCTTACAAGAGGACTGTGTGAGAATGCCATTTTAGAATAAAGATGGAAAAAGCAGTGGTAAGTGACAGACTGGAAATGAGAGTCACACACACAACAAAAACGTCTGAGCTTATTTATGTACAATCAAAGAGGGTGATCCGGGGGGAAAACGCTAGGGTCACCGGTGCTGTTTACCTGACAGACTGAGTGGGATGTGATGGCGGCTCACTTCAGCACCAACAAAAGCACATACCGTGGCTTTCTAAAGAGCGGGGCAAAGTGGCATGTCAACTTCTACTTAAAGCAATTTGTTCCATTAGTTTAAAGCCTACATTGTTCGGAGCTCGAGTCAGGCTGAAAAACAAAAGGGAAATGGTAGACACTAGTGGTCTGAGGAGAGTGAGTAGTCAAATAGTAATGTAAAATACAGTTGTGGGTTAAGTGAAAACTACATTATGATTACTGGTGAGGTTAATAAAAAAAATCATCCCTCCGGCAGTTGTTGGCAGAAATAAAAGCAGGGACAATTATTGCACAGGTACAAGAGTGCACAGGGTAGAAACTGTCAGTGTGAATGAGAAGTCCGAATAAGACGCGGTGGGAGACCGGGTTTGATCCACTTAACCTCCAGTGAGCAGTGCACACTCATTAACTTCCCAATCAATGCTAATGCAGGGATCTCTGCACCACCATCCTCCACAGTGTACACTCTGTGCTTCTGCTAAACTCTGCGGACTGCAGCGCTCAATAAAGAAAAACAGGTTTTTGTTACTAATGAACAGCCAAATGCCGCAATTTCAAACAAGTACAAGATGTTCATAGCTTTAATTTCAGGGATAAAACACCATCATTTAACACAAATTGTGGATTTGGGAGGGTGCTTTAATAACATGGGAACATTGGGTTCTGAGAAAAGCTTCTAGTGAAATGTCAACTCTATCTTCTTCATTGTAATAATCTTAAATAATAAGTGGTGAATGGCATTTGCTTTATTTTATTACAATTATTCTTATTATTTTTTGGTTGAAATCAAGACTGTCAACTTTAAAACTATCACAATAGTTTCAAATGTTTGTTTGACTTCTGGATAATCAAAAAATATTGCACTTTCCAAACAGACATTGCTTATCCAATAAAGTTCTAAATGTAATCCAGTGACTTCCTTCACTTCCCCTCCACTATCACACTACTCCTCTGTATGTGGCGACATGTTACAGCCAGGAGTATTGTATACTTGTCAGCCTGTCAATGACAAATCTGGGTTTCACATTGGTTCAAACAGAACTCTGGACTGTAACTCTGACCATTCTCTCACTTCTCCTGGTTAAAAATACCTTCTTGCAGATTTTGACCAAAACCAAATAGTCAGAAATGTAATGTGTGATATTTCCTTTTCAGGAGCTGCACTTCCCAAAACTATTTAAGACAAAGTTAAGAGCAGAGGAACGAGATAAAGCCTTGTCTGTGTCCTCTACGGCTGGATGGAGGCCAGCTCTGATTGGACAATAAAGATAGTTGGACACTACGCACAAAGCACTTTGCCAACAGCACGACAGGGCTGGACACTAATTAATGACTACAGGTCTGTGCACGGGCCAGTGTCTCTGAGATACTTTTTGTGGCTGTGGATTGAATGTTCTTAAATTAACATCTACTTTAAGATTAAGTTGGCATAAGGGTTACCGAAATATCCAAACATTAAGTTATTTCCTTTACACGTATAAATGGTAATTTAACTTGTTTTCACCGTGGGGTGACAAGGGGCGACAGTGTTGGTAGAGCCGTTGTCTCGTGATCAGAAGGTCATGGGTTCGAATCCCAGCTCCCGCAAATGTACACTGCTGTTGTGTCCTTGGGCACTTTAAGACATTTCATCCTAGTTGCCTCCAGTGTCTGCGTACATTAGTGTATGAATGGTTCCTGACAGTAAAGCTCTTTGGGCCTGATAAATGTAGAAAAGTGCTATATAAGTTGAGTCCATTTACCATTTACCATATTGGCCAGTACCCAAAGTGATGTCAATTATTTTCAAATGATTATAGAGTGAGTACAGAATACATAGATTTCCTATGCTATTATGCCTCAAAACGTTTTGACTCATATTGGGCCTTGCATGATTTACGCAATATTTTCCATTTTCTGCCATTTTAGCCTTAGTGCATGTTCAGCTTCTGTAACTTGTCCAGGAATGTGAATTCCACCCCATGACTAATGGGAATTGTGCCCATTCATTTTAATAGGACATCAAGTACATTCACACTATTAGTACATTTACAGGTTGATTCCGCCTTCTGCAGGCTTTCCAAGTTCCCTTGTTGGAATGGAAATTCTAAGGATTCCAGATTCATCCCAAATATACATTAACAGGACTTCAGACAAGGATGATAATGAAAATAACATGCACTGTATGTCTTTTTGTGATTTCTCCCATTCCGCATGTTCAGATTCTGCCAATCTTGTCGTTTTGCATTTCCTGCTTTTGGAAATGAGATTTCTGGGAAATCTTTCAAAGGCACATTACATTCCACATTGTAGTGAAGTGAAATCGTCAACTGGACTGGATTGATTGAGTTGAGGATGTCTTGTGGATGTCTCACAAGAGCTAAGGAGACATTTCTGTGAATTGAAACGCCCTCAACTCAATCAACCCAGTCCAGTTCAGGATTTCACTTCAATATGATCAATACTTCCTGGACGCATGAGAGCCTTCACAAACATATTACATTCCACAGTCATTCACAATGACGTCAGCCATTGCTAAGTTGCTAGTTATCTTTTGTTTATTTGGTCAGGCCAGTATGATAATTTTCATCGGTGGTCCATTTTACGCACTCTTAAACACACTCTCATTGTTACATGAGCTACACATACAGGATGCAAAGAGGGTTAAGTGTCTTGCTTAAGGACACAATTGCAGTATGCACAGGCACTCCTAAGTTTTGGATTGGTCGGTGAACACTATTAACATCAATCTACTTATGGTAAATTAGTCCAGAGTTGTGGTTTGCCTTTTACGTCAAGGAAAACATGAAACAAGAAGACAAGGAAAACAGGAGGAGATCAGATTTTCTTCTGCTGAACGCTGCTCCTGAGAGAGAGTGGATCGATGACACACTGAAATGATGGGGGGATTACAGAAACAAATAGACCTCTGGGAAGACAAAGAAACACAACAATTTAATATCCTCAAACACTGAAAGCAATTTAACTCAAATATATCCAACAAAACACAACCTCTGGAGTTATTGTATACTGGACATTTATGCAGGATATCCCGCAGTCACCCAAAATGCTTTGTTAATAATAATATTTGCCAACATAATAATAATAATAAGGTACTGAATGGGCTGCCATATAAATAGTTGTAATTGTAAATTCTAAGTGCATGGCTTATGGCTTCTCAAATTTTCCCTTTTACTTCAAGAGCCATTCTATACAGGCTACGCTATTTTTGCCCAGCCACTTTATATTTTAAAAACAAGGACAGACAACTCGATATCAAACTCAGTACCTCGTCTTCAGTGTGGCCGAGTCAAGGCTGTATGAAAGCTTGCTTGAAGAGTACATCAGCCAATTTATCCGTCTTATGATACAGTAATGTTGCTGAAGTTTAATGTTGTACCGAGAATAAAAAGGAATGAATGATATCGTGTTCTTCTTCTTCGCTCATACCTGCTCATACAATGCTAGGCAAATAACTAATTTATGCCCAAACGGTAGACATAAAGGCAACTGTGCTGTTTACTGAGTGTTCAATAAAATCTCGCCACATCAAACCCAAAACTCCTGATCAACAATGGAACCACATACAGCATGAAATATAGTTTAGTTTGGGGGATTTATACGAACATCATATAACCTAAAGCCATTATATTTGATAGGATTTTAACTTATAGCTTCACTTCAAAAACATCTGTAATTTATTTTTAAAATTCAGTGTTTGCCCCAGTCACAAACCGAATTCGCACACGGGGGAAACAAAGTAACATCTTTACAAGAGCCACTATCCACATATTTGACGACAATGAGATCATGCTTTTAGGTAAGGAGAATAATCACATGAGAAAGAAGAAGTGTCATCAAAGAGGGGTGAAATATCCTCAACTCAAACAACCCCGTCTAGTAAACGAAGTTTCTCATATACTGTTTATTTATGTATTTTGCTTTCTTTCGATACAATTAATTTAAGTTCTGCTCGGCTGCTAAGAATGTGCTAGTGGTTAAACAGCATTTAATTAGCGCCTCTGCTGAAATTGATGACTCACTGCTTGGACAAATTCACTGTAAACACTTCCCTTTGCCTATGTGGCATTTCTTATTGTAGCCCGCAGTCTTTCTCGACAGGAGCAGAGGAACGAGGGGCTAGTGGGTTGGGGGATTGATCCTCTGGCACACATATAAATCTGTCTTTGGGACTATACCACAGTTAGACTCCATGCTGCCTCTCAGTCCAGTGATAATTAAGCCACTGCAGTGCGACTGACAGAAAAAAATCCCTGTGACACCAAGACGAGATTTGATTTCTTTTCTAAAGACGCAGCAGGGCTACAGGGTCAATCCAAAATGACAATGTAAAATGAGACGGGCAAAACATTTCAACACATTAACAGACGAACATGATGCTGTGGCCTTTATGTCAAAAAATAAATGTATCTTCTTTACAAGAGGTTATTCGTTCATTTTGTTTGCCAGAAAACTGCTTGTGTGCAGAGTGTTCTCATTGGGATGACCAAGTGGTGGAGACTGATGCTGGGAGTTGCACTTCATTGAGTTAAGCCAAAACATTGTCTGGGAACATGGGGAGTTTTAAAAGAATTTTGTACAATTGGAAGAAAGGACCAGAAAAGTACTAGATTGCTTTCAAAACTGGCAAAAATATGTTTTATTTTTCCTATAAAATAAAATAGATTTGCAAGTTCTCACAGTGTGCAGGACTTTTCCTGATTGATGTACAATGGGTTGCTCCCTTGTCCCTACTCACCTGTCCTCAGTATATAATGTAATAAGTCCTTTTCTCTGTATTGCCCCCTAGATTTCTTACCATTGTGATATACTGCTGTTTGGATCAGTGGATAAGGAAGTCATACTGTTGGTAGAGAACTAATTCAAGTCCAATTCTATGGCCCGTGTAATTACTAATGCAAAAATAGGTCCACTGTGGCTAAGGTTCGCTCTATCCAACCGCCTCCAGTTAAAATTACAATCCGTAGCCTGGCAATAAGTCCTTGTTTTGACAACAAATATCCACTGGCTAACTGTCTATGCCAGCGTGCCTCCCTTGTGCCTTGTGCCGAATGGGTGTGACAACATGCCACTGCTGCCATTTCTTGATCTTCCCTCTGACTGTTCTCGGCAGATAATGCATTTCCATCACAAGCAGTCAAATCTGTGGGGCATGCTGATACACAAGAACCCACAATGAAATTTGCCTTGCCGACAGTTGGGCTCTTATCTGCTCCCAAGGACTCTCCCTCCCCTCCTCTGTTGTCTGTGTGTCTGTGTGCTCAGGCCTGGAGGCAGCTCTCCAAATTGTCCACATGGGAGGGAGTAGGAAAACATGCACATCATGAAAACAAATAATAGACAAGTAGATCCGCACTTTGAGAGATGGTTTTTGCCAGTGGCTACAACAATCGCGCACCGCAGAACTTGCGATTTCGGGAGAAAACTAAGCCTTGCATGCGATGAAACTTTAGGAGGCTTTAAAATAATACAATGGCAAGATATTCGTTCTTCTTGTTCTTCTTCTCTGTGTTGTAAAAAAAAAAAAAAAGAAGTAAACATCACAACAATGCTGACAGTTTAATGACTACACGGCAGTGACTCTAAAGGGGATTGCTGCAGTCAGTCGGACCTGGGAGGGATAGAGTCATCTAGGGCCCCAGACTAACATTTTTAGTTGGGTTGCATCGACATGCATCAACAAGTATTTTCATTTAGGGGCACCAGGAAATAATATATAGGCGCAACACTATAGAAATGTGTAAACGTAACTACAAACAGCATTCACTGACAAATCATCTTTTAGCAATTTGCTCATTCAATTCATCTACCACAGTCACACATGTTACATAATAATAATAATAATAATAATAACTAGAAATGCAATGGCTGCGCCATTGCGATTGACTGCGGAATTGCGGGAAGCGAATGCAGAAATTGCATAAACTGTTCAAATTGCATAAATTGCTTAATTTGCATAATCTAATTTGCATAAACGGTATAAACTGCATAAAGTGGTAAAATGCATAAAGTGGTTAATTTGCATAAATTGTTAATATTGCATAAACTTTTAAATTCCATAAACTGGTCAAACTGTTGAAATGGCCTCAGTGCTTGATTGGCAGAAGCTGCACAAATGGCTGAAAGGCCTGGAGTCTCCCCATTGGCTGGATTCGCACATACACACCAATGCAAAAATTTCAAACTCTCGTATAAAAAAACTGGAAAACTGCAGAAGGCCAATTTTTTCTCAAAACCCACAAGTTGCAGAAGCTGAACATGCACAAAGTGCAGAAATTGCAGAAAATGCAGAAAAAAGTGCAGAAAAGCATGGATTTGCGGCAGCCCCATTATAAGTCAATGGGAAAAATCTCCGACATTTTGGCCGATTGCGGAAAAAACGTAAGTTGCAGAAGTCCCAAAAGTAATAGCACCCTTCTCCTCAACATGCGGAACGTTTTGATGCATAACTTGCATAAATTGCACAAAGCATGAAGGTGCTGAAAGCTGGAGAAAATCGGGAAAAAGATGGAAGAGGAATAATAATAAAGAACATGAAAACCAATAATTGACTGCGGAAGAATTCCGCAGTCAATCAATTATTAATATTATGAGACAGTGACATTTTTGATTTAACATCACAGTGGGATCCAGATGTTAAAAAGACACATTTCCATTTTTTCTCACTGTCTGACATGAAACCAGAATTAATGTTTACTTTTTTAGTTCAGAATGCTCACATTTATTTTTTTTGTTTTATTTATATATATATATATATATATATATATATATATATATATATATATATATATATATATATATATATATATATTTATTTTAGGTCAATTAGGATTTTAAAAAATATTTCTATTTGCTAAATGCCAGAAGAATGAAATGGAATTTTTAGGCATGTTTTAGTTACTTTTTACAAAGCCAGAAGTGTACATACATCAAAATTCCTATACCTTTCAACAATTTGGGAAAGTCCAGATGACGATGGCATTTCCTTCAAAGCACAAGTGTAGTTCATCCATGGGTGCAATTTCAAGACACTTGAAGTTGCCAGGTTCATTGGTTAAAACAGTGATGGAAATGACCAGTCATCATACAGATCATAATGAAGGCGGGTTCTTTGTCCCAGAGATGAACGTGCTGTGATCTGAAATGTGAATATCAACCCAAGAACAAATGCAAAAGACCTGGTGAAGAAGCTGGCTGAACCTAAGAGTTTGTCATCGTCCATTGAAAAAAGTTATGTACCGACATGGGCTGAAATGGTACTCTGCCAGGAAGAAGCCCTTACTCCAAAAGAAACACAAAAAGACCAGTTTGCATATAAAAAAGGATAAAGACTTTTATGGCCATTTTTTGGCCATAACGACCATCATCACGTTGGTGATGGAGGTGGCCTCCAAATGTGGCTCAGTGACACCAGTTCTGTGTGGAGGAATGGACCAAAACTCCTGCCACCATTTGTGAGAAGCTTGTGGAAGGAAATCCAAAACGTTCGACCAAAGTTATACAGTTTAATGGAATAGTTCACCGTTTGTGCGTACCTCTCTGGTCTTTGTGCGTGTCCTCAGTAACGCAAAACGACCAAAGATGTTGTTAGCATTTGGCCTCTCCCAATGTATTCCACAGGCACGCACAAAGACCAAAGAGGTATGTACTGTATCAACTCATCTAAGCTCAGGTAAGAACATATCTCAGTATGGAAAAACGGTGAACTATTACTTTAAAAGCAATGCTTCCAAATATTAATGAAATGTATGTAAACCCTTGCCTTTGTAAAAAGTGACATAAAACCGTGTAGAAAATTCTGTCTCTAATTCTTCTGACATTTGACAAATAGAAATAATTGTGAAAATTCTGAACTAAAAAAGGAAAGCTAATTCTGGTTTCATGTCTTTTTATGAAGTGCATGTAAATATATGGTTCCCGCTGTATTATTCATCAAGTAGGGGATCTATGTATGTTCAAGATAGTGAATTCAATTTGAATTAAAAATCAAACTAGAAATGCTGGCTGCGCCATTGCGATTGACTGCGGAATTGCGGGAAGCGAATGCAGAAATTGCATAAACTGTTCAAATTGCATATATTGCTTAATTTGCATAATCTAATTCGCATAAACGGGTAAAATGCATAAAATGTTCAAATTGCATGAATTGGTTATATGCGAAAATCCCTATTAAATTGCATTATAGTGCTTTAAAATGCATAAACTGTTTAAATTCCATAAAGTGGTTAATTTGCATAATCTCATTTGCATAAACTGGTAAAGTCATAAAATGTCATGTTGCATAAACTGTATAAACTGCATAAAGTGGTGAAATGCATGAATGGGTTAATTTTCATAAATTATGTAAATTGCATAAACTCTTTAAAATTCATAAATCCTAAATGGCATAAACTCTTAAGTTGCATAAACGGTTTAAAATGCATAAAGTGGTTAATTTGCATAAATTGTTAATGTTGCATAAACTTTTTATTCCATAAACTGGTCAAACTGTTGAAATGGCCTCAGTGCTTGATTGGCAGAAGCTGCACAAATGGCTGGAAGTCCTGGAGTCTCCCCATTGGCTGGATTCACACATACACACTAATGCAAACATTTCAAACTCTCGTATAAAAAAACTGGAAAACTGCAAAAGGCCAATTTTTTCTCAAAACCCACAAGTTGCATAAGCTGAACATGCACAAAGTGCAGAAATTGCATAAAATGCAGAAAAAAGTGCAGAAAAGCATGGATTTGCGGCAGCCCCATTATAAGTCAATGGGAAAAATCTCAGACATTTTGGCCGATTGCGGAAAAACCGTAAGTTGCAGAAGTCCCAAAAGTAATAGCACCCTTCTCCTCAACATGCGGAACATTTTGATGCATAACTTGCATAAATTGCACAAAGCATGAAGGTGCTGAAAGCTCTAGAAAATCGGGAAAAAGATGGAAGAGGAATAATAATAAAGAACATGAAAACCAATAATTGACTGCGGAAGAATTCCGCAGTCAATCAATTAGCCAGTCAAATCAATTCATATTTTCAGAAAATCTCTTTTTTCCCCCCACTTTTTTTGGTATTAATAATTTGGATTTTTGTTAGAAACTGCAGACTGCAGCGACTTTTCTTTCTTTTCTTCTTTTTAATTTTTTTTTACAGTGATTGCCTTTACTTTTAGGTTTGTTGATGCACAATAAATATATATATATTTAAGTTATATTTACAGTCAGTAGTTATTTTGTTTTAAATCGAATCAAATCGTAAATCGAGCTTTTTATAAGAAAATCAAAGATTTTTTTTTTTGGAGAAAATTGTCCAGATCTTGTAACAGGTCCGTTTTAATAAATATATATAATCAGAGTGACATAACAATCTGTGCTTTAAAACTCATTCTCCGGATGCAGAGAGAGTGTTTGTTTCAATAGCGGATCTTTGTTGTCTTCTGACAGCGCAGAGTAGACTTTACTTTCATTTTTTATTGCCGCAGCAGCTGCTGCTAATGACGAAAACTGCCCTAAAATCATTAAACTAGTCTGGACAGTTAGTTTTGTGTCTAAGCTTTTGTGTCTGGCTGTTCGGAGGTATTGTTGTTGGTGAACACAGCAGCAGGAGGTGAGAGGAGCGTGAGTCTTTTTTCATAAATCTTCATAAATCATGACCTTAAAATACTCATGATGTTTATGTTTATGTTTATTAAGAACCCCATTAGTGTCAGCGACAAAAGTACAAGCAATCATAATCAATACATTTTGATCAAGCTTTTTGATTAGGTACAAAAGTAATTCAGAAAAAGTTTTTTGGGAATTCTTCTAAATGCTCATGTGCCAAGACCATAATATAATTTGAGTTGCTTCTATAACTCTCTATATATATACTGTATATTGTGGTGAATGATTCCATTCCTGCATGGCTCAAAATATACTGGAAGTCGGCTTAGACTAGACATACATATTGGTAGAGTGAAACACTGCCCTTCTTAGTGATGAATAACGGACCCACACTCCAGGAGCACCCCCAGGTCTTTTTCCAGATCCACAAAGCACACGTGGACAGGTTGGGCGAACTCTCATGATCCCTCAAGCACCCAATGGAGGGTATAGAGCTGGTCCAGTGTGCTGCGAATGAGACGAAAACTGCATTCCTGGCTCCTGCATATCTCAAGAGGCGTGTCGTTGACAGCCTCAAGAGCCAACCTCAACAGGGTTGATGGTGGCCTTCCAGCCAGCCTCCCGGCATTCTGTAGCCAGCTCAGAATACTTGGCCTTCTTGCTCAAAGGCAGCCTCAATCTCCTCTGATGATGGAGCTGTTAGTTCAATGAAGTGGACCTCTCTTTCTTTCGTTGACCACACGATGCCAGGGTGGAGAGATGTGATGGTGATTTCAGTGGGAAACTAGAGCTGCTTATGAGGGTCAACTCTCATGTTCCACTCCTGGTTGGGAGCAAACGACCTCGGTGTTTCCCTTGGCCAGGTGTAACTTTGCCCGTCCCTTTCCTTGACAAAGTTGGTGTGGCTCTTTGCTGGTGGTAGCTGTTTGCTACTCTGTCTGTACCCTCCCAGCACCTCAGCCAGCTTCCTGAGAACCTGGTCACGGCACCATCTGTAGTGTCCCTGAGAGAATGCGATCTTGCAGCCTGACAGAATGTGTTGAAGTCTTGCGGGAGCATTGCAGAGATTTAACATTTCACTTTTTATATGGGGTAACCAGTGAAAATACAGTTGTTTTCCAAAACACTGAGAGATAAGTAGTTACTGCTACTTTTACATTAGATTAGATTTCTTCAAAATGGGGCAGAATTGAGCCAGTAAAGTAAAATACATGTTTTGCGTCATAACTAAATTTGGACAAACTACACAGATACTCCACTTTACCTTTATAGGGTAGTACAGTATAATAGTGCAGCAATTTCTGTGCTGTAAAAATAAATCTATATAAAGCGTAGACAAACAGTACAACATTTCTTCTTTTCCCTTTGACTGTCCTTGTGCTATAGTTTTTGAGTAGCTGTCATTTCTAACCCTCCCTTCTTATTCATTATAAAACAGGTCGACAAAGGGCTTCTCTTAACACTGGCACTGAGTCAGCCTCTTGTTCCTGTCTCTTTATCAAATGTTGCTTTAAAGGTGAATAATGGCACACTGCTTTACCACTGGAGCTTCACAAAGACTTGGAAAAGAACAAAATCAACTACGACCGCAATGACCTCACCTCAAACGACTCCACAACTGATAACATACAAATCACTGGCAAAAATAATGCAATCCGGAGGATAAGAAGTATTTAATTCAGTGTTTCTTTCAGTTTCAGTATCTTTCAGTGTTATTTTTTTGTATAATGCAGTAATTAAAAATGTATTTCTTGGATGTTTACAAAGGTTTGCAAGTGCACTTTGAGCTACTTGCACCTCTTTTCCAATGTTGTTTTATTCTGCAAACGGCAATTAAACTGAATCTGAATCTGTGTTTGGTGCTGTTGCTCAAAAACAAAACCATTTAACTTTATTGTTAATAAATTGAATTACGCTGCTGATGTAGCTGAACCAGAAAATATGTCAACCAGAAAAGGGACTTTGCAAGGGGGAAAATGTTACATTTGGCTGCTGTTAGAATCTCTAAAAAAAACCCATCTTGAATGGAAAAATTAACTGCTGTGAAAATTGAGGTAAACAAAGACACTGCATGGATTTGAACATTTCTCCATTTGAATGTCCCAGGACCCTCTTAGACACTTGACAGAGCTGTGCTTTGTCCTGGTCTATCTGTGCACAGCAGCGTTGCCAACATGCCTTCATCATGCTGCTGTTGTTGTGCCTTGTGTTCTTGCTCACAATGACTACTTCAGACTCTGGGCTCCTGCCAAGTTTACAAATCAAACTGAGAAAAGACTTTTGTTTTACATTATGCCTTTGTGGGTGGTTGTCCAGGGAAATAAAGAAAAAAGAACTATTGTTTAATCAGCAGCTTACAAGACTTGCACAGTTGCAATTATGCACAACTTAATAATTTGGTTTAGTTTAGTGTGCATATCCAATAGATGTATGTCTGAATCTTGTCAGTCTTCTGATGTTTTGGGATTTTTACATTTTCAAGGTAAGCCCTATATTACATTAACACGCTCATATGACAATCATTGTTATCTTTTTTTTTGGGGGGGGGCACATGACAAATAATAAGTACATTGCTGTTTGGCTAACCACAACATGTTTATTCCCCTGGTCACAACTCATCATATGCTTCAAAGGAATAGATGTTCTTAATGAATAAAAACGGCACTCCTGCCAAATACAACCTAAGCTGCATAATTAATGGAGACCTGCACTAGTACTAATTTCAACTTGGCTTGGGACCGATGCAGGAATTTTGAAAGTAAAGGTACTTTTCGTCTTTTATTTTTTCAGTCATTTTGATAACATTATCCTCAGAAACATCAAAACAAATTACTCCTTTTTTTTTGCAAAATAGTTTTAGTCATATAATAAGCCAAAGTATGCTCAGCAAAAAAATGTAAACATTAACAACTTCACTTAAAACATTTTTTTAATTGTGAACATTTTTGTTTTTTTATTTATATTGTGTATTTGGTATCTCTTGAAAACTGAAACAGAATGCCTTTTTTCTGTTTTTTGCCTTTTCATGACGAGGCGTTTGAGTGCAGATGTATGGAGACAGACTGCTGAGATTTGTTCACCTGATTATCTCCCCTTCCCAGACCACTGATCTGTCCCATAGATGAGACAAATCATTGAGAATTACCCTCCAATTACACTGTGTGAGCACCAGAGCCCCGTCATCTGTCATCCCCAATTAGCCACCCCTGCAAATGTTTGAAGCTAAACACCGATTAAAGCGCCATAGTGGGGAAAATCGCTCCCCAAATCACCTGCTGACATCATCCTAGTTTTTGGTTTGACTTTAAATGACGTTTTATGCAAATAGAAAAAAACTTGCAAAAGCTCCGGCCATCCAGGGGTTAGGGTTAGAGACATTAAAGCCTTTTCTTTTCACTCGGCTAGTCCCTTTGAGAAGAACACTTTACCAACAGTGCTACAGTCCCTTAGTGAACCAGTGCGGCAGTAATTTGGCAGATGTCTAAGCTGGTTGGTTGCCCTTTCTGCCGCAATCAGCCACATAACAGTGTCGAGGAGTCCATGTGTCAGGCCCAAGGATACAGCATCAGTATCTCAGGTGCTGAACCAACATCTTGCTGCTCTGGAGGTGAACACTGACCGACTGCGCAGCCCAGTACTTCTTATCCAGGTGTATTTTGTATTCGCTGTAGCAAGCATGTGCCCTGCAATGTTGGAGAAGTAACACAAATCACTCTCAGTTTGTCAATCCAACAACACCCACCACTGACAAATGGTCCCACGTCAAGACCCCGTGCTTTGTTCCTGGCCACACATTTCGAGGGAAAAACCCAGCTGGACCAAAACCACTAATGGCAGCTCAACCTTCAGTGAAAGCCTCCGCCGGACAGGGCAGAATAGCCAAGCCAGTTATCAATTTTGGCTTTTCACATTGTACCTCTGACCAGGCAGTTCTTTTACATGGAGGCGGAGAAGCGGGAAGGAGTCAACATCAGTTCAGCAAAAAAAAATCAAGAATTGATGATAACAATAATGGCTTACACTTGAATATATTTAGCGGTGTTTATGCTTTTTGAACAGGCGAAAGAAACATTTTAGCACAGCTTCCCACATAGAGGTAACTCTGCAGCTGCCAAAAACAAACAAACAAACTACCAAAAAATCTGATGTTATTTGAGCAGTTTAGCACATCAGTACCTGTCCATTCTGGTTTCTTTCTCTTACTTGGGTAAGTGGCCTACACATTCCAGCAATTAAACCTGGATAGACTCAAGCAAACAAAAGCAGCGATTACGAAGATTTATTGACATGTATATTAGTTTTGGCGATCAGACCCTGGCAGTGTATGAAAGTCAGTGTGGATGAACATCTTGGAGTTGGATGTCTTCCCCGGAGCCTGGACACTGGTGGTGGTATAAAGACCCGTGAAGATGCAGCAGGTAGAAGCCATGGACGGAAGAGGCGGAGATGGGGTGGAGGTGGGTCGCAGTGCAGCTGGGAAGCAAATGAACCATGATTGCTGGGGCTTAAAAGCGGGACAGAAGGCAATGATTGGCTGCTACGCAGGGTGCAGCTCTTACGCTGATGGCTGAAGTGGAGGTGTGGCCCTCTCGGAAGCGACCATTGGCCGGAGGTCGGTGATGCTGAAATTAGCCTACCAGGTTGAATTAACGCCTAGGCTTCATTAACCTAAAACTAAAAGCAGGTACAGTACCTTCCTTTCCCCAGATGCACTCCGTTTGCTTCTTTACAGGAAAATATCTGAGTTGTTGGTTAAAATCTCAAAGCACTATGTCCCAGGGCAAGACAAATCCTGTATTTATTTTTTCTCTCTGTAGTTCTTTCTTTCTTACAAATACATTTTTGTCAATGGAGTTATTAAAAAACAGACACAACAACGTTTATTATTTAATTGTTGTAAATGTAACAGGTTATTTCAGTTTATGATGTTTAACATTTTGGTCCACACTCCACATTTCTCTTCTCAAAATGAGGAAAGGCCAAAAGCTATGCAATACCAATGAAAACACTGTCAGAAAGTGCGTTGGACTCAGCTGCAGTGCTCCAAAGACACACTCAAAGGAAACTACACCAGTGGCATAGCAAGCGCAGCTGCCTTATGATCAATTTATAATCCAATATTGGCAATTTTCACAATATGCGCCACCTTCGTGATCTGCATTAAACTTAATAAGAGCTGGCTACTAACCACCAAAGTCTGTGCGCTGCATATCAACAAGCTGCACTTCTGTGATTCTGCGACAGAGATGGATTTGTTTTTCAGAAAAATACTGCAGTGTAATGCCATCAGAGCGCAATGTTGCCACTCACTTCCAATTTCTTTAAAAGGCAAAAGGTACCATTGAAAAGGACAGAAAGGTCAAAGCAGGAGAGGAGGTACAAGATCTATTCACTCTAATCGGTCCAGATATTGCATGCTTGAAGCATTAAGTCTAGTTTGAAATGACAAGGAAAGGGAAATGCCAGTAAACTAGAAATTATAACACATCATAGAGATAGGCTCAATTTGCTATTCCCAATCTGCCACTTAGCCTAAAACACTCCAAAGGGAAAGTGCAACAGTCAGGGCATGATGCATTTGTCAATTAAGTGGCTATTTAGAGACAAACTATTAGGAAAAGTAATTGATGGCATTACAGAGAGGATTTAGGAAGTATTAGAGAGAAATTCATTACAGTGACACGTGTTTACAGCATGAAAATCCTTCACTGGCTTGAGTCATTAACAATCTGCTAATTAAACTGTGACAGAGCCAGGACAATTGAGGTGCTGTGCTCTCCACTGCAGCGGGCCATCCCAATCGAACATACTGTAATTATAGAGGGAGGGGATGGAGTTCAGGGCTGAGGGAAAAATCCCTTCCTCTCACGTGGACAAGTTCAAGTATCTTAGCTTTTTGGACCGTGAGATTGACAGGCCGTTTGGTGCAGTGTGTGCAGTCAGTGTGTCAGTGCGATGTGGTAAAGAGAGAGCGGAGCCAAATGGGCTTAGCAGAGAAAAAGATCTTGGATTCAAGTGACTTTAATGGGTCTCCTTCTCTGAGAGGTTGGGTGATTGGAACTTGGTCACACAAAGGGAACTGGGAGTAGGTTTGCTGCTCCTACACATATACCAGATGAGTCATGTGAAATTACATTCAGACGGCCCTTGAACCTGTCGAGATGTTTGAGAGCAAAGGGGCCCATTGAGAGGAAAGTGCAAACGTTTGGCCAGATAAACAATCTCATTTACATCTCTGAAATCCAACGAACAATTTGTAGCCTTTCTCTTTAAATGTTGGTAAAAATGAAAGCAGATAAAACCAGGTCATAATGAATTCCATCTGTTGTTTTATTTTGGTACTTGAACATCACGGTTAACATTTTCGTCATTTATGCATGACACTTGATGTGGAATTTTAATCTGAATATCAGGATCCAGATAGCAAAGACGGTCATGAAGTGTCAAAGTCACTATTTTATTATTTGATACAGAAGCGACTGCCATATACTCTTCTTTTCATTGGTCCCACGAGGCCAAGCTGGTGCTGAAACCCAATTAAATACCAAAGATGTCATAAAAGACATGATCATTAAGTCACAGAGGCGTGAATGGAATGAATTAGAGCATGAAGCGCTCCCGACCGCTGTGTGAATAATGAGAATGGTATTTAAAGACATTTGCCTACTTTTTTTAAAACTAAGTAAAAATCATTAGGAAGGAAAGCTGGCATTAAAGCTATGATGAGTGCAGCTTGGAGTTTGCGTGGTGCGTTCCCAGAAGGGGCTTCAGTCATGTGCTGATGAAGATCTCCAGATGGCACTAGAGGCACCGTCCCGAGTGGCTGCAGGTGGAACGGGCGCCCTGTGAGTTTGGGGAGCAGATGTTGCCTCAGCTGGGCACATCGTCGGGGGACAAACTAGGACTGTGCCTCTGCTGTGTTGCCATTATCCACGGGCTGCTGAAGGCCATTGGGCAATGCATCGTTTAGTGCTTTAATAGAGTCTGACAGATTAGATTGGAAATGAGATGGTTTGATCAGACAGATGACTGGATTTCACACTGAGTGCTCTGCACAATGAGATTAGATTTTAAAACATTACATGAGATTGAATGCACCTATACTAACTGTGACTAAGGGGACATGTAATGGTACAAGATCTTCTTTGAGAAAGATATTTGTACTTAATATGATTTTTATTTCAAAAGTTTAGATGGATATACTCAAGAGTTTTGGAGCCGTGTGTTAAATGCAGGTTTGAGATGCTCCCCTCTGGCCATCGGTTCAGGTTGCCATTGTGCAAACACAACCGATTTAAAAATTCATTTATTCCTTCCGCCATATGGTTTATGAATAACAATGAGAAGGATCATTTCACTTTTTTTATTATAGCAGTGTGTCTTTGTTTTTTATTATTGCTTTGTGGATGTGTTTGAAGCACATGACAAATATTGCCATTGAGGGACAATAAACTATAGATAATCTACTCCCTAAAATATGTAGGCTTAATTAAATACAAAAGTATCTAATGTATTTTTTTTATTATTGTTAAAACAAGGCTGTTAGTGTGAAAGGATAAAGCTGAGTGTTTTGCTTCGTCCCAGTGGATCAGGACTCTGCTGCATTTGTCACTCATTCTGAACATCATGGTTGGCTCCTCTCTTTTGTTGACAGATAGTAGAGACATAACAGCTCGATCAATCTTCCGCGCTATTCGTGTTAAAGGCACAGCCTTGTTGTTGCGAGGGCTGTAAATTGACGCACAGCCTCAGCTGCACTCCCGGTCTCCGTGGAGTTTTACAAACTCGGGTGGTCCAAAGCTCAGCTCCTAACTTTCGGTTCTTGAGTTAGGTCCAGAACAAGCACTTCCGGCTGTATAACCATGTTTCTCTGTGTCCTGGATGTAGCCTACCACAGTTTGGGAACCACTGTTCTAGATACTATTCAAAACCATATCAGCCAATGTATTATACTGCAACATTTACACTAAAAGTGTTAAAAAATCAGTTTAAGGTTCATTAACTGGGTCATTATATCTTGCCAGGAGGGAGTTACAGTACACTAGACATTGGCTCCACCTTTGTCTATGCTGACATGGCAAGTACCCGAAAACTGGCTGTTGTCCTCAGCATCTTCAATTCAAAGACAACCCAATATGACAGCTTGAAAAATTGGCACAAAGACTACACTTACCACTCTCTATATGCTGCATGAGATATTTATCTTCACATCTGTTTAACTATTACTGCAAGTCTAATTTTTGCATTTGACTGTGGAGGCCATACTTTTTATGTTAGGATGGGCAGACCGGTATAAATGTACATGGCCATTTCTCATTATAATTTACAAGATTAACCGCAGTCTTGAGGCTGGCGTTGGCTTCCTTTCATATCATTATGCCTTTGTCCATTCGTCTTTAGGAGAACCAATCCTCTGCGCCTTTGTCTCCTTCTCTATTCTTCTCCCTGCAGTAGGTAATGAGAACGGCAGTAAAATATGCACAGGACCAGATTAACAAGTGTGCAGGTTTTCTGGAGAGGCGAGTCCGTAGCCAACAACATTATTTCCAGTCGGATTGCCAGGCAGAGCTGTACACAGCAGTAATGGCTGTATTGATTGCAGTGTGTATAAAAGCAGTGATCTTGAGGAGTTCGTGCATCAGCGCATCACCCTGTTGTCAATGGAAACACAATCACCTTCTCTCAAAGATATTAATGACACTAAAATACAACAAATAAATGAAAAGTGAGGGATTTCCTGCTGGGGAATCAATGCTCCCCTCGACCGCATCCATCCTCCGTCTGTGCAACAAGGGAAAAAAAAAAAAAAATGCCCTGCTATTTTGCACTGCACTGATGAATGTAAACTCAATATACTCCAGTTCTCGCTCACTGAACAAAGTGGATTAGATCTTGAATAAATTGTTAGTAGCTGAGATGGATAAAGCGGGATGTGCAGCGCCTGGCCAGTCATGTTATTACCAAGAAAGCTAAATCAAATTCATTTGTGTCGGCTGTAAATCTCACAGAGCTGGCAAACGCAGAAAATCCCACTGAACAAAGGAGTAAATCTGTCCCAGCACAAACTGTGTAAACATATAATGATTACAAAAGTTTCTCCACTACCCCACGTTTCTCCATTTTGTGTAACCAAATTCGCACAGATTAAGACAAACCAAAAAGCTTCTTGCACACATCACAAGAGCGGCAGTTGCGGAGATGCTTCCTGGACACATTTTTGAGAACTACATCCGCACACTATTCTACAGGCAGCAACTGAATGAGGTATGACGACTTCTGACAGATTTAAACAAAGGACAAAATGCTCAGAAAGTTGTAAAGCCTGGAAGACATTTTCCTCTTTCCGGTGCTGGAGGTGACATCTTTCTGATTGTTCTGACACTCTAAAGTTGTGATTCTAGCTTTGTTTTAAGGGCAGTGGAAGTGTATAAAGGAGTCTCGACAAAGAGCTTACAATAGCCACAATGTTAACAGTTTAAATGATTTAGCTATTTCTGACAGTAATAGTGAACATGACTCAGATTTGGAAAGAGTTGTGTTTTCCTTTAATTTAATTTAAAACATGTTGAATTCTGACTCAATGTAATTTTTATAGAAAACATCCATTTTAGTGCCATTGTGCATGTAACTTTAAACATAAGGGAATTGAACTGAATTCAACACACCAGGGTATGCTATTTGATATTTTAACAGAGCAACTGATGTCTTATGAATGCAGGTCTGCAGGTATGTCATATCATAAACTAAAGGCTTCTCTTCACCAAACACCAGTGAAAGTATGATATGGAAAGTTCCCGATGTTTAGCTGGCTCTGAAACAATAAGTGTGTTTCTGAAAAATCACTGGTGTCACACGGGCTCGAGGCCAAACAGCTAATGGCTTTTACCTGCCTTATCAGTCTCCTGCACTTCTACCACACACACTCATACACGATTATATACACACAGTAGAGCCAAGTGCTTGGCTTTCCTCCTCTCAGCCTGAGGTCCCTCCTGAGCCTAACTCTAATGCTGAAGAGGAGAGATTTACTGTTTAAGCAGGTTAAGTGCAGCATTGTTGTCGAAGGCAGGAGGTAAGTGTTTAGAGGGGCTATATGTACGCTCTGGGGGGGGCAGAGTTCAGGAGTGGGATGCTAATAAATGCCAATAATACCCAGTCTATGTGATATATACTGTAGGTGCAATTCTCAGAAATATAAAGGCGACATGTTATGCAAAGTGAATGATTTGAGCTTTTGACCATGTTAATATGTTCTCTCATCTAAAACAAACATGTAGTATTTCACTTCATTCATACAGCCTTGAGTAATCCTGTTCACTGTGGTTGTTCCAATCACGTAATAGATAGAACAAAAGCTGTACTCCACAGTTTCCATGACATGACTGGACCTGTTGCTCAAAGTGTGTTCATCACGACACCGTCAATTTGGTAGAATGCCATTAGCTTGCATTCACTGCTTCCACACATGTCACACCTGCAGAGGGCGCTCCAAGCCATTTTAAAACCCTGACCAGGCCAGTCTCTTACAGTCTTTTTTCCATACAAAGACCTCATATTAAATTGTAACATAGAAAATTGAGCTACAGTTATTCATATGTCTGCTTTAAATGAATGTTTATTTATATATTTACATGTAGTAGGAAAGAGAAGAGGGGAGAGAAAAGTAGAAAAAATTAGGAGAGAGAAAAAATATCCAACATTTCAACACGAAAGGGTATTGTAGAGGCCGTGTGGCCTTGTGCCACACAAACCACTAGGATGCAAAGTTTTGAAGGCTCTCAGACGCGTGTTCCAATCAAAAAGGGAGCACAGTAATCTTGTAATATGTTCCTTTATTTACTTGAGCTCAGCACGGTCAAAAGACTGTTCCTCCTCACTTTGCAACACCTGGCACCACTAATTACCAGGCTTAAATAGGGCCCAGGACAAGAAGCATGAGGAGGAATCAGCCACAGCGACTCCTAGAGGCCAGGCAGGCATTCTGGCCGCTACACACCGGCCCCTTAATTGTCTCTGCTCAGCCAGAACAATTACAAACATCAACAATAAATCATTTTTTTTTCTCAGCAATCTACAAAAACATTTGCAAACATTTTAGATCTTCTGACCAGTGTTAGCAATGCACATTTCAGTCACTTATAGATGCATAGATACAAATATTCAAAAAGATAACATTATGATTTCCACCGTTTTCTCTTGAAAGCCTTTGGTCGTTTTAAACAGAAAAGGCCTTCCACTTTGTCCAGACCTTGCAATGACCAAAAAACATCATCCAAGTCAGAAAACAACTCATAAGCAGCTCTCATCATGTCCATGTACAATGGTCCTCCATCAGCCATTGCCAATCTCTTCCTCTTCCCTCTGTCCACAAAACCTAACACAGGGAGACCTATCCTTCCCTGCTCTTTCCCCAGTGGGCCTCCTAAACCCTTTTCCAATAGGGTATTAACAGCATTTGGCCCTGTGCCTGCGCTGTTGACCACATCCTGGGAATCCAACAAATCAGAGGGTTCAACTTCACTGGAGATTGAGGTGGTTAATTGTTCCTCTTGACATGGAGAAGTTACATGAGATGTCTGATCGGATGTAATGGATGTGTGTAGAATTGTCTCTGCAACAGTAGAGGGGTCACATGTCCCAGCCCCTGTATCTTCACATACCAGAGGGGATGACTGTTTTGTAGCAACTGCATGTTGATCAGGTAGCACTACAGTTGGTTTCTTCAGTTCCTTTGAACCGGGTGTGGGCCTCTTACTCTTTTTTGTAGCATTTAATAAGGCACATTTAGCATCTGCAATTTTTATTTCAAGATCAAGTTGTTCCTTTCTTCTTCTGATGTTTGCCAGTCGTTCTTCCAATGCATATTTCTCTTCAAACACAGCCTTTCGGACCAAAAGCGCTGCAATTTCACTTTCAACTTGTAATTGAGCAGCAATGGTGGATTTTAAACCACTTTCCCTTTGGAAACTGTTCATCGCAAACATTTGTACATTTAAACTTAAATATGCTGTAAACTTTGTCTTTGCAAGAGTTCCTTTGAAAGTTCAACAGCTTTAACATGAACACATTTGCAGTTTCTTGCATTTAACCGTGTAATCAGTGTCCAGATCCAGCGGTGAATGACTCAAAATGGTAATCCTCGTTCCGACCTTCTGCACGGCTTGTCCACAGCACCAACTTGAAAGATCCCACGCCACGAGGGGTCCAAATCCTGCCTGTAGCAACCTACACGGCTGTGTCGAACAGCTCCAGCTCTCCACCTTGTCGTCTGTTGTAACCAAACGAGGAGTCTTTTGACTAATGTAGAGGCCGTGTGGCCTTGTGCCACACAAACCACTAGGATGCAAAGTTTTGAAGGCTCTCAGACGCGTGTTCCAATCAAAAAGGGAGCACAGTAATCTTGTAATATGTTCCTTTATTTACTTGAGCTCAGCACGGTCAAAAGACTGTTCCTCCTCACTTTGCAACACCTGGCACCACTAATTACCAGGCTTAAATAGGGCCCAGGACAAGAAGCATGAGGAGGAATCAGCCACAGCGACTCCTAGAGGCCAGGCAGGCATTCTGGCCGCTACAGGTATGACTAACAGTTTAGATACTTAGCATAACATTTTTCAGTTAATTATCAGCAAGAATTTGTCATTCACTTACAATTACACTGTGCGAGACAATAAGTTCAATCTCCTAAGAGTATTTTTATTAAACATATTAGGCCCAATTTTGAGTCTCAAAACTATAGCATAGCATTTTGCGCTGAGTGGGAGGTACGTTGGATTGGAGGCAAACTTTTTCCTCCAACCAGATCGACTCCGCGGCCGGGAAGGGGGAGGGAGAGGGGTTGTGGGGGAGTGGGGGTAAACATGTGCATTTGTTTTGCTTCGCATTTATGAACAAGCAAGGGCTGATCCGAGCCACAGCAGATGGCTGTAGCTCTTTCTCTCTTGAGACATGAACATTGTTTAGCTCACAATGGAGTTTATAAAGTTTTTAGTTTGACCTTTGAGAGCCTAAGGCTTAAGGAAGAATAAAAGGAGGAAATGAATGTCAGTGGTGCTCCCATCAGAGCAGTCACCTCCTCTTGCGACGCCCTCTCACAAGTAGCGAAGGCGCACATAGGTCCGCCACAACCCCCCCCCCCCCCCCCCCCCCCCTCCCCCTGTGCACAAGATCTGGCCCATTATGTCTCAAATAACACCTTGCAAAGTCATGTTTTTGAGTAACAGATCAAATACACAGATAAAAGTAAACGGCTACAGAAATCTTTTAATGAGGTATAGCCATTCGAATAAGCTCGAGTGAATAAGTGGTGCAGCTATATCTGATTACGTTTGCTTAACGATGGAAAAATATTTAACACATCTATGACAGTGATGACCGCACAATGACAACAATAGCGAAAACACCGTTTTCATTCTAGATAACAAACCGAAAGCTTCAATCTGTTTCTGCCAGTGGTAGGAGTTTCAAATGTCAAGTGCTAACATATCGTCCCCTGTCATGCACTGAAAGTACAATCCGGCACAATTTGGAAAACAAATCCATCTTGTGTTTGTCCTTGCAGCAAAATAAATCATTTATCAGTCTGCCCATAGGAGAAACACTGAAGCACGGTTGTCCATCAATCAACCTGCGGGCCAGCTGTCCAGTCGAGGGCAGTATCACAGAGATGACCCCTCCCACCTGCTCTGAACTTTGACCTTTGCATCATACAAAAAGTGATAGATATTACACCAGCCTGTAGGTGACATGCATGTCTGAGCTATAGGTTAAAAGTAGCGCTTCAAGTTGTTGTGAACAACAGAGAAATGAAAAAACATATTTCCCGAATAGCGCCTTATCACACATTTGTTTTTAAATATTTTATCAGTGTTATCGTCTCATTGTACAAAGCTCAAAGCTACCAGCACACAAAAGACAGCACTGCAGTGTCAGGGACTTGAAATCTCCAGGCTGGTCTGGCTTAAGAATCACTCTCTTATCTCATCTATTTGTTTCAGCTACAGCAACCTCTAATCTTCAATGCACTGAGATGGAAGATGAACTTATTTCAAGCTTTCTTTAAACTACAACAAAGCACAATGTACAAGAACACATTTTAAGTCCTCAACAAAAATGTTACTTGAGCCAAAGAAAAACATAAAAGTATTCAGTGTAAAGCAAAACATTACATTACAAACACTAACCTTAAGTTAAAGATAATGGGCCGAATCTTGTGTTACTAAACGCAGGCTTCAGACTTTAACGTTGGTGCTGATGAGGTCCCCTCTGTGTAATCTTGAGCTTCACACCTGGCGCACTAACGGGGGCTGGACATGGGTTGGACTGACACCCATGGCGAATGGCAAAGTTATGTACAACAGCGGTCCCTCACCGAGCTATTGCGAGGAACGGCGGGGGTGAGCGGGGATAGCTCTTGCAATTATAAGTACAATTAACATTTGATTTGAACATGTTTACCTCACACTTGTTGACAAAGATGGATATTGTTTATGAAATAGAAATCTTGCATACCCTACTACTAAAGTCATTCAATTATAAACTACCACAGAGCCAAACAAGTACGTCAGATGTACCTACAGGCTGATTTGGAGCTGTCCATGGTCCCAGCATAGAAGAAGAGCAGCTAACAGCAACTGCTTTGTCGTTACTTTTTATTGAGTGTCTGATCGAACACAGATCATCTGCAAGTAAAACAGACCAGTATATGTATTGTCACGGAGATTACTGTCACGGAGATTACTCAACCTCAGTTAATTCCCAACACACAGTATTCATTCTGCCTTAGATGGCTTTTAAAGAACAGGCAAGAAAGGCATCATGAAATAGTCGCTGAAAGAGTGAATAATAGGTATCCTTTTCTTGAGTAATCAGGAAAAAAAGCACGGGACCACAGTGTGATGTGAAATTGTAAGAAAGTGATTTGATGTGGAGATGAGTAACAAGACAGTGTAGTGAAGCGATATGGCATATGCAGAGTAAAGCTGAGGCTGTCCATGGACATCAATGGAATAACAACTGAAGACTCCCAAGCCTAAAGAGACTGGGACAAAACGCCTGCGCACGCCTGTCCAAGAAGGATAAGCCAGCTCCAGGCAGGGCTTAGACCAAATCCGAGAAGCCGCACAAAGTTACATGTCTGTCAACGGGCCGATTATGGCGACGACTGAGCCTGAACCTCATTCAAAAACTTGCAAACTTTCATTCGACAAATGCTTTGCTCAATTCAAATATCACATAACTGTCTGAATGACACAGATAAAGCTTATGTTTCTATTATAGTGACACCGGAGATGCAGACAGCTGGTAAAACACACAAAGAAGTGACACCAAAACAGCTTTTCCCACTTCACGAGGTAATATAAAAAATAGAGAGCCTTGCATGACTATTTGCATATTTGTTAGAAGAAAATGTCAGTCTATTTGGTCACACCACAGTCTTCTATTGTGTCGTATCTCACTGCATAACTCAAAAATATCAGCTCTGCAGTGGCTAGACTTAAAAATGTATAATTTATGACTGGCTTTCTTCCTCTGACCTCTCGTCTGTATTATCCGCTATTATGCCAAACTAAAATGCACTTCAACCCAACATTTTGTACCAAGTAGCACAAAAAACTCACACTAAAAAGCAAAATGATAATTCTGTTTGATTAGAGTTATATAATCCAGTTCAGCCCTAAAAGGAACAGGCCACAGTTTTTCCATACTGAGATATGTTCTTACCTGAGCTTAGATGAGTTGATGCGTACCTGTCTGGTCTTTGTGTGTGCGCTCAGTCACGCAAAAAGACCTCTGATGTTGCATGTGCCTCTCCTCCTCTCATCTATGGGCCCAAATGGGGGTGAAGTTAGAAGCGACCAAGCTCTTCCACATTTTCCCTATTTAAACCAGTACTAAGTAACTTGTTTACTTAATAAATACTTACTTAATAAATCCTTTTTGTAGTCCCTCTGGGGGTAATACAAGTGTTAATGGGATGATTGAGGGGTCTTTCACAGACAATTAATGAGTAAAAAAAACACAACATGCTACGACACCTGCAGTGGCGCTTATGGCCTCTAGGGGCATGAGTTACTTAGTTCTGCTTTAAATACGGTTACGTTCACGTATAATGACACAA
Source organism: Gobius niger (assembly GCF_951799975.1). Lineage (NCBI taxonomy): Eukaryota > Metazoa > Chordata > Actinopteri > Gobiiformes > Gobiidae > Gobius > Gobius niger. The sequence continues at coordinate 14,797,624 of NC_136856.1, forward strand.
AATTAAACATGTCCATTTTCTAAGTGGATAAAAAGGGAAGCGCAGTAATATCTTCACTTTGCTGTACGGGCGTCACAGTGCTCCTAAGGTGTTATTACGCCTTACAATATAGTACCCCTTTTTATCCGCTTAGAAAATCGACATGTTTAATTTTGTGTAACTATATTTGGATCTTGTAACTACTCACGTAAGCATATTTAAATAGAGAAAACGTGCAAGAGTTTGGTCACCTCTAACTTCACCCCCATTTGGGTCCATAGAGGAGAGGAGGAGAGGCTAAATGCTAACAACATCTTTGGTCTTTTTGCATGACTGAGGGCACCACCAGACAGGTACGCATCAACTCGTCTAAGCTCAGGCAAGAGCCTTTCCTTTAACCACCTTCCACCCCGTGCTGTCCTGTCTAATAAAGCTTACAGGCCAAAAAATTGGAAGCGAGTCTGCCAATCTAGACCCCTCAGACCACCACTAAACACTGACTCACTCAACCTTCCGGTTATAAGGCGACCCGCCCTACCATCTGAGCCACAGTTGCCCTCATAGACATGTTTGCAATGAAGTACAGAGAATATGAATCTTGGAAAGTTGCATTGTCTTTAGAAAGAACAAGTCCCAATCTTATCCATTGGACATAAGCTACTCCTAGCGACTTTTACTTGAATGCACATTTTCCAGTGTATTTGCACCCCCTGAGTGTTCTTCAGAGCTGATGTGAAGTGAATTTCTCCATTGTGAGCCCAATAAAGTCCTACCTCTCGTGCTTAATCCACAATGCTAAAAGCGAATGGCGCCATAAAGTGCCCATATGAGAACTAGGAATCTTCCACTTATCAGAGTGTGCGCCTCCAAGTAAGGACTGGCTGCTGCAGGTGTTAAATCTTTTCTCGCTAAATACAAGTCCCCAGCGCATACATTTTCACATTAATTAAGTGCAGAGTAGTTCTAATGTATTATTCCAGGGTTTGTGCACAGAGAGGTCAAGGGAGGCTGACAGCCAACTGAAGGGATTAAAGAGGTCCGTGTAAAAGAAAACGCGCTTTAATGAACGGAGCCGATAACAGGGACTGAGACAGTATAGAGAGTGGGCTCAATGTCAAACAAAGACAATTCCATGCGCATAATATAAATGAAGAAATGAAGTAGGTGTTTGTTTTAAGCACATAGCCTGCTTCGAGGTGTCAAGGTTTCTGGGGGGGGTTCTGAAAACAAACAAGGTGTATTCACTTTTTTGTGATCTATTTTTGTATTAAGTATTGATACACCTATCTTACTCATAGATGTTCCTTAAAATCTGTTCAGAGCTGTTTTAAATACAAACTGTGTAACTGTGCAGGGTCACACATCCACTGGGGCACACCACCAAGGCTGAACAGTTTGTAATTCCTCAGTTATTTTGCTTAGAAATTGACCCCAATAATAATTTTACCTTAAAAATTTCCATATACTGTGCTCTTGCAAAGTATTTCTCTTGTTATCCTGTTCATCAGTTTTGCATTGTCACTAGGAATCACTCTGATATAGTTTGGCTGGGGCTTCAGTCACATTACCAAAAACCTTTAAAGACTTTTCACCTTTCAAAAGATTGATTTTGTTCTGAATGTCTGCTCTGTATGGCGATGGTCATGTGTGAAACCCATGGGAGCTCCTAGACAGCATTACATGCAGGGCAGCTACAAAGCTATAAATGGCCTTGACTCTCTTATGCAGAACTTTGTGCCTGGGTCTAAAAATGTGCAGAGGAAGTGACGAGGTCTCGACTGGACCACGTCTAAAACTAAAAACCCATACTCCGGCGCTCTCATTAACATTTGCCTGTAACAGCAGCCTGAGGCACCTGCGCTATCATATCCAATTACTCCGAGCGGCCACATTCAGAACGACACACACAATCCCAGTGGCTCCTCCGCTGGTGCCGCCGATAAATTTAATTGCAACTTTTACAAGTGCAGTCAGCTGGGGCGAAATGAAATTAGACTTTTTCTTCTATGCTTTAGACTGAGATTGCCACATGTTCAGTACAGCTATATTCCAAGTACATAGGCATATAGCGTACAGCCCTGAGAGACTGACACTTAGCAAATGAACAACAAGTGAAAATTACAGATGCATTTTATTGCTTAAAAAATAAAATCTAACCAGAATAGCACAAGTTAAAGTAAATCTTTCTTATTTGGCAGCAAGGACATTACAGATTTTATTTTCTAATATATTAATATTTACTTACAGTATATTTATTCAAACGAGGGGTCGGCAACCTTCAACATGAAAAGAGCCACTTCAGCCTCTATAAAGCTAAAAGATGGTTAGAAGAGCAACCAATAATCTTTTTGTTAAGTGATAGAGTAGAGAATATTTTTTTAATATAAGCAATGTGTACGCATGAAAATTTTAAGTAATTATGAGGTCTTCTTGTATTCTGGCCTATTTTCAATGTAATGTCTCTGGCACATCATCACCTATAAATATCACGGCTCAAATAAAGAGCTGCTCCAGAGGCTTCCAATATTTTAATGATAAAAATAACTATCAGTTTAATCGCTTTTTGGACACTCAAAGTCCAATCACCACCAAACGCTCAGTCACGTACTACATTCACACTAGTAAGGTGGGTGAGGTGCCTTGCCCAAAGGCACAATGACAGTCTGCACCCTCGGGATACAACAGATGAGCCACTCTACCATCTGAGCCACTGTTGTTCCATCACTGCCTGAATACTGGAATACGGAATATTTAGGTGAAGGCACACGTTTACCTAATTCAGCTTTATAAAATACTGCATGCTTCCCAAAGTGACTTCACCTTTTGAACTCCTTCAACACCCAAAACAAATTATCCAGAACAATTTCCTCCTTCTAAAATGAGGCAAAAGGCATTAGGAGGGCAAACTAATCAAGCACCTGCCTTAATAGCTGCGCACTTCTGCTTGCTCCGTGTCAGTGGTGTAGGCGGTGAGCCTCATCCAGTGTATGAAGTATTCCTGAGGCTCTGCAGGCGTTTCTCAAAAGACAAGATTACACAGGTAGAAAACAATAACACTGCAGCCCGAGTGTATCAGAGAGTGAGCTCCAAATTACAAACGGCGGACAATACCGAAGTTCAGAGGGGGCTCAGGTGGTTCACTGCCAAGAAAGTTTTTACGCTGCCGTGTGTGAACGAGTTGAGTTGTTATTACATGTAAGAAAAATTATTCTATTTAAATTTCATAAAAACATATATTATATTAGGGCTGAAACAATCTAATATGATTATTCTCTAACTTATCAGATATTGAAATGATCAAGTTTAGAAATCTAATTAATATTAATTACAAAGTGCACAGACTCCAAACATTGCAATATGCTGAGAGAAGAGAGAGTGCAGGAATTGACAGAGGAAAGTGCAAGCTAATCGGGGGGGAGAAAAAAGGTTTTGTCCATTTTTTTTTTTCTATTCATACATTTAAGTATAATCTATCAATAGATCCTAAAGTAGCATCACTTAAGCTCTAAGTGGTTAAAATTTTGTAAAATCATCCTTTCCTTGTCTTTTGTTGTAATGATTAAGCAATAAATAGTATAGAACAATTGTTTTTGCTAATTCATTTCTTAGCTTTATTTGGGCTTTTTAAAAAACATTTGGACATCTTGGTTTTACATTTTTCCATGGTTTGGATTCAGCCCCTCTGTCTGAGCAATCCAAGTGCCTGGATTTGTCCTTAGCTGCCACAGAGAGAGGTGAAGCATCAAACAATATGACTAAAAACAACATGACACTGTATTAGCAAGACATTACAAGAAGTGAAGGAAATCCGAGCAGGGGAAGGATCAGATTGAGGCTCAGCTGTCCTGACTTTTTGAGGTGGTGCTCCTTTAAAGAAGGAACCCTCATGACATCAGCAGTTGGGGTAAGTGTTTGGAGCTCTTTGGATGGAGCCAGGGTTGAAGACGCCGGAAAAGTCAAGTCAAACACGACACGAAACGAGACACAACACCAGGTATGTTTTCATGAGTGGGAACAACATCAGGACATGGTTTGAGTTTGAGAATTTTAACACAAGAAATCCAAACACACAATATTTCAGTTTAGCTTTGCAATGAGTGATAAATAATGCTGACCCTGACCGCTGGCCAAAGCTTATATCACTGTGACAAGGCCAAGAGCACTCACGGTCTTACGATTCAGCCCCTTCACTTGTCGGCTCTTTCATCATTTTGGATTTTCGATTGATGAGCCAACATCTATTTCTCAACATTAAGTTCACTTAAGTTAAATGCAGTTACTTGTAGCTATAAACTGCAAGATAAAATGGTATTCTGAACAAACTTCTTCTTACATCTAAGGCCATGGCACGTATCCAACTTTCTGCCATCATTTCTCCAGCTATACCCGATATATATATATACAGTATACCCGATCGTCCAGACTCTTTAACGCAAACTCACTGGTGTGTTGTAACCTTGTTCCTTCTAACTGTTACATGATTTTATCACTGTATTTTATCACTTGTTGTGGCTGTTTATATTCTGTGGAGCATTTTATAACTTTAACTTTGCAGGCGCTAAACAAATCAAGTTTTTACTGTAATTATCACCGTTTTCTTACACTCAAGCAGCACTACAAGTTACCGTGGGCTTTTTGATACACTAAATCTTGCCATTTGCCTTTACTTCAAGCTTCTGAAATGATCACCCTTTGCCTGACAGCTCACAGCAGAGAAGATGGTGCCAGGACAGACTGAGGTGAAAGTTCATCTATTTCTGAGCACACAGGCCCGGTGCATGTTATAGCAGAAAAGAAGAGGCATACTAGAATCTTAAGACAAAGCTTTAGTCATGTGTAGAGACTGTGGTTCGAGTGGCCTGAGGGCATTTGAGGGCATTTGAGAAGACAAGTCACTTCATATATTCAAGTTAAAACATACATTGTTCATATGACATTCACCAAGTTTAATTCTATGGAGAATTTAGGGTTACATCACAACAACTCCAAACACATCACCTAAATATCAATGTTTTGTGTGACTGATAGAGTTTGGATCAGGCCCAAAAAAATCCAGCTCCACACAAGCCCATTCTCATTCTGTCCTAACCCCAACTACTGTCTAGACGCATTTGCACTTGATCCAGAGTTTTCTCAACCGAAAAAGGAGCCTGTGAGAGCTTTTTGTTAACATGCTTGTTCTGTATCTCTCTCCGGACGGTACCAAAGGTATGAGACCATCTTTTATATTTGGTTTTGTGTTTGGAGAAAAGGGCACCTATTATAAGCTTTGTCTTCTTTGTGCTCCTTTTCATCCACATAAACATACAATGTAAAGCTATTCAAACAATGTGAAAAAAGTAAATTACATGACTGCAATAAACAAAAAATGAAATTAAATTAAAGTACTTCCCTTTTCCATCATTGGTTTCTGTCGTCCAATAACTGCCACTCTCCAAGCACTTTCATTCTGCATTTGCATCCTATCCCTGCTCACTCACACATAACAATTACTGTATAAAACACTCTCCTGAGTGAAAGAGAATATCCAGGTGGTAACACTCAGGCGCTGGTATCTGAGCACAGGAACTCCATGTTGCGGCTGGACACAAGACTAGTCTCTGGACCCGAACCTGACCCAGTCCAAAGACACAATGAGAAAATCTAGGCATGAGCTGGTTGAGTGAGGGCTCGAGCAAATAAGTGAATGAGATAGGTTTCAGTCAACCCAGGGCGGCTGTGACGAGTAGCTCAACTATTGTACATGTAGGTTGTATGTGGAAATTATACAGTGAGAACATATCTTTACATACACTTCATAAAAAGACACATTTGCATTTTTTTTCTTACTGTCAGACATGAAACCAGAATTAGCCTTTATGTTTCTTAGATCAATTAGAATTGTAAAAAACATTTCTATTTGTCAAATTCCAGAAGAATAAGAGACAGCATTTTCTACACGATTTTTTGTAACTTTTTACAAACCCAAGTTTAAATACATTTCATTAATATTCGATTTTGGGTCGAACGTTTTGGATTTCCTTCCATAAGCTTCTCACAATAATTAAGCAGGAATTCTGGTCCATTCCTCCAAAAAGAACTGGTGTGACTGAGCCAGATTTGTTGGCCACCTTGCGTGCACATGCCTTTTCAGCTCTGCCCATATATTTTCAACTGGATTGCGATCAGGACTTTGTGATGACCACTTAAAACATTGACTTTGTTATCCTTAAGCCATGTTGTAACCATTATTGGCCATATGCTTTGAGAATTGTCCATTTGGAAGACCCATCTGTGTCCAAGCCTTAACTTCCTGGCTGATGTCTTGAGATGTTGCTCCAATATTTCGACATAGTGTTCTTTCTTCATGTCATCTATTTTGTCAAGTGCACCAGTCCCTCCCACAGCTAAACAACCCTACAGCATGATGCTGCCACCCCTGTATTTCAAAATTGGGATGGTTTTCTCAGGCTTGCCAGATTCCACAATTTTTTAAAAATTTCAGACCACAGCACGTTCATCTCTGGGACACAGAACCCGCCTACTTTCTGATCTGCATGATGGCTGGTCATTTCCATTATTGTTTTAACCAGTGAATAAGGCACCTTCAGGCATCTTGAAATTGCACCCAAGAATGAACCAGACTTGTGCTTCCAAGGCCATGACATCTTCATCTGAGCTTTACCAAATTGTTTAACGGTATAGCAATCTTCTTCTGGAATTTTCTAATTGACCTAAGAAAAATTACAGTGCCAAAAAAATGCCTTTTTATGACATGTATGTAAACATAGGGTTCTCACTGTAATTGAACATATTTTAGTCAGCCATCATCACCAAGAACCAGATACTGCATGAAGAAGCTTGTACTCTTCCATTTTACTTTCACATCTCTTTAATCAATCTTACCAAAATGATACAATAATACCTGTCATACCATTTTATTGCATTGCCATCTCAAGCATGTCTTCACTTCACTCGACTTCACAGGATGTTTTCATTCCCTTATTCATTAACTGTCATTCACACGCGTATCAAAGGAAACTTGTATCCCAGCTCGAAACTTACTCTCCCTTATAGATGATTACACTGGGTCTCCTGAGCACCAGCTCGTATTTCCTCTTTTGATGGACCAGTGTTGCTGTGAACTGCCCCTGTCTCATTTCTGCCTTCGCTCCCTCAATAGCCTTAAAGTGCTGAAGTACATCTTTGAAACTTTTGATACTCGCTGGCTCTACAATCCAATTTCTCTCCGGTGACACCCACTTCACTCACTTCAGGAGACCAACTATGAATTTAAAGTAAATGTTGCGTTATGACCTGCCTATTGTTAGGGTACACTTTCATGGGTGTCACTGTAATAATAATAATAATAATAATAATAATAATAATAATAATAATAATAATAATAATAATAATAATAATAATAATAATAATAATAATAATAATAATAATAAACTATACCGTATTTTCTGGAATATAAGTGACTTTTTTCATAGTTTGGCTGGGGGTGCGACTTCTACTCAGGTGCGACATCAAAATATACTATTTCACTTGCGCTCTGGGCTCATGTACTAGTATCTGCTATTCCTGTCCATTGAAGATTTTAAAAAACAGGTAGGTCACTCTTACTGCAATGAAGAAAACAAAGAAAGCTAGTTTGCGGGCTAAAAGCTAGATGGCCACAGCTAGAGGAACGAGTTTGAACAACGTACTGCCAGGAGAGGCTTGTCAACGGTGCAATTAGCTTCCATGCAGAGATAGTTGCCAAGGCTGGTGCGACTTATAGTCCGGAAAATACGGTACTTATAGTTTTGGTAACTTACTATTCAATATAAAAATGTCTTATAACTGATATATGTGTGTACAGTATCAAATCTGCAATTTTTAAAGTACTGGGAAGTTGTTTTAAGCCTCATAAACAAGTATTTCCATTTCAATCTTATCGTAATTAAATCTATGGTCGATTGCAAAATCAGCATGGTGCATTTAAAAAGGTCAACATCCAAGCATGCAAAGATTGGACTATGAGGAGTAAGATGAAAACTCTTTAGCACTAAATGGATCTGGAGTGGAAAGCAATCATTTGCTCTCTAAAGTGAATGGTAGCGGCCACAGACTCTACGAATGATTAGTAATGGTAAATTAGTCTGTTTAATTTTTAATTTTTTAATTTTTTGTGGTCTTTAGGCATGCTGTCCCTGGAGTGTGAATTCATATAAGACCATTTGACAGCAAAGTACACAGTTTCATTGTAAACTCGCACTGCTTTACAGGAGATTTACCAGCTCGAACAAACAAAAGTGACATTTCTGACTTTTTCCTTGACCAAACGCGCACGAGAGTATTTGTCTGCTGCCGTCTCTTGGAGGAGGGATGCTGCCTGGCTCTCTCAGGTAAAGCTATTGATCACCAGAAGGTCAGTTGTGAGAAACTGGTTTATGGCTTGAAATAACATCCCTCTTGTTTCCATTTCCTGTCCGTCTCTTCCTCTTCGCTTCCCTCCCCTCTCCTCCTCTCCCTCTCCATCTCTCCTCCCTCGCTCCAGAGCCGCATGTGACTGTTATGTTGGCTGTCTGAGATCGATCTTCGCTCCCAGGGCTGAGCAGACAAACCGCTGCAGTCTCCACATTTGTGCCCTGACAAAAGTGCACTTACACAGAGGAAGGACACACGAGCACCTGGGTGTTCTGTTATTGACTAGATGCTTCTTCAGCCTCTGACGCACAATCGGGACCTACAATTGTTTTTTTTTGCAATCTTTTAACAGCAGCAAACATAATTATTACATGCTTAAAGGGAGTGATTATTACATTCATTTGTTGACAGGATTCAGATCATATTTCAACTAAATTTTCTCTCAAGTCTGTGGCTGTGTCCTTGGTTCAGACAGTGCCTCCCGTGTTTATTTATACTAGTACATGAAGTGTGCTTATGAGAGCAAATGCGGGATGAAAGCAAATTGGTCGGCATGACATGTTTACTGTGCATGCCAGGTGTCTCATATATGTATTCAATGAAATGCACCAAAAAAATTGAACAACTAAGTGTCATCTTGACTGCCAAAGCGTCTTTTCACAGGCTTTACTTGAAAAATTCTACCACAAGGTCAGAATGAACCAGTTCAGTGGCAAACACACTAAGTAATGAATGTGACCAATGACAGGAAAACTGGCCATGTGCTGAAAGCAGCTGAGGCTAACGGTTAACGGTACATTTAGACAGATCGCGTTGCTTTGTAATGGCGGTTCCTTGTGCACATAAGGAACTGCCATTATGTGCAATGAAGACAAAGGGACAATTAAAAGCAGTGCGGACAAGAGGCTGCGGTTCAGGCTCAGGTCATATGTTTGTGTTAGAGACTGAAGCAGGTGCCACGGTGCGTCTGTGCTCTTGTGAATCTGCCGTCAGCGAGGTGTCAGAAAAAAGGCGAGCGCTAACAAGGGAACAAGAAAGATCATCAGAGTCTCAGGCTTGTCACTGGTTTTATAGATACTGCAAACACAAATGACAGTTCCTTGAAATATGTTCTGCTCATTTGGTTATAACAGCCTGACAAATGTAAAAAATGCAATGTGTATGTGCTAATTAAAGCTTGTCTGTATATTCTATTCAGAAATTTGGAAAGAAATTTGGAAAGAATTTCTCAATAACTCCCTTACAATGTGTTGGTTAGAAAACGCTATTGACCTTTATTGTCTTTATATCCTATTCCACGTGTGCAACAAACCAGCCTTCAAATTTACCCATTAAGACCCTCCTCCTCTCACTCCTCATCAAACTGATCATGCCTCTCCAGCAGGGTTGCCAGGTCTGCGGTTAAACCGCGGAATTGGGCGGTTTTTAAAGCCATTCCGCGGGTGAAAAAAACTGTCCGCGGTTTTTTGCCTTGCTGTAATCAATGTTGACTTGATCAAAATCACAATTTCAAAGGCAAATCCAAGGCTCTGTAAGCTGCTTTTTCAATAAGGGGGGGAAATAGGGGCGGTTTCTCATCATCGCAGGAGCATATGGGCTCTGTTAACTAGTAAACAATATTGAAAATTCCAGTTGCGCCGTATGTCCGCGGGTTTTCCGCGGTTTTCAGATATTTTTGGGCGGGTTTGGCTGCCCAGACCTGGCAACCCTGCTCTGCAGCACTGTGGATGTAGTTTACTCTCAGACATCAGCACTAGTATCAGAAGGGGCAGTAGCAAGGTGTTTTGTAGCAGTGAAGCTTCGGTGGTATTTTTGCCCCTTGCTGCCTTAATAGAAAAGAGGGGTGAGTGATGCAACGAAGCAGAAGCTGGGCGGGAGAAAAGGAGAGCGCTTTGAAGATTTAAAGCAGAACTAAGTAACTCATGCCCCTTGAGGCCATAAGCGCCACTGTAGGTGTTGTAGCATGTTGCGTTTTCTTTTTACTCATTAGTTGTCCGTGAGAGTAAATACTACTCTGACAGAAAAGACAAAGGGAGAGAGGGATATTGCACATCCAATTACACAATAATTTGTTTTCACTGTAAGCACTGCTAAAGTGGTGCTAGCCCACAGCTAGCTTTGTCCGTTAGCCTGTTCGCTTCTTCTTCGTGATTCTATTAGTGTGAAAAAAAGAAAAAAATTTATTAAAAAAGGCACATCATAATTCTCTGCTTACATTTTCTAAAAAGCCTTTATTGTCCGGGGCTGATATATACAGTATATTAAAATCTTTTGAACATAGTGCTCATTTCCTCCACGTGTGCGCTCCAACCATCCTTTGTCATGAAGAAAGGCGCTTATTCGGCTCCAACAAGCTCCAGTGTAGTGTGCTGTACCAAAGATCAGCTATTTGCATTTCAAGTAACTTGTCTGAGATTCTAAACTGCGCCACAGTGGCATAGCAGTCAGCGCTCGTTCTTCCCAGCAAAAAGGTCCAAGGTTCAATCCCTATTTAATGTGTGTGGTTTGCATGTTCTCTCAGTGTCTGCATTTCCTCCGGGTGCTCCCGATCCCCAACCACAGAATCAACACCGGCCACCACATATTGCGTTTTGTAATAAATAAAATATATTATTATTTTTAGTTTTTGTGTTTCATTATTATTATTCTCCGACCACCACACATTGCCTTCTAACCTGTAGGAAATACTGGAATAGTTGTGGTCGGAGGGTCTATTGTTGCAGTCTGTCCCAAAGAGCAGCCGTACATACTGTACATGTGTGGAGTGAATGTAAATTGTCTCATGTAAAGCGCTTTGTGACCATGTCTGTGAGGCGCTAAATAAATTCCCTCCTAAAATAGGTAAATGAAGGATTTCACCTAACCATTGCCCCTATCTCGCGATACTCAAATCTTAGATAATTGTCTTGCAAGTCTATATTAACATTTTTACAACCATAATACCTAAAAATGTTCTCCAGATTTGTAAAACAAACAACAAAACACATGGTCACTAATACTCTAACTTGAAATAGTGTTCAATAAATTACCTAAAAAAAAAATCGGACTCGTCACGGCATCAGCCACGACAAATGTTTCATTATATGGGCTCAAACACACTTCATTGAAGGACTGCTCCAGAAAACGAGTGAAGAAGAGAGACATAATCCATTCTCCTGTAAGCCGGCCGCGCCTGTCAGACAATGTTGCAAGGACAAATTTAATTTTGTCAGGGGATTTAGCCCATTCACTAGCTGACTTTGCTTTGAGGATGTCTACTCCTTTTGTTCAGATGAAGAGGCAGAGTTAAGGGATTCAAACCCACTCACCTTCGAAAAACCTCCTTTGCACAAAAATTAACTTGCTAAACAGGGAGGACTTTCACGGTCAAACAAGTTCAAATCAGTCCAAGTGACACAGAAATTACCATAAAGCTATGTACTTCAGTAACAACAATATTAATACATCACAGTGGGCGCACATGACTTATTTAGAAGAGTAAATTTCCCTTTGCCCCCATAGAGTGAATTGTAAACACCGCAATTTGTTCACTTCTATAGCACTTTGCTTTCCCATCTGCCAAAGCTGTTCAGGCCCCCAAACATGCATTCAATTATTTCAAGAATTGGGCTGTGCGAGAGGAACGGTGAGAGCAAGACATCAGTTGGGGCTGTTCATGCTCCACTACCTCCTCCTTTCACACTTTGAAAAATAGAGAAAATTAGGTACAGAATCTTTCATGTCTTTGAGTGAAAAAGTAGCACAGCAACACAAACTTGTCAGTTGTCCCGTGGGCCCTGCCCTCTATTTCCAACCCAATCTATTCAATCTATTGTGTATTCTAAGAAAATACTGTAAAGGATTTGAACAGTACTCATTAACGTAGATACAAAATCAGAGTGAATATATAAAACAATCAATTCCTCATTTACAACACTTTCTTCTGCCAGCAATCCTTCCTCCAGATGGCACAGTGTCAAAATACTGTCAAACAAGGCAGCAGTACAGGGAGAACTGAGTTTCCACTTGTCTATCCAGCTAAGTGTAGCTATTTGATAAAAGTGACAACATACATAACAGTGTGGATCAGAGGAGAAAGTAATTAGTGTCAAAGAATTTTTTAAAATGCTTTCAGTAATGCTGAAGCGAGATCTAAATGGATGAAGAAATAATAGGGAGCATTTGCCATGCAGTTCTAAAATGTCCGTGGTTCTCTTAGTGAATTCTTTCCACATACCAAGTTTGTATTTGTATTTTTTTATATATATGTTTACTTAAAGCATGTTAGTACAACTTCAGAAACCTAACCCTTATTTCCACAATAAAAGTTGGAAGCGCTGGTGCCTCTTTGTAAAAAAAACAAAGTTCATCTATTCTGTGCAGGTGCCTTTATATTTATACACCTCTCCTCCAGAATCCCTCCATCCATCTGCACAAATCCCATTTTCATGACAAACAATAAGACACTCTCTCACTCCATCACTGTACCCTGCAGCTGCACTGACTGGGCTGTGCAAGGAGCAGAATTAAAACTGATAAGAGCTGGAGGAGGAAAGGTCGGCCTTCATATAAACAGAAATTAATGTCTCCCAATATTAAACCCGCTGGGTCATGTGTTTGAAACATTGTAATATATGGACTAGAAACAGGCTAAAATGTGACTGCATTTAGTGTATGGAAAATATATGACAGCCCCAACAGGAGAAACATGCATGTGTGACACTGTGTGCCAGTTCAAGCTCTGAATACTAAGATGGCAGCATCAGAAAGGCTTTTGAGTAACACTAAAGCTAAACCAATGCTAATCACAGCATCCATGGTATGTAAACATTTGCTGAAGAGAACCTGTAGACAAGGCGGGTATTTCACATTAAACAATTTAGATTTGGTGAAAATCAACACATGCTAAATGACTTCTATAGAGGACATGCACATTTCAAATCTAAATGGAAATATCTTCAGTGAAGGTTCTTAAATCATCTTCTGTACTCTGTAGTTGAAGTGTGGAACGTTTCGCCTCTCATCCAAAAGACTTTGTCAGTGCACTAAAATTCAATTCAGGGCGCAGTCTCAATAAAACCAATGGAAACAGAACCTTCAAAATTGCAAATTGAGTGACATTTCAATGAATAACATGTCAGACTTGCCACTCAATCTGCTGCTGATGCTGTGATGTAACTGCCATGCTGTTACTATGTTATGACAACACATACATAACCTCTTTTCCCGTGAAACCAACCACCTTGAATCAGCTCGCAAAGCATCAAAGTTACTGTATGTCCGCACACTTTAGGCGCATCCAGAAACTAAATATATGACTTTGAAGATTCACATTGCTAACCTGATAGAAAAAGAAGCTTGAGGGAAGAGAAAACCTTGGGCACTTTCCAACCTGTCAACAAACTCCTGTGTGATTGGTTTATGCCGACATAAGAACAGGACCCAGATGTGCAGTCAGCATGTGCTGTCACAACACTGCTGCCCTCAGACATCAAAGTGAGGAGCTACGGATACAGAGGGAGCAATCATTCCACAATCAGAGCAGTGCTCGGAGCTACAGTTCACCCAGGAATATACCTCCTCCTCATCAGTCCACATGACCTTCTCAGCTCTCTCCCACAAAGTGCACACTAAAATGTTTTACTTACAACTACCGCTGATTAAGCAGTAGTAGTCCCCAGGTTATAGCAATCCTATTTCTATAACCTTGCTTATTCCCTTTTCATACAGGATTCTGAAGTTAACTTCTTGACTCAAACTTGTTTGATGTTTATGTTTTTTTTGTTTTTGATGAGAGAAGGAAGTTGAGGCATAAACTATTACCTCTTGTTGTGCCTGGAATCTCATCACTTTTTGTAATCAAGGCACAAGTCTTAAGCCACACCCTTTTGTGTCCTTCCGCCAAGTCAAACACTGTATACATTTTTTTTTTTTAAGTTGTAACTGTATCATCACAAAAGGAAACAATTCTGTATATCGGAAGTTCTCCAAAAATAGCTCTACTGCCAGTGTATGGTATATGCAGAATAAAAAGGCAGTTGCTGAAAGAAAAGATCACAACAGCTCGCATAAAGCTGCGCAAACACAATAAATGAACTGGGATGAAAATGAGAGCTGGAGTTATACTCAGTATACAATGTACCCTCCATTGCTTTCCCATGAAAGAGTAAAGCATGGCAATAGTTCAGATTCAAAAAACAGGGATGATTTTTACATAACATTTATCTCTCCTTATGATTACTTGTGGAAAAAATAAAATCGGCCACTCTTATTACATTTTATGCTGAATCATCAAATTTAAAAAGGGCCATCTTTTGACAGAGCTTCTCTAAAACTGTAGCTTTTGAGGAGTTTTCCTGGTCTGCAATGGTCGGTATCCATAAAAAAGTTATCCTGGGACAGAACGGCAACAGGTGATGCTGTACATGTCGGATTCTAAGGCTGAAGAGTACTTAATTGTCCCCTTCTACGCGATGGCCGACCTCAGTGCAGTGCCCGGTGACCCATCTCTCGATCAGCCAGGATGGTGGTTAGTAGAGATGCCCGCGGTCAACCCGCGGGGCCCGCGGATTCGGTTGGGTCGGGTACCTCAAAATTACGGCAAACTTCGGGTGCGGGTGGGTCAGGTTAAGCGCACTTTTTTTTTGTCCTTATATTGTTGGCTTACTACATACAGTGCATTCTTATCCATAAATGCCACAAAAGTCGACTGTGTTTAGTTGAATGTTTAGTTTTAAGGGGTAAACGTGCCATAGCATGTTATGTTTAGATGTCACCTGGACGATCGCGCATTGATCGAAAGCCGACCCGCGCATCTCTAGTGGTTAGTAGAGATGCGCGGGTTGGCTTTTTTTCTGACCCGCACGAACCCGACCCGCTGTAGTTTAAACCCGACCCACCCGACCTGGAGAAAAGCCTCTCAGTTTGCCGACCCGACCCGCGCACATTAAAAAACTGCTGCATGAGGAGAATTAGCACTTGATGCTTTGTTTTGCTACTTACTGCACTGCTGAGGAACCGTTGAAATCGCGAATGGACTTATCAGGAAACAAGGAGCAGAAATTATCATGAGACTTTACTTCCACCACGTCATGGACGAGTCTTTCTGTCAAGTAAACGGAGCAGCTTTACCTGACGCTAAGAAGCTGCCCTCCTCAGGTTAGTAAGATGCTGTGTCTTTGATTTTAGTTTCACCTTGCCTCTTGTTGATGCATTACTTTCATCACATGTGCGTGTCATTATGTGCTTGGGCACGGCTATTGTGACGCATTTGTAGCGGTGATCAAAGTCATACAGAAGGTCGTCCAGGTGACATCTAAACATAACATTCTATGGCACATTTACCCCTTAAAACTAAACATTCAACGAAACACGACTTTTGTGGCATTTATGGATAAGAATGCACTGTATGTAGTAAGCCAACAATATAAGGACAAAAAAAAAGAGTGCGCTTTGTAACCCGACCCACCCGCAGCCGAAGTTTGCCGTAATTTTAAGGTACCCGACCAAATCCGCGGACCCCGCGGGTTGACCGCAGGTTTCGGGTCGATCCGCGCATCTCTAGTGGTTAGTATCACCAGGTGTATGTAGTCACGTTTTAGGTTGATGGGAAACACCGGGGCACCCAGATCCAGACACGGGCAGGGCATGCAAGGCCCTAACCAGGCCAAGAATCGCCAGGGAACACCATTCAGCTCAACAACTAGCTGACTAGTAACTTTAGCTCAGAATATATTTTTTTCCAATCGAAACATGTCTGAGTACACAGTTCATCTCTGTTTGGGGACCAGTTTGAGAATGCACAGATGGTCAATGTTAAGTCAGGTCTGTGCTTTTGAAGGAGAAAAGCTTTATGTAAAGAAGGTGTGGTCTTACTAACACTACTGACAGTGCCACATAGAGATTGACGATCCTCATCAAAGCCCTGTTTTGGGGTTAATTTGATTTTAATGACAGCCTGCCCCTGCCCTGATTCAGCACACGCAGTAAAAAAGGCCAGCAGTGATGGAGAGGAAAGCCGATCTTATTTATTTACTGTAATAAAAAGACAGCTATGATTTAAAGTTCGTCTTGTGCCGGGAGGATTCATCATTTTAGTTAGCCAAATCTCTGCCAATGATGTACTTCCAATGGGCCTGTCTCCGCGGGTTAATATAATGCGATGCAGTGTTTTAACGGTGCGTGAACAGCAAATTGAGGAGCGAGTCGGAGGCAGATGACAGCTGCTGAGGGCTTCACTGCAGAGCGGCCCTTCTTAGCTCGAGGAGGAACAAATGAGAAGTGGAGATGATTTAGGAGAGGAGCTAAGGACCTGCTCTGCATCTGTACGCGGGGAAGAGGAGTGGGTGAGAGCTAACCCACTCTGCACTGATGGAGAGAGGGGAGAGGGAGGCATTATACGTCAAAGCCAGAGGAAGTAAATAAAACGCTCTCACAGGATCACATTGTACTCCTTCCCTAACAGTTGAACTGAATCCAGCCTGGGGGTCGATACAGGAGCAGGTGGTCCCTGGGTGTTTTTCCTGAAAAAATAAGCATAATAAAATATCTAACACAATAAAGAAAAAAGTTGTTTATGAGAAAACTTTGATGACTCTGTCTGGCATAAATTAGATCATTCATTAATTTTATTCTTTCCCTCAAGAGACGTCACACTCTTTTGTATGCTTGATGCTCAAATGGTGATAGATTTATGTATAGACCTTTCAAAAACACATGCATTCTGCACACCATGCCCCAGTGCATTTAAGGTCCCAAACTGACAGATTCCCTCAATATGAACAGACCCCATGCAGAGTGCTTTTGACTGGTGTTACTATAGTAGGTTAACAGTTAAAGTCATAGGAAAAAGAATCATTAAGTCTGTGTAGGCTCTCAGTCAGCAGGTGAATTCCAAAACAACTAAGATTCTACCAAGTAGTCGTCTGGGCTAAGTTATTATTAAGTTGGACATGTTTCATGTAGGGCTGGGGGAAAAAATCGATTTGATTTAAAAATTAGGTAGGTCAAATCAATTCATTTAAAAAACAAAATCAATTTATTATTATCTTTTTTTAAGTTCACTCCCCTCTGCTCAGAGGAAGAAGGTCCTGCTGTACAAATATGCCAAGAAGAACAGAGCCCTCCGAAGAAGAAAACTTTAGCTGCCTTACGAGTTTATGTTAAATGTTAAAACTAAGTATTTTCATCCCCCTATATGTTCCAGCCATGTCCTAATGTGTAGAATGAGCTCAGACCTATTCACCGCAACTGCCTCTAAAATCCTGCACTGTTACTCAAAAAGTTGTTACTTCGGGTCCGAAGTGCCATCATGCACAAGCTTAATATAGTGTCTGCAGTTACAAATAAGACCTGAGGTGGCAGCAGTGAGCATAAAATGACCAACTTGTATCTAGTCTCTTTAAGAAAGCAGCTCCTGCATCACTGTCCCATCAGTCAGTAAAGGACAAAATCGAAGCAGAGCTCACTTTTTCATAGTTTTATTAGCTCAATCCAAATACAGTATAAATAATTTGGATGTTTAACAATTTTTGTTGCACTCTGCGCAGTGACTATACAGTTAGAGAAAGGGATTGCCTTTGATGCACTTTAATTAAAAACAATAAATACATATTTTTTAAAATATATTTACAAAAAAATCGCCCAGCTCTAGTTTCATGTCTCTCTCAGGAGGCTGCGTCAATAATAAAGCTGTGAAAAGCATTGATAAATCTGTGGCGTTTGCGTGAGCTGTCAGTAATACAGCAGTTTTCCATCGTCAACAAAGTTTCTTAAGCCATCCTCTGTACTTGGTAGTTTTAAGTGTTCCAGACGTTTTCCCTCTTAACAACTCTGTTTACCCTGCAAACAGAGCAATTGATACTGATCGTAACTAAATATTTCATGTTTTATTCAGGGCTTCTGCAAGCCATTTTGGTGCCCTAAGCAGAAATGTTTAATGGACCTCTGACCTTAAGTTTGCCGGCGAATTTACTACGTTTGTATGAGCGGACCTTGGGTGAAGTCTGCGTTGTATCATCGCTTTGGCACACATTTCTACAACTCTTCTTTCTCATTGTTTTCATTGAATGTGGGCCGTTTTTTTAACAGCTGCATTCATAAAACAGCTGCGCAAAGACTGTACAATGGCATTCGATCACAGTGGCCTCAATGTGGCACCCCTTGGAGAACTGGGTGCTCGACGCACATTTTTATTATCTAGTTGAGAGTAGCTTTCAGAATAAAGATGGGTGGAAGTTAAATATCTTGGATCGGTATAGATTCAGCCTGCTGCCAAACAAAGATCATAACTGCTGAAGAAGCGTCTTGGAAGAAAAACAAAAAACGTACAGATGACGGCTTAAGAACCTTCCTTTATCTTCGTGATGTCCGTGTTTAGCTTTTCCTGTGCCAGCGATTGCCCGCCTCATACCCAGAGCTTTGACAGGTGTCATTCTCCCACAATTCCTATAGTAATTTGTCAAAACGCTGATGCCACTCAAGTTTTACTGCTGCTTCATACATCCACTACTGATACAGACAGCGCACTCACGTTCAAGTTTATTCGTATAAAGCAACAAACACTTTAGATCAGTGTTAGTGCAACTGCATCGTGGTTATGGAGAAACTGCCCATGGAAAAAAAAACAGAAAAAACAAAGAGTGTGGCAAGTCGAACAAAAAAGTTTGAGATGTCATTTCTTGAACAAACAAATCCAAATCTGTGCTGCCACGACAAACTTTCACTTTAAAAACTTTCATTTTAAAACAGTTAAAGTACACTCAGTCACTTCCTAAAAACATTGTGTTGAAGGAAAACAAAACCTCTCACAACATGAAACTACTTTTGCCATGAGCCGGTGGTGACAAGCCAAATAAAAACGCTGACATTAGTTTGTACTGTACAGATTAACATGTCAGCCTTCAGAGTGGAGCGCTTTTTACAAAGTACACGCCGTTCCTCCAGTCTTCCATTTGTATTAAGATCTTCAGAGAGACTCATTAGCAACATCCTGCTGTCTGCTACTGTACACTTTATCAAAGACACAAACTCTTGTTTCTTCAAAGCCCACGCTTAGAAGAACAGCTTTAGCGTTATTGTTTTATAATTAGCATTTATGAAAGGTCTACTGTAGGCTGAGAGAACATCTGTTGCTGAGTCAGACATCAGGACACTGCGCCGATGAAACAGCATTTGATCAGCCACATGTCCAACACTGTATCACAACTTCTCTGCTTCCTGATCAATAAAGAAAACATCATTCACATATGCTTATACCAGGAAGCCAGTCAGTATCCACACTGCAGAACCAAAACTCATCTTACATTCACTTAATGAAAGTCATATGAATGTTTGTCACACACTCATATAACACTATCTGTGTTGAAAGCAATACATGCGAGCGACGATAATGAGTAATGTTGAATAAATTAATAAATATCAATATATTAATCCGAATTGTATTAAACTGAGAATTTTGCTGTTTATAAAAGCACTCGAGGCTCATCCCATCTTCATTTCAGAGCAGGACATGCAATAATCAAGTAAGTCAGTGGTTTGATTACACAAGCGAAGCGCTTTGTGGCCTTTGCAAGAGAGGTACGCACAATATTCTTTTGACAGGATGGTAAGGGATTCTGAATGGAGGATTAGCACAGCTGCAGCTCACTCTGTTACAAAAAGACATTGTTAAACAATGTTTATGTTTATAGCTTTCTATAGTTTTAAGTGGTATAAAACACTTGGGAAACCATGGGACTTGACTTGGACTCAGAGACTGTGAATTATTTTAAATCCTTTTGCAGAAAAATCAGATTAATAATTGTAAACATATTCAGCACATTGAATGCATTAACGAAATATCCTAATCCTATTCTGAAGACAACAAACACCTCATGAAAGGAATTCCTATACAGTATAATTCTATTTTGGAGATTTTCTATCACCTGTTTTTGCACCTAGACCTAGACACTGTGAGGTATGAATCCTGCTGAGGCTAAATCCTAATGTGAGACAGATGGGCCATGTGACTGCAGCCCAGCCAACAGAGCACAGCGGAGCTCGGGTGTGAGAGAGTTGCTGTGCTGTTAATGAAGCTGGGACAGAGTGAATGAGAGAGTTCTGCGGAGGCTCTAGGCTACGGGACGCCACTGCTGATTGTGAGCAATTACACTCAGTCGAGCCGAAAATAAATAATAGACTCTGTCAGGCTGTTTAACAAGTTTCTTTGGGTCTATAACGAAATATGCTGCAGAACATTCATTGTCCACTTCTGTGAACCATTTTCCGCTGTTAATCTATTGTAATGGACTACAGCGGCTAGAGGAAGTTTTTGGACCCCATTTAATTCCTTCGATATTATCATGATGCAGCTCAATACCACATTTGAGCATGTTCATTTTCGTTCCTAAAATTGTGTATGGATTACCCTGCAAAAGAAAATTTAACAAATTAATCTGAGAAGGTTTCGCAAAAATACGACAAATAGAAATGAATTTCCCAATGAAGAAAGGATTCAGTGCGCACTCAATTCATGACAATTAGCAAATCCCTTCCATTTCTGTCAATCATTTCTGAGGCCACTGTGTGCCCAGTCTCATTGGTGCAGAGAATAAATTAGAGACATGTAATGCTCAGACAAAGATGAAGTGAGTCAGAATCAATAAAAATGTCACAAAATATATCACCAGCAATATACTACTGTTAATACTGTACAGAACCAAAAGAAGAAGCAGAACGCAACATGATAATAACAAGTAATACCCTGCTGTCTGACTGAATAGCTCAAAGTTTCTGTGACTATGTTGGTGAATTAGGGAGAACTAATGATGGCAAACAAAAAAAAATCAATTCCGCTAGATTGCACGCTGCAGCTTTCATGTTAGCATGAATCGCTGTAGCTCCATGCTTCCTGACGTCGGTCCTGAAATAGCTGTATGTTACTGAAGGAACAGCTTTGATCGCACTGTGTGCATTAGCCATGCTCGCTGTGGTTCGGTAGCAGCCTGTGGGCCCGGTTATCTCAGAGCTTCACACTGATGTCTCTTTTTACTCTGACACTGAGGAGAAAGCTAATTACTCCAGACACTGGCGTCAACTTCAGCTGAAGCGGCGCCTCCAAACCTGTAGGTGCTGTCAACCAAGGACTGTCAACCATAATGAGTAATGGGCCTGGAAAATCAATAAGGAATAAGGCTTGCACAGGTGTGATGCTGCCGTGGATTGGAACTATTTAGGAAAAGCTGAAATTATTATCCAGTCTCCTGAGTTAGTTTGACCTCTAACAAACGCTAAAGCTCAAAGGCATGTAGTTTAACAGTTCATATTTCAGTCAGTAATAAATCACAAAACCAGTTGAAAAACAGAACTGAGATATTATTTTCTAAAGCTATCATGCACCAAGAGAGACAAACATGGGGCGAGCGCATGAGTCAGATTAGGAGAGAATCTGATCTCATATAGCACGTTCCAGATACAAAATGAGTAATCAAAGCTCCCCGGATCAGTCACATAAGAACACACAAATCCTTCCAGTGTGACAGTTCATGTGAGAGGAGGCCTTTGGGGGAGCAGCAGGCGGCAGTCAGAGCACCGCTGAGTATTTCACCTCTGTCTGTAGGCTGCGACATTAACA
The DNA here is from genome assembly GCF_951799975.1 of Gobius niger. Classification (NCBI taxonomy): domain Eukaryota; kingdom Metazoa; phylum Chordata; class Actinopteri; order Gobiiformes; family Gobiidae; genus Gobius; species Gobius niger. The sequence continues at coordinate 14,819,588 of NC_136856.1, forward strand.
ACCACTGCTGATTTAACTCCCTAATTCATCCACCTGCTTTATTCATGAGTCCGCGAGACTTTTTAGTGAGCACTGACGGATCCCCCTCACTCCACACTCTGTAACCCTCGGCACGGGCATAAAAACTATATATAAAAAAAAAAACTACAGACAGGTGGTAAAAAAAATAAGTGTGGCTCGGAGGGGGGACGGGGCACTGCTTTGTTGTAGACAAAATATTTCAATTCTATTTCCAGAGGCCTTCTACATTTTCAGAAGATGTTTATTTGGTGTGACAATCTTGCACACCAATCTTGCACGGACTTTTAAGATGTGTTTCCGTCACAAAAATGTATCACAGACTTTAATGTGTACAAGGCCTAAGGAAAGTTTTAGGGATGAGCCAATACCGATAGCCTACTGGTATTGGATATTTGTGCTGTTTCAGGCAAAAATACTGAATTGGGTACCAGAACAAAGTAACTCATGCCCCTAGAGGCTATAAGTGCCACTGCAGGCGTCATAGCGTGTTTTTTTACTCATTAATTGTCCGTGAGAGTAAATATTACGCTGATAGAAAAGACAAAGGAAGAGAGGGATATTGTACATTGTGCCACAACCCAATTACACAACAGAGATTTTTTTTTTTTCACTCAAACTTGGCTGCAAACACTCCCTGCGCCTCTAACCCGGTGCAGAGAAAGTTGCAATTGTGGTTTTCTGGACAGAGACACCAGGGGGAGATGAAAGACCCCCCAATCATCCCATTAACATTTGTATTGCCCCACGAAAAGGATTTATTAAGGTAAACAAGTTACTTAGTTCTTCAATGATCAGATCACTTTATGTTGTAAATTGTCTATATTACTGCAACTTGTGTCATGCTGTTAAGGCTATAAGTGTAGAAACATCCAATAATCTTTGTTGAATACTTGTATAAGATTAAGGTACTTTTTTTGTCACTATACAACAGCTGTATAACAAAATGTGTCCACTGCCTTTGAACCCCCATGAAATGTAATATTTATGGGGTTTCACTCAGTGGCAACCAGTTTCCTATAGATAACAAACAATCTACACTGTCAGGAAGTGTCGTTAAATCGGGAAGCGTCGTTATATTGGTGGGATCATGTATTGAAGCACTCTGAGCTCCTGGAGAACAAATCTCCAATTCATTTGTTTTTAGATGTGAGTTTAAATTGTTTTCAAAGTCTAGTCTATAAATGTTTTGCTCGTGTCCTTGCCTTGTCCTTTGGTGAGTCTTTGACTGCAGTGTCTCTCCAGGGAAGCTCTGAACATGCTGTGACAATGGGCACTGCCTTCTATCTGTAATCCTCTCCTTGGCTTTATGTAGACGTTAATACATCACAAATGCAGTATGCTGGGGAATCTTAATGTTTCAAAGCTTGTTAGTATTCTCAAAGACACCAGAAACTGTCTAAGGAATTTATTTTGCCACTTACAATAATTCCTACTGGAAATGCCCTGAAGTGAGTTAATACCTTACCAACACACCGGGACGTTCTCTAAATAGCAAAGCACACTGTCAGAAAAAGTATGAAAGAATCCAATAAAACATTTTTGACAACAGAGACAGTCTCCACTCCAGACGTGACAGTCCTATTTCTGTTGATGTCTTTGCGCCAAGATCCTGAAACAGATTCCGAAACTTTTTTACAGTATGATCGTCAGCTTTTGAATGTTTTGTAAAAACATCGGCTGGCCTTTGCCCACCATTTTATGATTTTAAAAGTGGGGATTTATTTTCAGGCTCACTTCTGTTTTATGTAACTAAATGTGACAACCTGTATGTGTTGCAAATGGATGGTCCTGCCTGAAATCCTCCAAATCACAAATCCACAGTTTGTCTTTGGAAAGGACATGCCTCTGGTGACAATATTATAAACTTTAAACACTAATGTGGTATCTACTGCACCTCAGGGATGACACCTTTCTCCCATCATGCAATATGCAAATCCCTGCTTGGCGTTGAGCCGTCATCTGATCTAAGTTCAGCTGCAAATGTCTCATAGAGCAGCCACAGGGCGAGCTGCGCTGTCTGTGAGATAGGACCAAAGCTGACCTCAAGCGGCCCATCACCTTATCTTCTTCAGCAGGAAGACCACCCTAACACACAGCCACACATGGAACTACACTGGCCGATCAAAGAGAGAAATACTTCAAAGAATACTTTCAAGCGCCTAAAAACTGGTAATAAAAGCATAAATAAAGCAGTGTATCAGAGATCCAATTTGAGTTCATACATAATAAGACTATTAATCTATTTATCCAACCTTTCAAAAAAAAAAACTTGAAATAACGTCTGCAGCTGTTATGTGAAGAAATAATTTACAGAAATATTAATTTGAGTTGCTATTTCTCACCATGCCAACAAACTCGACAATGAAAACGTTATCTCCCGTTAATCATGGAGAAAGCATGAGAAATATATATTTTCACATGTGTTACAAAACTACACACTATTAATGAGTATCTGCAACCTTGGTAAAGAATTCAATAGAGAGTGGGAGTAATAACACAGCTATATATATATATGTAAGAAAGCACAAGTTCTAATGGAATGTGGTTTTACCATTGCTAGTGAACAGGTTCACAAATTAGGAACTTTCTTGCGACATTAAACATTTAACATAAAAATAGATTCACTGATTTGTGACAAGATTGCAAAGGATATGGTACACGGATAACTCCTTTGAAGAGCCAAATCCTGGTGCTTTTTCAAGAGAAGAGGTGGACACATCAAAACGGGATAATCCCCTCCATATCCAACAGAGGAAGATTAGGTCAACACAGGAAAGATGGACTTGACCTTGAGTGACTCTAAGCAACAACATACGTATGTCGAAAGGCATGTTTAATTAAAAGTTGAATTCCAAGTTTGAGCACAGCCTTCACTGCTGTAATCAGGTCTATAAGAGCTTTCGATTACACAATGTAACATGAATAAGATACCTATAAAACAAGAAAGCTCTTAAAAATCGCTCTGGTAACAAACATGATTAGCACAATTGTGAGACAAATCACAACTAGTGCCAGAACAAGAAAAATTAAAGCGCACAAATGTTTTATAAAGTAAACACAGTGCACCAAACCCAGTTACAGATAAGCTCTTGTAACTACAGCACTGTCTGTTTTATAAATGAGCCACCACGAGACGACCACTGTACAAGGGGAACAACAATGCTACCAGAGCTAACAAAACGCTGGTGGCAACGCAAAGTAATTAAAGTCCCTGCCAAAGAGGACAAAGACCGATTCCTACATAAAACAAACAGTGGACTGTGGAGTGGGGAGAGAGATTACCCATTTAAACGCGACTGTTGTACTTTCTAATGCTGTACAGCCTCAGACTATTGATCACCTCAACTGCAGCAATACAGAGACGCAGTGGAAATGTCAATGAAATGCAAATGCAATGCTTCCATGACACTGGTTACTGTGATTGTGTCCTTATGCAAGACACTTTCCTTCATCTGCCTTCCCATTACTATGCGTGTTAGGGACTTTGTCAGAACAATCAAAGGCACGGAAATGAAGCCTTGCTTTGCTCAGTAAAAAAAGTTTTGTTCAGGGGATTGTTTTTTTTTTCTTTCAATCAGATACTGAGGTTCAATGGAGCTCCCGGGTGTGAAAGAAAACATCAGCAACAAGCGTGTAAAAGCACATAGCTAATTATGCAAAATTGCCACCTGCTTCAACTGGAAAAAAATAGATAGATAGATAGATAGATAGATAGATAGATAGATAGATAGATAGATAGATAGATAGATAGATAGATAGATAGATAGATAGATAGATAGATAGATAGATAGATAGATAGATAGATAGATAGATTTCATGGATGAATTACAACTTGTTTTGTATAAACAAATAAAGTGTCATCATCACGTAGGAGCTGTGTATCAGTGGCACCATCGCGTCACTGGAGAGTCTAAATGTGTGTCAAGAGAATCGGGTGATCCATTCTGTTCTCGTAATTAGCATCTAGTGCCGTCCACAGTTGCCATAGAGAGCTGTGGTTCATAGTACTGGCACACCAAGCCGCCCACGGAACGTTCCCCAAAAACTATAAAGGCCAAATGCGGGACGTTTAGCTCCCCCACTATACTATGGTAATGTAATCAGTGACAAAGACCAGTGCATGGGGGGGATCAAAGGGTTTATGAAGTATTTCTTGTCAATCATGTTCACACAAATGAGATGGCCCAGATTCTCCAGTCCCATAAATGCTACATAATTCAGTCTGCATCACCCAAGTTTGTTATTGTGTCTGTTCTTTCCCTACAGTGTGTAGAATGAACATGCAAAACTAAATAAATATTATAACTTTAGAAATGCCTTACAGCCCTTGCATAAATAAACAGGGTTTAACCAAAGGCTGGGTTTGTGATATCTTATGAATGCCACTCAGACTGCAGGACAGGTTATTAAAATGAATGAAAACTTGACAGGCAAACGGTGGGAAAAAATAATGAAAAATTGACCTTACATTTTCCTCGCTTAATAAGGTCTCCTGTCACCACAGAGCGTACAAAAATGAAGCTTGCAACAGCTCGTCCTGAATCGTAGATGTTGGAATAATGGTACATAAGATGGAAAAATTACCATGATAATTGAATTTCCTCAAATAAAAATGTGGTTTGATGAAGAGTGAAGCAATAACAGAAAACTGATAGAATGCCGCGACTTTGTGAGCTCACGTTATCGTAATATAGGTCTATTCTGTTAAATGCAGCACTCTGCTCAAACAAAAGCAAATCAATTTTCCATCGTCTACTACAACTGGTCAGCCTCCCCGTGGCCTGTTAGAGACAGTAGTTAACTAATCAATGAATGTGAACTGAGCAGTGAAGCAGATAGTTTTAGTTACCTCTAAAAGAAGATAAAAGACTATTAAATGTACACAAGTCACGATAGCATCGAAATTGAGATCTAGGCTTAGAAATTGGTTAATTGGCTGTTTGAATCCATCTCTCGAAAGGTCACTCAGTTGATATGCCTTTGGACTTTTACAAGAAAACCTTCCCTCGTGTTTCAGTGTGGTGTTATTCATTCAAACAAACCAGACACCGACTTCTTTCTCAGTACTTTTACCAACTCGAACCTTGAGTGAATAGTATATGGAAGCCTTTTCTGTAGCTGTCTTTCTACAATCCAAAATCGACACAAAAAGCTACGGCAACAGCGTTATAGGGAGCACACAGTGACCTGGACGTCAAGCATGGCTAAACAGGAAGTGTAGAAGAATATGACAGAAGCAGAAAAGAGAGTTTAACAGTTTCACCTTAAACTTACCCAACGCTTAGCTTTAGTACATGGTGACAGAATGAAAACAAATTGCTTCTGCGTGTTTCGTTTCATGTGACTTTCTTCTCCATCTGAACTGGCATCAGTAAAGCAGTCTAATTAAATTTCTTTCTGCAGTTCTGTTTACCGAGGCGTGAGCTGTATACAGTGGAGTGAGCCTGGCAGGTGGGCCACCATTAGACTAATGCTTCAGAGCAGGCCATTACTCACTAATCCGCACCACTGGGATTTCTGCACACTGGAGCTGGCAAAACATGCTAGAGAAACAAACCAGTAAAACATGTTTTCCACTTGGTTTCTACTTTTGTTTGATCGTGTCTGTGGACTTTCCATCTGTTTCCTGCCTGGGGTAGAGAAATCTTGAGTTTGTTTTGTATTTTTCCATGCCAGATGCCCTCCCGGATGGATAGCTCTACCCTTGTGTCACATGAAGTTCATTTTAACTGTGACAATCAACTCAACTAAAGTGCAAGAACAAATAAAGATATACTGCTCGGTCTACGGGCTTTATGCAAAGCAACGTGTGAGTTCCCGCTGGACGTTCTGGTATCCGCTGCTGTTCTTTTCCTGTGAGAGATTAGCATTGTCTTTCTCAAAGAAATAAAATGCCAAGACTTTAAAAAAGAATCTGCAATTTTACATTAGGCAGTATTTTTGAGATAAAAAACAACTTTAATGAGCTCCCGCAGTGAAGTAAATACATCCATCAGTTACTCTTCAAATATTCATTTACCCGGCAGAAGTCCCATGTCGCTCGAATGGTGTCATTACTAAGCCCTAATGTTTTAGCTCAGAGTCTGCTTTCTTCAACCTGTAATTGTTCGAGATGGCTTTTTAACAGCAGCCATAACTTTGTGTCTTCTTGATCATCTTTAATAAGCTTGTGCCTAGTGAGTGCTTTACTCTCAATGTGCATTTCACTCAAGCCTGAAGCTCAGAGAAGAGAACCCGAGGAGCACAGAATGGAAATAAGGTAACGTCACTGATAATGACGACAGGTGTGATGTATATCTGCTCTGTCACACGTCTTGTTGTGAACACAGGAATGAAGTTGGAAATTAATTGAACAGAATCTGAATGTGGAGTGCAATGGAGCGCGGCAGACACTCCACATGAACGGTGGTCTCACATCCCTCACGTCTCACCGTTCAGGGATTTCTTCAGCCACATTCTGTCTGGTTAAAAAGTGTCAAATTTGCATTTACTCTTGCACGTTTGCCTGCTGATGATAAAATCTTTTAAATATAGTAATAATGAATTTAGTTTTGTTTTTTTAAACTTGTTTATTTGCCCATGTACAGTATAGACAGATAGAACTTCAATGGGCTAAAATGTTGCCCCCCTTTTGTCATTCACTAATTATTTAACTTTCCTCATGAAGCAACACATATTTAAACATTTAATATAAACTTTCAGTCTACGCTCTCTAATAAAATGCTTTTTCTGCAGGATGGGCTGACAGATTTATTGCCTGCCAAGAATCTCATCACTTTTCTTCAAACCTATTGCAATTGCAGCACTAAAAGACAATTTGAGCTGTGAAGGTAATTGCTACAGACAGTGGTTGTAAAGAGCACTATTCATAAACTTAATGAGGAATCTGAAGTTGAATAGAGGGGTAGTGATGCAGAAGAAATTATAACGCCTGTTTGTTGTGTGGAGTTGTTGTTGGCCTTCAAACCTACACAGTGGTCGCTGAAAATGTTACTTTAAAAACACAGTGAATGAAAACAAGCTCGTGAAATCATATTTATGTTAGGCCTTTCAGATTAACAGTGCACAGCATCTCACACATAAGTGCATGAGTTAAAACAGGTTTCTGAAGAGGGAACAACATTGTAGTGTGGTACAAGCGCTAGAAAGTCAAGTTTGCATAATATCCCCCCTTTAACATGTATTATAACCAAAATCAGACAAGCTTAGGCAGTAACTATGCATCGACCTTCATTTTCCTCCCTTGTTTCACTGTATCTCAAGGTAAGGCCAAACTTTAAATGCAGGCCGCACTTTAGACCAAAAGGTTCTGTCGACTAATATGGATTTTTAACATTGTCGTACAACTGCATTAAATGAGACCACACATAAACGTTAATTAGGCACGTTAATAAAGGAAGGCACCGCAGTATAGGAACAGTTAGAGCTGCAGTGTTGTCATTACTATTCCCTTAGGTCTGTTACAGGTGGGGAAATACATCCAAGAGTTTGAGCAACTTTTACCAATTTCTAATCCGAGGAGACAGTTCTGCAGCAGGGAGGCAGATAACACTCCATTACACTTACTCATCGCTCCATCTCGGGCTCATTAAAAGGCTTTGTCTATAGACGTTCTTCCAATTTATCTCTGCTCATCACTAGCTCTCTGACGGTCTTCCGCTCACCAAGTACTTTTATTTCTATTATAATTCTCAGTAAGATAAGAGGCAGCTATAACTTCATTTGCACCTGTGTCAGCAAATCTCACTAATTCATTTTTCTCTCAGTCGCATTAGACTAAAGAAAAGGAAAGGATTAGTGAGATTTGCACAGCAGCAGGTTATTGTTTTAGCACTTTCTCAATACAGATGCATAGGCAATAGGCAAACAGGACAAGCTTTTACTTGTGACGTTTGCTGCATACTTATTACAAACAAGCGCTTTGGATTTTTGGACGAACAAGTATTAAGCACAATAAAACAAAGCTGTAGCTCTTGATTTTAACAGATACACCAATTCTATTTCATCAAATATTATTGATCCTTAAACAAGCATCAAGACTTTCTGGTAATCAACAGGGATGTAAAAATGTGTTATACCGCATTATTATACCTATAGTTAACATGCAATGTCCACACTATGTTATTATTGTGCTGTGAAGTAAAGTGCAACACTACACTCTCCATAAAAATAGTAATACATTAAATATAAAGTCGATTTTTCAAACGTCATGCCAAGACATCAGTGTAACCTCTTTTCATGTGCATAAAACAAATGGAATAATTTAAAGCGCTGTGGAAAAACTAGAGGAATCATACTGCCTATTACTACAATCTAGTGAGCACTGGGGTTTATTTCATTCCATAGATGTTGTATAGTAAATCAACTGCAGGCCATAAAAAAATAGTTACAGACTCTATTAAAAGACAGTGATTCCTCATCAATACAAAACACCTTGAACTTATATGATTCAGTGTCTGAAGATTTTGTCTGCAAAGTTCAACACAACCAGAGTTTACATTTTTTAGCTGTGATAGAAATGTTATAAGGCCATTTTAACGGATTGAAAATGAAGCTGTGATTTAATACAGATGGAACACTGCGCTCAGTCTCTGCCTTTTGAACTGTCCGCAAAGCCATGCAGCTACACCACAGAGCACATGGCTTTGTTTTCTTCATGGCAACTCAACAGCTTTTTGCAGGTGCCGCTGATTCCCACACAACGAACGTACTAGTGGATCACAAATCACAAAGGGCACAGAGAATAGAGAGGGGCGTGGCACATAGGAGTGGGCGATATATTGTTTACAATATCCAAATTGTAGTTTGGATGATATGCAAAATTGGAATATCGAGTATTTCATAAATTGTATAATAATAATTGTATAATAAGTTAAAGGCAAAATAAATAACGCACACTGTAACCTTTTAAATGTCCTATATCATGCAAAGTCGACTTCTTGGAGCTTTTAAACATGTTGTAATGTTTTTTATCAAAAACACCCAGAGTGTTTTTTACGCAGTTCTAAGCAATCCTCCTGATTCCTGCTCTTTGAGCAGCTGCTCCACCCTCTCCGGGAAAACAACTGACTTGTGACACTCTGATGTTTTTTCGTCATAGTGTCAAACAGGAAGAGCCTGACGTCTGTAATGTAATGCCTTACGGCCTGATTTTAATTTATAAAACAGTAGTATAGTCGGCAAGTCACCACAAGTCGCACACGTTGGAGTTAAGCCTAAATTGATAATAAACTGCTTATTAAAGGTAATAATAAGCTATTTATCAAAGGTATTAAAACAACTTCTTATTAAAGGTAGAAGAAGAAGAAGCTTAATAAGAAGAATAAGCTTATTAATACAATTGCTAACGCAATGCTAACGGAGAAATAAGCAATAGTCCATCGCGATGGCAGCATCATAAATGCTGATATTTTCACTGTACATCCACGACCTACTGCGCACCTTCACTAGATTGAGTAGTAAATAAAAGCATGCAGTGGAGCGCACGTCACCACAATATCTCGCCGCTACATTCATTTCTATGGGCCACGGCCAGAAACTGCATGGGCCAAAATTGCGTGTTTCTGTAATCTGGAAATCGCGTGGAGTAACATCGTAATAAAATTGCAAATGCAGTCCATTGTTTCGCAGGTTTTCCTGATTGGAAGTATTGTGTCAAGAAACCGAAAAAGCATATGGCGGAAGGAATGCATAAGGAATATACAGGAATGCCCATAATGAGAGATTAATTCATAACTGATAAAAATAGCTCATGACAGATTTTTTCATGACCCTGTCCAATTAAATGACGGAGTGAAATTATCTCAAAACCACTGAACATAACAGGTAAATGGTTACACTGCATCCTTAAACAAAAGTGATTATATTGTAGAATGGTAGATCTAATAATTGTTGCTGGGTATTTTGTAGATTGGTCCATTTTCACAAAAAAAGATGAACAGTACACTTTTTGGAGTTTGGTGGAACTATAAAGGAGGTTATTTCTAGTGTAGCTCTAATTAGCCTTAAATGTGGTCAACTCTACCAACTTGTAACAGATGACTGCGCCACTGTAGATGAAACTAAAAACCCCATTAAAGCAACATTGAGACCGTAATAATAATGAATCTGGGTCATTTGGGCTTGCCATTTTAATCGTGAGAGATATTGTTTTAACAACAGCTCAGTGGGAGCACACTGTAGCATCCGGTGTTAATGCTGATCAAAGAAAGACACCTCACAGACCACCTCCTAATCTACTCGTGTGGCTCACTAGCACACAGCTAAGATACCATTAGTATAGACATAGCTTCAGTCTGAAGATGTAAATTATTCTGTTAAAAAATGAGGAAAACTGAATGGAGCAAACCCTCGCTATGGCATTGTTCATATCTTATTCATTTTCAATTTCTTTTCAAATAAAATTAGGGAATTAATTTGTAACTAACATAATCAGCAAAATCATAACCTCCACACTGGCTATAAACTAAAGAGACAAAGGTCATTGTGTACAATAAACATAATAAGTGTTATGTAGAGCTACCTCTAAAGACTCTGGCTGCTTCCGAAACGGGCAGATTGCTAAGAGCTCTTACGCCAAACCGGATGTGCGTCAGCGTCCGCCATGACAAGTTGCCTCCGAATTGGTAAGTCAGTTAGGAAGTAGTTAGGAAAAGGAGCCTTGATGCTAACTATCATGGCCACTTTAGCATAGGGACCTCTGATGCTAACTAACCAGTGATTAGGAGCTATGTGCCATCCCACAAGCCACTGCGCCAAATCCCCCCACCCCCCTCACCCCCGCCCTCGAGTGATTCATGCGCAACCACTGTTGATTGACAGGAGCACATTTAATAATAAAAATAATAATAATAAAAAATTAAGATTCTGCACAAGCCAAACTTTATAAAAGTGATAAATTCATGTTGTCGTCCCCACAGCTCAGTCACATGTCAGTGTTAAAGAGGAAACTCAGTAAACAGATTAAATGCTTTTGTTTTCATTTAGTAGAAACTTAAGCCACATGGATCATTTGCATAATGTAGCTTTATGAAACAGCTGTTGAAATAAAATAACACTAAAGGGAAATGTTCGGATCATTTGGATTTATTTTTCTCCTTAAATGTCTTTGTTTGGACACTATGTTGTTGTTGGACACTGTACACTAGGGGGCGACATGCACTTTTGTTTGGCCTGCACTCCACCAATAACTTTAAAGAAGAAGAAAAGCAGCTGTTGGTGATGTCACTTCCCTTTCCCCTGTTTAAGGACGGACGAATTGTTCAAATGCTGCTGAAGGTCTAGTTCACTAACTGCATAGAGGTCTAACAGTTGACCCCATAAAAGGTTAAGGAGTTAGTTGCTAGTGTTAGTGCTTAGAGGCTACAATTTGATGGTTTCGGATTGAGCCTCTGTCCTGCCCTTTAGTCAGGAGTCTAAGGTTGGCTTGGCTCCTCCCTCTTCCTCTCTCCTCTGGCTGGCAGCAAGACAGCAGTGGCTCTCCACCTCATCTCCTTTATACCCCATTTTTGTTATGTTAATTTATCCCCTAGATTTCTAAATAAATTATGTTCAACTTTTAATTAGCTTAGGTTTGTACTCCTTTATCTGCACCGTCCGAGCCAGGGTGTAACAGTAAGTAAATGGTAAGGTAGGGTCGTCAGTATTGGGGTTTGTCCTTGTAAAACAAAGGCTTTTTTTCAGATATCGTCACAGTGTTAACAATGCAACTGCATTGTGTTCCTTTTTTCCAAGTATCTAAACAACAAACCCCAGAAAGACATTAATGAGCCCTCCTGGGGACATGGTGTAGCCCTCCATCCCTCCAGGATTATCCTCAGTCTTGTGGGCCGGCACCAAGCCTCCTCAAACACTGCATCAGCGCTCCGTACAAAGAAAAAGAAAAAATCACACTATTAAGTCTAAAAGACTGGTGGCATCACTTCTCAATAACACGTGACATTAGAAAAATGTGTCTTGTTATTGTGAACTAGATTCACTCTTGCTTTTAACATTTTTCTCAAGTCTAAATGAAAGCCATTATCTGCAGTTTGGAGAGGACATCACATAACTGTGTAGCAAAGATAAGACACAACATCAGATTCAAGATGTTGATGTCAATAAAATAACTTTAAAATCCAAGCAATTATGGCTTCCCATTGTCACTCATATTTTTTCTCTCATAAAGTATTTTTCAAACTTTTGCTGACGGACATCATTCATCTGATAATCAGAGCATTCCCTATCAGACTACATTTCACAGAATAGGAAAAATTATTGTATCACTAAAAGATTACATCCAATCAAGGAAAAAGAAACTTTGATTGACTATACTAAAAATATATATCATGTGGTGTTACATAATGATCTTGCAGAACCTTTTTCTAAATCCTCTATACATCCCATAGTAATGTTTTAGTTATTTTTAACGTTCATCATTTTCACAAGATGGTTATATTTACTACAAGTTGCTCTTGTAACACTGGCTTGCCCTTTTAAAATGTCAGATGGAGGGCAGTGGAGCAGCTCTCCTTTGCGTCACCTCCGTTGTTGTGGTTGCCTGGTATCATATATTTGTGTCAAGGGAAAATCCTCATGACTCTTGGACCATTTAATCAGGCATCACTACAAAAGCAAGCTGGGAGGACACCAGCAGCAGGAAATGAGGAAATTAAGATGGGAAGTCATGCTGTGACATTTCAAATTGATAACCGTTGACAGAGCTGTTTGTTTGAGCTGCGAGTATTTTGTAATGATCTTAGACTTCTTGAGCAGCGTCTTACATTTTCTTGGTATGATAAGTTTAAATTGATTTAAAACTGCTAATACTAATTTTCCCTTGGCTTAGCTGTTTCTTTAAGATGCATTTAACAGTTTTAATGCACTTCGCGAAGACTCCGCATTGTGCATTAAAACGGTATAATGCACGGCTCATTGTCGTTTAATCCTTACTTATAGCTAGACACAAAGAGGATGGGATCTGCTATTGGATCTGCCAACCATTTATGACCATGCTCCACAACCTAAAATATGCACGATAGGCCAATCCTGTACAGCAGGGGTCCCACAAAAGATGATACAGCCCAATATACATTGCCCAAAATGGGGGACACCTTTGTTTTCAATTCACATGAAAAAAGATAACACATGCAGCTAGTTTGTGGCTTTTGAAAATGTGTTTAGGCTAGTACAATCTATTTAAGAATTGCACTTGCTTGAAACGACCCAATTCTTGCTCTGGTCGGTCCCTCTTGGCAAATTAAAATACCTAATGCGGTCCCTGCATCAAAAAGTTTGCCCACATCACCTCCTCGCTGCTCCAGACAGGTTTTCGTAAGCAGCAGAATTGCGAAACTGAGTAGTATTCCAACATTATGTTCAAAGGAAAATCATTTTTATAATGTTTTTTAGGAAAAACTTTGAATTTGAGAGTGTTTGAGCTTCATTTGGAACCCAACCCTCGACATAAAATGTTATCACTTTGTAAAAATCTTGCCGGGATCCTCGAGGCTGCTGTACTTGGAGCATAAATGAACAACTCAAGGTGTACCAAAAACAAGGTTGTAGTGTGGCCAGGAATTAACAAAATCACAGTTTTAATGGAGGCTTTGAAAGGCGCCTGTTCTTTTCCATATTTTTGACAGTGTGCATCATTCGGCAGGAGTGAAAGATTAGGTATGGCTAACCGGCAGAGTAATCATAGCAGTAGTAGCCTGTCACAGCGGCGCTCATCAGTTTAATTACAGAGCTGACACGAGTGGTAATCAAAATGCTGATAGCACAGTAATTGAATATCACAGCTTTTCTGTCTCCATCCATTGTTTGTGTGTTTGTGCCTATCGGAACAAATGACTGTTTAACATAATCACGGTTACATTTTACAGATAAAAAATTGAACTTGAGAATGACATGCTTTTTTGCAGCAGTTTCGCAAAGAGGCCAAAATTACTATTCTGTAAACAGCAGCTGCCCGATTCACTTAGCTATGCTACTAACTGTGGATCGCTATAGTGTTACAAACAGATTTCTTTAGTGTCGCAGTGCTTTCCAAGATGGGGATCATTTACAATAATAAATATTGGCACTATGTCAAATTCTTAGTTAAAGACAGCATATATTTGTGAATTGAGATCTAATAGCAACATAATCTAAATAAATACATAACCAAATTCCTAAAGGGACTATACAGAGTTTAAAAATGTTAAAATTCACCACAACTGCTGCTTATATTCTGCACTGTCACTCATAAAGTTGTTATTATATAGAAACTGCAGTTATGTGTAGACCTGAGGTGGCAGTACTGAGTATAAAATGACCAACTTGCATTTAGTACCTTTAATGTTTTGCTTCCTGATATTATTTTAAGTGGCAGTTACTCTTGACAGTGGGGTTCCTAATGGCTCACATGGTAATTTTGGAGGTCACAGTCTGAACAGTTTTGGAACCTGTATTGTGTAGTATTGACATTCAGATGGGTCAAATGCAGAGGACAAATTTCCCTACAGGGACAATAAAGTACACCTTCACCTTAGGTATTAACACGTTATTTTATTTGACTCGTAGACCGGCTGAGCTGTGGGCACTGGAGACGACTCGTAGACTGGCTGAGCTGCAGGCACTGGAGACGACTCGTAGACCGGCTGAGCTACGGGCACTGGAGACGACTTGTAGACTGGCTGAGCTACGGGCACTGGAGACGACTCGTAGACTGGCTGAGCTACAGGCACTGGAGACGACTCGTAGACTGGCTGAGCTACGGGCACTGGAGACGACTCGTAGACCGGCTGAGCTACGGGCACTGGAGACGACTCGTAGACTGGCTGAGCTACGGGCACTGGAGACGACTCGTAGACTGGCTGAGCTGCAGGGACTGGAGACGACTCGTAGACTGGCTGAGCTGCAGGCACTGGAGACAACTCCTGAACACGCTGAGCTGCAGGCACTGTCAGATGATGGTCGATCACTTCAAGATGCAGTTCCTGAGGAATTATCTTCCGTCACTTCAAGTTCATCAAAGGTGGAAGCGACCCAGAAGATCTCCTCAACAGCAAAGCGATGACGATTGTTAATCCCCAGCTTCCAAGAGCTCAGTGGCCCATTGGGAAGGTCCTCCGGGCAGTGCCGAGTGCAGATGGTCATATCTGGTCTGCTGAGGTCCAGGACGGCAGCAAGACTTACCTGCAGTCGGTAGCTCCACTCCAGGAACTTTAGAAACCCCTTAGAGAATTTAGGTAGTCTTTCATAATAGCTTTGCTATTCTGGGGGCGGCTGCTATAAATTCTCAGTTAAGAGTTGACCAGGTGGGAGGAGTTTATGGTTGCCAAGTAAGCGGAGCACCATATATAGGTGCTCGTCATATTTTAGAATATCATGAAAAAGTGCATTTACTTCTGTTATTCAACATAAAATGAAACTAATATATGATTTAGACTCATTACATGCAAAATGACATATATCAAGCCTTTGTTTGTTACAATTTTGATGATTATGGCTTATTTTTTTTATTTTATTTTATCTTTATTTATACAGGGAAGGCCCAATGAGAGCACAAGATTCTCTTTTTCATGAGCCCTGTTTCATTGCAAAGAACAATAATACAGTATTTACAATAAAATGTTATAAATTTCAATTAAAGCAGGTACAATTTCTTTATACAAATCTCGTACTAAGCATTTTAGATGTGATAGAGGCACTAAAGAGTTCAACTTTAAAAGTCTTTGTAGTTTGTTCCATACTGTATATGGGCAGCATAATAAGAAAAGCCTCTTTTTCCTGTGTCACTCTTTATGAGTCCATTTTTCATTACTAAACAGTCATGTGACCTAGTGTTGTATCGACTTGAGCTGTAGTTTAGTTCACATGCGAGATAATCAGGAAGCCTCCCAACAAGTCCCCTATAAATAAATAAGATACAGTGCTGCTCTCTCCGGTTTGTCAGGGAAGACAAGCCAACTTTGTCATACAGCAAACAGTTATGAGTTCTGTATTTGTCTCCAGTTCTAAATCGAATAGCAGAAGGATAGACTGCGTCGAGAGGTTTAAGAACAGAAGGTGAAGTGTGCATATAAACTGTGCCGCCACAATCAAGAACTGCTAGAAATGTAGCTTGAACAATTTCTTTTCTATAATTCAATGGAATACAGGATTTGTTTCTGTAGTAAAATGACAATTTAGATTTAAGGCTGTGGCATAGTAAGAGGAAACTCGTTTTATAGCTGTGCCATCAAATGTATGGATATGTAGAGGTTGAGCTTCTTGTCTCCCAGAAAATAACATACACTTAGTTTTGCGGGTATTAAGTGAGAGTTTAAGTTTTATTAATGATTTTTGAATTTCATCAAAATCTTCCTGAAGAAACCGAGCAGCTTGGCCAGCAGAGGGAGCACTGTTGTACACAATTGCATCATCTGCATATAAGTGAATAGAGCTATTTTTGATATTGCATCCAATAGAATTTATGAAAATTGTGAACAACAATGGACCCAATATAGAGCCCTGGGGGACTCCTTTATCTGTGATTAAAAACTCAGATTTAAAGCCATCAGCTACAACTGCTTGTGTTCTGTTTGAAAGATAGTTTGAGAACCAATTATAGGCTTTTTTATCAAATCCGATGTGTTGTAGTTGCTTTAATAGTATTTGATGATTTACAGAGTCAAAAGCCTTTGTTAAATCAATGAAAAGGGCCAAACACTCTTGTCTACTATCAAGTGCTGTATAGATGTCATTTAAAACTTTAGTTGAGACAGTGCTATGTCCTTGTCTAAAGCCAGACTGATATGGTTTAGGGACAGAATGTTTCATTAAAAAGGATCTACAGTCCATTTTTAAAATATTCAAATTAAGATTTTTAATTTGGGTTTTTTACAAGCTGAGCCATAATAATCAAAATGATAATAAATAAAGGCTACATATCTCACTTTGCATGTAATGAGTCTATCATATATTAGTTTCACAGTTTTAGCTGAATAACAGAAATAAATGCGCTTTTTCATGATATTCTAATTATATGATGAGCACCAGTAAATCATTGAGCAGTCAGTAAACAGTCAGTTAACAGTCAGTAGGGCAGTTGCAAATGTCTGCGTCTGTGACAGAGGTGGGTTAAAATAAATATTTTGACGGCTAATTAATGTTTTAGTATCGTTTCAGGTCAAATGTAATATATAAGTAGAGTTTAACATTATTTTTTACAACTTATGCTAAGTTATATTGTGTAAAATATTACATGAGTGTGTTATAGCTAGTAATCAGTTATTTCAATGTACTTTCAGATCACCAGATATTTGTGACAGACTTGTTGAACTTCTGAAAAACTTTAAAACTGCACTTTGCGTCCGACTTTACACCTTAATAAGAGTGTTGTGTGGACGAAGACTCCAGAAAAATCCTTATACAGTCCTACAACCCCTCTATTGGTCCATCGAGCCGGATACAATTACGAATATTGGTCTGTTGAGCCGGATACAATCCACAATATGCATCTTTATCTGAAGTTATTTTAAAACTAAACAAGAGGTGAACATAATGTGCAGTATGGTGTGCTTGTCACCGAGTTGTTACCTCTATTTAAAGCCTGTTTGTGTGTAGAGCAGCTGTGCTTGAGCACGCCGTGTCAGAGTTGATGTCGTGTGTCTAACAGCGCTCTCCACCTCAGCCCTGAATCAGACTGTTCAGGTGAAGGACCTCTCGCTGTCGCCGTGGAGATCTGTACTTTTAGCTTCAAGTCAATGACAGGATTCACAGGACAAACAGTTTGAGTTTTACAGTGAGTTTAGACACGTCTGATATTTCTTCAACTACATGTTAGAGGTGGGGATGAAGGGAGTATGGGCGCTTCAAAATAACAACAACAGCAAACAGACACAAAGAGGTAATTTACGGACTACTGAGCGCACCTGAATATAAGCCGTACCAACATAATCTATAAAGGAAAAAATTAATTAGGGCATTTATAGACGCCGTGCTGCAGAGCTTGGCCAATGCCGACACTTTCTGGGAACTTAATGGCTCGGTTCACTCCATACTCGGTGGTGGCCACAGCTACCATCGGCCCCTCCAACCATCACCACTCACTCACTTACTACATTCGCTAGGCTTCCTGGTATTCCTAAATGGTCTCCCATCCAAGTCCTGCCAGGCCCTTCCCTGCTTCGCTTCCAAGGTCTGACGGGATTGGGCATAGCAAAGGCGGTAGGGCCACGCCATTTAATTCTAAGCAGGTTTAATTTAACACAGAAGTGAGTTTTTGTCAAGAAAAATTTCACCAGAATAATGCAGATGAAACATTGATATCATCGTTTATCGGGATATTTTTAGAGATGATTTATCGACAGGCCTATGCACACCGTCCCGGTTTCCTGGTGTTCGAAGCTGCTCTATGTTGGGTCGGTGGTGCATCACTCGAGGCTGGCTTTTGATGAACTTAACCTGCTCTTCGTTTAATAATATTTCAGCAGTCGGAGAATAAAGTGCATTTATTTTGCACCCGAAGCCACGTTACAGCACGGGAGGGCATCCTGCTGCCCCTTCCCTGGTGTGCAGTAAACATGGCAGACAGAGGCAGAGGAAGACAGCAGAATAGGGTTTGCACCTGTCTGAGTTACTGTGCAGGTGAGTGGGGTACGTCTGAAAGGAACCGTGTGAGCTCTTGAGCATCTTCACACGCACAACTTTATGTTTAGATTTGGAGCTGTCATTGCATCTTTCTCACGGCAGAGTTCTTTCATCAGAAAGGTTTTTGGCCCCCCTCGTATTAAATGTAGGTGCATTGTTATTGATAATATGACACAATATACGGCCATAAAAATCTATAAATTAGCTGCATCATTGTATAAGTTGTAAGGTTCAAAGTGTGGGAAAAAAGTAGCGGCTTATAGTCTGGAAATCATGGTACTTCAGCTAAAGTCTTCATAAGCTCTTCCTCCAGTGGCTCCAGAGCACAGAGGTGTGCCTTGCACTGCTCGGATTAGATCTTATTAAAACAATATAATTTTGTCCTTGAGTCCCAGTAGTGACACTATTCTGCACAATCAGCAGACTGGCACTTGTCCAAACCAAGGTGAAAAAATATTATAGTATAGTATCTTTCCCCTTTCACTTCAGAATCTGGTGACATTAGTCAATCACATTGGGCAGATTATTATCATTTGAAAGCATTTAAGCAACAAGATCAATCTGGGAAATTTGTAAACCCAATCTCTGATAAGAAGTGTTCTATATCATTTTATACAAAAACGTCTTGAACAACAAGCGACTCATAAAAAAACATATATGTAATAGAGATGGCAGTAAGCTTTAGAGTTTATCTGTGCATGTCAGTGGAATCTGGCAGAGAAACCAATATCATGAGTAGAATCATTTCCCTCAAATCCCTGGGTGCCATCTTTTTCCCTGATGTGTTTTTAGACCATTATTGTTGTCAAACCACTGATTTATAGAAGCGCTTGTGTTTTTCTACTTCTCTCATTTCTCCCGGTTTTCCCCAGCAATAAAATCTTTACGTGTTATTGTTGATCTTCCAAAAATACACTTAAAGCGCTCAGTTCATCAAGTCACTAATTATTCTTCCTGTGTTTTATTGGCAGATTTATCACAGTATAAAAAAGTGCTTTCATATCAGTAGCTACACTAGTCTTCTGTTAAAAAACTTTAATACAAAAACTTTCCTGTGAATCTGTTATTTTGAGAGCTGTGGAAAAAACCTAATTAAAGTGTGTAACTCCAGTCTCCCCCAGCTCCCATTGTGAGGTAATGTATTATGGCTGCTATAAAATGAAGGACGATTATTACACTTTCCACTTTATTGAGAATGAGAAATGCAACTGCTTGGAAAAAGATGTTACACAACTTAAAACACTGGTGCTGTTTATTCAAGATTCTCACAAAAAGTGAGTTGCAATAAAACAATGAGAACCTTGAGGATTTATCAGATAATGGAATTAACGAAACCTACGCAGACATGGGGGAAAACTTAGCGGGAAACTATGCACGTAAAGAGCCCCATCCATCTGGGAATCAAACTCAGGGCCTTCTGTCTGTGAGGCGAGAGCGTGAAATACTTAAAAACTCAACAAATCACACACCCATTCAATACGTTACACTCGAAATTCAGGAGGACAGGTAGGTTTTTTGTCTTGATTTTTGGCTAATCTTTGTCATTCCTGGGACAATCTACGTGAAACAAAAAGTTCAAAGTCTGCTCTGTCAGCACGTACAGTATAAGGTCCAAATAGTTTCTCATTAAGCGTCCAAAAGTGGTGACACTATTCAGAAACATTTGCGTGATGTTGGCCAGTAGAAAGGACTTTCAGCCATAAGATTAATACAGCAGGTTTGTGAATCCAATCACTTCCAATAAATTTCAACATTTATCAAATATCTTTTTAAAGATTTATTAAAAAAACTATTTCTCTGCCATAGAGTTGTATTGGTCCCTGCCGTCCATATGAAATGAAGACAAACCTTTGGTGAGCATTTGCAGCTAATTGGATCAAAGCTCAATTTTTTTTAGGCAGACAACCATGTCTCAAAACCACAAAAAGCAAATCGATGAAATATTTTGTTTTGAAACATGTTATGTTTTGTGTGTTTGTACATCTGTAGCAGCATACCTTGTTCATCTTCTTGTTGTCTGACTTTAGCCTGCTGGGGTCGCATGTGTGAAGTCGGCTATTGACACACATGGTTTTGATCAGAGAATAGGAGTGGATGTCAGGCCTGTGGAAATGTGTGCACATTGTTCATGCGTATTTGCAAACAGATCAACGTTATTTGTCAAATAAGTCAATTAAATTTAGAGTTGAAGTTGATGGTTCACTGGTGCCACTAGGAGTGAGGCGGCTTTAATAATAAACCCAATCCATGAGACTGATTTCTCTGTTGGACTTTCACTAATGAAGAAATGTCTGCATCAGGCACATCCTGGCACTGGCTGTGTGCCGTGGAGAAGAGGGACAGCGGCAGACACAAATTGGAAGTGTTTATTTAGACGGGCCCAAAGACACAAATAAAGAGAAGGAGAGCGACCACAAGCATGTGAATACAAACAGTGGCTCTGGATATGTGAGCGTCTCTGTGCTTTCTCCAAGATTAAACAAAGCTAAAGATAATCCAAGATGAAGAGCAAGGATACTGAATGCAGGTAAACTACACAAAGAGGCAGGAATGGCACCATGGTCATGCAGTTCAAAGTATCAGAGACAATGTTTGTTCATTTCCAAACATTTCTTGCTACACTTGCAGTACCAAATGTATTACAGTACATACAAAAAATATTTACTTGCATAAGAATTCCGTTTATCTTTGGAAATTGTACAGTATGTGCACTGTAGATTGTACATTGTTGAATGTTGAACACTGCATATTTCGTTTGGCCATTTTCCACAAGTCGAAATATTTATTTTTTTCTGTCTTTTGTTTGGCTCATTCACATGCTCACTATTACAAACCGGTCCCGGAAAAAGCTGCGCAAAGTACTCCTTAGTTGTGCAGGACAAAACTTTCTGTGAACGCCTATATGACATTGTTGATATGTCATTACAATATGATGATAAACAGACTCAAATTATCAAATATAAATTGCAAGAAGAAAGAAAAGCATGTGGGGAGACAGGAAAGATAAGAGGGCAAACATCTGCTTCACACAAACACAACAGACATCTACTTAATTTATGGACTGGAAATTATATATTTATGTTTAAATCAATTACTCTGAACCACTGTGTGCCCCTGTGAACAGTGAGCAGAAAAGTTATGCCGAAGCCATTAAAAGTAATTCATGTCAGAGCTGTCAAAAAGACTGTTATATGCAAATGCCATTGAGGATGTGATTGGCTGCCTATCTACATTAACATACCGCAGTTTATTACAACATTCATTTACTCCAGTCTTAGGAAAGTTGCACAATATGGAGAAAATGCATTTAGTAACAAGTGCGTGTTATCAGAGCACAGAGGCTAATGATGATAAATGATCCTTAGGAAGAAGCTCTCATAACGTGAGTTAAATATTATTCCAGCAGTAATAATATAGATTCTTGACTACAGGCTGAAACTCATTATTCAACTTCTAATGGGTTTAGATACAGGGCTTTTGTGGCTTAATTGATGGAGGATTTACCCCAAAACTAGATTCGCCAAACAAACTTTGTAGAGGTGAATCTGTCAAGTTGAAAATTAGAAGAGAAAAGGTTCTACAAGCTTTGTCAGGGCCAATGAAATATTAACTCTCTTGGAACTTCTCATAATTTTCTACACAGTCAGAAAATAAAACTGAACTTCTAGTATAAAATATCCCAGTGGCCAGTATTTAGAGAACAGCGTGAAGTATGGTGTGTGTACCAAATGACACCCCACATGAAGAAGTCCCAGAGGCTTTGTTAGTTTATCCAAAAATAATAAAATAGGGTTCATGCATGTCAAGAGCAAGCGTCCACTGGCATTTTACCTGCAATGTCCAAAACACAAGTGAAAACAAAGCAGAAAAAATCCTCCTTTAGTATAATTTAGATAAGGAGATATTTTTATTGGACAGACAAGCACTGCACATGTCACGGGCACGAAGGGACTGGTTTTAAGTTTTTTTGTGTGTTCTATGGTGCATGTTTTTAAAGTTGATTTTGTACTAAGCAAGCTCGTTGCCCCGAGACCTCCACGTAGACGGACCCAGGATACCTAGGCACCTACTGCAAGCACCTTAAAGCACGCCCTTCTTTTAGTCCCTTTTAAAGTTTTAACCTGGTCTTTTTAATTGTTTTTATGTCGACATTTTATTTTACTCATATACATTAAATTGTATTTTTATCTTTTCAACCTCATCTCCTCATTGGCTACACCACACCATGACATTCTCCAGAAGACAAACCTGTGACACACACTCCAACACACACTTGTATAACAGGCCAAAGCTAATGAAAAAATGTTAAGGCTGTAACCCGGGGGCATCTCCTCAGTCAGGGGCAGGACGTTACAATACCCATGTTGCCCAGTATTTGCTCCCTGCTCATACGGGGAGTGGGTCAGCACTGCATGCCGCTGCAAGGCATGGAGCTGGGGAGTGGAGAAAGGGTTGAGGATGGCGTCTCCGAGTGTCCGGGAGAGGAAGGAGGCTAGAAAGCTGGACGAAGTTTGCACAAAGTGTCGGAGGCACTGTAGTAAAACTAAACTGTCAGTAAAGAATCAGGAAACAAATTTCATTCTCAACTTGTGCTCAGGAACAGCGTGTGGGCAAAAACCCAGGGGTTTCCTCAGAATTGTGCAGCAGGAGTAGCTCTTCCTGAAGCGGACACAAGCAACACACGAGACTGATTGCAACGCGTTCAAGAGACCAGGTCAGACCCTCAGACCACCACCAAGAACTCACTCAAACACTACTTACTCAGACTTCCTGTTATTCCTTCCAGGAACTAATAAGGCCCATTGATGCATAGCTTATGAGATTCATTTATGTTGATTCTGGATGTTCAGGTAGTCAGCTGATCTTATTCTGTGGGCACATGGATTTACTGAACCTAGACCTAGTTAAATCCAGGTGGACACTTTTTTATTTGGTTATGCTGACTACAGTCTTGAGGCAAATGCAACAATATGACCAAACATTATTACATTATATTACCATAAATTTCAGCCAATTAAGCGCACCTTACTGTAAGCCTCTCCAGCTAAATTTGTGGCCTTGTACACACACAGGCCACACTCAAATATAAGCCGCAGGTTTTCATAGTGCCGCACATCCTCTCAGCGTGGCCCATGGCACGGATGAGGAGGAAGAGACGCCTCATCGCGGAGATAGGTGCAGTTGCGGGCAGAGGGAGGGCAGCGGGGACGGCAGTGATAAACGGCATGCAGAAATGGCCAGTGTAGCCTACCTCAATGTGGAAGTGTAGGGATGTGACGTGTAACCCGACCACATCTCCAGCTCAGACCATTTTGAAGGCTGTGTTGTCACGTGAGCGCATAACTGTAATCAGAGTTGAAATGTGTTTACTGCTTTTTTGTTTTACTCATCATTATTATTATTTTGTGTCTTATCTTTCAGTCTGTTTGTCTGTCAATGTCTTGTCATTGTTTGGCTGATACATTCTTCTTGAAAGTAGTGGCTTATAGGTCGGAAATTACGGTATACCTTTTTTTTAATTTTTACTCAATGAATCTATTTCTTCTCAACCTCATTAAATGAAAACATAATTGCCATCACATAGTACAACACACTTGATTTATGTACTTTGTCGTATTATCAATGACCTTGCTTTTCTTTTACGGTTCATTAAATACCAGATTAGTAACCTATAAATCTGATATTTCATTTGTAAGTTAACATTGTTTAGCATTTATCATGATGTGCTCCTGTGTCACGCTGCTTTCAGTACAAAAATGAAAATTATAAAATCTTTTCAAACCTGACCCAGTCAAACCGCAGGCAGTCTAAATAAACCCTCTTTTGGGGTGACAGAGCATAAGCCATTTTATGGAGAAGCTTATCTCTACAACAAGCCTGAATCCTGCTTTTAGCTAAAAATTGACTGTAAAAGTGGCTATAAAAATACACAGATACATGTGACTAGACACACAAAGAAAATGGCAGCCCCAGAGAGACTGTCAGAGCCCGGCAGTGGAACGCGTTCAGATAAAAGATGACAATATCTAATCCTCATCCTGGGACTCGGAGCTATGTGCCGTTCAAGCAAAGAGTACGCTCAGCTTTGGTGCTCCTGGTGTCACATGCAGAAAGCGACATTACAGGCAGATAAAGATGCAAAAGTGTTCCTTGACAGTAAACACTACAGCTCTATGTCAGCACAAGAGAGAGAGAGAGACAGAAGTGAAGGAGCAGACGAGCGAAGACTTTGAGAAGAGGAGCACAGTTGGAGCTCAGAGAGAGGCTTCGGCAAGAACTTGCACAAAGCCTGCACATTATAGTTATAAATGTGGTAGCGTTGTAAAAAAAAAAAAAACTTTGTATAGTCAAAATCACATGTTAAAGAGGGTGTATAATGTCTTTTGCATGTATTTGGTAATAATCAGAAAACACATATTTATCACTATCTCACACTTTGTCGGTTCGGATTTGATCTAACAGCTGAAGCAAAAATATCCAGTGGTTTCAATTCCTGGTCCTCTGAGCCAGTTAAAATAAGCACCTCCCACTGCCCGCCTCTTTTCCCTTTCGTTGTGCAGCTGAATCAATAAAGAGTAAAACAGAAAAGAAAAATACACAGATCAAAAACACTGATACACTGATCTGGCGGCAGTGAAGCTATGACGAGTGTTTTCACCTTGCAATGAGAGGATTAAGTTTAGCAAGAGAATGAGGAATGAATGTATTTCCTGAATATTTGGGACTTCAGGAGGAGCTGTCGCTACATTAAACAATTTCTTATATTAAAAATGTCTAAAATTGCACATGATCCTGAGAACCACCTGCCAGAAGAAGCTTAAGTACCACCAATGGTACCATGGTTTGAGAACTACTGTTCTGAAGCATTTTTCTTTTTTTTTTCTTCCTTTCTTTTAAAAGTGATTTTAGTTCATCGTTCACAAGTCAAGTACAAAGATGTCTTAATGTGACTTTCTTCCTAAACAACAGAGCACTAAGGCAAGTCAGGTTGGCTACAATCAATATTCTTTGGAGCAGATTGAAACAAAATAAAAGTCCCTCTTTGACTTTTCTTGACTCACTCAATCACTGTGGTCATGGGTGATCTCAGACTAAAATAGATTTTCTCTCATAAAAGCTTTCTCTCTTGACCACGAGAACAGGCTGATTCAGGACAATCTCATGATTGAAAATGCCAATAAATGCAGAGATGTACTCCTGTATAACCTAACAATGTTGTATTACAATTTTGACAAATTTAGTTTGCCAAATGGCTTTAGAACATTCATCAACTTGGTTATGCTGTCCTATCCAAAAACAGACACACAATAGCCTTAAAGAGGACATATCACGCAAAAATGACTTTTTGAGCTTTAAACCATGTATTAACATTGTTCCCTCTTCAGAGACGTACCTGGAGTAGTATTTACTAATACATAAAACCCCATACTATCCTCCACATTTTATAACGCCCATAATCCAACATTACATTGTTTCTGAGCTGTTCTATTCTCAAAGTCTCAAAGTCCTCAATCTGTAATAAGTTGTACCTATGGGTTAGATACACAATGGAATAATATGTATTTGTAGTTTGTAGGTACATCATGTACTAAGACATAACTCTAACCCTAAACCTAACCCTTACCGTAAGCCCTAAACCTAAGGGTCTCGTGTCCTATTACATTATGTACTTACAAAGTACTAATACAAGTTATTCCATTGTGTATCTAACCCATAGGTACAAGTTACTACATATTGTTACAGAGCACATTACAATGTACTAAATGTAGTTAGGTACAATGTATCAAGGTAGTGTAAAAAAAAGTGATACCCCAGTTTCTCTACACGTCCTTCAGCATCTGCGACATGCAAAGCCCCACAGAGACAGTGTAAAGGCAGAGGAGTACCCTGAGTGCCTGATATTGTTTGCGTTGTAAACAGTGGCGCCACAGTTCCCCGCTCTCCTGTCACGTCTCATTACACTGCTGCTGTGAGGCTTGTCAGTGCTGTCGAACGGCTGTCACTACGATACAATGTCTGCACGATGACAGAGGAAAAGTACCTGATGAGTCTTGTGGTGAAGAGAAATTGTGAAATATACATTACTGTGCAGAAGTCAGACACTACATCAATGTTCAGAGAAGTGCTGTCACCATTCTAAACTTTTGACCTCGATATCATACTATATATATCAATTTTGTTATCATGGCCAAACAATGTAAGCCTCATTGCAAAATCTTAAATATTCATAAAAGATCTAATTTAGAAAAGACAACACAGCCTGGGAACCTTTGCAATGAGTTTGTAGTTTAGAGTATTACAACCAATTCACAGCTGTAGCGTCATCATTACAGATAATATTTACCATTCTTGTTTTGTTTACATTTATGATATTTTGTGCTAATGTAACTAGGGTGATGCTGCTTGCTTTCAACAAACATGATGGATTTTGCTCATTACATTTGATACATTCTTCAGGAGAGGACAGAACAAGTCAAGACACTCGGTTTGTTTGCTTGACCCGCCATTATTGTAAAGAGGGACATGTTCACATACCTAGGCAAACATAAGTAAGAAAAAAATGCCGTTAATATAATTTGGCAGCATATTCTCAATGTATTTGGATGGATTCACACCTGCAGCATTGAAGGATGGGTCAAATGCAGACGACATATTTCCCTATGGGTACAATAAAGCATACATTAAACCTTATGAGAAGTTTTTTTTTTGTTATGGGTGTAAAAAGATTTTGAAGAGCACTGTGAGTGCTGAGGAAGTCAACCCTAGAAGAGGAAAGGCTTATTCTGTGAGCAAATATCAATGCTTTTTATTGACTTTGAGAGATTTGGGCTTTGTGGTTCAACTGCTTTACCCAAGGAAGGAAAGCTTTACATAAACTGGGAGTCAGGACTAATTACTAGTGTAAATTAATAAAATGTTTGTATTAATCATGAAAGGGGAATGTTTACCCTTGAATGTGGTCACATGACGGTGACCTTTAGTCTGTCCTCTCAGTGTGTTGCTTGTCCTTCCCTCCAGAACTGTATTGATTATTTGGGATCCAATCAAGACTGCTACTCATTAAACAGAGAAGGATCGATAAAAGCAGCGATCAATAAGAGTGTGTAGGTGGAGAAGATGCTTCCCTTTCCAATTTTGATGATATTAGACTTTTATAAGGTTGGACCCGACTACCTCTATACCTAAGGCCGTGGGCAAGGCTTTACAAGGAGAGAGCTGTAAGCTTCGACTAGGTTTATGGCTGAAATCTATGTGTTCGATAGACCGGGACATTATATCCTCCTAAGACCCAGCCTATGCATTTATGTCCTCTGTAGTGGACATTGGTCTTGAGTCTGTAAGTCAGGCTGTTTACATGCAGCCTATTTGAATCCTATTGTCCTATACAGAGGACATGCAGAGCTTCCTAACATATATAACGTGTTGGGGTGGAAAGCTTGAGACTTTCCTTCAAAATGGCTGAATTTTCATCAGTCAAATTTTATGGACCCAAAGTGAATGAGATAATTAACAGCAAAATCAGATAATTAACCACATCAATCTAATTAATTCTTGTAGAGAATGGTCTTCTTTACTTTTGTAAATAAATGTGTATGTTTACCAATATTCTTACATTTAAGCCCTTTTGAAAAACATTTTCTTTCCATGTCCTTTGTAATGGACATCAGGACAAATGTGTCTTCAAGTGAAATCTAGATTTTTATGAGTAACTCATAGGTTTAGAGGAGGAAGCATCAGCTGAGGACACAGTAAACAGGTCTGGGTCTGTGCTGTCCATTAAGGGCGAAGAACTCAGGGGTTATTAAGAAAAGGGTGTGTGTTTGAGCACTTTGTGTGGTTCTGTTATCTAAAATACACCCCATTACTGCTCTGTAACACACTCACATCTCAAAACACAATGTAGCACACGGGTCAGCATCGCTTTATATAGTACATGCATTATAAAAGAAACACTAAACCATGATCATAATAGCTATAGAGGCGATTTTAACATTAAATGAAGTCTTAATGTAACTTAATTTATTATTTTAACTCTCTTAAATGATATGGATGATTATGATATTGATAACCGTCAGATTTATCACTACAGTACAATTTACTTTATCATTTATGATCAAATATTTCCTATCAAGTGGTGCCCACTACAATGTACATACCGTAAAAGATAAATAAATAAATAAATTGTA
Source organism: Gobius niger (assembly GCF_951799975.1). Classification (NCBI taxonomy): domain Eukaryota; kingdom Metazoa; phylum Chordata; class Actinopteri; order Gobiiformes; family Gobiidae; genus Gobius; species Gobius niger. Next base: position 14,848,390 of record NC_136856.1, read on the forward strand.
AAATGTTTATTTTGACCCTTTCACTCAAATTCAGTCAAAATACACAGAACGTTTTTGTCCAGTTCTCATGTGGATATGACACAATATCCATATTACTGAGATCCTCCTTCTTGACAGAGATTTTGCATTTTAAAAACTATAACATACAAATTCCTTGTTAAAGGTGCATTATGGAACTTTTTATGCAAAAAACAAAAGCATGGCATCTTTACTTTTGATCACGGTGGCCTTCAGAATTGTTTTGTTGGTTTTCTGGAAGGTTTTCTGAATAGAATGCATGCATAACAATGAAGCGGGTTCGTTGGCAGTAAAAAACCTACCAGAAACCCTACAAAACAATTCCTGGAGCTTCCTCTACAATGGAAAGTAAAGGTGCAATGCTAATCACCAAAAGGTCAAATACACATGGATAAAAAGTTCCATAATGCACCTTTAAGTTACCAAAACAAAGTATAATTTCAGCCCTGTTGCAGCTATGATCCTCCTAATACAGCCTTGTTTTAGTCTTTGTTAAGTTTGGTTTTGTTAGTTTTAATGAAACATACAGTGTAAAAAAAAATATAGTAAAAATATTGCAATGTAAATATTCAAGACCATCCATCCATTTTCTTCCGCTTTATCCGGGGCCGGGTCGCGGGGGCAGCAGTCTCAGCAGAGATGCCCAGACTTCCCGATCCACACACACCTCCTCCAGCTGTTCTGGGGTACCCCGAGGCGACACCAGGCCAGCTCGGAGACATAGTCCCACCACCGTGCCCTGGGTCTTCCACGAGGCCACATAGATATAGATATCAGAAATAAATACTTCCTTTACTGTATTGTCAATTGTGTGCCAAACAAGTAACCCATTGGCAAAAAGTGAATCTCTTTGGTTATAAAATTGTGCACAAAGATGTACGACCAAAGAATTTTACTCAATTTGATGATGATATCTGCTGGATTAGACGATGGCTCTGATAAAGTCATACCAACAGATGCACAGTATTTTGATTAAATCTTTCAGGCATGGCCAAAAGTCAGGGACATGAAAGACTGAAGATTGCAGAGCAGCTTTAATGAGCTGACATCCAAGCATTAAACATAAACACTCAAAGCTTAACGTAGTCAGACGCCAATTTGTTTCCACAGGCTGCATGCACACGTCTGCTAAATGACCACGAGTTCCAATTCATCAAAAGAAACATTATGTAAACAACCAATTGATTTTGTTTTTCACTGCAACATTATAGACATATGCAGATCATCCACTTTACGTATTACTCTATTACGCACCTCAAAACTGATGCAGTTTTTAACCAATACATTATTTCGCTGTTATCAGTGGAAAGACACACTGCTCTAGGCCTGACCTCAGCAGCACCCGGTCACACGCATTTAGTCAGCCAGTGTGAACATTTCATTAGGCCACGCAACAAATCAATGCAAATATATGGATTTCATTATCATCATTACTTTTATTACTGGCCTGCCCTTCCCATGCCAATACTATTATATTTGACTCAGTCAGCCTGCTGCATTGTCTTTATCGTGTCACAATAAGCATCTATGTGTCTGATAGAAACAAAGAAAGTCTGTATGTGCTAACATTGACATTTAACTCAGACATCATTTTTATTGTGGTATTCTGTAGGGCTGCATAATATGAGATACAAAGGCAATATTAAAGAAAAAGCCTGATTATTATGATGAAAAAATATTATTTATACTTTTTTACTAGACGTCTTTGAACAACACCGATTGTTGTTTCAATTTATCTCACTTTATTTTATATACACTTCACACATTGTACCAACCAAATTAAGTACAATGTAATGTGCTATATAACAATGTGTAATAATTTGTGCATATGGGTTAGATACACGGTAGAATAATATGTATCTGTAGTTTGGAGGTAAGACATATGTAACATATAAGATAAGACATAAGACCCGAACTCAACCCTAAACTTAAGCCCTAAGGGTCTTATGTTGTAGTACATTGTACCTCAAATGGACTAAAACACATTATTCCTTTGTGTATATAAAACATAGGTTCAAGTTATAACACATTGTTACAAAGCAGATTACACTGTACTAAATTTAGTTAGGTAACATGTATTAAGGTAGTGTAAAATAAAGTGTAACTCAACAATCTAAAGAAGCAGTCAAAGTCAACACACTAACAAAGCAAGGCCAATTCAGGAAGATGTGAACTAAAACTTTTTTAGTTAAAGGGACTTTAACATGTAAAATAAACTTTTTTATTTTGTCTATGTGGAGAAAAAAAAGTGTAATTCTTATTAAGATGTATGAGTGATTTTGTGTGGCTTGTAGTAATATTTTTATGTGTCAGCCAATATTGATGATAATTTGGTGATATTGTGCAGCCCTGGACTCTAACTAAAGCAATGGACAGTCTGTGCTGTAATTTGTGTTGTGAATTATGCCTGTTCAAGCATAATAGTCACATTGGAAGTGTGCAGTAATGATATCACAGCTATGGTCTGTGTTTGCGCAGAACAGTAGTACAAGATTTAGTTTGTGTTTTATTTCATTCATGGGTCCAGAGAGCCTGAATATTGATGAAAAGACACACAGCAGCACATGTTCAACACAAACAGAGCACAAAACTCAAGAGGCAAGACTTTTGTCATTTTTCAGTGCAGTCGTGCTTCACTGATGTAAATGGGAACACATAGCGACCATCCAAATCATCATACTGTACACTGTGTCAGTCCTTTAGATTGTAAAGTCTTAAATGATTCGTTATGATGGTTCGTTATAAAGGATTTAAAGCGATCATATAAAGCTATCATTATTACCTAAAACCTTACAGCTCCAGTGCACAGAAAAAGCTGTACAAATGCACATTTATTACCCCATTATAATTTTAAACTTTTTTCTGGCAATTACTGGAGAAAGTGAGTCCAGACTTCTCAATATGCAGACACAAAGAATGAAGAAAAGTCAATGGGTGCATATTAAATGATGTGGGGAAAAAGGAAGAAGAATAACCTCCATGGGAAATTTTAATAGAGTTTATCACACTCTGTCACACTAACTGCTTTTTAGCTTTTTAGCACAACTTCTTAGCATTAATTAGTAAGACAAGGTTCCTGACTTTAAAAATTAGATACTATTTTGTGAAACATTTCTTGAGGTATCAGTGGAAAAATAAGTAAGTAAACATTGTACTACACAATAATAGGGCTTGTTAATGAAAGCCCTATTATATTCGTGTCTGTGAAGAATTGATAAGAGTGAGACGCAAAACATCACAAAATGTACATGTTATGTAACTTTTTGTAAAGTCATTAGATCTGAAGAGTTCAAATAATGTGGGGCACATCATTACAGCAGCTACCAACTTATGTCATATAAGCTTGTAATATTAGAGAAATATAGAGGTGAAATCTCCATTGGTAATAGCTGTGTTTTTCAAGGCCATGTTGAACTGGGATGCTAAAGCGATACAGCATCATTTTATTACATTTCAATTGAAGTGATTTTGCCATGTCTATTTAATCAATTTGAGGCATCTACCTGTATCAATTCCAAAATGAAGAGCGATGATGATTTACATAATGGATATCACATAACAAATTCAAGCTAATTCAATGTGCAAACACACTCTCTCAGATAAGTGTGAGAAACTGTGGGAGCAGCTGTAAAGACGTGGATGGTGGTGTGATTACAAATCATATGCACTGCACACTGCCAATAGGCACAAAGGCAAATGTTGCCTCCGGAGTTGAACGATTTTGTAAAAATACAATTTGCAAATATTTTACATTGTGATCAGATTTGCGACTTAAGTTCAATGTATAATCAAAATTAAGTTTACAGTGTAAAGTAAATATTGATTATTAAACTAATTCCATTAATCATATGTTTTTCTAAAAGTCTAAAACTAAGGCATTAGCAAGTTTTACACATAATAAGACCCCGCGGAGGTAGATACTTGTATTATGTCATTAAATTGCAGAGATATTATATTACCTAAATAAATGCAGCCTTTGCAATTTGCTTGTTGTGACTATCTAAATAGCATTTTTTTTTAAATAAAATGTGATAAATCTTGTGGCTGTGGTTGCTAAAACATGAATTAAAACATAAGGTAGATATATTGCACATAATTAACTTACCAGGGAATGCCTCGTGGCGACTGGTGAGCGCAGCAGTGAGTGCAGTCCATGCTCTGGTTCTCCCAGTGGCTTCATCCTGTTCAAAGACAAGCATACGTTAGGCGGGCAATTCACACTAATTGCAAACTTAAAGGTTCTCTGTCAGTGTGATAATTTGGGGGAGAGATGAATTAAGTAGTAGGCAAAACCTTTTTACAACATGAACACATTTTGACAGAGAAATACTATGAATAAGCATAAGTAGCACTGCAATATTCAACACTATTACTGCATATCTGATGATTTCCTGATCTCATGCAGCTCTTGATGCTGAATTATTCTCTGTGTTTCTATGAATATAACATCCAAGCTTCATTCACTGCATTGGCTTTTACACAATCTACCAAGTGGAGCTACATTTTTGAAAGCTCGTGCACTGGGAAGGAATAGTGAGAGCATGAGTAGTCTTTGATGGGATTAACTAATCAAACATCAACCACAGAGTCAAATTCAAACAGCCTTTATATTAGTTTGAACTCTTTTAAACTGATGAACTGATATGGCCCACTCGAGCCCTTCATCTGGAATGTTTTTTTTTCCTTCTCCAACATCCTTTCTGCAATAATAGACTTCCTTTATTTCATTATCCCTCACCTTGACCCTGTAAACTGCAGCTCCCATAACAAAAGTGCTCCCCTCTCTTTAGACTTTCCCTTTTGCTGCTGATCTTGCCCGGGGGCCATAACTTTTCTCCCTTACTTCATTCTTCCTGCCTCTTTTTCCAGGACGATTCCTCTTTATTCCCTGTCACGGCTGTTTTTCCGAACCATTTCCCCCGGATCTCTGCGTTGGTGGTTTATGCTTCGCTCTTTTCTGGCCCTGTCTATCTCTCCGGGTTTCTATCGCTCACAATGTGCCCTCATATTTCATTCTGACTGGAGCTGCTCATTAACTGCTTTATCTCTTATGTCCACTCATGGGTTCCTATTCCCTTACATCTGCACTTTCTATACCTATCCCTCCACCTTCCTTCCACCCTTCGCTCCTGTTTATCTCGGGCATTTCCCATAATGCTTTTCACGTTCAAAACTCCCTCTATGAACTCCCTCCTTCTATTTCCACGCCGCATTAAGTCAGCGAGAGGTCTATAGAAAGCCATATTAACACAGAAAGCCACCAGAGAGCATCTTAAAAGTTCCCAAGATGCTGACAGTGACTGAAGGAGGTCATCTATCTCTCCTAGCCCCTCGTCTCCTCCCTCCTAAAGCAGCTAATTCAATATATGTCAAGGAACGGGGACAGGCTCGCTTCCTTTGTCAACAAATTTCATTAAAGAACATTAGCGGCGCCATCAAAGAAGCGACAGGGAGGAAATGATGGATTCAGATTAGTCTACGCGAAATGAAAGCTGTAATACACGTGAGCCACTGAGTACAATCTCCACGCGTACTTGTCCCCAGCCACTTAACAGGAAACATTTACATAACCCATTTCAATTCCCATTATTTCTCATGGAAAGCTTTTGTAAGACTTCAAAATTGTAATTGGATTTTTTCTTCCAAAGAGATTCTCACACCTATGTAACACAAGGTCCATGCTATTAAAATTCTCTACTGTGCATTGTGTGGATCTGGAGGATAGGTTGAGTTCGCATATACTGTAGCATACTACATCCTGATGAGATACCACTTAATTATTCTGTCAAAAGTTAAATAAACCAATAATGGTCCCTCAAAATTGTGGTCGAAGAATATAATTAACCAAGTGACGTGCGGAACGATCACTGCAGCGATGCACAATATCAGGAAAGCATGTACATTAGAGTTAAATAAAATATTAATCTTATTCTTTCCAGCTTTCAAGCTTTAAATACATATTATCAAACAGAAATTCAAGACTTGATGTCCTTCTTGCTTTCTCATGCTTTGAGACAATGTGGTTGGATCATCAGCAGGAGAAAAAACTGTTCAAGTGGCGGGATCTATGGGTCTTGCTAGACCGTAGCCTCCTGCCTGAGGGGAGAGGGGTGAATAGTCCGTGTCCAGAGTGAGAAGGGTCAGCTGTGATCCAACCCGCACGCCTCCGGGTCTTGGAGTTGAACAGGTCTTGGAGAGATGGAGCTCACAGCCGATCACCCTCTCAGCAGCAGCACAATGCGCTGCAGTCGATGCTTGTCCCGGTCTGTAGCGCCGGGGTACCACATGGTGATGGAGGAGGTGAGGATGGACTCCATGATGGCCGTGTAGAACTGTACCAGCATCTTGGTCGGCAGCTTAAGTTTCCTCAGCTGCCGCAGGAAGAACATCCTCTGCTGGGCTTCTTGATGAGGGAGCTGATGGTTGGCTCCCATTTGAAGTCCTGGGTGATGGAGGTGCCCAGGAAACGGAAGGAGTCCACGATGGAGATGGGGGTGGGAGAGTCTGTCAGGGCGAGGGAGGGGGTGGGGTTGCGTCTTTCCTGAAGTCCACGATTATCTCCACTGTCTTCTGGGCGTTCAGCTCCAGGTTGTTGTGGCTGCACCAGGACACTAGCCGATCCACCTCTCTCCTGTAGGTGGACTCATCACCGTCCGAGATGAGCCCGATGAGGGTGGTGTCGCCCGCAAACTTGATCAGTGTTACAGACTGGTGACTGGAAGAGCAGCAGTTTGTGTTCAGGGAGAAAAGCCAGGAGGAAAGTACACAGCCCTGAGGAATTCCAGTGTGTGTAGTCCGAGTGTCCGAGACGATCTTCCCCAGCCGCACATGCTGTCTCCGGTCCGTCAAGAAGTCAGTGATCCACCTGCAGAGGGAGTTGGCCACGCTGAGCCGGTAGAGCTTGTCTCGTAGAAGTCCAGGGAGGATGGTGTTAAAGGCAGAGCTGAAGTCCACAAACAGGATCTTGGCGTAGACTCCTGTGAAGTCCAGATGCTCCAGGATGAAGTGGCGGGCCAGATTGACTGCGTCGTCCACAGACTACAGGCTCTGTAGGCGAACTGCAGCAGGTCCAGGAGGGGGGTGGTGATGTCCTTGAGGTGTGGCAGGACCAAATGAGTGAGGGAGATGTTTTATAATGAACACAACACAACACAGTCCTACATGGACAACAGTGTAACAGTGATCAAATGTGTGAAAGATTAATATATGATCAACAGCAGGTGTTTTATGCTTGTATTGGCGCTTTGATAAACTCGGTAGCACAGGCTTGAAAAGCGCAATACAAGTGTAAGCCATTATTATTATTACTATTATCATTATTATTATTACTCATAGCAAGCAAATACATGTCTATCTGTTAACAAAAAAACTAAGTTAGATCATGGTATATCACATACAAAGCTTATAATACATTCCCTTGTTTAAATGTTGTGCCTTCATTTTGCCATGTGGTGTTCGTATGATGTGCCCATACACAACAGTGAGAGTAAATTCTAGTCTAGTGTAACAGAAACACACACACCTGTTCCCTGATGTGCAACTTTTGTGTGTCTTCCCTCCCTCTGTTCTCTCAGACACTGACAGGCCGCAGTGATGGAGTGTATGCCTCATTATGGATCACGATAATAGGATTTCAGCTGATGGATGCAGGGATTCTTGACTGGAAAAAGTAATATGAAAGAAAATACCAGTGAATAAATGAAGTATGGTTGTACGCAGACTCAGATCAGAGAGCAGGAATGCCTTCTGATGTGTTTAATTCATGCATGTGACATTTGACTTGTGTAGGAGGTGATTTGAATATTGCCTAGTGCCTTAACCTTTGATTGTGCGCCATATGTGATATATTACAATGTAATAGGGTTCTGTATGGCTGTATAGTCTGCAAGAACATCCCAAGTTAGAGAATTTAGTTAGACTGACTTAAAATTCAGCATGACCTTAACATACAAATTCATCTGACCACTTACCTGACATGAAAAGTGAGTGGGGTACTTGCCTCTGGGCTGACTGGTGCACCTGCTTCCAATCCAACAATAATAGTGCAGTATATACGTGGAGGAAATAAGGTCTACCAGATCATAACTGGGTGAATCTGTTGGGGAGGAGACGAGAAACTCAATGTGAGCTTGCAGCTATACCTGTCCTTACATTCCTATTATATTGAAAATCTTTAAAAAAAAAAAAAAAAAAGGTCTCTCAAATTGCTCCCTCATTTTAGTATGGGTGCGAATTGTTTATTGTGGGCCAACGTTAGCCCGCTGCTAACTGTAGTCCCATGCTAAAACGCTCATCTAATCCCAATAAAATGTGAAATGTACGTCCGTGTATCGTACGTCAATGTCCGCCAGTCATTATCATGCGCTACGTATCTGCACCATAGAAATATATACAGATCTGCACTACTGTGGTTTGTACACGAGGTCATAGCAGATAGCTTGTAAGTTAGACACATGACAACAAAGGTTTTTTTATTTATTTATGTTTTATTCTTTATTTTATTTTTATTTATTGTTTTTGTGTTCAAGTGTTTTAATGTGAACAATAACTCCAGTATTTCAACTTTTAAAATCTCCATTAGTTTACAATTTCTGCTAATCCCATAATGCTTAGCGATATGACATCGCATTCCGAACTTTTGTTTTTTTGTTTTTTTGAACAAAATGACAACAAAGGTATATCTACTCCACGCTACTGCTGCTAATTGCAGTTTTAATTTAATTGCAATTACCGTGGTGAGTATTCAGCCTGTTTGGTTCTGTTTACTGATTGAGAAAAATCATGCATTCGAAACGGTTCTTGCAGCTAGCCAAAATGTTATCAATCTCGGTTTTTTTTCGAGGTTATTTTGCCGTTGTAATCACGTGTTTAATACTGTATATTTTTCTGTGTTTAATTATTAGAGAAATAATTTTCATATTTTTAAATGTTTTAATAATTTCTGTGAAGTATGAAACTGTATGCTATTCATGTAATGCATTAGCTTACCTGGAAAAACACAGCCATTTTTTCATTCAGTTAATTCAGTTAAATCTTTTTTGGCAACGTGGGCCTACAGTCTAGTCTAGGACCAATTAGGTGCAGGATTAACAAATAAAATGGCAATCCATGGTTTGCTGCCATAGACATAAACCATCCATGCTGCTCACATTGATGAGGGTAATTTGAAGAATTGAACACACGTTGTTTTGTTTCGTTTTTGTAGGAGGCGGATGGACAACAAAATGTTGGGACGACATGCAAACCCTGGAGGTATATTTTCTAAACCTCCTTCTTAGATCATAAACCCATCTATAAAAGAGATCAAACAGAAGAAGGTTTAATATATATATTCTGAACTCGAGCATAGTAGGAGCCTGCATTTATAACTAGGTTTTTGGTCTCTGGTGTTTTTTCTTAGAAAACAAAACACACAGCTCTCTCCACTGTGGTTTTATTTTTTATTCACACCATGATACTCAATTACATGCTCAGTGAATTTTCAACGCCATGTCAAAGGGATTTCTACCTGCTTTAACTGTCTTAGTGGGAATGATCCTCTGATATTTTAGTTTGACCTCATTCCACTCCCAAACAGTGCACCATTTCATAAGCCTCAGACACTCTTTTTCACATTCCTTTTAGCATTTCATTTGTTCTATGTACAATATGTATTGTTTAGCACCTTGCTGAAATGCCAATTTGTAGAGTGAAATATTGTATGTTTTTCATGCCATTTTAACTTACAAATGAACAAGGGAAATTACCACATCTTTGTTTTGTGTTTTCTTTTCAAAGATTTGTGATGCTGATAGGCTGCCAACCTGGCAACTCTAACTGACTGTGTTTCCTTTGCATTGGTGCCATCGTTCATTTGTTATAAAGAGAGAGGAGGATGGAGGAGGAAGATATCAACAGATGGTGGCTGAGCTAATGAAAGGTGGGCATTAGATTCTCTTTCAGTTTTTATTGTCACGTGTGCGGAAAATGACTACAAACAGTAATTTGTAGTATCTGCAAATTACTGTTTCGTCTAAATTTTTGACTGAAAAGACAATCATCTTTGTGCCTCAACATTAATAAGCCTCCTCTACCATTTAAAACACTGAACTCTTGTCTAATTTGACTATTCTAGCACCTTTGGAGCCAAAAAAACTCCCATTGGCACAAGGCAGGAAGCCTGTCTCAAATAATTCAAGCTACATCAACTGCATGGATAAGTGGTCCAGTTGAGACACATCCTGGACCCTGAAGCAAACACTCCAGAGAGTTAAGTCGGGCAGCTGGCCACTTAAATGGGGATGGCTAAAACAAAGAAGCTGGGAAAGTTATAATTTACAGCCATAGAATTTATTCTGATTTACACATAGAAAGATGTTGTGTTTACATATTTTGTCTTTCAATATTTTGAATATGATACAGGAATTTCATATGATATACATACTACAGACCACTGTCTCAAAGTTGGTTTCTTTTAGTTTTTGGACATATTGAACTCTCCTTATGGCACAGAGCCACACGTATGCAGCACTTATACTGCATTTATCAAAACTTGCATCTGTCAGAATTGGCTTCTGTCACACATCGATGTCACAGCACAAGTTTGGAAAGTGCGCATAAAACTGTCTGCGAAGTTGAAAGATAATATAATGCACCAGTGGTTTTATAGCTGCTCTCTCTGGATGCAGTCGGCAATTAGCTTTCACAGCAGCATTTTCTTTGGAGAAAACCTTGATAAGGGTAATCTATTTCCTCCTACTCTGAAGCAGCCATGAACCCAGAGCTGTGGTCCCTTACACTTTCCTCCTTTCTCCGTTCAAAGAAAATAGCCCTGAATCTTATCAAATGAACCCTTTCCAAGCCTCTGTTCTCAGGTGTTTAAATCTTTAGTGTAGTCCAATTACAAAAACAAGAATAATATAATACTAATTTGCCAACGGGGTCAAAGCTTTACAACAAGCTGTGTGTTAAAATCTGTTTGTTTTAAAGCAGATATGAGGCGGTGGTAATAGCAATGCGTTTTGTGAACTTCCCTGACCTATGAAGGTTCTTGTAGGAGTTGCCCCAGCCAATGCCTGTTACTGTGGTGCATTGCAGTGCATCTCTCCTCTTATGGTGTCCTTTAGAAAAGTACACTGTTGTAAAAAGATAGCCCCTCTGTGACATTGCTTGCTTTAGGACTAAACACTGTGGTGTCCTTTGCCCATGTTAAACATTTCACCTCAAAGTTCATACTCCTGCCTTGTCTCAGTCTGCAGCAGAGGAAGAAGAGTGCAGAGTAGTTTTATAGCTCTGGGAATGTGTTCTACATGTCTGCACTGTGCTATTAAGGCAGCTCGTACTAAATAGTCCTTAGCAATTTCATTAGCTCTACTGTCCTTGGCCATAACCTCTCCGTCTGCTGCTTTTGTGTCTCGCATAGCTTTGTGGAAAAGGATGATGTCACAGTCTGAACATTTGGTGAAACTTGTCTAGCACTTTATATTCATTTATATTTTTATAGACTCGCGCTCAGCTATTTATATTTCTCACCATTTTACAGACAGAAATGTCATCGAGTACACCACAACCTCAAGTGTCATCAAGTTCGTCTGGATTGTGGATTCACTGTGAATGTAAACGTTGTGAGCAATTGGTGATAACTAACATCTTCTTATGTCACAAAGCAGTTGGTTGCAACAAGTCGGTGACAAGTGTTCTCTGTCTGCATGTGCCTTCACTGTCCAAAGGCATGCATTGACCAAGTGTATGTTTTCAGTAAATGAATGGAGACCTTAAAGGGATATTTCAGGATTTTTGACATAGGGCCTCATTTCCTAGTTTTCCAGAGTGTTGCTGATTTCTGGAGATTTTTTGTGTGTAATTCATGCAGTTCTGATATTTGAAGAGTTTCGTGGCGCTAGGCTAGTGCTATGCTAGTGCTAGGCTAGCTACGATATCAGCTAACCTGCATTAAAAACAGTGTGACCCGCTCCACAGTGCACCTGAGGGAAATCACTTGTAACACCAGACTAACCATATAAATGTCTGTGTCCATAGAATATTTTTTGGAATATAACTGACCTTGACCATGAATGATCGCATTTTGAGGGACTATTTTCTAGCAGATCACTCCGCCGCTTCGTAGCTTATACAACCACGAAGCTGATGCTGTTCAAATATAAGTTATTTTAAATGCAAAATGGTTAAGATTATTCTATCAACACAGACATTTATATGGTTAGTCTGGCGTTATAAGTGATTTGCCTCAGATGCACTGTGGAGTGGGTCAGACTGTTTCTAGTGCAGGGTAGCTGATATCATAGAAATGCACTAGCCTAGCACTAGCCTAGCGCCATGTAACTCTTCAAACATAAGAACTGCACGAAATAGAAAAAAATATCTCCAGAAATCAGCAACACTCTGGATAACTAGGAAATAAGGCCCTATGTCAAAAATCCTGAAATATCCCTTTAATGTTTATAGTGACCTATATTTGGTGGAATAGGCTATAGCCACTCACAAACAGGTGGCTCACACCAAGAACGTCCTAGGTTCGGTTCCCATACTGGGTGGGTCTTTATGCGTTGAGTTTGCATGCTCCCCATTTGTCTCAGCGTTTTTTCTTCAGGCACTGCAGTTTCTCCCATGAACCCAAAACTAGTTATGACCAAACCTTGCTCAAGGACAGATCCATTGACGGGTCAAATGGAAATGACAGTTTTCCCCTCTGGAGAAAAAAGTACGCCTAACCTTGATACAATTGTACAGTAAGTTACACATATCATCCATCTGATTGAAAAAATTAACTCCTTAGATAAGCGACACATATTTATAATTTTATCCCATTTGGAGATTTCACGGTCTGTGTTGAACAAAAGATGCAGAATTCGATTTTTTTTCTTGTGCCTCCGGGTGCAGTGAACAGAATGTGGAAGTGCTTTATTTTCGCAGATAGGGCATAGAGACAGTCTGCTTAGATAACATCGTAGAGAGCCTGATATGCTTTAGATTGTGGTCCATTTGCAGTCAGTCACCAGGCGCTCTGTCTGCAGACCTGTTCGAGTGGCTCTCAAGTTTTTATGCTCATGTTAAGTGAAACATGTAGAAGTGGTCTTTCACAGTCTACTGCTCAATTTAAAACACTTTGCTTTGTACACCACAACTGCCCAACTTCCCTTCCTGTCATCTGTTTTCTTTCACCATCTGTTCTGGCAACAACAATGCCACATTTGCTACTTCTTCTCGGCTTCGTTTCATAGATTTTGATGGTTATTATTTCAAATTGGATCCCCTAAAGCAGCTTTTATCTTCCATCTCCAAAAGCCCCCCTCTGTGTGGATGCTAAAGGAGCTGTAGGAGAATATCTCTGTGAAGTGAGCCTGTTTTTGGAGCCTTTGAATTCAAAGTGCAGCGTGTCTCTTAACAACACAGTAATAATGGCCAACAACGAAGGGTGTGTGAATGAAATACGCCTTTCAGCCAACAAGAGTCAACAATCACAACTGCTCACAGCACACCAGGGATGTTTCGCTTCACTTTAAGTCTATACCAAAAACTGCAGTGCTTGCATGTGTCTGAAGTCCAACTGCTTTATAGAAAAAAATCTGTCTGTGTTAATTTAAGTTAAATATTTGACAGCAGCTTCTCTACTTGAAAAAGAGTTCCAACTTCAACAGTATAAATCGATTGTAAATGTCAAATCCACCATTTAGCACCAAGATGAAAAAACTATTAACGTACCGCATATCAAATATTTCCAAAGTGCTCTTAAATGTCAGCATCAAATGTCTCGTGCTGCTGCTGCTCGGTGAATGATTGTGGTTTATTGGACTTTTTAATTTCCCTCCTTAAATGGCACTGCTTAATGAGCATACAATGCCCAAGTACTTTTCTATGTAGTGCAACACACGATATGTCCAGGTACAAACCCTATATTTTCTATACTTTAGGAGGGGAGTTTTTTTTTAAATTCATCTGCCATACGCTGAAAAATAACTATTTCTTCACCCCCAGAGGCGTTTGCTCACCAATGATAGACTGAATCGTAATTTGCAGGAGACATTCGCCCTCTGCATGTTAATGTCCGTATATCTAATGCGCAGGTATAATGCAAACTCAGTTTTTTTCCGATGCAGTCAGTAAATAAAATGATCCGGCTTCTCCTGTAAGGCAGTTTCAGGACCTTGGACAGCTCACCCACCTGCAGTAATCATATATTTTATTTAGCATTTGAAACCTGTTTTTGAAAAGTGTAGCCTCGATAATAGGTCATTTTGTTAAACCCAGTATTGGTGTGAACGCTTCTCAACTCTTACTTATTTCCTTTTCAGGGAGTTTGCGAGATGAAAATGATCTGTGGGTTCGCCAAGGAAATAGCCAGTTAGTCGCAAAATTCCCCAGCCCGGGTAATGACGCCAATGTCTTCTTGCTCTGAAGGAGAAATTCAACCCCCCCATGTTGTTTTGTAAATGTATTCTGACTTAACAGGATGTGATTGAGGCATGGTTTTACTGCAAGATACAGTGTTTTGCAAAACGTTATACATTTTCATCTTTTAAAGTATGAGAAAAATCAACAACAAATAGGTTATTCCACTTTGTAATCGCGTGTATATATACATTCATTTGAGCGTGTATGCTCCAAACACCAGTGAAACGGTTTCCATTTTTAGGAGTGGACTAATTGTGTCTTCTCACGGCTACACTGGGGACGCTCGAACGACTGGAAGCGTAATGTGGGAGAATTTATAGGAAAATAAATACAAAACTTTTGGGTTGCTATAGTCCTTTGTCCCATGCCAGTTTGGCTCACCAGAGACACCAACAGCTTCTGTGAAAAGCAGATGTTAACGACAGGGCAAGTGCAAAAAGGAGATAAAAAGAAATGAATAAAAAGTTAAGACAATGGAAATTAAATCTGGTATGTGGTGTCTTTTTGACAAGTGACTATGCTAGATTCGTCGAGCGCAGTAGGCGAAGGTGAAGCCACTTTAATAACAATCCATTACAGCTCTGTATTCACGCTCCCCCTCCTCTAGTCTAATTAATAGGGTGGACACGAGCGTGAATAATTCCCCGAACAGGAAAGCTAAATGAATATTGTGTTTGCGCACCCCGAACAGCGCTTTGACACGGCTTCCATAAATCCTTCCGTGCGCTCTGGAGTGAGTACAAAAAAAAAAAAAAAAAGTCGCCGTGCTGAAAATCAATGACACGCTACAGAGAGAAAGAGAAGCGGGATAGAGTGATGGAGTGAGAGAGAGAGAGAAAGAAAAGGGGGCGGTGTCTGGTGATCGGAGAGGAGGAGAGAGAGCTCCCGGTACGCGCGTCTTGTGAGGCAGCAGCGAGCAGTCAAGTCTGTCAGTCCGGTGCGAGCGGTGTGTTCCCGGGGCCGTGGACTTACTTTCCCCGGGAGTCGGAATAGGACGCGAAACATCTCCAGGTAGGACGGCGCTCGATGCTCACTGATAGCGACGGTGTGGTGCGTAAAAAAAAAAGTCTTAAATTTGGTACAAGTCGGTTATGGCATGGTCTGCGCGTGCGAGCACAAAAGAACGACGCGCTTTGGGGATGCGCGGCAATTTTAATTGGCGCGTACCCGGTGTGCTTATCATTCGAGGTGGCCCATCTGCCACGGTGACAACTCTCTTGTGTCTATAATCCGATTACAAAATGGATCAGCAATTTGATAAAACGAGTACTCTCCTAACTCGCACGGTGCGAACAGAAGCATGCGCCGCTCGAATTTCCATATTTTTTCTGCCACGTTTAGCACGCCAATTTGACTTTACGGACTCTCCTCTGACTTTTTGCACGTCTCCCTCTGTCTCTCCCTCCCTCTCTCTCTCTCTCTCTCTCTCCCTCCCTCTCTCCCTCCCTCTCCCTCTCTCTCTCTCCAGGATGAAGCTTGTCTTTCTCCTACCCGCCGTGGCTCTCTTACTGAGCACGGAAACGCCGGTCTCCGCTAACAACAACAACAACAACGACAAATGGCTGAGCACCGTGGCTCAGTACAACAAGGACAGATCCTGGAACCGTTTCAGAGACGTGAGTTTGACTGTACAGGGGGGCACACAGACATGGCAAAAGGAGACACCAAAAATAGCCACTGCTGTGTCTATGTGTGTGTGTGTGCGTGTGTGCGTGTGGCAAGTAGTGCAATTTGCCCTTTACGTACCCTGATTAGCCGGAAGGCATGCTCCACACAGCAGATTCGCCTGTGAGTTGAAAAGAAAATCAGAGGAAAGTATAAAAGGTACTTAAGCAGCGTTTGATGGGGGATTTCTTCCAGCAGAATACTTACAGCCAACTTCACTGTCTATCCATCTTTCTCAAACTGACTGACACAGCAGCTAAAGTAAGCATTATAGAGAAGTCAATACAGTCATCTCTTCCCAGCTTTAGGCATTAGCTGAATATGGATTTTTATTTTTTATTGTTAGGCCCTTTGGACATCTTTCATCTTCAAGTTTGTTAGAGTTATGGCGACCCAGCATTGCTTCACACTCTACGCATTTAAAATATGTTGCCATCTCATTTTTATAGATGTGACATGCACATAATTGGCCTCCACAAGTCAGCTCTGTCAAATTCAATATTTTCTTTCAGCCTAATAGGAATTTGAACCCTTCTGATGCAGAGTGAATACACATTTCCCATCGTTCAGGTGCAATCACTTTTTATCATGTCGCTCACTGAACGGGAGCACTATCAAAGATGTATTCCCAGCAGTGTAAGTGTATTTCTATTGACATCAGATATTCTTCTTCCCGTTGTTTTTTTAAAAGGTTCCAGTGCGCAGTGGGCTTCCTTTGGCCTTATTAGTGCAGGTCTTTCCTATGTGGTATTACGGAGCCATGGTGTGAGGCCAGCAGATATTAGTCATGTTCCTGTACTCTGTGATAAGGCTGTATACCTGCAGTAGTCGTGTGTGTGTGTGTCTGTGTGTGTGTGTGTGTGCGTGTGCGTGTGTGAGAGAGAGAGAGAGACGCTGCCCACCATCCAATCACCATCTATTTCCAATTCATTAGGGACTGTGTCAGTGGAGGAGGGGACGGAGGTAGGAAGAGGAGTGCAATGTGGGATGGGCAAAGCATAGGGAAAGGAGAGTGATATTTACCTGTGATGTGATTGGTTGTGTACACAGAAATGGCTTTCATCTTGGCGAACCATTTCAGCAATGGTTATTCAAAACTTTCATGTCATGTAATCTGAAAATGTCCGGTTTTTAGTGTGTAGGCCTGATTGTTTCATATTTGATTTCTTGCATTTTTCTCATTTGACTTTCACTTGTGTTGGCTGAACATTGGCACCGGCTTGTGACATGTTGTCAAACAGAGTTATAGTCCATTGTGGCCTATAGAAGTTGGTATCTCCTGATTTTATGTGTTTACTGCCAATATTCTGAATGAAATGGAAGAGACTGAAATGGTGTATTATGGTGATGTAGCTTGTGTAGCTTTCACGATAAAGCGACTATTGTGTTTCATTTGATTATTGGGGCAAAAGAACGACATCTGATCAAATCCACCAATTTACGTGGGTATTAACTTTGTTTTAACCACTGCAGACAAAACAACGGAACAGGAGGACGACACCGAATTGGACTGGGCGATCTAACAGTATAAAATTTGATTCTGTGACAATTTTGACAATTTGATTGAATCGTGGGATTGTGAGTGTGTGTTTTCTGTTTGACACAGGTCCAGACACAGACACATGGCATGGGGGCTGAGTGGTTAGCACTATTGCCTTAAGACGGTCCCGGGTTAAATTTCTAGACCATGCGGGCGTTTCTGTTTTCAATTTGCTTGTTTCTCCACATATTTGGATGGGTGCTGCGCCATCAACCAAAAACATGCAATCAATCCTCCTGTCAGGTGATTGATTCTGACCATTAGCCGGGCTCTAGATCTGGAGTTAGGTCCCCAGGCGCTGCACGCAGCTGCCCACTGCTTCTTACGGGTTGGACCAGCGGCACTGAAGGATGGGTCAAATGCATGCACTCTTCTCATTGGTCAGCCTCGTTCATGCCCTGAGTGAATTTCAAGAGAATTTAACCAGTCACAGTGGCGTGTTAACAAGAAGCAGAACAGAACATATAGTGTACAAGAGTTGCAATAAAATTGAAATTGCCATCAAGGCCGTAAGAAAATCACAATGTAATTTTTTGCCAAATCGCCCTTCCCGAGTCCAAATATTTATGGGTTTTACTGTCCAACATTCCAGTTCGACTCTGCTTTGGCTTTAACCTCTCGGCTTTTCATGTCTCTACCACGTGTCACATAACGTACTTTTTCACCTCCACATCTCTGCCTGTCTCCTCTGTCTCGCTGTGTCTGTGATGCTGAGATTGACCCGGTGCTTTGTCAGCTGTAGCCCACCCTCCCCCCGTTTCCTCCTCATCCTACTGGCCCCCTCGCGCCTCAGTCTCTCCTCTGTCTGCCATGTTTCTCCCTGGATCCCTGTTGATGAGCCTCTTGCTTGCTCCTGCATTATGCATGAGTGTCCATTCATTGGCAGGGGAGATGTATTTTAATAGTTAAACTTTTGGTGGGTTTTATACAGAAAATTGGAAAAGGGGAGTAGAATCATAATTTTCACATTTTCACAAACCATCCAATGCATTTTTAAAGCAAGTGTAAAAAGTAGCAAGAAAAATGTGTTTAAATTGTTGGCTTTGATTTGAAAAGTCTGCTCGCTGTGGGTTGTTTGGTAGTCTATATTTATAGTAAACTATCTTGCTTTTCTTTGAATCTGCTTAAATCCCTTTTTGTTTAGGGTACATTTATGTGGAAACTACTAATTTACATACACTTTACTGAAAACTTGTGTTTTCTTTATTTGTATGCAAATTGACAGCCTCTGGAGTACTAGCTAATGTATATGTTTGCCTGCAGAGCTCTGTGATGGTTGCTTGTGTTTGAGTCATAGTAACTTTGAAGTGGCACAAGGCTGGCTTGTGTTGCTGGCCACATCAAAGTGCATTATGCCCCTGACAACAGTGAGCCTGTGTAGTCTAAAGCAACAGGAGAGGGAATCACATGCCTTTGATAACAAATGAAGTCATGACAATATTCAGGACTGGAGCTAGTGCTCTGCAATATTGGCATGAGGCTTGATATAGGCTAGACTTTCTTTAGTCAGTCTGCCTTTTCTTACAAACGTCCACAACCTGATTACCCACTGAACTTAAGACCATGTCTGAGTTTGTAATATTCAATTATAGGCTGAAAACACACCAAAGATGTACCCATTTATAAATAGCACTGAGTTTGTGTGTGTGACTTTGTCTTGTGCTGTATGTGTATGTGTGTGCTGTTTGTGTAGAAAGGCCCAAACAGGGACAACAATTGAAAATTAGCTGTGGCTATGATGATCGCTACAGTATATACATTGCATCACATGCAAACCATTGCTATTAACCATCATAACCAAGAGTCAGTTGATCTGAGCAGCACGGTGGCACAGCAGTTAGTGGGGCCCTTCTGTGTGGAGTTTGCATTTTCTCTTCATGTCTGCGTAGGTTTCCTCCAGGCACCCTGGTTTCCCCTACCACTAAAAACATGTGCAATAGACCAGGATGAATGAGAGTATGTTTGAAAGCGAGAGTGTTGGACAATGGATGGAAATTAGCTCAAGGCTACAATCCGGTGTGGTTTGTTTACATGCATGGATCTTGTGCATGTTCATGTTAATTAAAAATTAAAGCAGTTGATATTTCGGCAGACAGAATGAATTAGGTCTGGGCTCATTCTACAAATTAGGACATGGCTGGAGCATGTAGGAGATAGAAAACCCCTTGATATACAATGTGCCGTTTGCAAAGGACAACTCTCCTTTTCACAAACTGCAAGAACTTTTAAGGATGTATTGTGGTATTGGTTAGAATGTGTAATTTTTGTGTGTACACCAGTTCGTGCGTTTGTTGCACATCAGAGTTAGTCTTCCCTACTTCAAAAAGGACACAATTCAAAGATTCTTGACCATTATGCTGAGAATATCCTCTAACTGTGCTGAAATACACACTGTTTTACATAATCAGATAATGATTTATAGCTATGCTTTAATGACAGAGCATTTTTATCTCTCTGCTTATCCTCTGGAGCATTTAGCTTTTTATAAACCTTGGCTCCATTTCTCCTCTTGTTTCTTATCTCTTCTCGTCTGCTCACTTCTCCAATATTTCCTGTCAAAATGAGTGCGCACGGAGCTGCCATTGCTATCATCCAGACTCACTTTTATTCTCAAGAGGTGCAAAAGTTGTTTTCAGTCATTGCGAGTCTCTTTTGTTTGTTTGTGCCAAAGTAAGATGCCTTTCTCACAAGTCCCCTTTCCTTTCACTTATGCCCATCTTTTCTCTGTTCTCTCTGATTTCCACTCGTCCTCAAATGGTGCCAAAAGCTGTTTACTGAAATCTTGATTTTTAAGGCGTACTGGATACTCTCGTGTGTTGGGGTGTCGCCTTAAGAGCTCTTCATTTGTATGTGTTATTGTAGCTGGCTTGTGTTTCTGTCTTGGCTCTGTCTCAAAGTGAGAATTAAGTGTTGTCATCTTTTATCTGTCGTATTCTCTACTGCTGCCCGTCTCGGCACCCCGCAGTCTCCCCTTATCAAACCAGGGGGGGGCCGTCTCTGTGCAATTGCATGTGTGCATAAAAACATATGCTGTGTTTTCAAAGAGTGGAAACATCTGCCATGCATTTGGTAGGTCAGCAAGAGTCTAATACATTTTATCTGCTTTGCATAAATGGAGTAAAGGTTTGTGCTGACTGTGCACAGATCTATTTTCGCCATACCTTCACACCTGGGAGCCTCTCTGTATTTGAATAGTAAGGTTGTCTTGACCTGTATGTTAAGGCTCTACAATGTGTGGAATGAAATGTACTGCATTACCAGCATATGCTAAATCTGTGCATGTTAATGACACTATATAATTGGATGGATGCAATATCAATTTCACACAAATTTCAACACAAAATGAGGAAATGACAAAGACTCTCAAACACTCTAATATTGCAGTAGGGATTTTTTCAAATATTGTCAACAGGTTGATTGAGTCTTCTTCTCACTCTAATTGAAATAGTGGGGTGAACAAAAATACATTTGATTAGCAAGAAGTGTTTTTTTAGTAAATTGGATTTCTTTTTTTAGCGCTGTAATTTCTGTTTTGTTCTTGTTCTGTTTTACTTTGTTAAAAAATCTTGGGGAAAAAAGGATAAAAAACAATAGTAAATTAGGTGCTTTTATGGCAGCCCTGCATTTAAATTGGCCTCCAGCTGTATGTTAGCCAGGCTTACATTTTCCTAAAAGAGCGAGAAGAAACCTCGGAAGATGGAAGTGAAACATAATCAACCCAGTCCAGTTGATACCAGCTAATTTGAACTGAATACTTTTAAAGTCAAAATATAAACTTTTCATACTCTCACTATAGTGAAGATTTATTGTGTTTTTTTATTGTGCGTCCTGTGTGTATCCAGAGGGGTTATGAATCAGCTAGAAGAGGAATGGGCTTAAAGGGGGGGTATTATGCAAAATCGACTTTTTCAAGCTTTACATCATGTTATTAAGTCATTCCCTCATTAAAAACATGCCTGAAGTGTTGCCTTAGCACATTCACGTATTTTCGAGTAATCTGTAAAAACTCCGATGGCAGCCATTTTAGGGATAAAACGCCTGATTCCTTCAGGAAACGCCCTCGACCTCCAGGATACGCCTCCAACCTTTCGTCACCAGCCGAGTAACCAACCACTGCTCCTCAGCAGAACCCCCTCGCAGTGTCTAGCCCTAAGATGTAAACAGAGTCATCATGGAGGATTAGCTTCATGTGTTGTGAACCGGAGCCACAGAAGACTTTTACAAAGACACACATCAGTGTTTCTGTTACCGAAACACCCAGAATTAAAACCGGTGACAAGAACACTTAGTTCAGTGTCTGGTTCTGCGCTGGGCCTTGATGATGCACAGAGCCTCCGGAGAAAGCTAATGCTAAGCTAAACCTCGAGTCATCACGTGAAAACGAGAAATATGCACAAATAAAGTCAATAAAACCACCACACACATAAAGAACCGTCTAACAATGATCACACACGGAGCCAGGCTTGTTGATTTGGAAGTTTATTGCTCACATTTCATCTACAATGGGTCATAGCCGAGTGGCTTTCTCCCGGAGCTAACAAGCTAGCCGCGACAAGCTAACGGGAAAATTCACTGAATACAAGCAGCATATTATGCATTGAAAACGTCACTAAAACAGGCAACTGCTTGAAGCAGCCTTTATGACGATCACACACGGAGCCTGGCTTGTTGATTTTGTAGTTTATTGCTCACATTTCATCTACAGTGAGTCGTAGCCGAGTGGTTTTCTCCCGGAGCTAAGGCACTATTAGCCACGACAAGCTAACAACCTTCACCTTCACAACATTCATTGAAAACAGGCAGCATATTATGCACAAATAACGTCAATAAAGCAGGCAACTACTTGAAGCAGCCTTTACGATGATCACACAATGAGCCTGGCTTTACACATTTGTGGTTTATTGCAGACTTTTCATCAACAATGAGCTGTAGTCGATTAGAACAAGCTAACGGGTAACCTCGAAAAACCACTGTCCACCTGCACAGATAATGTCCGTCTTTGAATCGTATGGGCTCCTGCAGATCCTGGTGTCGTCCATGGGGGTATAGTTAGAAATCCATAGGGCATGGCAGATGCAAAGAGATAGCCTCCAAACAGCAGTTATTTTTCAGGCAAGAGCCCCTTCCAAGCGTCCGGTGTGGAAGGTTCGTCTCCAAATAATATCCTGTGTGGCCATTGTTCACAAAGTGATAAACAGTAGCTCCTTTCCAACAATAAAAATTAAAATGCACCGATCGTAGTTTCAATACAGTTGAGACAACGAGCGCAGTGTTGTGATGCCACAGACAGCGTGTGGAGGGGGCGTGTCGGAAAGGGTCAGAGGTTCTTAAAGAGACAGAGGCCTATTTCAAGTCTTTCGCTACCGCCATTTTGAAAGAGCAATTTTATACAAGGCAGTTATTCTAATTTACTGCATTTACAGACCAACAGAAGGTTTCGTCATCATTGTAGTGTGCCATAGACTGGTGCTATGTGGCTGAAAAAAGCATAATACCCCCTCTTTAATCAAGTTAAGGCAAGGCAGACCCCAAAGTCACCTTCACCTCTTTGACCCCCACAGTAAACCATACTCCACATAAAGCTCTCCTTGTGCTTCTTTTTCTCTGCTCTTAACGGGTCTTTTTTTCCCAACTCTCTTGGCTCCGCTTATTTAATGATAAATCATTCCCTTTCAAAGTAAACCCTGTTTCTCCCGTGTTCTGTGTGTTCATCGTGACAGATTGATTAAATAAGAATGCAGAGTGGGAATTGTTGATACAAATCTGAGCCATTGTCCTCGGTTTTACAAGAGAGTGAAAGATACGTAGTTGATCATTTCAGTCATCTCAATTCACAATCCTGATAATTCACAATCTAACACTGATAAATCATTATAACAGGATTAAAACAAAGCAATGTTTCAATTACTGCATATCTGTCAGATGGAGGGTAGATTTGCATTTAATGGTTTCACATCTCAACATAAAATTAAACTTACTGTATGGTTCAACCTCAGATTTTTTTTAAATGAAACACATTGTTAAAACTGGATTGTGGCAAAATTTGACGTCACTTACCCTGACTCAGTCCCCGCCCCCAAAGCCGATCAATCTGTGAATTTACTGGGCCCGTTGACCCTTACAGGAGCCATGATAAATCAATGTATGTCTGAAATGGCGGGACGCCGCGCGTGTATTGGCTGACACCGAGGGACATCAGTGTGGTCAGAGGCAACACAAAGGTCACTCCCACAGGACCAGGAGAGTAGAGTTACGTGGTTTTCTGTGGATGCCGAACAGAGAAACTGACAAAACATGTCACTCCTGCCAGCGTCAGTTTGGGAGGACGATGAGAGGTGGAGGGTTTAATGTAAAGCCAATGAAAATGTGGGCAGAACACGGGCCCAGATGGAGTGCGGAGAGGCCCAGTGTTGTGAATGTGTGCGGTTGGGCTTTGTCGTGGCGCTCTCCGTCTGTCTTTGAAGGGATTGTCTTTCTGTTGATCTCTTTGGCGCTAGTACCAAGCTTTCTGTCTAAGCTGTTGAGTCCTTTGAAGAAGACATGTGGTCTGATTTGCTGGCTTTGTGTAAGAGACAGAGGCAGCCACCCAGGCAATCGCACAATACCTGCATCGAACTTTCCTAACTAACTACTTTCAGACTGTGGCAGAGCTCATATTCTATAGTTAGGCCATATTTCATAGTATTAAAATAACTAAAATTCATACAGCTCCCAATAGCAGAATAATAATTACAGTTCAACGTGGTATTAGAATTATAGAGGTCTTATGAATTAATGTGTTACATTCACACATTGTCGCGTAACAAAAAGCTACAAATGAGTATGTCATCCATAAAACTGCAGCCACTAATTAAACAGAGTATGTTTCCCTTTGGAGCATTTTTTTTTTAACTTTCTTATTATTTATCCTTTTATAGCCAGCACAAAATGTACACTGGTTTATTGAACTCTGTGGCTTGATCGATTTTAACATATAAAATAATACACGAAAGTTTACAACCATATAGTTTACAACCATAGTGTCATGGAGTGCACAGTCACAAAGAGGTGAGCGCTTCTGTTTCTCATCCTAACAACTGAATTCAATAGTTTTTTCATGGCATGTAATTAACTTGGAATGCAAAATTCTAATCTTAATCTCTTCATCGTCTCATAATATGGTATCTCGTGTTTCAATATGTTTTGCAATATTGGGGAAGTGGTGGAAGGCTACGTTTTGCTCTCAAAATGGCCTGATGAGCATTTAGTGCTATCATTTCATATTCCAAAAGGTTACAACTACTAGGGCTGTGCAATTATTTGAAATTCAATTATGATTTTGATTATTACACTAGACGATTACAAAAAAGGCATAATTGAGAAAAAGCAATCATTAAGGATGCCCTCCCGCTTGTCCATCCTAAGTGCAGAAAGTCCGCCCTACATGGTTTGTGTGAGTGTGGCTGATCGGCTGAATGCAGCGTGATAGAACTGTTGTAAGTGTCGTGGAAATAATAATGATAATTTTTACACATAGCTCTTGCAATAACGCTACTGATAAGTGCTCACCTTTTGCTGAAAGGAGAACCAAAGTTTAGAAGTCTCTATAGCCTTTGCCCAGGGCTGGTTGTTGCTAAAACTCTTCTTCAGGAGCAGATATCACAAACGCAGCTCAAAGCAAACTTCCTTCCGCATTTCACATGCTACTGGCACATGCTTTGGTCCGACATAAACAAACAGCGCTATGTGACGATGTCATCAGGCCGCGCGGCTCGGTTTGCATGGGCAGGTGTGAGGGCTGGCCAGCAGGGGGCGGTGAACCAGACATGTCTCTAATAGAGGATTAGTTTAGAATATAATTTGAACTGTTTTAACTGTCCAAAGAAAATATTTTTCTTTTCTTTTTTTATCTAAAAAAAGTCAAAAAATTATCGTTTGAGTAAGAGTGATTTCAATTATTACTAAAATAATTGTGATTTTTTTTTTTTTCTGTAATCAGTTAGCCCGAACAACTACTTACTTCTTCATGTAAACAAACCGATCAACCATACTCCCTACTTTCTGCTGTTTACTTTGCTGGGAGCTGTAATTTTATGTATTTTAGCGGTCCACATCACAGTGTTAGAGGTATTGTGACATCCTGAGAGAAACAGTGAACTACAGTTTGAACATGTGCTAAAATCTTTCATGTATTCAGTCAAACTGTATGTTGCTCAAGCTTCCTAGAGTCCTCACTGTCACCTTTTTCAGGCCTGATACGTTTTTTTTCCACAGATGTCTTTACCATCATCTAGAAAATCCATTAAAGTATACGCTACAGGGCTCCGTTATGCTGTGTGAGTGTGAGTGACAGCATCCTTAGTTATTTTGTGCTTTGGCCACATATGGGCATACATATTTACATAGTGTGTGTGTCTTCACTTTGCTCCTCAGTTATAACAGTGTCAGTGATTATGGTATGCAATCAGATGTTGACTCCTTAGGGATTCTTGGCTCCTGCTACATCTCCCCATATGTCACAGTCTGATTTGTTGTCGAGTAATCTGTTTTATAAGTTTACTCAGTGGAGATGAGGCACAGCCATAGTATTTGCCGTGTTGTGCCGCAGCCAAATAGAAAATCCCTGTTGGCAGAGGGAGGCTGTTGTATCTGGAGGGGGGGAGTTCTTGAGTAGTGTTGTTGTTGTGTACACCCACGCTTTGAATCCACAGCCTCCCATCCTCTGAATCTTATTGTGGGATATTAACTGCATTTATTTGCACAACAGCAGATAATGTACATTAATCAGGCATGGCTCTATCAACACCACCTCAATTATTGACAGTCGGAAGATTAGTTATAATTAGAAATACATTAGCTTATCTTGGTATCAAATGTCTCCAAGCCGCCTCCACAGCATTAATTTACCTGATGAAATCAATAGACCTGCGTTGACATCATGTAAATGTGGAAAAAGGGTTGACGACATATGAAAAAATCAAATCATTCTTAACCTCTCCTGTTCCGTTGCTCTTTTGTCGCTTTTTTGTTGCATTTTCATCTTCGTTTTCGTTGCTATATTGGTGCTGTTTTTTTCCCCAAGAAGTTTTTAGAATTTGGTGATGCCAAACTATAGAAAATGTGCTTGGTTCAGGTGGGGGTTAAGAGATTATATATTTATGAGTGGGTTATGCTAACAGCTATAGGAAAAATACAATAAACAGGCTACTTAATTCATTACAACTGTGCACATCCATTTTGTTATGGGTTTGAGAATCTGCGCTTATCGACCCTTTTTCAAAATGGTTCATCCTTACCCATTTTTTCAGCTTCCTGCTCATCAACTCTATGTCCACTTGCTGCCTAAAACAATCCATAATACAAATAATACAAAAGTCACTTGTCACGGTTCATATGACAGATTGCTGTATGGGTCTTTCAAAGTAGACACTGTTTATTGTTAAGATTATGGGCTCAGTCATTGCCTTTTGCGTCGAAGATAACCGACGTCTGTACAGTGTACGAGCAGCATTTAAATTACAGCCTGCCTGGGGAATAAATCACTGCCTCTGAATTGTGTTTTAGAGCCAGTTCAATCAATTACGTAACGCTGTAGATTATATTTACCTGCGCGGCTCCTCTCTGTGATCAGTGTTTGAAAGTCCGAGGCGTCGTGGCGCCTACTAAACGACAGTGCATTAACAGTGTCAACCTCTCTCTGTGATGTTTATGGTCTCTGAGATTGAAATGGTCATTATCTCATTTTCCCCCGGAGGCTAAGGCTAAGGTTACTGTTGTGTGGATGTGGCTTTGAGAGACGTCTTGTCCGCTTCAATAATTCACAAGGTTCTGCTGCTGATGCTCCCGGGAAGCCACCGTTGGAGTGTGTGTGGGGGGGTGGGGGTGGGAGAGAAAAGGCGTAGGTCTGGCAGATTAGTTCCTGCCAGCTTTTACTCGTCTGCCACGCTCCCCAGTGCATCATTTTGTAGTTTTCAGCTCACTGCGCTACTCCCCACTGCACACTTGTTTATAACACACAAACTCAGGGGAGCCGCGGGTGATGGCCAGCCCTGTTTCGGCCTAGAGGGGAGGAAGGAAGTCTGAATGTTAAGTCTATGTGAGTGTGGACAGTGAAACAAATAGCCCTCTGGGTATCTCAGTCACAAACCGATATTGAAGGCTGTATTTATTTGGGTGTTTTCTCGGCATGCTGACCTGACATGAAAAAAATCTGTAAACAATTGGTGATATTGACTTTTGTCACCAGTAATGTTTCGTTTTTTCTGGTCGTTTAAAATAAGTTCTATTTACAGCAGTGAAATGACAGAAGAAAGTTCATAATTCACAAAAAAAATTTAACAAGAAGTGGTCTATATCTGTCCTTAGGCAATCACTGCCAAACTATAGGGATTTGTTATTTTCTTAGTTTCTTCCCTGTTCCCTTGTTTTATTAGAATGTTTTATTATTATTTTGATGAGGATTGTTGAGGCTAAATGTGTGCAGCACGATGAAACTGTCGTAATTTTAAAAAGGATTACACGAATAAAGTGAATTACAGTGAAGGAGTCGCAGTGACTGGAGCCTATTCGAGCAACTACAAGGAATATTTTGGATTTGCCACATCATGCATGTCTTTGGATTGTGGGAGGAAGCTGAAGTTTCCACAAAAAATACTTGAACACTGTTGTCACTGTTAGGATTTAGTAATGTATTATTGCACCAAATGTCGTGTGCTTTGTTGATAGTAATGGCAGAATATACACCGCGTTCCAAATTATTATGCAAATTACATTTTTCTCAACTCAAATGACAGTCAGCATAATTTTCAAGTCTTAAACTGTTAAAGGATCATTTAAATGTGATTGAAGAAATCTCCCAGTGACAACAGTATGTTTTTCAAAAATAAATATAGTAAAAAACTCAAAATCTACTGTTCCAAATTATTATGCAACTCATAGTTTCAATACACTTGTAATTAACTGAAAATTTGCATTTGTTGAATTTGCAGCATTAGGAGGTCATATTTACTGAAATATTATTTCAATCAAAAACATCTTAACAGGTATAGTTATGTTTTGACATAGGAGCCCTTCTTTGAGCAGCTTCAAAATTCTTGCATCCATTAAACTTGTGAGTTTTTGGACAGTTTCTGCTTGGATTTGTTTTCAGGATGTCAGAATAGTCTCCCAGAGCTGCTGTTTGGATGAAAACTGCCTCCCACCCTCATAGATGTTTTTTTTGTTGAGGCTCCAAAGGTTCTCAATAGGGTTGAGGTCAGGGGAGGAGGGGGTCCACATCATGAGTTTCTCTCCTTTTATGCCCATAGCAGCCAGTGATGCAGAGGTATTCTTTGCAGTATGACATGGTGTGTTGTCATGCATGAAGATGATTTTGTTCAGAAAGCACGGCTCTTCTTTTTGTACCATAAAAGAAAGTGGTCAGTCAGAAACTCCACATATTTTCAGAGGTCATTTTCACCCCTTCAGGGAGCCTAAAGGGGCCAACCAGCTCACTCCCTTATGATTCTGGTCCAAAACATGACTCCGCTCCCTCCTTACTGACGTCACAGCCTTGGGCTTTTGTTGGGACATGGTGGCCATTCACCAGCCATACACTACTCCATCCATCTGACCATCCAGGGTTACACAGCACTCATCAGTGAACATTTGAAAATGAGTCTTCATGTAGTTTCTGAGTCCATTGCAGCGTTTCTGTTCATGAGCATTCAATTAACAGTTTAGGGGAGGCCGGATAGAAGGTTTATGCACAACTGCAGCCTCTGGAGGGTCCTACACCTTGATGTTCGGGGGACTCCAGAGGCACCAGCAGCTTCAAATACCTGTTTGCTGCTTTGTAGCAGCTGTTCTATTCATCTGATGTGTTTGGCTGAAACCGTCCTTATTGTGTCTTTATCTGCACAAACCTGTGTGTGCTCTGAATCAGCCATAAATCTCTTAATAGTACAATGATTAAGCTTAATCTTTCATGAAATATCAAAGGTTTTCATACCTAGACCAAGGCATTCAAGTGTTTCACGCTTTTCATCAGCAGAGAGATCCTTTTTCTTTCCCACATTGCTTGAAAATGGTGGTCTGCTTAATAATGTGGAATGTTCTTTTTCAGTAGTTTTTCCCTTAACTTGCTTAACCTGACAACTAATCATCCCAGGTCACTGAGATTGATGTCAGTGATTCAAAGAGCCCTGAGACACAGTATCATCCATGAGTTTCATTGAAAAGCTGAAATACAATATGCATACTCATTTGGAACGCGTGTACAGTCATGAATGAGCAGCATTTGAAGCAGTTCAGCACCATGGTCAGCTCCACTGTGGCCATGCATATACTGTTGCTTAAAAAGTGCATTTCAAAGTTCTTTTTAGTTATGATATGCCTTTCGTTTTGAGAGTAAGAAAAAGTAAGTAAATAAAATGCATCTAGATCTCCTAAGTGTGTACTTTGATCAGGATGAAGGTAGTGATGTTAACTGTCGACTTTACCACTGTTTCTGCGGCACCAGCTTAATGTCTCTGTATCCACATATCACAGTGCTGTCAGTAACAGCTGGCTCAGCGCTCGCTTTACAAAACCAAAGAAAATCCGACTAGAACCAGAACCAAACCAGATGGTGTTTTTAAATGAATAGGTGATAAAAAATACAATTCATAAATGATAGTTCTGGGTCTTGGATGTCAGTTTGTTTTGGGATTTGTTTGATGCATAAATGATCAACATTACAATCATGAATGTTTTAAAAAGGACTCACAAACAGACTGTTTTTCAGTCTTATTCCTCGGATCTCTTCAAGTCTAAAACTTGACACCAAGGTCTCATGTTAAGGGATTGGATATGTATGCGATGCGGTCATTAAATCTCAAAGCATTGCTGTTTGTAAATAGGTGGTGTAGCACCGATGTTCAGTCAATGAGAAGAGTAATTGGATTTATGAGTGTTGCTTTTTGAGGACTTAAATGTATCGTCAACACAGGAAGAATAATGTGTGGTGTTGGGTGTAACATTATTGCTAAGGCTGTGGAGACTACAGCTCATTAGCTTTAGAGCAGGGGTCTCCAACTAAATCAGATCGAGGTCCGCAAACGTTTCTTTCATAACTTTCGACATATGTCCAGGTTCCGGACATATGCTGTTATTGCTCTTGAATATGTTAAAACATGAGCACAGGTTGTCTATTTACATAGCAGAGCTGGTCAATTAATTAATAATTTTGCCATTTTATTTCAGTGTTATTCAAATTGTTTAGATAATTTTTAATTCAGCCTTAGAAATTGAGTATATTGAAAGGATGAAAAGCCTTCGGGGTCCGGACTAAAGCCTCTGGAGGTCCGGATCTGGACCCAGGTCTGCCAGTTGAGGATCCCTGCTTTAGAGAAATAATACATACGCAAGTATAATTGCTCATTATCCTCAAGTATGTATTGGGCTTGGTTTCTTATGAAGATCACTTCTAGATATCGACCAATATATCAGCCGGCCAGTATATCTGGCTGATAATCGGTATTTTGACAATAGAGAGCCGATATTTACGGAACCGAAAGTGGTAGAGACTTTCCTTTTTTTTTTGCATTGGAAAGAGCTCTGTCAGAGCCTAAAATGTGTTGTTTAGTAGAATTGAAAAGACACAAATACAAAGAGAAAAATATATACACACATATATTTATTATTTTATTTATTTATTATCCCAAAATATAATATTCTGGTTTTCATTATGGATTCTTCTGAAGACAGCGATTAAACTAAAGAAAAGCCCTCGTTTGACATGAGGGAAATCAATGTCTTTTCAATGCAGTTGCGCATATCAAAGAAAAGCGGACATTTGTATTCGTGTGTGCAAACTATCTTACAATGCTCTTAGCTCTCATAATCTGAATGTCAAGATGAAGATACATACAAATTAGAGCAAGAGCAGTGCTTTGCTTTTGGAATATGGGCTGCACATTGATCAGAACTGTTATGTGTTACAATGATGTTATAAGCACTTTGATTCCATATGCGCTCGGGAATCTTCTTTGTAGAGATGTTCATAACTCAATCAGCCTAGTCCAGTCAACAATATTTGAAAATCTTGTCTACAATCTGAACTCCTTGTTCTTTTTGTTTAGTGCTTGTTTGGTTTGAGACTTGTTTCAGTCGTGGTTGAGATCTTTGTTCAGAGCTGTAACATTGTAATTGTCTTCCCTAATATACAGAAGGTTTGTTCAAGTTGTCATCTGTACTGGGTTGTTTAAAGAAGTTTCACCACAACCCTCCTCTGGAAAACTGTATGGGAATGTAGTATGTAGTCTTCATCAATGTACTGCACTCAATTTAAACTGTATGTCAAATACGTGCTAACACCCAGTTTAAACTAATCACTGGCTCGGTTTACATTGTCAGAAAAATCAGATAACTGGAGTAATCAGATAACCTAATAATGGTCGACGGTAGGGTTCAAACTAGGGTTGTTCCAATGATTCACTGTAAACATCGTCAACTGCCAATTAAGGGGACATCGCCCAACCCTAGTTCAAATCCAGTTAGTTGTTTAATTTTTTTCTTTAGTAATTGAATAAAATGTGCTTCTTTTCAAAATGTAAGAGCGAATGAAAGGGAGAGTTAATTTAGTGAATTATCAGAACTGGGAATCAAAATCACAAGGATGTAGCAATGTTCTTCCATATGTGCTGCAGCCTAAGCCGATAGCACACTGTAATTGATTTATTAACAAATGTGGGATTTATTTCATTGATAGCGTTTGTGTTTTTTCATTTCTTATTAATAATGCTTTCAGTTTCTTCATAATACCCTTTGATCCTTTATCTTTTTCCTGGTTATTTTGTGCACACGTGTGACAGATCCAAAATAAATCAGAATATATGAATATCAGATAATGTCATCAGATTACACTGTTTACACGTCACTTCAGTAATCGGAGAACTCCAGAAATCAGATCTTAATCAGATTTTTGGTCTGCATGTAAATGTAGTGACTGTATAGTAAAACCTCGCTATTGGATATTTTGTAAACTGAAGCCACCTGCCAGTCCTATCACTCACTGTTTCCCATGCCCCCCCCCCCCCGTGCAGTCAGAGCTGGACATGGCTGTGCTAAAGTGCTGTGATGGTGTGGGGGCTGTCACATTGATCGGCGGCGCGTGCATATTCATGGTGTGACAGAGACACCAGAGGAGTTTGACAGCTTTAATTAAAGTCAGCTGAGTCAGACTCCTCACTGCAGATCACATTTTAATGAAGCGCACGCCCCGAGGCCCAGAGGGGGACGCACCATCCCCCTAACGCTGCCTCTTTCGGTGTATGTGTGTGTGTGGAGGGCAGTAACCTTGAAGGGCCATTGGTGCGCTCCCAGTGACTTTCTCATAGATCTGGTGTTGAATAATAAGGTGAGCTGGGATGTTGCTGATCAATACACGGAGCGCCTTTTATCTGAGCCGACAGATAAAACAGATCTCACTCTGCCAATAGCAGCAGACAAGGCACATCACTGCGGCTGGCTCAGTTTAACTAGGGACACTTCGGGACTTATTCAAATTGTAGAGCCAGATTGGGGAATTGGCTCAAATATTGTAAAAATGTAATAAAAAAGATGCTTCTAGCTGTGGATCAGCAGCACAAACACCTGCCAATTATGTTCTCCTGTCTCTCAATATTTCTTTATCTACCTTTGCTCTAATATTGAATCTGGAATTGTGCCGAGAATTATTACTGTGACTGATCTATTTAATCATCTCCCATTCTTCTTCACAGAATGCAGAAGACGAGAGTGTGTTAAGTTGTTAATAATAAGCCTTGGGGTAGATTCTTAAAATTTTAGA
Organism: Gobius niger; assembly: GCF_951799975.1. NCBI lineage: Eukaryota > Metazoa > Chordata > Actinopteri > Gobiiformes > Gobiidae > Gobius > Gobius niger. The sequence goes on from NC_136856.1 coordinate 14,881,791, forward strand.
CTACTTTGTTTCACAATATGATTGTGTAAGATTAAAGCAGTTGGATTTTTATCTCCGGTTTCAGATTTTTTATTTAACCAATTCTGGGAGGACACCGACTCATAATGAAACTAAACTAGCAGCAATAAAACAGTAAAGACTTAGTAGGCTTAACAGAATATGTAAAACTTACCAAGGCAAATTATGCATTAAACTGTAAGTATTATTACACTTTGCGCCGTCTCTGGATACTATTATTGTTGTTGTGCTTATGTTTACACTGTGGGGATTTTACTTTTAGTCTTGCAGACTAGTGTGATAGCACATCAGCTATATAGCTCTATATAAAACTGATGCATTAATATTATTATTACTATTATTACTTCTTCCTGTCCATGTTGATTCCCATTAAGATTAGCTTAGACCCATTTGAATCATCATATTTCCTAAAGATTCTGTGGGTTCCTGTTAGATGATCACTTACGAGTTCCTGTAGGATGTAAATATTTCAGTGGAGGAAACATTCCTGTTTATAAATATCGGTGAGTTTGTCTGGAAGCTAAAGGCTAACATTAAAGCAGTACTAAGTAACTTGTTTACCTTAATAAATCCTTTTCGTAGTCCCCCTGGGGGTAATACGTGTTGATGGGATGATTGGGAGGTCTTTCCCCCCTGGTGTCTCTGGTCAGAAAACCGTGCTTGCGACCTTGTTCTTCACTTAATGAACGGACTTCTTGCTGTACTGGAAGTGAAGTGCTGATCTGTGGCAAAAAGAGGCAAAAGATGAATACTCAAGAATAGAATTTTGGACTTTCCAGCTGTGAACCGCTGCGCTAATGTGCTGTCCATATATTGTTAATCATTAAACCACAAATTTAAAATATCTTCTCTTTTAATTGAAAGTAACTGTGCTGTATCTACTGCCTTGCACTATTACAGACGTATTTGGATGTTGGGCTAATGATAAGTAATCAGTTTGACATTTTCAAGAGCTCTCCGAAATTATCTTCGGTTGATTTAACTTTGAAAGTTTCCAAAAATAATTAAGTGCCTGCAGTTGCTGCAATTTCAGTCTGAGCACGCTCTCACTAATATAAAATACTTGTGACCCTAACAATTAGCAGCTTTAACTTTCTGTTATTGCGGTTTTTTGTGGTGACAGCTTTGACTTTTCAACAACAATAGCGTCTCAGTGTGGGTAGAAAGAAACCAGTTTCCTGCTTTGCACTGTTTTTATGGATATTCACAGTTAAACCTGATATTTCCCCTTATCTATCACTGAGAGACTTCATTATTTTTTGACAGCCTCCCTCCGCCAGAATGAATGTCACATGTTCTCACTGTGAGTCGCAACGGAAAGTCCCAAAAGTGTGGTACTGTATGTTTGAGCGCTTTATTCACATTCATCACATCATCTCCTTCCCTAGTTTAACAAGGACACTCGACAAGGGAGCAGGACGGGGTCAGAATTTCCCTACTCTGATATTCCTGACTCAGATTTTAAAAATGACCCACTTTCACACACACTCACTGCTCTGAAGGGCAGCCTAAATCACTTTTCCCACCGCACATTTGCTAAATAAAGGTTTTGACAAGACTGCCTAATGAAAATGGATGACAGTATGACTTCTGAATGTTTTTGCTTGCCGATTTTTCATGATCCTCCAAAAGATGTTTCTAAGCTTATCAAGTTTAGCCAAAAGTTAGAGTTGAATTAGAAGAAGGTAATATGTTGAAAATTTCCTACATTACGATATTGACTTATGGTAAATGGTAAATGATCTCAACTTATATAGCGCTTTTCCACCTACATTAGGCACTCAAAGCGCTTTACAGCAAGGATCCACTCACCCATTCATACTCTCATTCATACACCAATGTACGCAGACACTGGGGGCAATGTGGGTGAAGTGTCTTGCCCAAGGACACAACGACAATGTGCACTTTCAGGAGGTGGGATTCGAACCCCCGACCTTCCGATCATGAGACGACCCACTCTACCATCTGTGCCACTGTCGCCCCTTATCTCATGCAATTTTTTTTCTTTCTGTTGCCTATATAGGGGGGAATTTTATAGTTTAACTTCCTGATTTTCAAGAGATCTCCCCATAAACTCCTCCAACCCCCCTCCTCTGCTTCCCATTGGCAGCTGTTTCAATAAAAATGGAAAAGAAAATAGATTGTGGCTGTAGTTTTGGTGAGTGTTTTTACTTGGCCATGAAAGGATTTAGCTCAGCAAAAGATCGAGAGGTGAGGAAAACATTTCCTGCCACTATGAATAGCCTCAAGGGAAGATTCAAAGATTATTCAAAGATGTGTGGGTGGGTTAATACAAAACCCCAGGTAGAGAAAAACACTATAATGTGTTAAAAATAAAAAGCTATAAAAAGGTGTGTGTGTTTTGGTCACTTTTTTCATCGCTTTTTTTGTCACCTTTTTGCCGCTCTTTTGTGGCTTTCTTGTTGATTTTTTGTTGCTTTTTTCATCACTCTTTAGTCGTGTTTTTGTTGCGTTATTGTTGCTTTTCCAGCACGTTTTTGTCGCTCTTTGGAAAATGTAGCCGGTTCATGTGGGGGTTAAGAGGTTAAGAGGCAATTAAAACCATCTGCTCCTACGGAAAGTTCTCACTTTGGTATGTTTGCTTATAATCCCCTGTCACTCACGCAGAGCAAACTCTATAGGAGGTGTGAGTGTGGAAAATATTGAGCGATGAACTGCAGTGAACAAGAAAAACACATGTTTTTTTACTTGGTATTAATGTTATGCTATAGACATATGGTGCTAAGGTCTTGGACAGGTTTTCTAGAAACAAAAAAACTTTGGACAAGGAACAGGGTGTACCAAATCCAATACACAAAATCACTGGACTGGGAACTAAATTAGAAGCATCAGTCTTTGCCAAAACACTGGCCCAGTCTTGCAGCGGTAATAGATTCAATACTCCCTCGTCTCTTGTCCTGCTAAAGGTCAGCTGAAATCTAAATATATATTGTTAATAACTATTTGATTTTAGTATCACCCAGTCTGTGATTTGTAAAGCATTTCTGTATTGTACTCTTATTAATAGTTTTGATGTACAGTTCCTGATGTTTCCCGCAGTGCTTCTACTTTTCGCAGTAGGCTTTTGCACGGAAATGTGAAATTTGTTCTAACGTTCTGTCCTTCTTTCTTTTCATGTCGTGCTGGATCCATCTCTGCCACTGCTATTGCAAAAGGTAAGTCAATTCTCCTTTTTCACTAAAGACTTATTCACAACAAAAGAATGTCTACTTTACTGCGATCAAAGCAGCCATGTAGACGTGGCTTTGGAAAGCTGTCAGATGTTAAATTGTTGATTTGTGAGTACAAAAGCGCGGGGACGCTGGTGTGTAATCATATGCATGTTTTGTGGTTGGAGTGTGTAATTGCAACTGCAGGGATTTGCAAATGCTGCAGACTTAGAGCGGTGTGCCTCTGGTGAGACAGTGCCAACACGCCGTAAGGATGTTTGCGCGTATCTAAGCAGGTACAGCCTTGGTTACGGAGGGCCTGAGACGTGATGAGTGCCGAGCATCCCAAGAGTCCACTGTCCCGCACACACAATGCACGACTGTAAACACAGCAGCGCCCAGAGCAGCAGGTGCAAGCCAAATACAAACTGTGTTAAGAAGGAACATGATCCAGCACTGAGGCGGGTGAGGCCATCTCGAGCTGGGAGTCAAAGCAGATGCACATGATGCAGGTGGAATTAGACAGATTTGCTGCTAACATTAGAGATAAAGTATGCGCAAATAAGACCGGGCCATATCATGCTCTTCATAATAACGCAAATATTTGGAGACAATATACATTTGTGATATTGCAATTTTTGTGTACGCTACATATAGGCTATAGCTGGTTATGACTGGAGTCAAGGAAGATGGAGAGAGGAACTGGTACTATGTTAATGCTCAGAGGAGCTTCAACTCAGCAGACACCAAATACCCCAATAATCAAAGAGTTGTGTTACCTTTGTGATGATTCGTTTTAGAGAGGAAGCAGGATTTTGGAAAAGTTGCACTGCTCAGTAGGACTTTGGCGCTAACGCACAGCAAGCCTGTTTTTGTTTACATTACAAATAGACATATACAGTACTGAGGCTCAGAGTCTGTTCACAGTCAATACATTATACACGGCCTTTCTGTTAGGTCATACATTGATACATTAACAATGTTTCTGTTGTCTTTTGCACAGAAATAGGCAGGTCTAAGCTCAGTTTTAAGCAGTTATTGAACAGTAGCCATAATGTTTCACATTAGGTTGTCTTCCGGAGGTAGGTAGACTTAGATTTGATTTGAAGTATTTTGTCTGGTGTCATATTATATCACCTATTATATTGTGATATTTATCTCTATACCGTGATATATTGTTTAATATCGGATTGATATATATGAGTATTGATGGCCGAGCCACTTGAGCTGGCTCCTCCTGATGTGAAGGAGCAGCGGCTTTACTCCAAGCTCCTCCCGGGAGACTGAGCTCCTCACATTATCTCTAAGGGTGCGTTCAGCCACCCGTCCATTTTGAACACTCGTATCTACGATCTTGTCCTTTCCAAAAGGACTGTTTGATGTCATTCCCGGTTTTCACCTTCCTGTGTAAATCAGTAATATTATGAGGCAGCTTCTGTTTTGATGCCAAAGACCAAACTGATTTTACAGAAAATACATTGATATGGTAAACCCTTTATTGTAATCATGGCTTGGTTAATTCTAGCACATTACCATTACCTTGGTTATTATTTTATTGATTTATTTTTTAATTTATTAAGGTTACAATTAAGGATACAACACATGTTCCACTATCTTTCACACCAGTGACGACATCTAGCTCAGACGAACACGGTTCCTTCCGTGGCTGGGGCAATTTTACCAGAAAAGGGCTCTAAGGACACAAACTACAGCAAATGAGGCAATTTACACAGCTGAAGAGAAAACTGATGTGTTTACTGCTTTATAACTGCTGCAGAATAAAAGGAATAGAGGAAAAGGGCAGTGAGAGTTCCCAGTGATCGAGAAACAAATCTGTTCAGCTCATTATTTTTAACTAGCCCCGCCTTTACGTTACCTTAACGCAATGGTGTGCTCACTGCCAAACATCACTGAGTGCCTTTTCAGGGTGTTTAGGTTTGATTGTCACATTAGTGCGACCACATTCGACCTTTATGGCATATCTCTCCACCAGTACTTGTCAAATTGTATTGTGAGAATAGCTACAGATGATATACGCCTGCTTCTTCTGGAGCTTTTTTCTATCCAATTTATTTGTTGATCCGACCTTGCATATCACTGAGCACTTCACCTTGAAGAGACGCAGACAGAAACAAAGTAAAGCGTTTTTTTTAAAGTTTTAAAGTTTTATTGCCATATGTGAATATTTAGTTGGCACTCAGACCCCAGCAGAGGACATTTAGCAACATGCACAGAGGCAAGGGCAAAGTAAAATGAACATTAGCGACGCCTGCCCCTGGAGCCCGGACACTGGTGGTGGTAGAGAATGAGGCCATAGGTGGAGCAGAGGATGACGAGTGCTGAGGTGGCGATGGGAGTGGGTGTGAGGGCATGAGCTGGGAAGTGGACGAGGTAGGTGAGGGGAAGCTTTAAACGCAGAATCCTGAGCGATGATTAGCTAGCTGCGGCAGAGGCATGGAGGCTGCAGTGATAAGCTGTGGTGGATAAGCTGGTGATGAGGTATTATTGGATGATGACGATGCAGGTTGAATTTATCCCTAAGGTTCACAATTACCGAAGTCATATTGTCAGATTTTATAATAAAAAAAATAAGGGGAAAACACTTCCAAGCCCTCATAAACATGAATAAAACAGAAGGTCATGGTTAAAGACATAATCAATCATAATAATAATACCTAAAGAAGTAGCTGTGCTTGGACAAAAAATCATAATTATGCTATTAGACCTGTTTTTTTTTTTTTCTAAGAATCAAGAATAGCCTTAATGGATAGCACTTTAAAACCCATTATTCTAGTTTCTAGTTGGTTCATCGGAAGTGTGTGTCCTATAACTTCATAACAAGTGAATGAGAGCAGTGAGAACAAGCCGAGCAGTCTGAGTTTTGAAAGTGACAGCTCAGTTACTTGCATCATGCATTAATAAGTCATTAGCGAGAGAAATGAATCCGGGCTCTCTCTGCGACAAACAAACACCAAGCTAATTCCAACCAGTTGCATAAATACATTGAGAGGAGCAGGTCAGACACAGCAGAGAGAATAAAGCCTCACAAATGAGGCCGGTGGATAGATTGGATGAAGAGGCGATTCAATATGGAGCTAATCACAAGTGGACATTGAGGTAGAGCGCGTGTGCAGGACGTGTCTCTTTGTGGTGACTCCGGCTCCGGCTTTATTTCCATTATGTGAGAGGAGGAAGTCATTAGCGATTAGAAACGAGCCGTGCTTCTTGGACAGACAAATAACAAACACAAAGCTGATTTTTAAGCCTCAGACAGACGCGCCAATCAGGAGCCACGTGTCTTATGTTTGCACAGAATGGCAATTAGAATCTGAAAGGAAGAAAAAGGAAAGAAACTGACCATCCACGTGAGTTCTTCACAATGTGTCATTACCACTGCATCAATAGCTCTTGTACTTTATTGTAATTTATGGCTATATGGTCTCTTTCACACACAATATAAGTCGGCTTAAGTTGCCAGCAGAGGATAGGCGAAAAAGACTGATGTATTTTCTACTGGCTTGTAAAAACGAGAGAGATGGAGTAATTTAGAAGTACTACCACCAAAACGGGAATGTTTTTGCTTGACCAAATATTTACGGAATCCACAACCAGCGTTATTTTCCAACAGGCATTTTTTTGGTGCAATTTCATTAAGCTTTTTTTCAGTTTCTTGCTTACAGGCCAAACAGCTGTGGGTCGCCAGTTGCAAGTGCTGCCCAATCTGTCATTAAGTGAATAGAAATATAATAATACAGAAGAAGTTGGTTTTCTTTTCTCTCCGACTCTCTAATTGCAGCAGACACTTCTCTAATGAGGCAGGAGTAGAATCCAGGTCACGCTGCCATCGAAAAGATCTTTTATTTTCCCAACGAGCCAGTCGATACAATTATGTTCACTTGCTTTTGATTATAAGCGCCTGTACGCCTTGTATAGTGCGGTTGCCTTGTTTTGTCAGTTCCACTGGATTGGTTTGCTTTGGAGATATCGAGGATTTCAACAGGGAAATGTTTAATAGGGACTTGCATATACTTACACATGCAGCCTTGAGAAAGTCGCAGAGATCAGATAGAAACAAGGAAAGGTGCTACATTGTGCAATTGTGCCTTGACTGTTCCCCCCTTTTACCAACTAAAAGGTAACGTAGAAGCTTCCAATCCCATCCAATTTACATTTCTTTAACCTGTACATTTTCTGCAGAATTGGGATCCAAACTAAAAGCCTCAAAGTTCATAACATACATTAGAGAACCTAATTTCAGTTACTGGTGCCTGCGCACACCCACGCCGAATCCAGATCGGGAAATTGTTCTTTGTGCTCGTTGCTGAGGTAAGGGCTAAGAGGTCGGCCAATCAGTTTGAAACACAGCCGGAAATTCACGTCCGTAGGAGTGCTCAAAAGCATTGGGTCTCATCATCTGCATAACCAACAGCTCTGGTTCAATTAGGTTTATGGAAAAGCCGAGTTTTGCTCAAAAAAAGAAAAGAAAAGTGGAGAAAGCTTTTTGCTGCAATTGAGAGACCGATTTTTATAGTTATTAGTATGGCCAAGGGCACTCATGTTACCAAGTTTTCAAATGCTCTTTTTCCCTTGTGCTAATGCACTCAACACATTGTAGTGTAGAGATGTAAAATAGATCCATAGGTCCATTAAACATGTTTTGTGAATAATAAGACTCTGGGCCCGATCTTGTACATCAAAACGGAGACGATAGCGTGACATTTTGCCCTCAGTAGGAGCGCACTTTGTGATCTTGCCACTCCAGACTTAGTGCATTTAAGTGGGTGGAGACACACACATTTTCCTCCAACCAGATCGACTCCGCGTCCAGGAGAGTGGTTGTGTGGTTGTGTGGGGTGAACATGTGCTTTTGTTTTGCTTCGCGTTCACGCCAAGCGCGGGCCGATCCGCGCCACAGCGGACACTGTAGCTCTTTGTCTCTCGAGACGTGAACATCGTTTAGCTCACGATGGGGTAAATAAAGTTTTTAGTTTGACCTGTGAGAGCCTAAGGCTTAAGAAAGAACGCAAGCTAGCGCAATGTAAACGAGGAAGTGAATGTCAGCCGTGTTTCCATCAGTGCAGTCACCTCCTCTTGTGACGCCCCCTCACAGGTGGCGGAGGCGAATGGCACATATAGCGCCGCCACTCGGAAAATAATTCGCCAAGAGCCTGCGCCGCCAAGTGCGCCGCCACAAGATCTGGCCCTCTGTATTTTAGCAGCATAAGTCTGTAGATACAGCCCTGTATGCAGCATTATGTTCCATAGGTTGTACAGATGTTTTCCATTATAGACAAAAGTTCTTAAGCTGCCATCTGTGCAGAGTTGGTTTAATGCTGGGGATGTTTCACCTTTCACCTGAAGAGGTTTTATTAGAAACAAAGTGTTTTGCAGCACAATTTTTCTTCCCAATCCCGATTTTTTTGTCTTGCATGACCCCAGAATCTTTTATTTTTTAGGGAGAAGACCACTGCAGGAAACGTATAAATAGTAGTCAATTAAAAGTCAACTCGTGGTGAGGAAATAATAAATAATTTATATTCTCTGTACTTTTTTTTGTAGCTGAAACCGATGGAGATTTGGCCGCCATATGTGTTGTCACCAGAGTTGTCAATTGACGTCAGAGTTGTTGTTTTGTAATTAGTTTTAAATCCATCTTCAAAATGCCACTAAGAGCATGGACCATATGGAGCCTAATGCGTTGTCATCCTGAGAGAAAAGTAAGCTCCAGTTTGTGTACATGCTGGCTCCCCGCAGATGTGAGGCGCTGTCTTTCATCTCAAAACAAACCAGGGGATTTTGTCTCAACCATCCCTATTATCAACCATATGTAAAGTTGTGAAGTGGCGGTCATAATGCTATTTTTTTGAGCATAGGATGGGGGTGATGTGGCGAATGGTCGGGGTCCGTGCAATGATGAGTGCTGCCGAGTTTTGCAGTGCGACATGCCAACAAAAAACACTCAACCTGTTATAGAGTAAGTTATAACCTGATATGTGGCATTTCCACCAGAACGCCTTACATGTTTTCTGATGGAGCCGCGTGTCGACTTGAGGCATCAGGGAAAAGAGCGGCTCTGTTTTGGCAATCAAACGTGCGCTCGGGGCTATGGGACGCCATCAACCTCTAAATGTCACAGAGGTGAACAGAAATCTCCCTCCAATGATAATGTCAGCGGCATAAATTCAGAGCAGACCTTTGAAAATATTTCTTAGAAGCCACATAACCGTCTGTAACACCTGGATAAGGACCTTTCCTGTGTTTCTGGGAGAGAACGTTTATTATACGGGGCTTAATAATTTAACCAGATTGCCATGGTAACTAACTGGCAGAGACCAAAATGGGAAATTAAATCCATAAATCAACATTTAGCTACAGCGTGTGCATACCTACAGCGTGTGTGCTAGCATTATTTCATTAGATTGTCTGTTTTTTTTTCATTAGAGATCTCCTGGCTGTAGTCGCTATCTTACCATGACTCAAAACCGTCTGGACGTCTAATTATATTCTCACTTTTCTCTTGCCGGCTTTATGATGCAGATTATTATGATCAATTGTCCGCTCAACTGCATTACCAAACTAAACTTTTTCTCCCGTACTCATTGTTTACTCCTAAAAAGAGCTTAAGGGAGATCCAGACATTGCATTTCTGTAGTGGTTTGTGGGCCAACGCAAGACACTTTTGAGTCATAGGAGTGAAATTGTCATTAAAGTTATAGGAAAAGGTCAGGAGTGATAATGAGCCAATGAAAAAAATTACGACTTGTTTTATTGCTGCAAGATCATTGCCTGGATCAACCATTTACGCAAGAAACACATTAAAACCTTGCCGTTTTAAATATGCATTGCCTATCCTTGTCAAATGAATAAATAAAGCCCAAAATAATTCACAAAAAACGACTTTACTGAAATTGTTGCTCTTTTCGCACCTGATGCTTAGCGAATTGGGAGGAAATAGCTCCGCGCAATCCTCCAGGAAAGAGATTATCCCACATGGTTTAACACACGCACACACCACGCAGGCACTAAAGTGTGTTCGCAGACAAAGGTTAAGGCCCTTAATCACAACAATCATTTGAGTTGGAAGGAAAAGGTGTGCCTCAGGACAACTGCGGGGCCAAAACACAAATTACAAATTTGCCTGTGCATAAGCGCACTCCAATCTCATTTACAAGTTGGGCAGAGAAAAGCAGAGCAGGAAAAAATAACACAACGAATAAAGGATAAAGCCTGTATCATTAGAATGTTGGAAAAGGATAGTTGAATTTACTGGAAGCCGAGGGGAGTGTTGTTGATGCAGAGGCGCAGTGGATTAGTTTGGAGGACTCACCTGACAGCTCTGGACAGACTCGAGCAGACTTCAGACTGATGACTGGCCCTCTGTCAGACGGAGTGAGTGACACACTGAACATTGTTTATTCAGAGCAAGTCAGAAAACTGCCCTCAGAACTCCTAATAGGCCCTTTATCCAGTCTTTTTAATAGGCGTTATTTTTATTGAAGTGTGGAAAGAGGCTTCACATAATAGTTAACTTTCACAATTATTAGTAATTGTTGATAGTTATGAGGGGAGTGGTGTAGCTGCTGTAGCATCAGTGGGTAATATTGATCAAAGGTGTTATATTTGACTGCTTTTATACTTTTTGTACTATATCAATAGGGTAAAAGCAGATAAATATAATACCTTTTCAAGTTGTAGAACATGTACTTTCATTTCCTGTTTAGTAACTAGACTATTATTGTTTGATTGTTTGTCTTAAAGAAATCTGGTATTCGAATCATCCTCTGTTGAATACATTTTACTCTGAATGACGTGCTGTGGGTGTTGTCTGTATACTCTTGCGTTAGCCCTTATTAAAGTTGAAAATGAAGGATGAGAGTGACTTGACAGAAAAGTATTGTTTGTTGAAGTCGATGCCTCCTATGACGGTCTCAGTATCTCTCATTATCTTCACCATTAGACTTCTGTTCTCTGTCTAATTACACTGATCCTGTAATTACTCGACAAGAAGAATGGAACGTAATAGAACAATTAAAGCTAAGTGGATGTGATCCTCTGTAGCTGTGAAGGCTTTAGAGGAGTGAGGTCTTCCGTCAGGCTCAGGCTGATGATGCGTGACAAACAGCTCCTCTGGAGTGAAGCACTGGCTACGCCCACATTAAGGAGCAAAACACATCAGTCTCACAGTATTTATCCATTCTTTTATCCATTTCAAATGTGTTACAGCGATGTTTTAGTCTTGCACTAGTTCAAGTTTTATAACTTGGATTCATGATTTCACCATTACTGTACACATAAAATTGAAATACAAGCATTTATTTCTGACAGATATTTTCATCATTGGAAAAAAAACATCTTAAATGTACAAACAAACATGTGCTTTTGCTGTGAGTGGCTCAGCTCTCCTAAGACATGACTCTAACTTTAATAACGGGAGTGGGTACGTCTCCAGCTCGTCTCCATGGAGATGTCGACTAAAGCGTGTTGAGCTGGTCATTATGAGCATGTTTTTTACTGATGGCAACAGTATAGTCCAAAATGTTACACAGTGTCTCTTTAAATGTACATGTTATTTATAACCTGTTACTCTTAAAATATTCCCTATTCTGTTCAAAAGACAAAAACTCTGATGTATTTATATTTGAAATTTATTTTGGACATTTAACAAATAAATGACTTGAGACTTGTCTTTAATTGAAATATGCAATAAACAGAAGATATGAAATAATATTGCTTTTTCTTACTAATAATTTAAAAATGTACTACTTTGTATTTCTCTCTCACTAATTGGCCAGTAACTGACTTCTTTTGTCTTGTCATCCTTGCTGTTAGTGCTCACCAGAGCCTGTTGGCAATACAACCTATCAATATCATCAGTGATTGCACCTTTGAACGGTAAAATCAGGCTCCTTTGGCCGATAAGACGAGAGGGATTTCCCCCCGAGAGCTCATTAAACCTTTGCTTTGCTTTTGTTAACTCTTACAGACGAACAACATGCAGTCTATTTCTTTCTAGACAACACTAGTGCCAATGTTGATTCAGTTCAGTCACTAATCAATATCAGGCATCAGTAAAATGCAGCTCATATGTCCAAATGTATAAATAGCTCACCTCTTTCAGCCAATCAATGCACTGATGAGCGATGTGGAAGCACCAACCCCCCTGTGAGCTTGTTAGGCGCCCGCTGTTGTTTGTTTGTGGAGAGGGACGTAATAACAGGTGAAGATGAGAAAAGCAGAATGAACTGTGTCGGTTTTACTTATCTCCCCTCTGGCTCTGAGTCCATTATGGGAAATGCTTTGGTGTGAAGGATTAACTAGAAAGTCACAGTTTTCGCTTTTGTGCACCTTCTGGAGCCATGTCTGAGTCCTTTTGCATTTGTTTTATAGTTACGAGGGTGGTGTGCCGCTTTACTACTTTTCTAATGTATCATAAGAACATGAAAACCCCAGTTCTCACCTAAACTCTGTACTTAATAATTGAGATTGACCAATCGAGTAAAATTAAATTGCACAGCCCTCTAGCAGCACACACATTATGTGCTATGTTCATTTTGTTTTGTGCAGAACTATGAAGCAAGTGAAGAAAAGTAGTCAGAATTTAAAACTACCTCAGCTTCTTTCCTTTTCTTTATTTTTGCCGTACCAATATTGCAACAGCCCAAATAGCTCTTTCTCTGCTCAGCTCCAACTCATCCTCACACTGTATAGTATCTGTGCTGTGTTTTTACATCCGACTTTGTCTTTTCCAGTCCATTCCCTTCTTTATTTCCCCACATCAGCACCTTCCTCTTTTGTTTCTCTCTCTGTTCCTGAGTAAGGCTTTTCAAATCCCTCGAGACGCCGTGGAATTAGCTCACGGCAGCTGCGTGTGGCTCTGTGCTTTATAGGTGTATGTGTGTCACTGCGAGGCGGCGTCAGCCAATACACCCAATACACTCACTTTACCAGCAGTTTACATTGATTAGACACTGTGCATGTGCCGTTTGCTGCTGTATCGAGCTAATGTTTGGCAGGAGCAGCAGTTTTACTTCTTAATAATAGTAATAAGGCATAGGTTTTTCCTGTATAAAGCGCCTTTTTGGACACTCAACCCTGGTAATATTTGAATTACTAGTAAGTAGCTAACAGTGATGATCAGAAAAACGTGGCCAAGTTAGTGCTGAGATGAATTGACGCTTGGTTGCAGTATCTCCTTCAGCTTTAAGTGTAGCTCATTCTTGTACTGTAGCTAAACCTTCTAAATCAGAATATTTAATGTGCTCATACAACAAAGTGTGCCTCCAAATCAAATAGTACCCTTTAGTGCATTTGAGGACAATCAGCATGTGGTCATTTGCATCTATTCCGCCGTTCAGATTTAATCCTTATATTAGCAAACAACCCAGTCTGTTATGCCTCTGCTGCGAGAATAAATAACGTCTCAAATATGCCGGCTTTTTATGGAGTGCCAACTTTACTTATATATAACCATTTCCAATATGAAAAAAGGATCACACTGAAGAGCTTGGCAAACCTCCCAAACAATACTTTAGGAATTGGCCACTGTTTACGTGGGGGGGACTAGTTACACGATCCATGTATAGTTACACAAAATTAAGCATGTCGATTTTGTAAGCGGATTAAAAGGGGTACTATGTTAATAAGGCGTAGTAACACCTTAGGAGCACTTCGACGTCCACGCAGTATTGTCTTCACTCCTATAGTATTCTCTGCTTGGACGTCGAAGTGAATTAGTTACTGAGTGCTCCACTTTACTGAGCGCACGCGTAAAGACCAGACAGGTACGCATCAACTCGTCTCAGCTCAGGTAAGAATATATCTCAGTATGGACAAACTGTGCCCTGTTCGTTTAAACACATACAATCATATACATTTCACTTTGGTTTCAATGATGTGCACTGGCTTTGCTTTAAGAGTAACCGAAAAGGAGCCGGCTGAAAGTCATTGTGAGCTTTCTGAGCATCAAAATTTTGAGGATTTCGGAAAAAGTGGGGAAATGACAAACACTTAGAATTCCTCATGGAGATGATGTAGACAACAGAGACTGATTTAGTTATAGCAAGTCCTCTGATTGTCCTCTGATTGGCCAAGTGATCTCTAGAGATGCCATAGTGTTTGGAGGGTAGATTAAAATTTTAAAAATCTAAATTTAGCCATAAAATAATCAAGGGTTCGGCTAAGAGGCTGACATCCCTTTTGTATCTACCTTAAGGCAAAATTGTTCTGCTTTTGTTAACATAATATATGTGTGCAACCCATTGGCAATTTCTGGTGTCATCACTTACAAAATAGTTTGGGCAGGGTTAAAATGTGTAAAGGTTTCTTGATTTTCCACAAAAGCCTGACTTGAGAGGGCTCATCTTTGTTGTTCAGCATGCAGAGGAAGTGTCCCTGTTAAAGTCCCTCTGATTGATGCCTGCTGTTACATGGCCCACTCCGGAGCTTGATATATAACGTATTATTGACTGTTTTTGATTGTGGTGACTTCAGCTTTTACTGTAAATCTCCTCCAGCTGACCTCCGGTTTTGTCCACGCTAAACCGAAAAGGGTTGTAAATTCTCCATAACAAAGCGAAAGAGGGCTAAATGTTATTTCGCCTTTGTGCGCACTAAACATAAAACACAATGAGCGGTCAGAGCTGGACTTTTTACTATTTATAGACTACTCATTATATTGTACATCACAAAAACATCTCTGTGGTGGAGGAGGTTGTACTGTTTATCACAATAACGTTGACTACTTTGCTTTAGAGAGGTCTGTCAATTGACTAACAATACAAACAATCAGTAAAACAGTCGCCACCAGAACTGAACTAACTGTGATGATCTGGGGGGGTTGCAGTTTGTCCGATCTAGGTTCAGTAAGTAAGTAAGTAAGTACATTTTTTTTAAGGTCTGTCTGTCTGCTCTCAGTCATCCAGAAGGGTTTGCACAGTACTCGACTGAGAGGCAAAACATTTTCAATTCTAAACAACACAGTCCAGACTCTGCAGCACATGTTTATTTTTATTCTCTATTGTACATGACAGATTTGTAGCGCGTGTGAGGATGTTCAAAAGCAGATTTAAATTTTGCGAGTGGACAAGGATGGAAGGCCTCCAGCTGTGTCCACGGCCTATTTTTTCCCCCCATTTTTAACTTCTTGTCCAAAACTGTTCCATCTTTTTTAATAACATCCTATCTGACAGCATCCCTGGGCTCCTGTTGGTATCCCACGGCGATAGTGCAGCTCAGGAGCAGAGCCAAAGCGCTAAGCCAATCATAGGCCGCCTCTGCTATCTGCCCGCTCCGCTGGGGAAACAAGAGAGGAGCCGATAAATGTCCTTCCTTTACTCCCTGTGCTCCACCCGCTCTCTGCCAGGGTTAATCCTTTCTCTTCTGCTCAGCGTCCTACACATCGCGCACACACACAAGGTCCGGCTGATCTTGTGGGCTGGGCGAGGATCGTCCTGAGCTACTCCTCCTCACATACTCACCGTGGCACATTTTTCACATTCAAAATATTACTTTGAAATCTAAAAGAGCTGGTTTTAATGTTCCCCTACTCTATCGACTATCAACCTGCCTTACCCTGTAATTTTTTCCAACTTTTGTGTGTCATTGACTTGCCTGAACTAAGTACTGACACTTTTGTTTGAATAATAGGACATTTATATAAGTAATCTTGAGCAATGGTTCTCCTCAACTGGTGGCCGGGGCCCGAGGTGTGTCATGGAGCTATTCGCAGTGCAGGTCGTGGGCTTTGCCGGGGAACATTTCTGTCAACATTTGTCCACTGCCTGAGGTACAATTGCCTGTTGCTTTGACAATGATTTTTTCCACTTCCACTTGCTTGGTCAATGCTTGAATTGACAATATGTGTGGAAAAACATAGCTTTGTACTTTTAATTGTAACAGATTAACAGTGTTTAATAGGTTAGAATAAGATAAGAACTTTACTTGTGGAGCAGCATCACAGTGCACATAGAAGAATAAAATAAAAACAACAATGAGCAATCATTCAAACACTGAACAAACAGCCGGGGCAACATTAATCACTGACAGAATAGAATGAATACTCTTATTTCACTCAATCAATCAACATTTATTTAATCAACATTTATCTTTACAACAGCACTTGCTGAACCAAAGTGCTTTCCATAAGTGGCAGTCGTTTATGCTGTCTCCCGAAGCCATACTGGTTGAGAACCTCTGATCTTGAGGCAACACACCCTCAACTCAAACAGCCCAGCCCAGTTGATGACTTGATAAACTACAATGGAAAGCTTGTGGATGAATGAGAGCTTTCACAAATGCTTACACACACAGCCTTACCCCTGGCTTCTCTCTTCTCCTCATGCCAATCCCCTACACCTTTACCGCCCGTCAAATAGTTCCAACTTTATGTCTCTCTTTTACCTGTTTCCAATACTCTATCAGTGCCACTGTGATAGCGGTAAATCGCTCCATAGCCTGCTAACTTTTTACATCTGTGCTGTGAAATGTAGCATCTGTCGACTTAAGACGTGATAGCTCAAATGTAGAGCTAAAAAATCTTCCAAAACTGTTTGAAAAGGAGGGATCTGGCTTTGTTTTTCCACTAAGGAGAGGGTAAGTGAAGCACAATGCCACGCAGGAAAAGACGCCGGGAGAAAAGCAGCACAGGGCGCCAGCAGCAGTCTATTCATCATCATATACAGCTCTGCACAGTGGCTGCTCCGGCTCACAACATAGAAAAAAAATCAAGGACATTGAGGATTGACAGTCCACAGTCACGAAAAGACAGCGTTTCCTGTCTGGATTTCTGCTGACTGTCTCATGCAGTATTTATTGCGCCGTGTCTTAGATCAAGGCTGACCCACTGTAAGCTTACTCGATGGGAAAACACCAAAAAGCAACCTAGATTTGATATGAGACCAGTGCATCGGCATGACAGGCCAAACGGTAGCGATTTTTATCTTGTCATCAGTGAGTGCCTGTGTTCGGGGACAGGGGCGGAAAACGCTGGTGCTTTCAAATAAAATGACATTGATTCTATACGAAGACAACGTAGATGCAAAACCAAATAGAAAATGCCTGTTGACTTAAGTGTAAGAGGCAGCTGTGTCTTTACGTTTTTATAGAGGGCCAGATTCTGAAAAGCATCTCGACTCACTGATGGAGGCATATTTTGGCTTCTAGTGAGATAAAGTCAAAGGTGGCACCTTCCTTTGGTCAAATGATGAATCATGCAGTTTCATTACATAAGTGTCGCAGTAAAACCCTACTGGGGTTATGATGCTGTATGATTTTTATACAGTCAACGTTTGCTTGAATCTTGCCATTTAAAGCAGTACTAAGTAGATTGTTTACATGAATAAATCCTTTTCGTAGTCCCTCGGGGAGTAATACAAGTTTTAGTGGGATGATTGGAGGGTCTCTGGCTAGAAAACCACAATTGCAACTTTCCTGCCTACATGTCGGAGTCACTAATACACACTAATGGAATCACAAAGAAGAAGCTAACAGACTAATGGGCAAAGCTAACTGCGGGCTAGCGCCACTTAAAGGGGTTGGAAGCAAGTTCGCCATTTTATACTCACTACTGCCACCTCAGGCCATATGTGTAACTGCACCTTCTATATTAAGCTCGTGCATGACGGCAATTCGGGCCGAAGTGACACATTTTTGAGTGACCGTACAGGATTTTAGAGGCATTTGTGGTGAACAGGTCTGAGCTCATTCTACACATTAGGACATGGCTGGAACATGTAGGGGGAGGATAATACTTAATTTTAACATTTTTCAACTCCTTATAGTCCCTTTAAACATTATTTGCAGCCAAGTTTGAGTGGAAATTTATCTCCAATGTATAATATACAATATCCCTCTCTCTCTTTGTCTTTTCTGTCCGTGTAGTATTTACTCTCATGGACGACTAATGAGTAAAAAATCACAACATGCTACGACACCTGCAGTGGCGCTTATGGCCTCAGGGGGCATGCGTTACTTAGTTCTGCTTTAAGTATGAAGCATGTTGTCCAGTAAAACTCTTTTCGATGGCCGTGGTCTCGTTTGGTGTGAAGGCGTATTACTGTCACTGTTTATGAACAAAGATAGCAAAACACGGATAAGGTACACTAGCAATAAACTGTAAACAGTGCAGTGTTGCCAGGCTTTTGAACTTGTTAAATAGTGCATCATTCAGAGCCATCTGCCAGTCTCTGCCCACGTCAGCAGCTGCTCCGTTCATTCAGTCCCTGTGTTGTGATTATCAAACCAATAATTATTTAGTCATCTCAGTCATCATCATCTTAATTCACTCTTTTTAACGTCAATATTTGTTTTCATATCGGATGTGTCTCCCCCCAAACCACTGCAACATTAGCACATTACTGTATGTACCGCACAGTGGAATGTGTTAAATATATTGTACTTCGTGACGAGAGTGAGCAGTCACTGGAACAATGAAAGAAGTGGAGCAATGTGGGGTTAGGCAATTGCAATGTTGTTATTGTGATGGCGAAATGCAGAATAGGATAAACTGAGCAGTTGATGTAGAAATCCTTAACTTAAATGCAAGTTTTGAAAGTATAATATCAGCGGAACTGGAAAACATGGTTTTAGTTTAGTTTGTAACAAAGCTAATGTATTTATGTAAACTGTCAATGATCTATACACGTTTCACACTGTTGCCACAGAATAACGCCAAGTTGGGGAGCAGTACAGAGTTGGGATCTACATGTTAATGAATTGCTCGATTAGAAATGTTACTGGAGTTTCTCACAATAGCAACAGATATTTTTAAGACTCACAACAACACTCATAAACTATTGTGGCAGCCCTATTATGGGTCTGCTGAACCATCAAAGGGCTGTCCAATTTCTTGATGTAGTCATAGAGTCAAATATTACATCGTTCAATAAGAAGATCCCTGGTTTGTGAATGTTTTGTTTTTTCAATTTTTTCATTGTCTGCCCTCAATTCCTAAAACTCCAGCTACAGCCCCAGGGAAGACCTTGGATACGCTCTGAGGGACTATGTCACTGAGCTGGCCTGGAAACGCCTCGGGATGCCCCTAGAAAAGCTGGCGGAAGTGTATGGATAAGGAAGTCTGGGCATCTCTGCTCAGACGGCTGCCTCCGCGACCCGGCCCCGGATAAAGCTGCAGAAAATGGATGGATGGCACCTCAACAAAGGGGCTGTCAGAAAGGGATTTTCTTTCAACGTAGAATCATTTTCACAAATTGTTTTTGGCTAAGAAACTTCTCCAGTGAGTCGCTTTCTAAAACACTGTTGGATGTGATATGATCACAAGGAGGAAGTGCCAGTTCTTTGAGCACTATTGGAGACATTGGCATTGGTGATATTCAGGATGTCAGGAAAGTGTGAGAAACGATCCGTTCACTTGAGGTTTTTCTCTCATTAACGTGATGGGGAGGACAGAGTGAGGAGGAAGCACATTTTTGATGTTTTGCTTTGAGCCATATTGTTCGCTCTCCGGTTGAGTTGAGGGATGCTTTCACTGGAGGGAGAGAGTAGGAGAGTGAAAATTGCAGAGGAGAAGCAGCAAAGAGTTGATGAATGAGGCAGGCTATAAAAATAGAAGGCAGTGGGAAGAAGGGAGAAGTAAGCAAAAAAGAAAAGAAGTCATTTGTCTTGCTTTAGAGCTGCTCGATTGGCGCTGAATCCAAATGTTACCATTGGTTAGCCACAACAACTGTGACATTTTCTGTTCATTTGACTGTTGAAATGTGAGCGCTTTGGCAGATGAAACAATACGAGCCCATTCTTCTCTGTGTCGCATGTAACAAATCTCCCTACCAGCAATGTTAGCCTACAGTTATCCCACAATAACTAAAACTAATGGTCAGATGTTGAAGACGGTTTCAGAAAGCTGTAGTGTTAAAGTTTTCTTTTTTTGTTTGATAAATAAAGTTGTAAAAGGTAGGGCGAGTTAGGGAGAAACATAGAGTGAGCAATATGGCAAAAATAATTTCATTTGACTATGAAAGACAAATAAATATATCTTTTACCAATATGGTTTGTAAGATGGATGTCTAAATAAACCTTGGCATAAACAACAAATAAATGCTTGGCACTCCAGACACCGTTTCACACAAAATAGTTCCCAGTTTATTCCAAACGCCTCTCAAATCAATGAGCTGTAACTGCCACTGAAAAGCACAAGGATGATAATTGAGACTTAAGATTAAATCAGAATCAATTAATATTTGATTACTGATGCACTAAACTGCTTGGTTCCTGGTCTTTGATATTTATGCCTACATTTGACTTGGTCTCTTCCTGTGATCTTAGTTTGCTGTTACGTACATGTCTTTATGATTGTGTAAACAGCACCTGTACATGACTTCCTGGTCATTTGTCAACTTGTGACACAAATGCCTTCTCATATTAAACTCCAGTTGTTCTAAAGTGACGCTGGTAGCCTTTAAAAATAGTCCAATTATACTATTACCTGGACCTTGTAAACATCTGCTGAGGCCTTTAGACAGAGTTAATGCCCACATGAATCAGAAATGTGTACTTCCTGACACTTTAATGTGGCTGATTGAAAAAGATTTTTTTTATTACTGTGAAGGCTTGTAAAGTGACCAGTAAGATCAATAGCCTTATTTTTCGTTGATTGTTTGAATAGCTTGGAGTGTGGTAAAGTGCTAGACTTGACTTTTCTATTTACCGTAATTTCCAGACTATAAGCCGTTACTTTTTTCCCACCCTTTGGACCTTCCCGCTTATACAACGGTGTGCCTAATTTATAGATTTTTATGGTCATACTGTATATTGGGTCATGTGTCAACCTATCGCTGTCTTCCTCCACATCTGTCCACCGGAGCCGTGGCATCAGGATGCCCTCCCACGCTATCGCTAACGTGGCTTCAAGTGAGAAATAAATGCGTTTAATTCTCTCACAGCTGAAATTTTATGGAGGGTCCAGCGATGCGCGGGTATCGAAAAGCCAGCCTCTAGCAGTCACCACGGACCCAGCTCAGAGCAGCTTTGAACACCGGGAGGCTTGTGAGCTCTCAAGGCTGTGTGCACTAACATGGCGAGGAGGGCGGCTCTAAACACGGCACACTCCCGAGGAGGAGTCGCTGTGCGGGCAGCGCTTTGGCTTCACTGAAAATATGTGCATGTGAAGAATAACATAATCAAACCACACTGTAATAAAAGTAAATGTACCTTTAGGCCACCGTTCTCTGGGTAAATCTGAAATTTGAGAGAAAAGTCCAGTACTACCAGTGCTGATGGCTCTTCAAATGCGCTTGGAACAGCATGAACAGCGGTGGCTTATAGGCCTAGACCGGTGCGGCCTATACTGTATACTACTAATACTTGGGTTCATGATTTTGGTGTGAGTTCACGTGATAAGTAGCCCCGTATATTGGGAGTTTTTTTAAACAAAAGCCGTATTTGCCAGTACAACAACTCTCCCCAGTGAAGTGGAGGCTTTGCAACACACTAGTGCCCCTGTGTCACTGGTAATGGAGAAATGTTTACATTTCCGACGTTACGCTAGTATACACGTGGTAAACGAGACCTGATAAGCTGTGAACAGACAGATTTTATTTTGAAATACTCCGGATCTTCTTTCCTCACGAAACCTGACTTCCTGTTTGGCTCGTGTTTTTCCGTCAGCTTGATCCGCAGGGCTCCGTCCTGCAAAAATAGACTTCTTGCGGATTCTTTCTGTTGCCGCCAGACCGCCTTGGTAACTGAACCCGGACTTCGTGGAGCAATGTGAGTCTGCAACATTGGTTTTAATGACTCTCAGATCACGGAGGCCATACCAGACCTTAACCGGATTTAATGTGAGCTGGGCGTTAATCAGAGATAGAAATTAACTTTAGAGAGACGTCACGCAAAATTGACTTTTTAGAGCGTTTTACTATATTACAATGTTCCCTCATCAAAAACATACCTGCAGTTTTGATTTGAGCTGTTTGTTGAGGCACCTGCTTATACAGTATAATGATCCTCCAACTCCCCCTGAGCTCCCACAGCCTCTGTAACCATGAAGCAGCTTCCTTACTTCCCACCCTGCTCCCGCTTCGTAGCAGCGCTTACCTGTCCTGCACAGAGCACCGGCCGTTTGTTTTAATGGGAACCGAAGGGAGGAGGGGCTTTGGGACAGCATGCTTTGACAGTGTGGAAACTTTGAATAAGCCATTGTAGAGTAATATAGCATTAATAGCCACCAAAGTGTAAGTGATTTTTGAGAGACAACAATTAGTTTGGTTCATCACCAAAAAAAATTTAAGGAGAATTCCCTCACCCATGTGTGCTGTACATAGGTTAACCAAGACTAAGAAAAGCACAGTTTGGTATTTCCGTTTTTCGTACACTGCAGTGACAGCAAATGCATACTACAGTACATGGTCCATACCCTGAGCTGACTTTTTACTCATGAATAATTGATGCACTCGTAAGTGGTGGTTGTTACTGGAATATTTTACTCACCTCCTGCAGATCTCCAATTATTCAGAGCGCACTTCATTACAGATAACAACAGTGGTGTAAAGCTAATCACCGGCTTTTAATACAACCGCTCTAAGTCATACCAGAAAATTGTTTGTTGTTTTTGTAACACGTCATCTCAATAAGTACTTATTTTTTACACTAATAAGGTCAATCACCATGCAGGGTAGTGGTAATGTTTGCAGATTACAGAGTAGGCTGGTGTTGCTCTATTCAACAGGGAGGCAGTTTGATAGCGTTTGGTTGAGTGTATCGGCTCACACATTTATATTTTAGCTGCTCTAGATGCTGATCAGATCTCAACTGCCATTTACACAAGGGGGATTTAGCCTTAGGATGATGCGGAGGTAAGCAAGAGAGGAGAATGTATTTGAGATAGTGGTCAACTTTTCATAATGCATGTTAATGCAGTATTTCCAAACTTGTTGTCGTGGCCATAATAAATACAAAATCCTATGCATTTCATTTCATTTATTAATTTATTTCAATGGGACAATGTACATTAATGAACAGACAACTAGTGCTGTAAATATGCTGAATTCAGCTAATTTCCATCTGCAGTCCCATGAGGTAAAAGTATACCACCAACACAGAACATACACGAGTACTACAAAGCATGACATACAGTGCATGCATATACAAACAATACAGCATGTACAACAAGTCACCCCAACACCCCAACAACTAAAATTTCTCCTCCCTCACACTCACGCACGCAGACTTACTCATGGTAAAATCATGTCCTTGTGAACATAATTGCCTCCTAGTGGTCACAATTTTTCAGATTCAGACACTTTGCCACCTTGATCTCTGATTGAAACTGATTCTACCTCACTACATACAGTGGTGAGAAAAAGTAAGTACACTGTTTGGAATTTCACACATTTCTGCCTAAATTGGTCACTAAATGTGGTCTGATCTTCATCAAAATCACAGGAATGAACAGTGTCTGCTTAAACTAATACCACCCAAACATTTACATTTGATCATATTTTTATTGGCCATAGCATGTAAACATTCACAGAAGAGCGTGGAAGCAGTAAGTACACCACGTGAATCTCACTGAACTACAGCAGTTTTTTAAAGAGAAATTGTCCAAGATTCATCCTGATCATTGTGAGCGTCTGATCTGCAAATACAGAAAAGCAGTTACTGCTGCAAAAGCCAGCCAGCTATTTAATACAGGGGTTCACTTATTTATTACATGCATTTTGTGATGCATGGGTTTTTCTGCAAAACAGCGTGATAAACTTGTAAATTAATTTTTCTATTGATGATGTCATGTTGTCCAGGTCCTGAGGCAACAAAATAGCCCCACACCATGATTCTCCCTGCCCCATACTTCACAGTGAGCATAGGGTTTTGATGTTGCTGTTCCATTTTTCTTCCACACATGACGTTGAGTGTTCCTCCCAAACTATTCAACTTTGGATTGCGAAAGAGTTCTTGGACGCTCCACAGCACTACTGGCAAATATTCAGTGTACCGCTGGACCGAGGAACACGTCATGGAGGACAAATGGAACAGCACATCAACATCAAAACCCTCTGCTCACTGTGAATGTTTGTGTGGAATGTTGTGGCCAATAAAAATATGATCAAATGTAAATGTTTGGGTGGTATTAGTTTAAGCAGACACTGTTTAATCACTACAGTAATTTTGATGAAGATCAGACAACATTTAGTGACCAATTTACTTACTTTTTCTCGCCACTGTACATATTATGGCTGTTTGAAAATGTGGTCAGGAACTGCGATCTGGCAAGGTTCTAGCCATGAATAAAATTCACACAATACATTATTAATAGTGATCAGTTTGCACCAAGGACCCAGATTTGCATCCTCATCTGCTGACTGTGACAGCTGGATAGAGCTCTGCAGGCACCGCTTTGCCTGCCTTAATGTTAATGTGTGAACAAATGTGTGCAGAGGGGCACAGCACTCTCCAGTTAAGTGCAGGTTAGCACTGCAGAGAAAGGCTAATCCCTTCTCTGAATCAATCCTGGTCCCTCTTCACCTCTCTCCCGCCGGGATGTCCCACCGGGAGTCGTTATCTGATCACATCTCAGCACTGCACTTTAAACTGAAGAGAAACAGACCAATGCCCCCCGAACACAGCATTTTTCAGAGCAACTGGTCACAGAGAAGAACGAAAACAAATCAGATTTAATTTGTTGTAATTTTGAAGAAATGAAGACACTTTCCTTACAAATTCCAACTAAAAGTGTCTGTAATTGGAGAAATAAAATTAAACCATTGCGCAATACTATGGCTGAATGTATGAAATGGTTTATTCTAAATGTAAGTAAGCATGTCAGGTAAACTCACTGACTTATTCATCTTGAAATCGGAGGTTTCCCTGTGTGTTTATTGTTGTCGCTTTGCCCATTTTCACATGCTAAACCAGCCTCGAAATCCTAATGCGACAAACGCCACATTCGTGAAGGTGTTTTTATGCAGCCAATTAACCCTAATCAAATTTAAAAATGTGGAAAACAGAGGCACCGCAAAGAGCATCATGTACAGCTTTAGCATAAATCCTCACTCATTTCCAGAGAGCTGCTGCGCTACATATTAAACACTTCTAATTAGACCCAAAAACCTTAATTAAATCTACTTGCGCTGGAAAGTCGGTGCGGATGTGGCTTTTAGACTTGCGATGTTACAAATCTCAAGCCCGGCCCTGACAAATAATATAACGTCTAGGTTTTATCAGCCTGTAATCGCTTTGAAGGGGTTGAATGACATTGGGCAGTGTCACAGCGAGCTAAACAGCCAGTTAATGCTTTTGAGATGAGCGCAGTAAAATATTAATGGGGGCTTTGGGCATTGAAAAGGTCATCCCTCACACTCAGGCAGAATAATAAGTGTAAAGAAAAGAGTGGCGAGGCTTAAGAAATGGCACAAGGTTGAATCACATAGTAGCGAATATAATCCAATGAAGGTTTTTTGTTACTTCCACATAAGAGTACTCTTCATATTTGTTCTAAAAAAGTATTAAAAGATGTTTAAATGTCAGAACTTCCATAATATTTCCTGCCGCACCCAGTGAATGTCAATCTACACTGAACAAAGCTCTCATTTTTCATGTGGTGAACTCAAAGACATAAAACCTATTCCATGTACACAATAGACCCATTTCTCCAAAATACTGTTCACTAATCTGTGTTCGTGGGCACTTCTCCATAGTCAAGAGAATCCATCCCACCTCACAGGTGTGGCATCTAAAGATGTTGATTAGACGGCATGAATATTGCACCGGTGTGCCTTAGGTTGTCTACAAGAAAAGAACACTATGAAATGTTAAGTTTTGCTTCATTTGTGGGGTCTGTATTATTATATCTGGTGTGAATGTTGGTTCACTCTTCTTCAATGGCTGTGCGAAGTTGTTGGATACTGTCATACTGTATATTCCATTCCAGAGCATCCCCAACATACTCAGTGGGCTGCTTTGGGCTACGCACACTTCACAATGACTTCCGAGTGCATCCTCCGAAGGCACGAGAGAGGAAGGACCGCAACCTCCGGAGATCACACTCAGAATTCATGTGTGCATAGAGCCTATTGGTGACATGTCATTCAAAATTCCATCAATAAAATGCTCCTGTGTTCGTTGTCCATATCAACAACCTGATCAAAAATCAATGCACAGGAGATGTGAGGCAAATGGTGGTCCCACCAGACCCCCATGACAACCACCCACCCCCCACCCCAAAGCAAAACTGAACATTTGAGAATGTCATTTTATTATAGATTGTCAATATTCATGTAAAGCGCTTTGAGTGCCTAATGTATGTGGAAAAGCACTATATAAGTTGAGGCCGTTTACTATTTTCCACACCTGTGAGGTGGGGTGGATTCTCTTGATACAGGAAAAGTGCTCCCTAACCCAGATTTTGACCGATTTCAATCAATCAATCAATCAATCAAATTGTATTTGTATAGCACGCAACAACAACCAGAAGGTGCCCAGAGCACTTTCCAGGGTAAAAACAAGAATCACAGTAGACAACAATAAATACAAAAACACATAAAAACAGCAGTCGAGTCGGTGGCTATTTATCGAAAGCTTTTCTGAAAAGATGCGTCTTCAACTGTGATTTAAAAACACTCAACTCAGTGATGTTTCGAAGCTGTACCGGAAGTGCGTTCCGCAGCTTTGGGCCTTGCGCGGCAAACTCCAAACTCCAAACTTTTTGTATTTGAACTTGGGAGTGACAAGGGAGGTGTGTTCAGAGGAGCGCAGAAATGTGAAATGGTTCTACAGTATTGCAATTTAGTAAGACAGCAAAGTATCAATAAGTTTGCAAAGGAGTTTTTAGTTTTGATACAAGTTTAGTTATCAATTAGAATATGGGTCTTTATTAGGTTTGTTTTTTGTACCACATTTGATTTTCTTGCAGTCTGACATCTTGAGAATTGCACACTTTGCGTTATTGCGGTACTACTTTCACCAACGCTTTCTTTCTACTCTGTACAATTTGCTCCTAGACTGTCTCAAATTACATGTCACATCAAATCAGAGAGACAGATCCCATAAAGCAGGCGTTTGCGACTGTGTGCGTGCTTCATTCAAACACCTTCACAGTCAGGCTGAATGAATGAGTCGGGTGGAGCTCAGTATTCACAATGAGTAACACATGGCTTGTAATAGACCTGATAGACGTCTCATACTGTGCCATTATCTTTGACCTTTTGTTTCTCTCTCCTCTTTCTTCCTGGGCTCCTTGGCAAATGCTGAACAGGAAGCGGAGGTAAGACATTATTCATTTTAAGTATACTTTTTGGATAATTTGTTAAAGAAACATTTTAAATTAAAAAAAAAAGCGAAATCTCATCAAAAACATACCTGTGTTTCAAGCCGACAACGCATCTTGGAGTAAACTTTGGATTTTTAAATCTATGTTATATTTTCTCGCCAACAAAGTGCAAGATAGATGGTCTCCATGGTGACGTGTAAACAAGCAACAGCATCAACAGCGGCGTTTTTTCCTTCTTCTGCAAACTGCATTTGGAGTTTCTGTGTTCAACATCGTTTTACTTTTTTATTGGAGAGAGTCCTTAATGGCTTTGAAGGAAATAGCTTTTGTTTAAGTAAACAAACAGCAGATGAGCTAAAGACATTTGAGACCTACAAATTTCTTCTTGTGAAACACTAAAGAGGAACCTAGAGCCCCCCACACCTGCAGCTGAGTGGAGGCATCACAAGAGCAGCTACAGGAAACACAAAGGAGTTTAATGTACAGTTATACGGTTGTACAATGACAAATAATGCACTTACTTACTTACATACTAGCTATTTACTTACTAACTTACTTATTTACTGACCTACTTACTTACTCTTTTTTACTCACGTACTTACTTACTTATCTACTTACCTACTTACTTACTTATTTACTTACTTACTTACTTACTTATTTACTTACTTACTTACTTACTTATTTACTTACCTATTTACTTACTTATTTACTTACCTATTTACTTACTTATTTACTTACCTATTTACTTACTTATTTACTTACTTATTTACTAACTTACTTACTTACTTACTTACTTACAGTGATAAAGATGTGTTTGAGATTAATATCA
This sequence comes from Gobius niger, assembly GCF_951799975.1. NCBI lineage: Eukaryota > Metazoa > Chordata > Actinopteri > Gobiiformes > Gobiidae > Gobius > Gobius niger. The sequence continues at coordinate 14,910,025 of NC_136856.1, forward strand.
AATACCTGGAAAAAGCATTACACCCCCTCTTTAATATTTATAATAACACTTTTCATGTGCACAAAAAGCCAATAGGTGACAGAAATGTGCCTCTGTGTCCATAGTAGTACCAAATACTGTTTACCAGATATAACGTTATTAAAAACAGTGTACTTTTCACTGCCCTGATGAAGACTAACTAAGTGGAAACGCGTTGGCGTAATAAAAAATATCTTCTAGGACCAGACGTGCCTCGGACGTTCTACTTTTCACAGTGTACTTTACAATTTGGCTTTAGAAAAGTAAAAGAAATATTTTATTGATATGAATTGTTCGGTTAATTCACTGCTTGTTCATACAGTAAGAGAATAATAAAATGGAAACAATAAATTAATTATTAGCTATTTTTCATTGTATTTTCCAGCCTCAAAGTTGGTAAAGGAGCAAATGATTTTGCATTTGTGATTGGGCTAATGCTTTGGTAGTGGTACTTCCACTTATATAGTCAAGTAGTTGTTATTTATTTATTTATTTATTTTTTAAATAGATTCAAAAAGGGTCTCAGTAAAATAATTGTCCCAATAGCAATGCAATGTAATGGCTGTTATGAAATCAGATGCAAACTATGATTAGCAATTTATTCACAGGGCTCTTTATTATAATAACGTGCATTTTTGAAAATATAAAGCAGCTTTCTTCTTATCCACTACAGACGCACTGATTTGTATGTAAAGGTAAAGAATTAATCAAAAGATGGTCCCATGTGGATCTCTGAGTCTTCTGTTCAGTGTGCACAGTACAATGTAAGACTGATAATGGAATATTTACAGCTTAGAATAAAAGATAAGTGCAACCTATGAATTACTTTTAATAGCATCGTACTTGAGCAAATGTTGAACACTTCAGCTAGAACGCTGCAATAATTACTTCCTATTCTTACATCCGTCTTAGTGCTTCTACGGCTATAAAGGCCTTTTCTAATAGAGATATTTAATGGAGAGAGATGATGGACATAAAATGAGCCAGAGTGAAGTCCGAGCCCTGGGGAGGCACTTAATAAGGCGTGAGCTGCTGTAACTTTATGTCAGCTAATGTGTCCGAAGCTTTCATTTAGAGACGTGGGTCGGCACGAGCAGATCAGATGTCCGTTTCCTTTGGTTAACGCTATGTTGCCAGCCTCACGCTCACACATATACTGGCTGTAAATGAACGGAGAGCAATCAATATGAGGGCAAACAATTCCGATTATTTTCCCCATCGCCCAGAGCAAATTTGTACATATTGTTGCTTAATTGTTGTTTTTGAGCAAGAAATTGAGATGCATTCATTTTTGTCAATATCGCCCATGTTGCCTGCTGTCTGTGTGCCCTCTGCCACGCGTTGAATAATGAAAGAGCTGGAGATCCTGCAGGTTTGAGGCCCGCCTGTGCCACTGACACTGCCACGCTCCCCGCTGACACGCATATGCTCCCACTCCACGCCTGCTTCAGATGCAGACTGCTCCGCTAGTCTGTGACAGTGGGAAGAGCCCCTCTCCAGCGCAATAAACATACACATGTATCCAAGTGGCCAATGGTGAATGCATAATGCGCGTGTGCTCAAGAGCTGACCTTTTGGGGGGAGGATCTTTTCTGCGTATGGACGAATTTATATTGAAATCCACAACATCTTTAGTGCTGTCCTGCGTATAATTATGGTTCTTGATTCGCGCCATTGCCCCTGCCTTTGTTAACTACAGCTTCACGGACTGTTGACCACAAAATGGGTCAGTAAATGGCTAACCTGCCTACCCAATGCCTGTAAATAAAATAATGGAGCGTAATTACACGGCACATTAAGTAGTAATTAATGTAAAGACCCAATAAATACTTTTCAACCAGGAATTGAAATATCAGTGGCCCAAATGGGACAAAAATTGATGTCAGGTACGCTTGTGCATGGGATACCTGCTTCTAAACTCGAGTCTCACAGATCTCACATGGTTCGTTTCTGCACATCATGTCCTGATAAGTTCATGTTCTCATTAGATGTAAACAGAAGCACCATTTCTTCACATTAAATTGTCATTGACGCGGTGAACCCCTTTTGTTTTAAAGTAGCATGGCTCATGAGGCGTAACTTTGAATGTGCGGAGGGTTGGTTTGGGCAGGTAAATTGAAGCCCATTTTTTTAAGGTTGGGTGGGTCGGATTTTTATCATGGCTGGGTTAAAAAAAAAAAAAAAAAAGCTGATCCACGCATCTTTAACATGTTATGGCTGCTACATCTATCCAACTTTGCCCCAAGGCAGCTCTGGCAACATAGATTTCTCTCACTAAAAAACTAAAATCCTTTATGACCATCATTTCACACTTTTTCTACTCCAGCATAATACAGGATTCTCTGGTGACCTATATTGAAAGCCTCTTCGCGTCATTTCCTTTAGTTCATCAAGTGAAGACGGCTTCACTTCAGTGTTTCATTTTTGCTCCCTCGCCTTTGTAAAATAATTCAATCATGTGCTCTGTGTGAAGTTACGTTTGTGTGTGTGTTTCCACTCAGGATGACTACTTCAAAAGCTGGGCTCCCGCCAAGTCTCTCGATCAAGGTGAGTCCTGCTGCTTGTGTTGTTTACATTAGAGCTGGTATACGGCTTGTTAGTGCTCACCAGTATGTGGGAGATCAAAGCTGTGGTACAAAAGTTACTACACGTTAACAAAGATTTTTGGCTTTCATGACCCGCATTGTGTTTTATTTACCCTTTAGTCCTAGTTTATAGACTATGAAACTCATTGCTCCAGCAGTCCTTTCAAGGTGCTGCAAAAATGTACCTCCCGCTGCTCCCTTCTGAACAGTGCGAGCTGGTCTGTTTTCAACCCTGGGTGCTGTATAATTTTGGACTCACAGTGACAACAGTGCTCCTGTTTCTTGCTCTGGTTTAGTTCAGGTTGACGCTGTATTTTAGACTTAGGAAATTTCACATGAGTAAATGTTTCCTTAACCACTTGTGAATTTGGAACTTCTTGACTAATCTCAATTCATGGAACACGCGGCAGTCTTCCTCCTCTACCCCCAGTGAGCTTGTGCTGGCTTGTGTTTGCATATCTGGAGCAGTAACTGTAACTCTTTAGAGGGAGACTTGCTGAGCACAAGTTTATCTGGGCCAGCGCCTTGTGAAAAGCGCCTAATGAGAACAGCCTCAACTGCGTGGAGTCCTGCTGCTTCTTCAGAGGCGACGAAAGACAAAGGAAAACTCACAGACAAGCGTTCATACAAGTATACCTTATGTATCTGGGGTGCAGCCTCTGACGGCTCTGGCACTTCTAGATGATAGATTACATTTTGAAGTAGGGCTTCGCAATATTTCCCTGTATTTTTATTGTTTTAGCAACAATGGCAATGTTCTCATTTCAAGTTGTAAATGAATTGACTCCTATCTCACAGAGTTTTGGTAACTTTATGAAACTAGATGTTAGTGTTATGAGAAAATAAGCTTTATTTGTGTGGCATTATTCACAGACACAAAATGCTTCACCGTATTGTGTTTTGTGACATAATGAGAATTGCATGTTTTTAGTTTTTTGTTAATGTAGGTTTTTTTTTATTGAAACAAGAAACTTCTACTGAGATTCTGAATCTCTTTTTTAGCAGAGTGCTGGCACCAGTGGGACACCGTTGTACAAGTTTTTAGAGGTGGGAAAACGTACGCAGACAGGGGAGAACATGCAAACTCCACACAGAAAGGCCAGGGATTGAACTTCTTGTTGTGGGGCAAACGTACTGACCGCTGTGCCACCACATTTTCTTCATCAACAAATTGCAGATCCTGTGCTCCTAAACTCATGCAGCTCTTTCTGTAGTTGCCATGTGCTATAGTTCACTGGTGACCATATAGGGACATGCGATCCATCTATTTAAGGGGCACTTTGAGTGGTACTCCCTGCAGGGAAGCACAGAAAGGGCAGAAAAAGACAGAGTTTGAGTATTGTGCTTTTTGCAGCGTGCTGTGCTGCAGTGATGCACTCGCCCTGCATGGTAACTGCACTGAGAAAAATAAAACATTGGCTTAATCTGCAAATTGTTTAGAAATCATTTACATCCGCATTTTACTAGTTGTTCATAATGATATATATTCATTAGTCCAATTATAAATGTTTCATCTGTAACTGTGAACATTTTAAATTGGTTCAACAAAAAAATGTTCCTGACTTGAATGTTCAAAGGTTAATTGAGTCAATTTAAAACTCTTCATTAGCAGATATGAGCCAATTTAAATTTTTTCATTGAACCAATGTACTTTTAATGGCTTAATCAATGCCATTTATTGATTTCATTTAAATTGATTAATTTCATTAAAACACATTTGGATTAATTTACTTTTTTATTGCCAAAGACATTGTATGTACAAATGCAAATTGCAATATTTTGTAATATGAGTAATGTAGGTACACAAACATTTCATACTTTCTAATTTTTCAATTCTTGGCTCAAGGTTCAAAAGCTGGTTAAACATTTTGAGAAAAAGTGTTAAAACTGTAGTATAATGTATTTAGCCACATTGTTATGCATTTTCAAACACTTTCACAGCAAAACTGGATGAACAAGAATTTTCCAAAAAACAACAACTGTGCAGCCAAGGTACAGCATACTAATCACTGCATCAGTCTCCCTGTGATCCGTGTTCATTTCTTGTTATCCAGTCCCATGAGTACCTTCAGGATGAATTCAACTGTGCGTTCACATTTCTTTGGGTACTTCATGTTGAGGCGTTATGAGTCCGAATTGCAAAGTCTTGAACCATTGAATGCAGATCTGTCACAATCTTCACGATGGGTGTTACGACGACTGCTATCGGCTCTTCCTCCACACGGAAATCTTGCTGAATCTGCAAAACATGAGTGGAATAACACATATTAGAATTTACAAATAATGCAATGATTTTCATGGTCGGGTCTAAACCCGGCTAAACTAAGCCTTAACCAGGTCAAACAGAGTCTGAATGAGCCACTGGTATTTTAACTTTGTAATTACAGTATGAGGGTTTTGTAAATAACAACAGCTGTAGATAAAACTGAAAATACATGTATTATAGGGGAGCTCTGAGAAAGTATGTAAGTAAGTATGTCCGCTCTCAAAATACCCAAATCAGTAATAAATGTGCACTTCATGTTAAACACAAACCAGAATCTTACAATATTTGAAATGTTGTTCATCTTCTCCTTCTATGAAAAAGCCTGATTTCCCCCATTTTGTAAAGTAAAGTTAGAAAATGATACATTCCTATGGTATTTCTTAATTAAAATATAAAGAAGCATATATATACACCAATTTTAGACAAAAGGACTGGCTCCAGTATTTACATGATATTGATCTTTTGCAAAATTTTAGGTATTGCACAGTACTACAAGAGAACTAATTTTAGTTTTTGGGTAAAATAAAACCATATTTCTCCTGCAACTCTAATATCGTCAGCTTTCAGTTCATTTTCTAATATTTGTTCAATACCCTTGTTCATTTATATGTTTCTTTGAAAGGGACAGTTCAAGAAAACATTGCCAACTCAGTGGCCGATGTTATGTACATAACATCCAAAGGCTTATTTGCAGATTTTTTTCAAATGCATTATAGTACATGATTGGCTCTATATGAGGGACTTCTGACTAGATTCTCCGAGAGTCGCTGCTCTTCCTCTCCCGTTATTTCCTTGTCGGGGATTAGCAGTGTCTCGTCCAAATTAATGAAAAGCTCTAGATTCCATGGACAGTGAATTACCCATGAACAGTTGAAGGTACATGTTAAAAACATTATGTTGGATGTAAATACTTGACCGAAGAAAAAAGTTAGCCCTTAGCTTGAGGACAAAAACATCTACCACGATGGAACACTGATGTGTCCTTCAGTGAAGCCTTTACATCCAGTATGATGTTTACAACCTGCCATGTAATCTAGTACTATTCATTTATTTGGATGAGACACTGTTAATCCTCCATAGGGAAATAATGGGAGAGGAAGAGCAGTGCCTCCCAGAGAGTCCAGTCTGAAGTCACGTGTCACTTGTGTGATTAGAGCCCATTGTAAGCTCGCACACTTGTCAAAAAAGATCCATTTATTGGCTCTGATCAAATGTTAAACTACAAGATGCACATATGTTATGTAGGCCATTGATCAGGAACCCAGAGAACCAATAAAGAACCAATCAAATAGAGAAATGATTGATAGCATTGATGTTGCTCAAATCTGAACAGTTAAGTTTTGTAAATTATGTAAAATTGGCGGTTGTTAATACCATACCTAATATAATAAGAGATTTTACAGCTAAGAGCACAAGCACTACAAAGACATGGTTATTTTCAAGCCCAGTCATACCTGATGTTCTTTAAATGCGCGTCCACTGGAACAGCATCACTAACTTCAGTACACATGGTGTGTACCTGCATCCAGTGTACCGCTCATGGAAGCCTGTAAGATAATTATTTAACTGTAAACAAGTATGTACAGACATTGTAGTAATTTAAATATATAGATATATTCTTGAAAATGTGCTGGTACAATAAGGTTGCATAACATTATGCCTTTCAAATAATGCATAGACCTACCTCCTCAAATGGAGATGACCAGCAAACAGGTGTCCTCGTCCTAGTGCTGGTGTCGGGGACGGCTCCTGTGCAGATGAGACACAGAAAAATACATTACTTAACTGTAAATGGTCTCATTTTTTCAGCAAATTTAACACTAAAATGCATATAGTCTTGTGAATGTAATAAATAAGTTAAGAAAAAAAGGACAACGCATATTCATGCTAAAATTACAAAAAGTACACAATAAAGAAGAGCTGAACATTTATTACATTTGCTTGGTTCAGCTTTTTGAACAAATTATTTTACAAATGACTTTTTATGACTTTTTTATGACAATCACTTTTGGAAGTTGGGTCAAACATTTTCTGTCCTTTAATTGTAATTACAGGTCATATAATAGTGTTTCAACGCGATCTCCTCGTTTAGGGGCTCGTCTGCCCCTAAACAGTTTATTATTTCATTCATGCTGCTCACTTTGAGCTCCCTGTGGGGCGGCAGCAGCGGTGGAGGTGACCGGGGCGGAGGAGGCAGTGGGCGCGGGGATGTCGCTGCCGTTCGGAGGCGGCCAAGAGCGGAGTGGAGCTGAGCGAACAGGTGGAAGATGTTTCGTGTCGGGGCGCCTGTAGCCGCCGCATCACTCACCGACCCCGCGCACCTTTCCTCTCCCATGGCCCGGGAGAGCTGGTGCTGGGAACGTTCGGCCGCGCTCACTCGCTGTTTCCCCAGAGCCGCGCGCTTAAACCCTTTCCCCGCAGGCCGCGCTCACGTCCTGGTCTGTCCCGGTGCCACTCCTCTCTCCGCCCCACTCCAGCACTCACACTTGTTTCGCAAAATAAGCATGCACAACTTAAGCGCGAAGAGGAATAATAAAGAAAAAGAGTTCATGGTCTCTACAGGGACTTGGCTCCGCTCGGCTCCCGTCGTTCTCAGTGAAGAGACGAACAAAGACTCGATTCGTTCGTGAACGTCACATCACTGGTTTAAGCGCTTGCAAAACACGTTAAGGAATAATATTCATGTCAGCTTAAAGCACAGTAAAGGTAGATAGTATTTATTTTATGGGAGTTGCATTTCAAAGTCCAGGCGATGTCACGACACAAAATGGCGGCTGTGCTTAACCCTCCTAAGTTAGTGTAATATCTAAATCATAAGGGTGCAATTGGTCAAAAATAAAACCTTCAACCTAATACTCATAGCCTACAATATTTTAGAGATTTGATGCACAATCAATTTATTCAGTTTCAGTGCCAAAACATGTTCAATTAAAATTCAACTTAAGGAGAATTCTATCTGACGCCTCTGTGCATACATACAGGACACATTTATTAAGTTTACAAGTCTAAATATGCTTTTAACTTACCTTTTCTCGCTGTAAAGTTCCAACAGTGGGTCTGGCTAGATCTTGAGTGAAAAGGTCTTGGCCACATTTGAAATCTGGAACACGTGGTGTGTCATCTTCTTCAGCGTTAATTGGTAGAGTCAAGTGCTGCGGTTGTCAGTGCTGCCCCCTGTGTTCGATGGCTCGACGAACGATTGTTCATTAGATCAATTAACTTTTATAAATAACTGTCAATTTGCAATAGACCATTGGATGTACATACAAAAATGTATCAAAACACAATGTTCAATCTATATGGTTTTAATTGGACTAACCAATTTGATTTTCTTTATTTAAGCCAATAGCAAAGAACATATTGAATCAACAACAGCAGTGTTTCACTTTTTTCAGTGTGCTGGCCTGGTGCAGAGCCCTGTGCTCTCTGCTGCTGTACTCCCACACACACTGCTGTCCAGACAGCCAAATCACCTGACAACAAATAATAACAGGGGTGTTTGTGGAAACAACAGGCTTTATTTATGTTGACCTGTGTTTTGATCATTCTTTCATAAAGTAACCCTTCATTTACTTTGAAGGTTGGAGAAAGCACTAAGTCCTGTTCAATGAAGGAACTGATGCCAAATCCAGAGATTGGCAGATTATTTACTGTGGCCCAGTGGTTCTTCAGGTGGCACTCAGTCAACTTTATACATTTTAAATAGCGATCATTTATTTTATGTTTTTGTTATACATTGAAGTTGTGTTTCTGCTTTAGACATGGTTTATATCCAATTCAAACATAATTTAGTCCTATTTTGACCTGTTTAATTGTCGGCCTTTTTTCGACCTGTTTTGTCCTAATTTGATCTCACTCTCGGCCGGCTGGTACTTAAAAGGTCAAATGTTTAATGAGGTGGTATTTGGTGTGAAATTTTGAGAACCACTCCTGTAACCGATTAAAATTAAGACCCAGATATTGAGCCACAAAGTTGGCAATTGTAATTCATTGTCCACCATTGTTGCCATATCTCAAAACGGTATGACTCACAAAATGTTTCTATAAACAGTTTTCAACATGATTTCCTTTCACTGACTACTTTGGCAGATGATTGGCTGTCCCCCTTTGGGAAGCTAATCCACTCCCTTGATAACAATTAACATCTCCCTTTGTACCATCTAATTGAAAACCCCATGCAATCACAAATGTCTTGTTGATGTTGCGAGTGAGTGAAACAAATTCCTATGTGGTATGTCCATCTCCTGGGAGCTTTCCCGTCACAATCAACTCGTGTTGTGCAGCTCTGGTTTGTTGGAAACACAAAACATCAGTAAACTGACAGGATTAGGGTTTTTCTGTTTAGATTGTCTTATTCTTTTTTAACGCATATTTAGCATGTCTTTATGGCATGCAATTGAAGTGTGTAGTAATTGTGTTCTTACAAAAAGGAGACAGTGGGCCCACACATCACTTCGGACTATTATGTAAATTAAGTGGATTTTCAATATGGAATGTGTAGGAGTGGTGCAGACTGTCATTTATGTATTCAGGCAAAAGTACTGTGCAACAAGACTCTGCCAGTCTCACAAGAACAGTAAATAATGTGGGAGATTATCTTGACTCAATATTGCAAACAAAGTAGGTCCATCTGACCTATAAATACCATAAATAATTGTCACTAAGGCTGCACAATTGTCTTCCCTAGTTATTGGTATGACAGTACGAGGTGATGCAGTATCTATAGCAAGCCGTAATATCACTGAGGTCTACCTTCTACCTTCTGATATGACAGATATTTCTTAGCTTATAGCAGGCCTCTTTACTTTTTTTCCCTGGGCCAGATTTGTGGTCATTGGGTCATTGGCCACTGGGCCGGTCAGTTGGTGAGCCTCCCACCGCCACCAAACTGTTTCATATTTTTGGGATAAATAAATGAGAAATTCATTATGATCACTGCTTTAATAGTATAGAATTGGGCTTAAACACAAAGGTTTTATTATATTCCAGCATTTTAAGGCTTTAAAAAAAACTTTGCAATAACAGATTAATACAGAATAATAAAGAGCCAATAATAAACTAGGACTACTCAGAACTAAACCAGGATTAAGCCAGGGCAAAACCATCCAATGTCAGGGCTAAAGGCCTATTCATACTTCACAAGACGCAAGAACTTTGTTCTTGTTCTTGAGGCAAAAAGAACGAGAACAAAGTTCGTCTGGGCTCTGACATTTCATACTCCACTAGACGTGTTGCTGCCGAACTGCCATGCCCACTTTTTCCGCAGCCAAAACAAACAAGGAATGACCGAAATTTACCTAGCCATTTGAGTTCAAACTATTATAAAATGTAGCAAAATGCAAACATTTTAAACATTGACTTCATGATTAGCACACATCTCCCGCTGGTATATTACGATTACAGCTTACCTCTGTGTCACTCGGTAAAATCATGTTGGTTTACATCTGTGTAGCTCTCCGTACAGGCAGTGTCCATCCAAGAACCTTCATTGAACATGTTTGTTGATGTTTCCCGGTGTTTGATGACGGGGTCTAAGGGCTTTGTATCCACAAGCCTGACCACTTTTTTTTTATCACTCGCTTCTTACACGCAGGTAGCACCAGGCTCTTCTGCGTTCCTCTTAATCTTCGTCGGTGTTGGAAGTAAACATTGGATTCTCGCTTCCCGCTTCTGCCAAAATAACCCCGCCCACAAAAAATCCAGCCAATCACAGCCAGAGTTCTCGCAGCTCTGCCGAACAAAGTTATGCTGGGCCGAAGTGTCAGCAAGAGCTTCAAGAACAAAATGACGTAATTTTGTTCTCGCAGCTCTGGGTGCGTCTTGTGGAGTATGAATAGGCCTTAAGGCAGGACTAAATCACTTCTAAACCAGGCCAAAGGCCTAATACAGATTAAGAGAGTTACATGTAAGGACCAACTGAACCAAGACCAGTGCTTCACAAACAACATGACTTAAACTCCTGCTCAGCCACTGCTCCTCACAGCTGAACGGACAGAGGACTGACCAACAGCTGAGCCTCTGTTTGGTCCAGACCTCGTGCTTTATGAAAAAAAGTGAAAGAAGCGTTCCTTGGAGATGGCGCGCTCATCCACATATTCAGCCTCTCTTTTACCCGTCAACTTGCACCAAATTAATGATTCCGATGTTATTTGACTAAGTTAGAGCCCAGACAGCGAGGTTTAGCCTGTTGACCGGCTGAACACGAGTGCTAGCCAGTGCAGTGCAGTTTTCCAAAACTCACGCCCCACTAGCTTCATCGCCTTACAAACATCCACAACTGAACTGGTGTTCCTTACCTGAAAGTAGCTGGTCAAGCCCTTTGGCTTTGACCAACAGGTTGTCCATCTGCCGCAGATCGCGAAGAGTCCTGCTTCTGCTCCAAAAACTCCAAAAACATGATGCGCACTGTCCTTGTGCTTCGGTTTGATAAAACCTGTCAGTCCATTCCACGATAAGCCTCCTGTTTTCTTAGTTTATCCGTCTTACACCGTTTTACAAAGCCATGCTTTCATTTGAGCCCGCGCTACAGGAGATGATGCTAGCAAAGCCACAGGCACACATGAGAAAGAAATGAGGCCCAAATTTAATTGTTTGGTGGGCTGGAACTGGCCCACGGGCCGCCTATTGAGTAGGCAAAAAAAGTTTAGTTTAGTCTTGGACACAATTTTCTTCATTTCCTTATTACAGCCTTGGTCTGGTCCTAAATTTATATTTTTTTAGTCTTGTTTTCACATAGTTTGCTGGCAAAACAATTTTTTTGTGTAAATTTAATGATTCACATAGGTAGGTTTAGTGTCTTGCCCAAGGACACACAGCTGTGTACAGTGGCGGGAGCTTGGATTAAGAACGCTCTACCAACTGAGCTACAGCTGCCCTAGTTTACTTGTTGACATAATGTTTTTTTTTAATGTAAAACAAGCTCTCATGAGCGAAATTACAACTTTTTCAGATCTTTAGTCAAGATCGTATATTGGAGAGTTATCCTTTAACTGGGAAGGCACTGTCCTTCCATGTTGTGTACATCAAATGAAGGATGGCCGTGAACAATGGCTGAGTGTGTGTAATAGATATGAACACAGTGAGGCTGCTGCTGGCCTGCATACACATGATTATTATTTCAGCAGCTCGGACTCCCCATAGTCCCTCCTTGTAATTCTTTCATCTTCTTCTGTTTTCGCAGCGGGGTCTCCCTTGTAAAGCCTCACTGGCATAGATTTTAAAGTTAGATGGGGCTTTTTATATTCTCCATAAAGAACATTTTGAGTACATTCTCTCAGTTCATAAGGGATCTAATCGGCTGATGAGTATTTGCTGAACAGATGTGAGAATACATCTGTTCAGAGAGTTTTGAAACTGAAAATAAATCATTTGGGTAGAGAGATCGACAGAACTCGTAGTTTTTTTTTGACAGGACATTGTAAAACATCTCAAGATCTCATTACGATGCTTTATATTGTACCTCTTGCTTTTCTGCTTCCCTTCATACAGTGTTTCGCATATTTATTCTTCTATACAAGTTTTGCACTGAATCCGCTTCCTGACCCTTTATCAAGATTAGATTAATGGAGTTACTATCACAATATTAGCGGTTGCAATGTCCACAAAGTAACAAGGTCAAGGTCAAGGTCAAATTTATTTATAGAGCACATTTACAAACAGCAGCCACTGCCCCAAAGTGCTGTACAGATACATAAAATAAAACAATCAACATTTAATACAAATAGAATAATAAAATCAACATGAGAAAAATGCTCAGCTCAGCTCGTGCCGAAGGCCAGTGCAAAAAAGTGAGTCTTCAGCGAGCGCTTGAAACTCTCCAAAGATGTCGCAGTTCTAATGTGTAAAGGGAGAGAATTCCACAATTTAGGGCCGGCTACAAGCCAGATGATGTCACAAAGTCGATACTATTGTATGGCAGTCATGATGGCAGTCCACTTCCCCGTGCACGACATAACAGCCCATTTCAGATGATGTGTCCTGACCTTGTTTCCATGGTGACAGCTCTATGACCCCTGGGTTTGTCTGGTTAATCTTTCGGGCCGCGTTACATGGTGTGTGTCTTTAGAGATTGCAGCAGCGTGAGGAGGTAGAAGTGCGGGGGTGACACTGGCCTGAGTCCCGACCGGAGCGGTGCTCACTGTTCACTGTGGGAGGATCAGACCGACATCAGCTGCGCTCTGAGCCAGGACTCAACCAGGGCTGAGGCAATTTACTACAAAAAATGCCACTGCAGCATGAGATTATTACATTCAAAATTAGACATGCAGAAGGAGAAGCTGAATATTACAGTGGTACTAATAACTCTCCTGGGAAAGCTTGTCTCTTCCACTTCCTCTTATACTGACAAAAGGATGTCCTGGTTGAGCCATACGGTGAGAATCTGTGGGTGGACCCTGCAGTACAAGCCCTGAGAGTTCCTGTTGTGAGCGAAAGGTTCTGTCTGAGGAGTATCGGAATCAATGTTGGATTAACCGACCCTTAATAATGTAAGTGTAAATAGTTTGCCAGATACCTCTGTGTTCATAAATGTCAAGTGTTTTTGTTGTGAAGCTAATGGCTAATTCTCAGCCCATGAATCAAACCTTTTTGCTACTGGGGTTTGAGTGTCTGCCGATATCCGATATTTGCCGATACCAAGAGACTTTCTTGAAAGTGGTTTTCTCTGAGTGAAAAATTTAATTGACTCTTTTCTCCATTTTTTTTTTTTTAACTTTCTTTTTATTGTTTTTAAGTTTTGAACAATACAAACATGGGACACTTGGGATGTTAAAAGTAAAACTTTGCCGACAAAATGGTTTTAGCAGTTTGACGTTGAGGACTCTTTTCTCCATTTTAAGATCAATAAAGTCATATTTCATTGTCATGATGTTACAGATCAATTATCAATTATATCTATTGATAAACTGATTGATGAACATTAAACAAGGATCACTGGACTTTTCTACACTAATTATCCTTGGGTGTATTACATTAATGAAAACAACTCACATGAAGTGATCTGATCATCTGGATCTGGTTTGGATCTTCACGATTGAGCTCCGTTATCAGGTGGGAGGGGTGAACTCCTTTGAAACAATTGGAACTGATTTTCGCTAGCTTTTGGTCGTGATGTATGTAATGCGCCCGAGTGAGTGAAGCAGCTATCATAACTCTTAGGGGCATTCCAAATGCGGCCCAAATGCTTGACGTCACCAACAACACCCGCCTCCCCGCTCACTGAACGGTAGGTTGAAATTCAGCCGATGTAACTGAGATCAGGCCCAGACGTACATGTAGGGAAATTATAATTGACCGGAGTTTATGGATGGCAAAGGCCAGGCTATTTCAGCAGTGGTTATTTTGTTTTATTAGGCTTCTTTAGGTATTTCTATCATAGTTTCTGACCCAGCCTTGAATAGTTTTCGTTAGCATTAGCATACACCCGCTAGCCTTAGCATGCTATAGCTTGCGTGGCAATCAAAAATACATTTGCGGAGGTTAAAACTAAGATTAACTAGATTTAGGTGGTAAAACTTGTGTTGAGAGCCAAAACTGGCATCAGTTCAGTATCGGGTATTTGTAGCCGATACCCAATCGTATTTTCTCCCAGAATGGACCTCCCAATATCCGATACCAGTGTTGGATCAGTGCATCTCCACTTTTTGCTGAAGCACAAGCACTAACCGCTGTGGCACTGTTCTGCCCTTAAGTCACCTCCTGTGAAGTACTATTACTTGCCAATTGTATGTGTCAGTGATTATCCATCAGTAACTTGTCAAACGTCCTTAAATATTGAGTCATTTCGATCGTCTTGCAAACCCTCCATAGGAATACAACTGAGCATTTGAGTTGAACAGAATTAGCCTCATGCTCATTGAAAAAAATATATATATAAATTATCCAAAATTAATTCAAAATTACGATTGCTAATACTCTTGTCTTGTTCTGTTGGAAGTTTTTTTTTAACACTTTATTTTTATTTTTTTCAGATTCTCTCAGACTTCACAGTTAGGTCTGGACTCCATTTCCACTCTATTTGCATAAAGTCCCTGGAGCTGTTTTTTGTTAATGACATAATTAATTCCGCCATTATACAATTATACAAATACTGACGGGCACATTGTTGTTTGTTTTGTCCACCCACCTGTGTCTGACTGCGCTTCTCGGTCCACACCACACACTGACGTTTCATTTGATCATGGCACCTTCAGACTCAGAGGCACTGGCTCAAAGTTTACTTTATGCTTTACGATGTGTATTCTATGAGTATTCTTTCGGAATGTGCTTTAATATACACATAATTGCCAGCTTGAATAAGAACATTTTAGACCAGCAGTAAGAACTTGTATGTTGTCATGGTAAAAGTTCTAGTTGCTGTTGTGTCTGTGTCGTCAAACGTTAAAAGCATCGGAAGTATTTATATCTTGAAGGCAAATGGATGTTCAATGACCATCAGGATGTTCTTTTTCCATCCCAAAGATACTGTCTCGTTCTGAGTCTGACTGTTGTGTAGCTGTTGTCACATTAGTTCTGTTAACAAGAGTACCGTAGTACCTACTTCTAACAAAATAATGCAGTCAAATCCACATTGGCTGTGTCTTCCACATTTGCTGCGTTCATCTGTACTTATGGTCTCCACTTGGTATCTATAGAAGTGCTATTACCTTGCTGTTGAATTTTGAACCTGAGCTGAATAAATAAATCCATTATCTCGCATGATAAATTACGCTGTTCAAAAGGCGATTATTTGGTTTTATACATGTCTTTTTTTGCCAGTAGTAAAGTTGTGCTACCAGAATATTATCTTGTTTTGGGGGACTGCAGAGAGAAAAGAGGATTGTTCCGTAATCTGAGCCAGCCCAGCGGAGCAGTGCATTCAGCTGGCACGCTGCCTCTGGATCTTAAAAAATGAACCATAATAAATGGTACATTTAAAAGACATGAGTCCAATCCTCAGGTGTTTCCTCTGGTTGTCCTTTTTAATTGGCTCAGGGGGAGTTAGCGGTTGTCATGGTGATGGTTTTTGGCAGCGGAGGCGGAAGTCTTTTGTGACGCTCCTCAGCTTTGGCAGAAAGTCGCACAAACAAAGCCTCCGGAATCTGGAACTTCACAATTGCCAATCAAACTGATTAGACGCGTCATTGTGTGTTCCCAGCAGAGTGTTCATCATTGTTTTATTTTTCACAAACGATTTCTCCAGCTCCATAACCCCCAACCCTCTGAGGATTCACTGTCTGTGCCTCTGCTCATGACGCACCTCCCAAAAGTGTCAGTGCCTATTAGAGCAGAAAAGATAAGTAAGTAAGTAATTAAATCATGTTTTAGTCTATATTCAAGAGCCTATTTTTCTGCGTTTGGTGAATGAAATGTTTTTGATTGGTGGAACTTTGTGTGACAGACATTGGACCTCATTCACCCGGCATAGTGAATGGCACAAAGAGGTCACTGGCTTTAAGAGTCCTCGAGTGTGGATTACGCACTGCTTCCAGCTGTGCCTCTCTGCGCTTTAATTCCACGTTTCTACTCGTTTAGCCTCGATCCTAAACATTGTGACACTAAAAGACACGGAACACGTTGAACACCGCAGGCCTGTGTTTTGAAATGACCGTGACCAGCTCTGAGAATAAATAATGCAGTTGATGCTGAGGGCGCTGAAGTCGAGCTCGCTCCCCCGGCTTCCTGTAAACATTGTTTGCCACTTTGAACGCTTTGTTGGCCACGTAATAAAAGGTGGTTCAGTATCAGTATCCTTGTTTCCCCGCTTGTCTCTTATCGTTTTCTTGCACAGGGGTTGGCTTTTGTAAACATAACTAGCAGCTGAAAATGCTCCGCGATTGTAATACAAAGCAGTTAAAACACAAGATGCGATGTCGTGTTGTTAAATATTCATAGACAAAGTCGGGCAACAGGCATAATATTAAAAAACTACTTGTGCATTATGCGGCCCCCGGAACGGCAAACTGCAATAAGCTGGGATCATTTTCAGAACTGGCAATAATGGCATCATGTGTAATTTGAGCTGGAGTTACTTTTATGCAATTGCGCCACATTGACTAGTTACTAGTTCTGTTTTCTGGGATCACCTTTTGTAGAAACTTTGTTTGTTTGTTTGTATACTTTATTGTCCCCGTAGGGAAATTTGTCCTCTGCATTTAACCCATCCTTCGATGCCACTGGGGCAACCCGTAAGGAGCAGTGGTCGACGGCTGCGCCGCGCCCGGGGACCCATCTCCATGATGTGGAGCCAGGCTGATGGTCAGAATCACCTGGCTGGAGGATTCACCTATTGCACATGTTTTTAGTGGTAGGGGAAACCGGAGTACCCGGAGGAAACCTACGCAGACACGGGGAGAACATGCAAACTCCACACAGAAAGGCCCCGTCCTGGTGGGAATCGAACCCGGGACCTTCTAGCTGTGAAGCGGAGGCGCTAACCACTGCGCTACCGTGCCACTTATCATCTCTACCTTGTGTTCTACATTTTTAGGCTGTAGATTAACGGATGTTTATTGACAGCAGATTGTTCAGTATAAGCAAAAAAAGGGCAGTCGTAGCTAGCGCTAGCATTAGCATGAAGCACCATGTTAGCATTCCTTGTTATTTATGTAATTATGGAATGTTGAACCACTTTACTCCTCCCCATGTCTTTGTGTCTTTACTTAGTAGAACTATATTCATAATTCAACATTTGCTAATGTAGTTTTTGAATAATTAGAGAAAGTTTACATTTTTCTCCAAATTGTTTTCCCCCTTAACTGTTTTCAAAAATGACCATATATGGGCAGAGATGCAGTTTGAATCAATAGGCCAGTGTAACGCCACCTTTGAAAGCTAAGACCTACAAAGCTGAGAACCGCAACTTTTTTTTTTGTCACATTGTTGCAGCGGGTTTATCACAGTTTTGGAGCTGTGTAATGTGATTTCGTCTCCTTTTTGCTTTTTTTGTGTGTTTTCATTTTTTTTCTTTTGTTGTGTTTTTGTCACGCTTTAGTCGCTTTTTTGTTGTGTTCTTGTAGCTTTTTTTAATGGTGTTGTTGTTTCTTTTCAGGCACATTTGTTGCCTCTGTCACTTTTTCGTTGATCTTGGCTCTTTTGTTGCGTCTTCATCACTTTTTAGTCGTGTTTTTGATGCTTTTTTGTTGTGTGATTGTTTCTTTTTCTCTCTTTTGTCACTTTTTTGTCACTTTGTTGTTGCGTTTTCATCCTCGTTTGCGTCGCTTTTTTCAAGAAGCTTTTAGATTTTGCCAAAGCCAAACTGCAGAAAAGGTACTTTGTTCAGGTGGGGGTTAAGAGGTTAAAGGTTAGAGAGAAAAGGGTCAACATCCCAACTCTTTTCATTTCGTTTTAACATGTGAAATATTCACAGAGATCTTCACATGATCAGGTTACAAATAGTTTACAATCTGTTTATAAAACCTATATTTACATACCGGCATTTGCGTGTGCACACAGTGTCCATATGTTTAATTAGTCTAGTTTTACTTAAAAACTATCCATAAATAGATATATTCATTCCAAAAAAGTGAGTTTCAGCAATGAGAAGGTTTGCAAGAGACACTAGATCAAAGGAGACTGAATTCTAGTCACATGAAAAATTAAATAAAGAGGTATTCATTTGAAACTTTTGCCGTAATATTACTGACGTGAATATGAGATTAAAGGATTTTTATGTGGAAAAAATGGCCAAAATTGCCTATATTGCCAACCAAATGATGGAAAAGCCAGGTTTAAATTTATATTTAATTTTGTTATCATATTATAAAGCTGCACTGATGGGGTTTAGGATAACTTCTTTAGTTTTTGGAATCCAGGATTTAGATATTGAAAAATTAGAGAAAACCTTAAAAATATTGTTACGAGTAAGACGAATATGGAACACCTTATTGTGAAAATGTGGGCAATGTATCTGTTTCCAAGTGAAAGTTTATATGAAGAGTGGCCCCAAACATGAGTATTGAGTTTTGCCTTCCCTCAAAGGCATATTTTTTACTTTTCAATCAGGAGTCACAAAGTTATGCCTGAGTAGTAAAATAACAGATTGAAAGGTTATTTAAAAGTTAGCCGACTGAGTAGTGCATTTTCTACTGCGATGTGGTCCCCGTTGACAAAGGCTTATCCAAAACCAACAGAGGAAGCTGTGAATCGATGCTGTGTAATGTGGACACAGATAAACTGTTTTTTTTTGTTTTTTTTCTGAAGTAGATAAACACCAGAGCAGATCACATACAATGAATTCCTCTGTGTGCGTGTTTTGATTTGAGCCCTGTGCCCTGCAGCCAACACAGCCTCCGATGATGAGTGTAAATGAGTGTAAATAAACTTCAGAAGATGCAAGCAGACAGAACAGACGCAGCATCGGATCAGAGTCGCGCCCTGCGGCTAATCGCCAACATGTGAAGAGGACAAGCAGACTCACACACAGGAAGCCCAGCGGAGACCAGAGTGAATCTACATAGGATCAAATCATTTGGAACAATTAAAGCCTGTTTAGTTTAAAAATGTATAATGTTTTTCTACTGCCCTGACATAGTCCCTGCTCTGTCTTTTGTACTGGGAGCAATTTGAGCACTGAAATGATCTGTCCACATTCAGTGAAGGTGTTTCTGAGTGCAGCTCTGGAGAGGCAGATGAAGTGAATATGTGGGATTATATAACATGGAGGGGGAGCAGTGTGGCTGTGTTTTTGAAAGAAACAACACTAGAACATTAAACATATAACTTAACCGTCAGCACTACTTCACTTCACTACACTCAGCACCTTGGCGACCTGAGTGGCTCCGTTAAAAGAAGTTTGAAGAACCATGGAGTTGCTTTTGATGAAGGGATGTCCCTTGAACGGCATGCCAAACAGCTGATCTGAAACTGTAGCTTCCATTTGCGCAACATCTCTGAGCTCAGACATATGGTTTCATGTCACGAGCTTGAGATGATTGGTCATGCTTTTGTATCCTCGCGACCGGATTATTGTAACAGCCTGCTTGCATGTGTTAGTAAAAAAGCTTTGGCTCGTCTGCAAGTTGTCCAAAATTCTGCTGCGAGGCTTTTGACCTGCACCCACAGGAGAGCCCATATTCCTCCAATCTTAAAATCTTCATTGGCTCCCTGTCACACACAAAATCACTTTTAAAATCCTGGTGCTGACTTTTAGGGGCTCTTCATGGTCAGGCGCCTGAATATATTAAGGGCCTGATCCAGCCTTATGTCTCCAACAGGATCCTGAGGTCCTCCACCCAGAACTTGTTGATGGTCCCTCACACTTGTTAAAAAAGCGACTATACAGAGGGACTGTACAGAGTTTAAAAATGTTAAAATTATGTATTTTCCTCCCCCTACATGCTCCAGCAATGTCCTAATGTGTAGAATGAACCCAGGCCAATTCGCCACAACTGCCTCTAAAATCCTGCACTGTCACTCAAAAAGGCGTTAGTTCGGGTCCGAAGTGCTGTCATGCACGAGCTTAATATAGAAGCCGCAGATACACTTAAGGCCTGAGATGGCAGTAGTGAGTATAAAATCACAAACTTGCATCTAGCCCCTTTAAGACACACCGTACCTAGGCCTATGTGTTTTGTGCCTTTTTCTATTGTGTACATCCCAGACATAATGTAATGTGACTTGTATGTGTATTGTATTTACTGTATGTTTTTATGGGAAGCGCTTTGTGACCCTGGTCTGTGAAAGGCACTACATAAATACATTTTACTTACTTACTTACTTACTTACTTACTTACTTACTTACTTACTTACTTACTTACTTACTTACTTACTTGCTTACTTATGATTCACGGGATGTTGCCAGATTGGTTTGTTAAGCTTGATCTACTCAGCGTAAGTTTTAAATGTGCAGGGCTGTGTTTATGAGGCCACAGCCACATGAAAAGATGGATTCTCACCACTTTACTCTGCCTCCTCTGGGCTTGTTGTCGGTTTATTGTAAAGGAATCTATGTGGAGTGATTATGCGTTACCATTTTTTTTTTTTAGATATCAATATTTGAGAATATACCGTTGAATGATGCTGCAATGCTTGCGCAAGTTCTCAGTTATACCTCGTCAGAATTTTGGCAAACGGAGAAAGAAAAAAGGTTTTAAAGGTGAGTGTTTGTGTGATGAAAGAAAACACAGGGAGGTTTAAGATACAACTGCAATGTGAATGAGCCACAGCCCAGTTCAGAACGATAGACGGTTAACAAGCAAAACATATAAACATATTTTCCTGGTACTCACTAAGTAGCAACGGCCATTTAACAAGTTGACAGTAGATTTTTCATAAACACAGGTGGAGACGAGGACAAGGTCCAGCCCTCCATATTTGAACAGGTCCTTAGTTGCTGATGAAGCCTCATGAGCCTCAATTGTAAAGCAACTCCATATAGATGATGAATTGAAGTCTGTTTTCTATTATAATGTAAAATAATGAATGTTAACCTGAGGGCTATAAAGTCCCAATACTTAATCTCTTAACCCCCACCTGAACCGAGCACATTTTCTCCAGTTTTGGCATTACCCAAATCTAAAAGCTTCTTGAAAAAAGTGTCAAGATAGCAACAAAAAAGAGACGAACGCGAGGAAGAAAATGCCGCAAAAACGTGACAAAAAGCCAGAAAAGAGCAACAGAAAAGGGACAAAAATGTGACAAAAATCACAAAGAAAACATCCAAAAAGTTACAACAGCATGACATTAATGCAAGAAAACAGCTCCATTTAGATGAGTTTTGTAGGTCTTAGCTTTCAAATGAGGCCTCCAGGTCGCTCGATTACGGCGGGAATTAAGAGGTAAAAAAAGAAATATACATAACGTTTTTCTATAAAATCAGGTTGAAATATTTGAACAAAATTCCTTCTATATTGACTACGACTACTGATGAATTTGTGTGTTTTGTTTTTTTCTTGCAGAGCGCCCGCCGGAGCCTGGGAGATCTGAAAAACGCGCACCCAAAGCCCATAGGAAGCCGGTACAGGACGGTGAGTGATGGAGCGGCTCTATTTCAGTGTGGGAAGTTTTCATTTAGTGTCTGTAAAACTGTGTCTCATCGACTGTGCCGCCTGCGCCGCTCCAGCTGAGTTAGCTCCGCCGCGCTCAGTAATGATCTCAGTGTTGATCTGCCTGCCAAAAAGAACGCAGCCAACTTACTTTACATTGACTTTGAATAGATCTAAACGCTCCTCTCTCTGGCTGTTCCCGTAAAACAGCAGGTATGATGCACAGAGATGGGTGTAATTAGTTCTCTGCAGTGTCTTGTGATGTTGGTATTGAGGGAAGCGATAACCACTTCGCAGCAGGACGGTTGGGCCAAATTCCAGCTATGGCTAATTGACACAATGATCAAAGCCTCGTCTTACGTTACACGCTGCTCTTTCCGAGGTTAGCCCGGTCTCTGCGAATGTCTCAGTCTCTTAGCGCAGGCATTTGTAGAATATATTTACAGAAACACGGATCCCATCCTTTCGATCCAGTGGTGTAACCGGAGCTGTGTTTGCCCTTGCAGCTTAGAGGGGCTTAACAAGCTGAGGGCTGTGAGGCCTGAAATCTACCACCGCAGAGTTTTAAACGGGAGCATTTCACTCCATACCTTCCATAACTACAATCAACAGGACTGCCTGATATGAGGAAAAAAAGAGTGGTATTACATAACGACAGTATAGTGATATATTACTAAACCATTTTCAGCACGGCACATTCCCATCGAATTGTGTCAAAACAAGACTTTAAATTGTAGATCAGTACCAAACCAAGGTTTAACCTCTGAACCCCCACATTTTCTCCAGTTTGGCATTACCCAAATCTAAAAGCTTCTTGAAAATGAGTCAAAAACTAGACGTGAACAAAGTTGAAAGCACACAACAACAAAAACAACAAAAAATCAATAAAAAGATCACCAAAAAAAGTGTCAAAAACAAGAAAAAAATTGCAAAAAACACTGCAGGAAGGAACTAAAAAGTTACTAAAGCAACAAAAATGTGGGCGCCTTTGCTCTGCCCGAGCCCGTCAGACCTCGGAAGCTGAGCAAGAAGGGCCTGGTCGGTACTTGGATGGGAGGCTGTTTGGTAACACCAGGAAGCCTGGGTCAATGTAGTGAGTGAGTGAGTGGTTGGTCAGAGGGGCCGATGGCGTGGACTGGTTGCCTCGAATCTGTCAGTCTACCCCAGGGCAGCTGTGACTGCAATAGTAGCTTACCACCACCAAGTATGGTGTGAATGAATAATGCAATGTAAAGCGTCTTTGAGAGCCCAGAAAAGCGATGCATTATTATTTTTATTGTTATTATTTCAAAAGCATAAAAAACACTGCCAAAAATTACAAAAATGCAGCAAAAACATGACAAAACTGTGACAAGAAAGCAACAAAAAAGCTATAAAAACACACAAGAGAAAAGGGTGATGAATTATGAATGAAAAATCAACAAAAAGAGCAACCAAATGCAACAGAATGCAAAAATACTTTGTGGCAACAATGCAAGGAAAAAAATCTTCAGGCATTGCACTGGCTTATAGGCTGTATACGCTCTCCAGCAGAAAATGTGCTTGGTTAAAGAGGGAGTTAAGAGGTTTAAATGCTAATGAATTAGAAAAATCATGACTAAAAGTGAAAAGTTCAGTCATCGTGCATTTCTGTTTAGACTGTGTTGGCTAAAAATGTGCAGATCTCTAGCTGAGGCATTAATATTGTGTTGTGGATGTGATACTGTTAACTGATAATTAACGATGATAATGATTCAATGTGATAATGTCCAAAAAAGAAAATTAACCCAATTCATCCATGAGAATAATCTAATATATGGGCACTTTTTATTGAACTTAACTTTTACATTGTAGAATCAGTCTGAAAGCTGCAAAACCTGAAGCAAACAAGGCTCCCATCTGTTTATACCTTGAAAATGTCATTTCTGCTTGATTTATTCCTCATAAAGTGATCTCATTTTGCATGAAGCGTATTATTCATCTTATGTAAGAGAGGGGTAATAACAAGCAAAGAGTCCAGATACGACCATTATTAATCTCATAAATGTTGCATCACAAGTTGCAGTAGCGGCCCCAAATCAATTCCTCGAGTTTGGTTATTTGGAGTTTTGCGTGTGGAAGAGCACAGGAGGATATTATCGTTAACACTTGTAACGTGTCTGCTGTGCTGTTGGGAAATTGTCTCTTATTAAGAATTTCATGTCGTATTATCTTTTCACTTGTCGTCTGTCTGTCGTGAGCCTTAAGTTAATATGAGGTGAACGGTTGGCACTGCGAGCAAGATGTGTTTAATTTGGCGTGGGACTTGGCAGAAATTTTGCAGAACAGACTTAGTTAATATTCAATTTAGTGAGAGGAGGTTTCCGTTGTTGTCTCTCTTTCACACAAGGATTGGTGTTATTTGATCCAGTGTTAATGCAAACCTCAAAACTTAATTACCCCGGATACTTTTGGTAAATTGTTTCCCAGCAAATGGGGAAACTTTGATTATTATCATCGATGGTGATTCATAAATAATACTGGATATTAGGGATGCACATTATGCTCAGTTTATTTACTCGATGAATTGGTCGCCTTACCGAATGATTGTTAATTAACGGTAAACCACTGGCTGTATCTCATCAAAACATTTGATATAAACAAGAGCTATTGGGCCAGATCTTGTGTTTCTAAATGCAGATTATAGTGTAACTTTTTGCGCTCTAGTGGGAGCACACTTTCAGATTTTGCAGAGCCAGACCTGGACCGACTCCCGTGGCCCATGTTATGTAGAACAACCTTTTTTCCTCCAACTTCGGGGTGAGCACGTACTTTTGTTTGGGTCGCTTTACCACAATTAGGGCAAAATAGCTTCAACATTTTTCTATAAACGCACGCTTTCACGTTTGAAGAAAGTCATGTTGTTGAGTCTTTATAAGTTTGTAGATACGGCATCGTGCAAAGTACTACGAATTACGTGAGCTCAGGGGCACATTTTATTATAAATCAGCTTTGAAAAATTGGAAAGCTTTGTAAATTTTATTCTAAGATCATAAATACTGCCTAATTATGAACTGTCGCTTAATTTCATGTTTATTTCCCCTTAATTCAGTTAGATCTCAGATGGTGCTTCATCTTCTTTCCTCTATCCAGCTTAACAATTCGTTATTTATTACCGATTAACCGTTTAATCATGAACACCCTACTGAACACTTGTTTTAGGAAAATAACTGGTGGAACTCCTTTGACAATTCACCGTACACTTAAAATGTGGCTCAGAGCGGCGCTAAATGCATAATATTCACTGGATTATAAATGAATGAAAAGTATGTGAAGTTACACGTGATAAAACATTGATCATCAACGGCTCCAATCAGGTCATGAAGGAGCTGCTGATCTTAAAATGACTGAACCAGCTGTAATAACTCATTTAGCAAGCTAGCTAGCAGTGAGCTAAAACTTTGGACTTACCAGAATGTCTTCTTATTCAAGCTATATGGCATTTATTTTCTTTACTAAAGTCGCAGACCCTCTCCTTTTATCCCCTCCTTAATTCAATATACTCTGTGTTCTCTAAAAATGGTTGTTGTTGGCATCCAAAGCCAAGCAGGTTGTGTATTTAGACCGTGACAATTAGCCCCTAAAACAAACCCTCTTGTGCCGGGCCTGTGTTGTCCTTAAGTGGATCTTTGCCCCTTAAGCTTTGAAGCCGTCTTCAAAGGCCTGATTATTTGCTTTCATGGTGTTGCCTTAAAAATGCTGCTGGAAGCCAAGTCACACAAAACGCACTCTTTCTGGGCGCGTGAGATGAATATTCAGTGTGTGTGCGCTGTAAGTCAATAGGTTATTTTTTATATTTTCCCTCAAACATTCCCGAACGAAAAAGCCTGTTATCTCCCTTTTCCTCAGTTACACCCACAATAATATGATTTGCTCATGTTTTCAATAATTAATTTTCTGCATGGAGAATCTTTTCTACGCTGCATTGTCCCCCAGGGCTCTCTCTATTTGCCGTTTTCATCACTCATTACTTTCCCGTCATGTATTGATACACAAACAGTGCGATCCCCCAGAAATGTCCATGGTGCTCCAAAACGACTTGTTATTTGTTGTTTTTATGCTTAATTGTCGCTGTAGGAACGCTTCTCTGCATTTGACCCGTGACAAAAGGACTGGCTCAGGATTAGCTGTGGACTAAATCAGGAATTTATCAGACCTCCTTTTTACTTTAGCCAGAGAAATACATGTAATATGGAAATACAATCAAAGGGCATTCACTACCATCAGAAAAAAATCAAAAGACTGGTTTTACATTCGCTGCATTTCAAAATCTGATCCAATCGCTCTCATCTCACTTGTTTTGCCGTCGCCCCAGAGGTGAAGAATACCAAGCACCTTTTTAATTAGTTTATCATCGGCCCAAAAGTGGTTCCTCGCTTTTCTAATAACAGTTGTCGGGAATTGTACTTTGGGGGATGCTTATTTGAATTGCGGTTTTATTTCACTGTTTGTTTGCCATTAGAAAAAAAGAGGCCGGGGAGAACACAAACAAAGGATTACGGGAACACAACAACAGAGTACTGACCCGTGTCCATCTCGGCGGCAATTAATTTGAGGTCAGACTCTCCTCCCTGACAGGGCGGCTCGGCTTGTTGGCAGCGCGGCTATTACGGCTTGTCTTTATTACCCAATCACTGCCCTCCTCACCGGCCCCATTCACAGCCAGAGGACACACAGGAACAGTGCTTCATCTTGTGCTCCTCGGTTAAAACCATTTCTCTGTCTCCTTACGGCGCTACAGGTACAAAAGTGCTCAAAAGGCCAGGTGTAATTGAAGTAAACTTTTTGGTGGGTAATACACTTGAGAGCAGCACAGCGTTAAATGGTGTTTTGAAAGGTGTTTAGGCTGAGGCAGAGATGCATTAGATTTGTTTACGCAAGAGGGAACTGCTGTATAATGGAGTACTGTGCAATATCGATCGAGAGCAGATTTGTTTATGTATTTTACACACTGTAATGTCCAACATGCTTTGTAAACGATAGCTCCAGTGTTGTACATTTTAAAATCTCATTGGTTTTGACGACACAATCCCAAACTCCAGAGATTAGACTGCTCAGTAAAAGGAGACGTTTCTACTGGTCATAAAGCATGAATTGAATGTGATGATGGGTCATGATGATGAGTATGTTTTAAACTAGACAAAGGAAGAGGGGACATTCTGTGTTGAAGGCTTGCATTCATTCACAAGTGTCTGTTTTTAGCATGTTTTAAAACCTTTTTATTGCTTTCTCAAAAGACATTACTTGTTCAAGGATGCCCTTGGAAAACACAAAAATACACCAATTTGAGCAAAGAGAGTTTCAGACCTTGAGTTGGAATTGTCAGATGGCTCCATTGGAAAAAATCTTTATAATACAATGAAGCAGCTGTATTTGCAGAATTGTGATATTCAAAATTGAATATTTTCCTAAACCATTTTGATAGGCACAAAAAAGAAAGCTTAAAAACACTTACAAATAATAAATCAGGAACAATTTATATTTTAATTGAACTAAATTACAACTATGACCAAAATGTACAATTTTTTTAAGCTGTGTGAAAACAATCAGTTCCATTGTCAGTGGGAAGGCATCAGTGACTTTGCGACATGTATCGTGGCTTACAAATATTGTATGGCCTAATATTGTAAAAATGTGTCTAGAACTCTTGGGAGGTACCAGTGTTTTTTCCAGTTCTGCTCTCTCTCTGTTTGCCCTGTGGCCCTGGAGGCGTGCTCCATGGATTTAGACTGAATCTGTAATGGAAGTCAATATATGGACCAGCACACCCACGACCGAGGAGAAGATGCACAGTGTCCATAGTGTTAGCAGGGAGAGGCAATGACATAACAAGCACTGAAAAACAGTTCAACAATAATAGAAGCAAATTAAAATGGACACTTAGTATTAGATGTCCTTTCCCATGGTTGTATTGCAGTGCCAAAAAATGTGCTTTGCTAATTGCAAGCATGCAAATTACAATTTTAATATGTTGTTCTGCATCGCGCACATAAACTCAAGCATATTGGTGGTGGTTTGCACTGTTGACCTGTATGTAAGCTTGGATACACTGTGTGGGTGAGTTTCTGGTAAGCTCTAAATGAACCTGATATTTGCAGGCAAGTTCTATATTTATTAAAAAGAAAACCTTCATCACTTCATTTCTCCACTGGTTTCTCCACTTTTTTTTCATTTATTTTTAAAGCTCTTCATGGACATTCTCCCCCATATCTGTCCTAGCTTCTGTCCATCCACTGCCCAGGTCATGGTCCAGGCAGTGGGGCGATCATGCTTTTGCTGTTGCAAGGCCAACAGTGTGGAACTCACTCCCAATCTAGCTGCGAGTCATCACCGACCTCCCGCTGTTCAGACTAAAGACTCACTTAGAAAGGCCTTCCATAAGGCCAATTTATGTCATTCAGCATTGATGTTTTTGCCTGTGTTTTTATGTGAAGCACTCTGGTCTGCCAAGGATTATTGTAAAGTGCTCTAGAAATAAACTTTGATTGGTTGATTGATCTAAAACTGAAGTACAGAGTTAGTGGGTTTACACCTATGGAAATACTGAGACCTTAAGTTCTCTGCAGAGGACATTTCATTACGTTAAATAGTTGCTGCCATTGCTATTTGCTAATTGCTGTCATCAAAAGTGTTTTTTCGATTTCATTGTAATTCATTTTGGAGCCGTGGTCACTCGCTCCAATCATTTTCAAATTATCTGTTGAAAGTTCGAGCTTTACAAATGAGTGCTACAGTTCACATCAGTCCAGCTTTAGCACTGAGCCAAGGAGCTGTCTTCAAACACGTGACCTTGGTGTCCACTTGTTAATGGTATTCTGTTGCTGTGTGCCCTCTCTGTCCCAGTCACAGCGCTGCCAACGCCTCCATCTGTCTCGCCACTGCACCGTCACCAGCAGCCAGGGCTATCAGTCATGATCCCATATGGACACGGGCAGTTAACTCCGGAGACAAATTCATTTAAATGTGTGCGGGCAAGACAGCTCATTCACTGCATTGTGTTATTAAAGGGGAGTATTATGGTTTTTTTTTCTGGTGTTTGGTGATATGTTTGTTAGAAAATACTGTATTGTTCTAAAACAGTCAGTTCATAGTTTCCCTTTCTAGGCTTCCGGCACGACATAGGATGAAAATTGGCTCTGTCCTGTTAAGACCGTCCTCTCCTGGGGCCCTTCAAAACAAATATCCTCTGACTCACACTTCGTAGATGTAGTTTACTGTTGGACACCGGCTCGAGTATCTAAAGCCAATGTCCGTGCTGCAGTGTGTTGTTTTGTCACAGGCTCTGGTGGATATTTTTGCTTGTTTGCTAGCTGTAGAGGAGGGGTGAGCTGTGCTATGGATTGCACTGCCATGAGAAGGGCCACAGACTGACTGGATGTTTATTTACTGACAGACCGAGGCGGGTAAATAGCTGCTGCAAGAGTGTCAAAGATGACTGAAACAGGCATGCCTCAAAACTCAACTCTTGGTATGTTTTCGATGAGGGCACATAGAAGAAAGCTTTTTAAAAGGTTGAAAAGCATTAGGGTTGGGCGATGTCCCCTTTATTGGCAGTTGACGATGTTTACAGTGAACCATCGTGATTATTATAAGCATTTTTTAAAGACATTTACATAGCCCGTATATTTGCTGCATATTATTTATGTTAGTGGAGGACGACTTATTCAGAGAGTCATCTGCTCCTCAATACCAAGGCTCTTTTCACAGTGATAAAAATGTAAATCGGAGCTTATTATTTGCATTTGCTCAATTTTAACGTAATGTTTAAGAAACAGTGGCTGAACGGGACAATATTTAGCAGTTTGCGTCGTAGCTTACCCTTTTGAAGCTGCTTCTTGCGCCGCCTGGTCTGTGTGCTAGTAGCCTCGTACCTCCTGCACCGCACCTCTTTCTCTCCTCTCTCTCGGTCCTTCGTGAGAATATATAAAAACCCAAACGGCTAACACATCATGGCCTCTGGCTTCTGGCAGGCTACTGAAACTAGCGTGCATATTAGTTATATTCGTGATTTCATTTACAGGGCAATCGCTGCAAAGTGTGAAGGTTTACAAGGCCTGCAGGAGATCAGTCCATGTTTCTGACTGGAGGGGGCGTGGCATCACTATGGTGGCTCTCCATTGTGATGTTGCTCATCCATCATCGTCCATCAGACCAACCCTAAAAAGCATAACACCTTCCCTTAAAATACATTTAGAAACAAGAATGTACAGCTATTACCAATTTGTAGCAACAAGATGTTTTGTAGTGGAGGCCATTTGAGAGCTGAAATGATGAGAATCTGTTAATAAAGCCGCCTCATGACATCAGGTGTGGGCCCAACATTGAACATTCATGAATGAAACGGGAAAAAATTCCAGCTCCTGTATACGGGAACTTTTTTTAAATTATCATGACATGGCTAACTTTTACCTGCAAACATTTGCTTTATTTTATCCTACACTTCACGTTTAAAAATATGTTTGGTATTCACACTGTTCACACTGACCACAGAGCAGGTTTGACAAGATGACGCAAGTCTCCAGCAAAGTCTATTTGAGTGAATATTTACTCACCGCACATAAACAGACAGACACAGGGCGAATCCTTCACACCTGCTCATTTGGAAATGTCTTATCGGCGTCAGGCAACCTCCTTCATTTACATAAATTAATAAGGTTTCAATGGTTTAGTGTTAAGAGGGGACTTAAGCTTCTCCAGATATTCTCATGCACGCACACAAAATAAAGACTTTGGAAAGAGAAATGAACAATGACCAGAGAGAAACTTGGCAATAAGTGAGAGTTTACAGTTTACACCGTGGGTCAAAATACCATTTACTGCCTACTTTAAGGATGTTAACTCAATTATGAGAGCGAGTCTGCTGCATCAGTTGAACGACTGAAAAGCTACACTGTCTTTTGTATCTGAACCTTAATGTCTGAGTAAATTATGAATACATACTGTATACTTCTGTTGTGTATAACTGAAGCAAACCTACTAGTTCATCTTGATCTCTCCATCAGTGTGGTTCTCCTTAAGATTTCTCCCATGCAGTTTTTTGAGTTTTTACTGCTAATGAGGAGGGTCTAAAGCAGGGGTCAGCAGCCCAGTAGCCCTTTGGACTTTTACTGAGGTGTAAAACACTTCAGTTTCTTGAATCTGATTCTTGAAATTACAGTTATTTCTGTTCTTGTGACTCAGTATGAGTTTAAAATAAAGCTATTTTAATATAATATGGGGTCAATATCCTATAAGTGAACAGTGTACATTTAAGTCTTTAGGGTTTATTTTTTACTGGTAGCCCTCGAACAACTTAATGCTCTTAAAGTAGCCCTCAACTGAAAAAAGGTTGGTGACCCATGGTCTAAAGCCTTATTCGCATGGGATTAGAACTACCTCAGGACATCGGTAAAAGTGAAATTACCCAGGACATCGGTCATTTTTATGGGCATTCACACTGGATAAGCAATGTCAGTAATTCACAATTTTTTCCAGACTTTTTTTCCAGAAATGACCGATTGGTTTATGAGACTGAATGATGACAACAAGCCTTTTATTCATTCATGTTGCGAGCGCTAACTATCAGGTTTGTTTATATGAGCTTTACTGTAGCGAGAAAAGACCTTTCTTACCGCACAGTACGACAAACGACATCAGCGTCAAGTCTGTGGGATTTTTCTCTACTCATGAAACAGCAGGTCTAACGTTGCCATGACAACAAAAATGCTTTGATGGCATGATATTATTATATTATTTTTATACTATAGCTTAAAGCACATTATTAGTTTTTTTAATCAACGTTGCCAGGTTGAAAACTTCCAAATGCCGACATATCGATTCACACAAATACAGACGGCATCGTCTTTATTTAGTTTTCTACTAAATAAAGACACAAAGACATGGAGAGGAGCAAAGTGGTTCAACAGCCCATAAATACATAAATAATGGAGAATGCTAACTTGATGCTACATGTTGGCATCGGGCTAATGCTAACGGTTAGCTAGCGCTAGCTACGACTGCCGTTTTTTCACTTCTACTGAACAATCTGCTGTGAGAAAATATCCATGTGGGCCCGATTTACACTTGACTTTATTTATGTGTGATAAATAAATTCATATTCCACCAAAAAATGGCAAAATAACAGTGGAAAATTGTGTTTCTCTAAAGCAGCCATTCCCAGGGTCCCTTTATCAATCCGAAAATCTCTTGGGGGCCCCCCAGTAATAATATACTTACTCTATTGAAAGGAATGTATTATTTGTTATTATATTCCTGCTAAAATGACATAAAAAGCAACATCTTGCAATGACTGTATGTTAAATACTGCTTTAAAGTTGTATAATGGAGCAAAGACATTTATTTTTCCTTTCAAAATATGTTTTTTCCCATACTTGTTTTCTAGACAAGCTTTGAGGGCCCCCTTGTAGTGCCTCTGAGGCCCCCTAGGGGGCCCCGGACCCCACTTTGGGAACTGCTGCTCTAAAGATTCTATTTTCCACCTCGGCGAAGCCACACCCCTTCTTTGACGAGATACTGTCTGTATCGATGGGACTAGAATCACCTTAGCACCTTGGAGTTTGCAGAATTACCTTCCAAATTTCCCGCATACCCGTTATTCGCACAGGCATAGAAACTCCAAGGACCTCAGTAATATTTACTTTTTTACCTGAGGTCCCTAGGTGATTCTAAGCCCGTGCGAGTGGGGCTTAGACGGATGCATTTGTCCCGAGACTCTAAGGACAGAGGATGCCTCAAGCCAAGTATCCACACCGGTGCTTCACTGTCAACTCATTACATGTACTCGACTGTTTCATATCTGCCTCATAGCTGATTTCCAAACTGTTTTTCTGTCGTATTATTATATATGTTATTATGATGGGAATAATGTTGTGATTGTGAATGTCTGTTGTGGGTCCAAATTAGGTTGAACCACTGCCTGTTTTTAAGTCAGCTATGAGTCTCATAAAGATGAAACTTTTGTCCACTGTGTGCTTTTATTTGTGTTGTTACTGATTGTTGTTGTTTGTCCTGCTGTGGACTCCACTTTGGTCAACAGTATTGCCGAGCACTCATATTCCTTCTTATTAGGACTTTTGTCACACTTTTTTACTTTTCAAACAAACACTACCTTTACCCTTGGCTGTTCGAGTGAGAGCAGAAGTTACATTACGCTGCTCGCTTCCTTTCACTCGCTCCTCATCTCCATCCCAAAATCTCTCATCTCTCGTCCCATCACAGGCGACATAGTTTTACATAGAAACTGTCTGCTTGTTTGTAAGTGCCAGAGATATTTCCAATTTGGCCGACAGCAGAGGTCACAGTCTAAATCCCAAATTGTGCGGCAATCGGGCACTAACCAGATACCAGATAGGCTGCTGTCAGCTCCTCCTTCATCTCTCATTTCCGCTCGGAGATAAAGCCATTTTGAAGCAAAGTGAGGTAAGATGGGTTTTCCCCCCCGACACTGATCGATGCACGAAGCAGAGGACACGGAGCAAATAAGAGAAAGATGGGAACACTCAACAAAATAGGGACAACGAATACAGCTACGTGTGAAGTGCTCTGGCCAGATTGAAAACAAAATATGGATATTTCTCCTTTAGCTTGTAACGCAATCTCAAACATTGCTTCCTTTTGTTGAGAAGCAATGGTACTTATATAACAAAGAACTGTTGGAGGAAGTCGAAATACAAGTGAAAGCAGTAATCCTGGCAGTATGAGTTGTAGTGACTGTAATAATCTTGTTACAAACAGCAATTAAAAGAAAAAATCTTAAGTTGCTTTTCCTTTACACCAGTGCTCCGCAACCATGGCGACGGTGACCCCTGGCTGTACAATAGACTTAACAAGGCGTAAGCCAACTTTGAATCATTTCAGCATAAGAAACAAAGTTGAAACTGAACTCTTTTTCAATTAGATCAACATTATTTCCAAAAGAAATGTACATGTGTGCTGCTTTAAATACATATATCATTATTATTGGTGTGCTCTTTTGGCCCTAAGCCTCTGTAATGCAGCAAAAGCGAGTGCTCCCATGAGTTGAGGTCAGTGCATGCAGATTTAGATGTTTTGATAAATATAAATGAGACACCAGCTGTGGCACAAACACGTCCCATTAGGTCCCTAATGGAGACAAGGCCACTGCTTTAAGATGTTAGCCGCCACATGCTAATTAGCCGAACATAATGTGGGCCTTTGATCTATACACTTTACTCAGCTCCTAATTAACATGGGACTTGCTGTAATTTTCAGTCCACTCTCCACGCTACAAAACCTACTCCATCTTTGATCTGACTTTGTGAATGTGGTCTCTTTAGCTGCTCATAATGAGGCACTTTCTTTTTTTTTTCTTTCTTTTTGGCGCATTTATCCTAGCATATTGACCAGACAGGGAATAGTGGCCCTTTGCCTGGGGTCCAGTGCCTGTCTCTCACTTCATTTGCAGTAAAAGCTCTCTCCTCTCCCTTTTACTGCCACCTCTGGTACTTTCCCTGTCCCTTCTGTCAAATCAAAGTGTGCTTGTGCCGTTAGCCCAGTGTGAAGTGACACAATGGCCAGAGTCAATGAGCTGCTCTGATCCTTCTTCACCTCAGACACAAGCCAACTGTGCCGCGCTGCCACTTCGATAATGTCACAAAGAGATTGATTTGGACCAAGATGGGGACAGAGATTGGGAAAGAAGGGCCTTCATTAACTACCAGCTTTTGATTCTTGGTTCTTCAGGCGATAATCACACGTTTTTTGCAGTTCGAGACATAATGTTCTTTTCCTCAAAGCCTTTTATGTTATATTTTTGGTCTTCCAAAGTCATGATTTAGTCTCATCTAGATTCATCATAGTCTGGATTAGATCTGCTTCTAGTCAAAGGCCGATTCTTGTACTTTCGCCTCACAGCAAGAAAGTTTGATTCTTGGATTAGGTACGGTCTTTATTTCATTCTTAGAGTTTGTATAATCCCGTGTTTAAGTTTCCTCTTTGCTCAACATAAAACATGTTGGATGGGTCAAAGGCAGAGGATAATTTAATTCATATAAAGTCCACAAATACTTGATCTGAACTGCCTCATTCCATATTGTGTTCCCCTCCTTCTGTGTCATTACTTTGTGCTTGAGAGTCGTGAGGTAGTGCCAGCTGGAGCACTATAGCTTGATGCTTTATGCTGAGGCTCGGAGTTTATTTTTGCAGCTAAAGTTTGTCTTGTTTACTTCTCACTGCAGGCCCAGATGTGACCAAGCAGGATCCCTGTCTGAAGGTGAAATGCCCTCCTCACAAAATCTGCATAAGCCATGACTACCAGACAGCCATCTGTACCAATCACAAGCAGCCGAGTCACAGGTAAGAGGCGATCACAGATGTGCAGTTGTGATTGACTCAGATATAAATGGTGTGAATTGAATATATAATGTCATGTAAAGTATGGTTCTTAATTGTATAACATGTTTACATTGCACTATTCCTTCACTCCATACTCATTTGGACATTGCTGGAACATGTAGGGGGAGGAAAATACATAATTTTAACATTTTTTAAACACTGTATATTCTATTGCATATGACACCATTTTTTGCAAAAACATATTTAACACGATAATGTTTTAGATTTTGCTACAGATTCAGCTTTCTTTAGTTTGACCATTTTTTGTGATGTTTAGTTTCACTTCCTTATTGGACACCAACTGGAAGTGACATAGATCAAGGACAACAATTTTAAACTGTTGCCGACCATGTTAAGTGAATAGATACAGACGGCATCTCGTCATAGAAGTGGGCGTGGCTTCGCCGAGGGGGAAAATAGAGCCATTTTCTGGTGGAATACAAAATTATTTATCACACATAACCCGATGCTAACATGAAGCATCAAGTTAGCATTCTCCGTTATTCATGTATTTATGGCCTGTTGAACCACTTTGCTCTTCTCCATGTCTTTGTATCTTTATTTAGTTTAAAACTATATTTATAATTCAGCATTTGTACTAGTTTTTGAATAATTAGAGAAAGTTTAGATTTTTCTCCAAATTGTTTTCCCCCTTAACGGTTTTCAAACATGACCATATATGGGCCATTCCATATATGGTCATGTTTGGGAAATGAGTGAGTCAAACTGCTTTTGTCTGTGTAAGTTCTCTATCGGGATTTTACGTGATAGAAACAGGTTTCCCAGTCAGATGACGACTTTGATCCTTTCGGCACTGTTTTATAATAGGTCCAACTGAAAATATTTCCGTTATTAATTTATGACCCGGCGGACTGGAAATACCTTTTCAATGAGAAGCTTCAAAATGTTGTACAACTGGCAATATTGTAATTTAATCAAATTGCCTGTATCTTTCTGCTTCCTGGACTCTGAACAGCATTAGTTGCTCTGTCAGTCTTCAATTTTGTTTTTGCACTCAACCTTTGCCACACCACCAATTTTTGATATTTTTAATTTTTCAGATGAACAAACATCTCCCCAAAAGACAGACGAGTGTGTTCTGTCACTGTGGCAGTAATTGATTTTTTTTTATTATTTTTTTCAAGTCATTTGCTTTTGACACTTTCTTGCTTTTGTACTGCATTAATTACAACTTCTGTTCACATGCCATTTGTTTTTGCCATTTTCCCCCACAACTCCCGCTAAACTGGTGGACCGTGTTATTATTCCATCTAGAAGTTGAATTAGTTGCAATAATTAGCATGGAGCCAGAGTCGTCTCAAAGGGCAAAAGCTCATTGTTCTCAGGGAAAATTAGGCAGGCAATTTTAATGAGTTAATGCATTGTTTATGTGTGGAGTTATTATGGATCATTATCTATCATCAACAATTTGTAATAAGTGCGCCAGTATTTTGATGGTATTTGGGGTTGTGGAAGCAGTGGTTGTTGTCCTAGTACAGAGGTCTGTGACATTATGCAGGCAAAGAGCCCATTTTCCTCTCAAATGAAAACAATTCTTTCTGATAAAGAGCTGCAACAAACTGCACCGAGGCTAAACTAGGTCTAAAATCAAGTCTAAATGAAGACGAAGAGCGCAGGTGAGACCAGGACTAAATCAGGAATTAGCCTGAGGTCACCTTTCTT
This sequence comes from Gobius niger, assembly GCF_951799975.1. Lineage (NCBI taxonomy): Eukaryota > Metazoa > Chordata > Actinopteri > Gobiiformes > Gobiidae > Gobius > Gobius niger. The sequence continues at coordinate 14,946,909 of NC_136856.1, forward strand.
TCAGAGTTGTAGTCAAGGCTTATTTTTCCGAATCAGAGTCAAGTCGTTAAGACTTATCCAAGCCAAGTCAAAGAGTCCATTTGCGAGTCATTCAAGTTTGAGTCGAATCCCCATTATCACTTAAAACCAAGTCCGAGTTCAAATCACAGCTCCTGAAATGTTCACTAGTGCATTTTACTTTGAACAATGAAATATTCAGTGTTGGACAAGTGACTTTAAAATTACATATTACTGTTTCATAAATGTAGCTGAGTTACTTTTGAGTTACTTTTAAGTTACCTTTGAGTTACTTTTGGCAAAATATAGACGTATATATAGATATGAACCATACGAAAGTGACTTTGCAGGTTTGGGTCTATATTTCTATACATTTAAGCGAGGTGGTGCCAGTCATGTGTGTATGTGCGTACCTAAACACAGAGTGCATGCGTGTCATCATCACTTACTGCTAAACTGAAAGGCTGTAGACTCTCCACACCTGTATTTTGTCCTCCAAAAACAAATCTGCGTGGCTTTGTAAAGGTTTCTCTGAGTGTAGATGACCAGGCTTCACTATCCAGTGCACCAGACAAATGCGTGAGATCCAATCTTGGTCATAATATGCCTCAAAAGCTTTGTCTCCAATAAAGTCCGAATGTAATGTTGTCCATGAACAGCCCAAACACGAGCCTCACATCACTTAACGAGCGCATGGCCTGCACTGCACTGCGCTGCTATTTTATTTATTTATTTATTTTACTGCAGCGCACTATAATTTTGTTTTCTATTTTGTTTTGTGAGCTTTTATTATAAAGCAGCGTTGAAAAAATTAGAAATTATTGCTTATTTTTTTCTGAGACCATAAATACTGCCAAAGGATGAACATTTTATTTATTTATTTTATTTCAAAACCAACTTTTTTTTATATTGTACTTGCACCATTATGCACCGAGCCGTGGCGTGAGATAGCGGAACCGTTACACCCCTAGAAGATACTAATAATGCCACCGAGCAAAAGGCAGTCAACAGTTTCCTTCCTTCTTTATCCCCATTCTCTCGTGTTTTGTTTTGACGACATTAACTACCCGCAACTGAAGATCTTATACACTTGAATGGTAATGACTAATATATTTCCATATTTTGTTTCAGTAATTTGTTATATTCTTCAGTTACTGAAAAAAGTGATATATCTTTGTAACTCGTTACTTTTGTAATAAGTTACCCCCAACATTGTAAATGTTACATACACCTTGTAAACCACAAGATCGATGTAATCTCTCAGTCATCCAGTCGTTATGTTGTTAACAGGTGGTCATTTGAACTAGTGGCTTCAGCCCAAAAATAATATTAATGAAAAACCTTTGTTGCTTTTGCTTTTAAGCAACATAAAATGGATTTGAAGTATGCACCTGTTTTAACATTTTGGAGACTTTTTGCTGATGCCCTCTGTCCATCTATTAAATGTTTAAAAATGAAAGTGCTTCTGAACTCAGCGCGGTTCAGTGAGGACATTTCAGCTTGAACTCTGTATAATTCTTAGCTGCAGGTTTGGAGTGACAGTAGGAGCTGCAGGTTAGGACTCTGAGGCTCATGGTGTTAATTCCTCCAGACCGGGGTCCCTGCTGAGCGCCGCTGTAACACTGTCAAATAGTGGCCTTTCACAATTACAGCACTGTAGAGATGTACGTCACGTGGGATTAAGTGCACAAGCATCATAAAGCAGAGGACTGCGCTTGCTGTGAACAATATACCAGATACAGTACCATATAATGTGTATGTAAGCTGTGGGGTACATCAGGACAAAGATAGAAAATGCTCATTATTCTCCTTTAATGAGGCAGTCAGTTTACAGTTCTACATTCTCAGCTAATTAGACAGAACAATCTTTACTTTCACAACAAACAATTCTCACCAATGACGATAACATTTCAGATATTGTCAAAGTTGAAAAACGTGACCCCTCTGAATCATTTTGTGGACATATTTAACTAACCAGCCCATTTTCAGAATAAATGCCATTAATGTTACTTCTGGGATTTTCAAAACATAATATAAACTGCACAGACACCAAGCATAACGAAACATTTTCCTACAATTTATAATTTGACACCCATGTGGAGGCACGGACGAAATGAGAAAACGAAAGAGTGCAAGACCACACTCCTGATGTTTTTTTATAAAGCTTCCCAGCATCAGCAAGGCTAACAATAGAGTAACACGATCAAACGTGATGTCAGGATCAAAACAAACACTGAAACATTGACAGATTAGATTAGGAGAGCGGCCTGTCCTTTCATGCGCTTGTATCTGCAACAAGACGGACCGGAATAAACGCATGTGGAGGAAATGCTGGTTGCAAAGGTGTAGGGCTGGGAACCATTAAACAACACCAGTCTGGTGTCAGAAAAAAAGGTTTAGTTACTACTGGTATCGAAAAAACAAAAGTATTGAAAGCAGGTACCGAAAAGAAATATAAAATCTTTATATTTAGGTTTTGATGCTGTTCAAATAAAAATTAAAAAGATACACAATTTGAAAAAATAAAATAAAAAGGGGGAAATTTGAGAAAAAAGGGAAAAACAAGTTTGAAATATTGGGGGGGGGAAACATGGGGAAAAAACTTAAAAATTGAGGTGAAATTTAAAAAAAAAACTTAAAAATTAAGGATTAAATGGAAAAACAAGTGAAAAAAATTTGGGGGGGAAATTTTAATTGGGAAAAAAACACGTAAAATTTTGGGGGGGAAATTGGGAACATGAGAAAATTGATTGAAAATTGGGGGAGGGACTTGGAAAGTGTTTTTTCTGCCCTTTTGTAGTTAAAGGACGTTTCTTACAATTTATACAAATGCAAAAGAAATTCAATGGAAGGAAAAGGAATAAATTCATATTATTAAACTATTTTCTGGTTCTATATGACAAATAATTTAGCATAGGTATCGCTCAGGTATCGAAAACCAAGTACCGTTGAAGTACTGGTATCGAAGCAATGTAGTCAGCCCTACAATAGTGGCACATGCTGTTGCCAAAATTCTGTCACCCATACCGACAAATGTACCTATAACATGTTTGATACTTCGATTCGGGTTCTTGGCGGCTGTGACCTGACAAAAAGTGGTCGGTACACAATCGCACAAAAGGGCCACGACAGGATAACTTAAGAAATGCTTCATCATTATCACTTCCATTGTCGAGCTCAAGGAAGGGAAAATTGGTCTTAAACTGTACACAGGCTAGATCTGGACGAGACAAAACTAAAATGATTGTGTCGTTTTTATGTTTCCCTCACAATGGTATCAAACCAATTATTTATGCTACAATGCGCATGAGTAAGGGACCCGCTTTTGTGCCAAATGACCTTTGAAACGCATCCAAAAACGACATTGTCAATAGAGCTTGGCAGAAACACAACACAAAATGTCCGCAGTCATGCTCATTTTAGATTGAAAGAACTCATACGTCAAATGTTCGACTTCTCTGTCATTGTCAATAGCGGCGCAAGTCAAAATCTTCACCAAATGAGTGCTTTGATAGAGGTGTATCGTTTTTTTCAAAATTGATTTTCTCGGCTCCATTTGCGATCTTTCATCCTCCCTTTTCCCCCCCTGCGTCTTTTTCTATTTATACTGCCGCACTGTCAATTAAACGCTGAAAAACGTCCCACAAAATCTCAGCGGAGAGGTCTTTATGAAAAGTTAGTTTCTCGCTCAGGTGTTTCTCTCTCAGAGGAAACCGTGTCGTTTGTGAAGTAGACTCGGAGTGTGGAAGGAGCTGCACTGGGATTCACCGCGTTATCTTGTGTTCAGCGCACTTTTACGCTCGGCTGGGTTTCATCAAGCTGCGCCAGTGTCGGGAGATGTGAGGTGTAAGATTTGAGGAGTTGTCCCACTCCTCTCCATCTCCGCTAATCTGTCGCCACTGTATAAAATTTGCACCATATGGACGTCGTACGCATACTGGGAACACTTTACCTGATTAACTGCATGGTTATAGGAAGTAAATAGACGGTGGAAGAGCCAAAATTTGATTGGCTGAAAATCTGCACCTGTTCAAATCAGATGTTGTCTTGATTCTCTTTAATTACGCTTGGGCTGCAAGATATGGAGGAAAAAAGCAGCAACAGTATTGCAATAACAAAATACTTGCCATTTTTAACAGGGGATAGGCATCATTTTCACTCAAAGTTGCAGCCTGAGAGTCAAAACAAAAAATAACACTTGACACTCATTTGGCTTCGGTTGCCATGCTGTTTCTATGGTGTGACTGTCACTTGCATTCCCTCAAGAGACCATTTTTGACACCAACAGCATTTAAAAATCCAACTAGTCAAACATACAGCTGTACCATTTCAATTAGTTTGGTAAAATTAAAACGTAAGTCTGTCAGATGGACTACCTAATCATTATTTAACATGGGGTACTGTATCAGCTTTCCGATCCCTATGTGTATGTGCAGGATTAAATTACAAGCTTTCCTTTTTTGTGCTAAGCCACGTGTTTATACAGGAGTCAGGATCCAGGCATAAATACTGGTGGAAAACATACTTTATTTTATGTGACCTTTAGTGGAGAACTTCTTGAGAACAAAATGTAACTGTTATGCAAACACTTTTTTCATGTCTGTCCCCTCAGGGGATCGATAGTTAAAATGATGTAGTAAGAGAAGACGCTTAAGTATAATGATTTTGTTGTTGTTGTTGCCCAGTAGTTAAAGGAACAGGCTCCCATTTTTACATGCTGAGATATGTTCTTACCTGAGCTTAGACGAGTTGATGCGTACCTGTCTGGTCTTTGTGCGTGCGCTCAGTCACGCCAAAAGACCGAAGATGTTGTTAGCATTTGGCCTCTCCCAGCATATTCCTATAGCTCCAAACAGGGGGTGAAGTTGGAAGCTACTGTGCTCTTCCACAGGCACGCACACACACCAGACAGGTGAGCATCAACTTGTCTAGGCTCAGTTAAAAACATATCTCAGTATGGATAAACGGTATGGCCTGTTCCTTTAAAGTGATACGAAAGCTTGTCTCATTGGTCAAAGTTACGGCACCGGGGACTCTGATTAGTTGCTGAGATCAGCACTTTAGAAAAGATATCATTATTGGATATTAATAATGTCATGTCATATTTCAGGCTCAGGCGGTCAATTATACACTATCTATTGAATATATAAAACTTTTAGGGTCTGATCTTCCGCCCGGCCCAACAACAGCGTTGCTCAAGGCAAAGTCGGTATCTTGTGTACAAACAATGGTGCACCACTGCTTTCATCAATGGCCTGAAATGGAAAGAAAGGGGACAAATACTGACTACATTGAGCGCTTGCTCCTTCCCTGTTTGCTCTCCAGTTCTTTACTTTAACATCAGAACAAACTACAAACTATTTCTCCCACTGTGTGAGAGAGAGAATGTATCGATGGTCCCGCTCTAGCGCCAGTATAAAAGAGCGCAGGGCTCTGCACACCGCAGAAACCTGATCAAACGTGCGCCGCCCCCACACCCACCGTCACCGACAGTAGCAGAAAACATTCCAGTTTGGTAGGTCTGTAGGAGATGTCTGTCCAGCCCATTACTGCGTCAGGTATACAGTGAAAGACTGCACAGAGCACCCCCCATCTGCACAAAAGTCTAGTCTACAGTCTGTGTTTCGAAACACAAGTTCACGCCCTTATACTTTCAGACTATGCCTATTAAAGATATGCTCCCAGTACACTGAAGTATTCTTTTAGTACTTTTATACTTGTAGTACTCTTCTGCTTTCACATAAGTATTATTTTTCAACAGTTCTATGTTGTGTGTCTTTTATTCCAGTGTGAAAGCCAGGAAAGGCAGCTCAGGACACAAGCACAGAGTGGAAGCAGGGGCTCACGGGAAATGCAGGCTTTGCTCGACTCAGCAGTCAACTCCTGTATGTGGTTCTGACGGACACACTTACTCCTCTAAGGTAAGCGTCTGTGTTTACTTCAAGCTGTGTTTTTTATTTTTCAGCGGAAGTTACTGAAATGTTATCAAACTTCAAATTCTGGAGCCTTTTCTGTTATTCTCATTCATTTGTACTGTACCCTTTGTCTTCTTGTCACATTGGAAATTTCTCACTTGATTACATTGTGCTGATGGCGGCCACCCTAAGTCAGTTGTCACATTTCTCCCACGCAAACTGAACACCATGCCTGAAAACCCTTTATAATTACTGTTATTTTAGCTGAGAATTCAATGTGGGTCGATGAAATGGGGAATAAATTACACACGTTACTGTGATGTAGTATACCTTTGACACTCACAGGCTACTTTAGGCCACGCTTCACACCCGAAACTAATCATATGTTCTTTTTCTTTTACCAACCTCTTTTGTTTGGAGTGAGACATATATTGAGTGAATATGTACAATTAACATGAACACACTACACAACGTTAGTGACCTTAGCTGATTCACAGTGTTCTTCCCTTTTGTTGACATGTCAATTTCATATTCACTTCAAAGAGACAGCGACAATTAGTGCTGCTGGAAAAAAATGTGCTCTCACATTGTTAGGATGTGCAATATCCAGTGAATTTAAACACCTAACTAACAAAAACTAACAAAAACACAACTTAAAAATGTGCAGTTATAGTCATACTTTTTTCTGATGTAATTCCATTTTTGGTTTGATTTCATTTTGATGTTTTGTTTCACTTTAATGGAGCGTACTTATTTCAGTAAAAGTTAATGTAAGAACTTCCACCCTCTTCTTCTTCAACTAATTGACACTAAACTCCGAAGCTTGAGGCACAACTTTTATTTCAGGTCATTGCATCCCTTGAGAGGGTCACTGTGTCTGTCATAAAAGAACCAGAAGTGAATGTAACTTGATAAAATTATACAGACCAAATGTTAGAGGAGGAACAGGCACTCCCCCTCTCTCTGCGGTAATTTAGCTGGTGGGGGCTGAGTTGGTTGTTGAAGTGATGGCTCCCTGTGGTCAGCTCAAAGTCTGCTGCTCAGTCACTTATTCATGTTTTATCATCGCATTACATGGCTCCCTCCTCAGCACCACACACACACAGCACATCCTATTAAAGGACAGCGCTCTTATCTCCAGAGAGGTTTCAGACCACTAAGTAAAGTCCATTACTCCTTTGACTTTCTCATCTGCTCACACCACTCCTCAACGTGAGGTGCTGTGACCAGACACATTTTTCAAAGAGGGGACAGGTGATCATGAGTCATGACAAGAGAAATTGTTTGAGCTCAGGTTCAGTCACACTTGCACTAGATTTTTATTAAGTTTAAAATAAACTGCATTATTACATATCATGCTGACATATCGACTTTTTTCTGAGGATTTAAGCATGCTATGCTAAAGCTGTATCAAAAAAATTCATTCACCCATGGAATGGAAAGGAAGTTTATTTGTTTTGCACTTTTCACATGACACAACTCACTCAGACTGCTTCTCATAGTGTTGGAGATTTGTTCTTCATTCACTCCACACACGTATGTAGCTTCAGTTTCCCCTGGAGTGGACTGACAGAAGCGCCACTGCACACATCTCTGACCACAACCATTCATTCATGCACACAGATCATTCATCTCTATGTTTTTAGGGAAAGTGTATCCGGAGAAACAATCTCCACACAGAAAGGCCCCACCCGGGAATCAAACCCCGGGATCATCTAGCTGTGAAGCACAAGCACTAACCACCTCATGTCTTAGTACTACTTCATATTCATCCTGTCTTCTTCTCCCGCACTTACAATTTCTTTGTGTTTTTCTATGAAAAATACCAACGCTGAGGGGTAAAAAGTAGTTGTTAAATCCCAAATAACGCATAATAGGACCTTTAAGAATTTGTTGTGGAAAAATCAATAATGGATTTGCTGTGCCATCCCATAATGAAGCAATTTAAAGCCTCAAAAGGCAAGAGTACAATAAAAGAGTACAATAAAAATAACCATCTATTTGTGAAAATGTTTTAAACGTGTCCCTCTTCACCTCGTCCTTCATCAACCTGTAGGATCTTAACATGAAGATTTGTAACTCCTCTCTTGATTCTGAGTGGAGGAGGTCATTTGTTTCCTGGGCCGCTCACTCTTTATCTGCCTCTCCAGACAGCTAATTCAAAACGCTCCCAACAGGCCCCAGCGCTGTTCCTTTGTCAACACGTTTCATTGGGCAACATTAGCGGTGCTATCAAAGGGGTGGCAGGGAGGAGGTGATGGATTCGAACCGGAGAAGTGAAAGCGAGGGTGCATAAAGGCAGGCCTCGGGGAGATTTATTTGTTTGTTGTATCTCTGTAAATGTTTATGCACAGTCATGGTTCGCTGTGACAAAGCCTGTCGTCATCACCTGCAGAAACGCCATTTACATAACTCATTCTGGCTTCTATTATTCCTGCAGGATGCTTTTTGTAATTGGATTTTTTTTCCTCCCTTTGCGATAGGTCCAAACATTTTCTTCGCCCTCACTTACCTGGAATGAGATTTATACTGTTAAATTGCTCTCTGAAGTAGTCCGTCTTGTTGTTCTCGTCCCATTAGCTTTGTTCTGCTGTGTATAATAAAAATCCACATGGCGTCCTCAGTGTTTAAACTGCCCCTCTGTGACTGCCTAATGGACACGTCTGTTCAGTTAAGATAAATCTTTAAAGCCGTAAAAAGCAAATACATCTTAGCGTCAAAATCTCTATGGAGAGATTGACGCAACACGTTATAAAAGATGCTATTAGTTTGCTTCTACAATTGGATTGTCGCACTAATATTGCTCCGAGGGCCTGAACTCAAACACCGTGATTGGTTTTAATAATCCGCAAAACTTTCAAGATGGAATATATAAAATGGATGTTTATCATAAACTTAATCCTGAAGATGGATTATCTGAACTATTCTATGAAGAGTAATATTCTAAATAATCTAGCGTTTGTAAAACTATGACTGATTTTTTCTTGTGTGGTTATTTTTCCAGTGCAAGCTGGAGTTCCAAAGCTGCCTGTCGGGGAAGACTATCTCGGTCAGATGTGACGGCCTGTGTCCCTGTTTGTCAAGTCATGAGCCCCCCAAAGCCCAGCACAAACCTGACAAGATGGAGAAGCCTGAGAAGATTGAGAGGATTGAGAAGAGCGAGAGAACAAGTAAGTGCGGCGTGCTACTCTTGGCTACTCTGAGCAACTGGGCTGGAGGCGGTAGAGTCATGGCGTATGTAAATGACAGAAGAACCATTCCAGGTTTACATTATGATGACTGTCAAGTTAAGAAAGGTTTCAGTGGGTGGGATATACCAACAAATTGACGTCTTGCCTTACAAATATTCAAAAAGACAATACGGAAAGAGTGATGAGAGGTTTAGAGCAGTACTAAGTAACTCATGTCCCTAGAGGCCATAAGCGCCACTGCAGGTGTCGTAGAATGTGAGTTTTTTAACTCATTAATTGTCTGTGAGAGTAAATACAACTCTGACATAAAAGACAAAGAGAGAGAGGGATATTGTACATCCAATTACACAATGGAGATCATTTTTTTCACTCAAATTTGGCTGTAAATACTGTTTAAAGTGGCGCTAGCCTGCAGTTTGCATTGCCTGTTAACCTGTTAGCTTCTTGTTCGTGATTCCATTAGTGTGGTAGTCTGGTTTTCTGGACAGAGACACCAGGGGGGGATAAAAGACCCCCCAATCATCCCATTAACACTTGTATTACCCCCAGACGGACTACGGAAAGGATTTATTAAGGTAAAGAAGTTACTTAGGACTGCTTTAAGTTAATTTGGTGTTTGGTCATTTTCATATAAGGTAACACCACAGTCGGAGGTGAAATCATTAGGACAAACAAACGTGTATTTATGGATGAAGCCTGGTTTCCATGGTTTTGGTCTCGCTGGAGTCACACGTTTCTTATTCGTTATAGAAACAGTCGTGGTGTAATAGATATTTGCAGATGTTTTAAAGCCAAATGCAGGACTGGTGTGCGAGGAGTGATAGTTGGAGCTTTATTTAGCCTGTGAGACACACTCCCCCCACTTCAAGCCTCTCCACGGTAATGTTTCAAACACCCAAGAGATTCACACTTTTTCCTATTCATTTCCTGTCACCTCACTCCTTACCCCGCCCTCCCACTCCCCCTGCCACCTCCACCTATACAGAGAGCGGTGATGAAGCGAGAGTGTGTGTCGTATTGTTTGTCATGAAAATAGGATTTGGGCCGATAGATGGAGAGGTTCAGAGGGAGAAATGCAGTCTAAAGAATAGCAGCAGACAAAAGGATGAATTGTTATCATTACAGACTCCCTCTCCACAGATGGGGCACTCTGGCGTGTTTCGTATGTATCTGTCTGTCCTCTGCATGTCTTATGTTTGGCTACCTGTGTTCAAAGCAATGAGAGTTGATCCTGCCAGTAAAATCACTAACAATTAAATCAATCCTTGTATTTTTTTTTAATATCTTAAGGTTAGATGTTATTCAGTAATACTTCAACTGTCTTTGCTCCCAAGTTTCATTGTAATGGCTATAGCTCAAGTGTACTAAATTGTTTCAGGATAACTTTCTCTTCCCTTGTAATTCATGCAGCCTCCTCAGCATGCGGTATTTCAAAATATGCTAAGAAGCAGAATCTTCAAAAATGTACAGTCTTTACAGCTATTGAAAACGATTGGAGCTGGTAAATGTCAGGCAGCAGGCATTATACCCCACAGAAACTTGCCTCTAACTTTCAACTATATGAAAATATTTAGCTGAGCCCGGAGCTCTTTGCGGACGCCTATTGAAGCAAAAGTAATGCAGGCATTTTGCTGAGAGGCTTATGCGGAGACATTACTTCACATTTTTCTTGGTCCGTGCTGTTTTTGCATTTCAAGTGCACTGCTGCTAGACGTTGCATAAAAGCATGGCCACAAGAACTTGATAATTGTTTTAAAAGTAGTGCGTTCTGATATAGTGCTTAGAAAAGCTTGCTTACATATTTTGCAGGGTAAGTGGGCTGGTATGGGCTTTTGAATGGAGGTGTTTTCGCAGTCTGAAGCTGGCTGCCTCACAGGTCTGTGCTAATCACGCTGCGATTATGAAACACTTAGAGGCATCCCCAGGTTCATCAAACACAATTAATACTAAGAGACAGTGTGCCTCTGATTAATAACAGCTTTATCTCTCGCTCTTCTTTAAGCTGTGCTAATGGAGTTTAATAAGTCTTAACACATAATTAAGTCTCTCCGTCTTCAGCTAACAAAATCTGACCACGACATTGGCTTGAACAAGTTTTGGCTGACACAAAGTTTTGGCTCACACGAAGGACAAAAACGTCTATTTCTAAAGTTTTTCTTTGTGAAATTAAGAAAATTGGGCCACTCCCAAACAATATCTTTGTTTAGCATCAGGCCAACTCTAGTTTCCCAACTTTTCAATCTATAGCCCCTTCCTCATTTGTAAACTTTGTAACAGTTTTAACGGCTTAGCCTGGAGGCAAAAGCTACTTATGAAGGAGATTAGTGTTCTCAGCTACAAGTTTAAGGAGGTATATTAAGAAATGGGTGATACTGAAACAATGTTTTAGTAGTTTGTGTATTTTCAGGCTACATAAAGTCACTCACTGGGATGGTTCGCTACGATTATTACTGTTACTGAATTATCGCTTTGCACCTCTGGCATGAAGACCTGAGGGGGTTTAAAAGTATTTATACCATGGTCTGGGTGAATGCTCGATTCTGATTGGCTGGTGGGTGCTAACAGGCGTGCATTATTTTCGTATTCACCTTATTCCGGAGGCTCGCGTGGGCGCTGCCATGAATTGTGCCCGCCCCTTTTCTCCTATGCGTTAACATGGGATTGGAGAAGTCCACATAAAATCAGTCACTACATGAAAACAAAGCCGTTTTCAGGCCGCGGTGAGAAACGCTGCAGTGTTGACATGTTGGTGCAAATGAACATTGGCCATTTTACACAAATCAATGGACTAAACATCAGATTTGAGCGGAGAATATTTTCCCTCGTTCTCCGTTTAAATGAACGGGCTTCGCGCTCGACCGACCGGAAGTGTCTGGACAACGGAAGTGCCGAGACAACGCAAAAAGTGGCAAAAGTGGGCAGGGCGGAATAAGGTGAATAACCGCACACGTAGTCCGGTAGTTAAATCACTGGGATATCACTCCGCTGCGGGCATTGCCATAGCAACGCATGACACAGCTGAATCAGATAAATGCTTGATTAGTGAGTGACGGAGATCCTCACAGCAGCTGAGACGAGCCTTCAGACAGTAGACCGGCTAATAGCCCACAAAAAATAGTCCCTGTAGTTTGGCATATTTAGTGAGTTTAGTAAATGAAAAAAAAAAACATTTGTTATAAAATGTCAGGTTTGTGGGATCGTGGTATAAGCGGATTAAACATCTTTTTCAATCCGCGTTGTGGCAGACAGGTTTGACTTAGCGGTGCCAAGAACGAAATGCCGAACAGTTAGGTAGGCCCTATCTCAAGCACATTGTAAGACTAGTTTTAGAGGAATAGGCCACCGTTTTTAAATACTGAGATATGTTCTATGTCCTTAGCTTAGACGTGGTGATATGTAGCTGTCTGGTCTTTACGCGTGCCCTCAGTCACGTAAACAGAGCACAGACGCCGTTAGCGTAGCCTCTCCTCCTCTCCACTGTGGATCCAAACGGAGGTGAAGCTAGAAGCGACAAAGCTCTTCCATGTTTCTCTCCATTTGGTTCCATAGATGAGAAGAGGAGAGGCTGTGCTAACGCCGTCTGTGCTCTGTTTACGGGCACGCGTAATGACCAGACAGCTACGCATCAACTCGTCTAAGCTAATGTAAGAACATACTGTATCTCAGTACTTAAAAATGGTGGCCTATTCCTTGAAACAGTGGCGGCTGTCCTCCTGTCAGTTTATGCAACTTGTGTGTGAAAGGTAAAGGATAAAGATGAGCTAATTCAATGATATCAGTGTGGAGTCAATGCATAAATGTTGGCTATAAGTTAACTATGTCTCAAAGGCATCTTTCATCAACGTCAAAAGGGCGCGGCGCAAATTTAGCCCTTGGGACTGAATGAATATGCAAAGAGCCCAAGAGGGCAATTACATGACTACCTGAAGTAAAACGTTGTCATTTTTGTGAAGCAGGTATAAACTTATGCGCTGGACAAGATTTTGTAGTTTTGCTCATCAAAGTACTGTTAAAATGTATGAGTGTTTGTATAAAGCTCATTGACAAAGATATAATTATAACTGTGTTGTTTTGACAGTGTAAAGAGTTATAAAGGAAACACACTTGGGCCTTGCTTCTCATGTGTACAACATTGAACTGAGCCGGTCAAGGCTGTGTATACCTTATTTACTTATTTCACAGCTCAATACTGACTTTTACAACTTCAAGACCATAAACTGCTTGTGTGCTTTTCAAAATAAAATTCCACATTACACAACAGATTAGAAGCAATCACTTTTATTTTTTTTAAATGTTGTTTATGAAGATTTCTCTGATTGTTTTGTGTCACATCTAAATTTGGATTCGTTTATTGCAACAACAAATAAACAGTGGAATTAGGCTTGCATGTGTTCTATCGGTCAAATGAAACCACGTTATTGATGAAAGTCATGTGACACACTGATTTTAGCCTATACGAGCGATCGCTGTTATTGTTTACTTCCGCAATTTTCGCCGGATGTTTTGTTGTATGTAAATGTAATGTAAAATGCCTACTACGGCCAACGGATGTGACGACATCGCGATCGCTCGTATTAACCCATGAGTGTGATACAGCATGGCGTGTCCATTGTGTCCTGTACGTCGGATTGCGAGCCGCCGGAATAGCGGGCTCCAGTCCCCAAATGTGATGCCACCACTTTTTTACTGATTATGTCTGAATTTTCGTATTATCTTAATTATTCACATTTCTGGGACAATATAAATTAGAAAACAGTCAATTGAGTTCAGATTTGACAAGTATATACAGTGCTGCCCTCTGAATCATGTGGAGCCAGTTTAAACTAGAGTGTAAATATTATACAATGAAGGAATGCAACGATTGTTAAAACATTTTTCCTTTGTCTAAAACACACATGGATCAGCAGCAGTCATTTATGCATTTTTTTTACTCACCCAGCATTCTCTCAAATAATATGTTTACATGAAAATAAAAAAAAAGAAGAAAAATACTTACTTGCCACGCCCACTTCATTATATCAACCCCTTTCAGCACACACAAGGTTATTAGCGGCTAATCGTTAATCAACACTCACTCAAACAGAATGGCTTGGTTTTTGGCCGACTCTAGTCTTGGCAACTTTAAGCGCTTTGTTTGAAGGAAATCTATTTCCAGATCTTGGACGCTGTTGACAGGATTAAAAAGTTATATTTCTCCCTCTGTCTGCTTGAGTCACGGTTCGAGTTTCAGATCTTCCTTCATCCATTTTCTCTTTGTCTTCAGCACTGTAACTTCACTTCTCTCTTGTCACTCTCCTCTTTCTATGCGGCCATCTTTCATTGAAGATTTGTGCATCCCGAGACTGTGATAGGAGCGCATGCATTTGTCTCCGCAGCTACAGCGAATATCTCGTTAGATCACTGTAAACAGATGGAGGTGGCAGTAGGTGCGTGTGAACACTGTATCAGACAGTGTTTCTATGGTAACGATGGCAGCAGCTCGTTGAAATGTTTGTGAGAGAGCATAGTGTCATGTTTACTGATATCAGGTTTAAAGCAGAGTCTAACACCAGCGCTAAGAGGTCTATTTACAGCCATTTAAGGAAATACTAGATGCTGCTATCCTGGCGTTTTGTGTCAGTAGGTTTCCTCAAGGAGCTCCACTGAAACCTGCAGGTCAGAATAGACCATTTGATCTATGCACAACATTTTGTTGGGCACTTGTAGAGCACTTATATATATATAAAATGGACATAAGACATTTATCATATTTGGCTGCCGTTGGTCAACATCTCCATGGAGATGAGCTGGAGACGTCCGCGCTCCCAGTAACGTTACAAGTCATGTCTTGGCAGAGGTGAGCTACTCACAAGACATGTGACAAGTTGCACAGTGTGGCTTTCAATTAGAGGGTAGTCATGATTGAAATGCAAAATATGCTATGGTTATCTAAATAATTCATACTGCATGTAAAATGTGATAATTGTGATAATTGTCCTTCATTTATGGATGCCGACAATGTCCAAACGTCTGTAAATGCACAAATGTTTACATGAAGAGATTACATGGATGACTATATAGTTTCAGTTTCATAATTTGTTGGCTTGTTATGACAGAGCATTGCGTATTAGTGTTTACAGTTGTCAGATGGGTGAGGAATGTGCAACCTAAGCGAGCATTCTGGTAATGATGTGGTGTTGATGTGTCTGCCAGTGGCAGATCATTTTTTAAACCAATTAAGTTTTTTTCTTTCTGTTTTAAGGATACCTCTTTCTTGGTAAATATTGCAATATTTGTACATTAAAATAATTTCCCCTCGGGGATCAATAAGGTAATTCACCCTCATTACTGTTTCCACTTAATTATTTGCACTCCATTCGTACACAATGATAAATTGATAGTAATTATTATTTTACACTTAGTTTTAAAGTATAATAGTATTTAATTGTATGTTCCCCCCATCATTAATTGATGAGGCATTTAGTGTCTGGACAAGTCTTGGAATAACATCGTTGCATAAACTCTTCATTGACAATGTTTTCAGTTCTTTTGAACAGCTGAGGACTAAATATCATATCCCTGGATCCCATTTCTTCAGATATCTACAGATTAGGAACTTCATTGCCTGTAACATGGACTCCTTTCCGTCTTCCCCATCCCCATCACTTTTGGATGATATCTTCAAGCTCAAACGAAATACCAAGCGCCTCATAAGTGTTATTTATGGATTGTTAAATAACTACAAAATGGTGACATTGCAGATACTCAAAAACAAATGGGAGGAAGACTTGTCTGTGCAGATTTCAGATGAGACCTGGAAAAGGATTATTAACAGAATTTTTTCATCATCTATTTGTCTCAGGCATGTTGTTATACAATTTAAAGTAGTACATCGCCTTCACTGGTCCAAGACCAGATTGAGTAAGATCCGAGAAAATTTCGACCCTACATGTGATCGGTGTAAACAAGATCCAGCCTCTTTGGTGCATATGTTTTGGACATGTACAAAATTACATAGCTTTTGGGAACACATATTTGATATTTTTTCCAAAACGTGTGGTTTTACCCTGAAACCCTGTCCATTTGTTGCACTATTTGGAGTGACTATGGATGCCCGTGTGACAAAGGCACAACTCGGCTTGATAGCCTTTGGTGCACTGTTGGCGCGTAGAAGAATTTTATTGAATTGGAAGGATACACATCCACCTGTATATGGACACTGGGTTAGGGATGTCATGTTCTATATACAACTAGAAAAGATTAGATACACAACAAAGGGTTCTGTCCAAAAATTTTATGACATCTGGAGACCTTTCCTTGCTCGGTTTGGGGATTTGGATGCAGGGGATATCACTGTGTAATGTGCATGATCTATTACTGCATTGTTTATTATTGCACATTTTGTATTGGGTCTGGCTGGCTGTGGGTGGGGGGTAGGGTGTAAACATAAAACCTCAATAAACACACCTTGATCAAAAAAAAAAAAAAAAAGTATAATAGTATTTAAAGAGAGAGAATACGCAACACATCTCTGAGTCTGAAACCAGATCCGTTTTGGAAAGCATGACCCATTTTAATATTATTTTGGATTCAAAGAGAAGTGAATCAACAGCTCAAAGACTGCTCCAGTGACCTAGAAACCTCACAGAGTTGAGTGAGAGTGTGTTTGAAAGTGCAAGTACGGGACAACGGATGGAATGTAGCCCATGGCTTCAATCCCGTGTTTGCAAGTATTGGGTTCCACGTAAGCTTTGTTTTGACTTAAGGAAAAAACATTTTGACATGCTATGTTTCATTGAATTAAAACAGAATTCTAAAGCAATTTGTCAAAATGAAAATTTAAAGTCCAATTTAGCTGCTTTGGGATTCAGCCGCACGGAAGGACTGGAAGGACTCATCACGCATTTTTGTTTAAGAGTCTGTATGCATAAAATCTGTAGCTGAAGCACCTCAATGGTATTACAATATTTTCTGCTCTGCTTTTCTGCCCGACTTAACACTTTTCCCCATGTGTTTCAAGTCTTTTGTCTGCGGATACTGACTCCATTACAGATCATTATCAGGGCCAACCTTAACTCTATCGACTGACACTGTTGTGCAGGGATGATCACTCGGGGGGCAAATCAAACATAGCCGTGTATCTTTTTGATGAATCTGACCTTGTGTCGGGCTTTTACCTCCTCTGTGAGTGTCCGAGTGCATTTCTTGATCGTGGTGTTACCTTGTTAAGAGATTTCACCTGCGTCTCCGCCTCCTCCCCCTCTCCATCTGTCCTTCATCTTGATTTGATCCGACGTTGCATCCCTCATGTCTCAAGGTGATCACCACCCACCTCTGCTCGGCGTGGAGAGACCGTCACTCCTCGCCTTTTATATGACAAACTCACTTTATCATGTGTAAATGATAAAGGAGAGCTGCGCAGGGATTTGGGGCCTGCCAGTCTTTGATACAGGCTGTTATATACGACAAAGTCTAGACAACACATCTGCAACGTGACCTAAAGTGTCCTGCTGGGAGCGCCACCTTGTGTGATCAGTCACTCCCTAATCACTGAGGATGTTTCATGCACGGCCAACACCAAAGAAAGTAAACAACGTCTGACGTGTTATTCCTGGAAATGTATTAGAATTGATGTTGGAGTTCAGTTTGAGATTAAAATGTGTACTACCCACATAGCAATGCCTCTGGCTGTTACTGAAACTGGACTTAAAGATCCCATATGGCACTTTTTGCAGACTTTTTACACACACCCTAGGCTTAATGTTTTGTCATATATATCTTAAAGCAATGTGTGTGTCTGAAAAATACCTTTATGACTTTAATTGTCATGAAATATAAAAGAGACAATGCGGTCACCCGACAAACTGGGGTAACTGCCTTTCTTCTAATGTACTAGAGATAGCTTGAACATAGGGAAAGGTAAGGTTGGGTTGCAAGAAAATCCCCAACAGAGATGAATACCCTTCCTGGTTAAATTGACTGCAGGGAAAATACTGTACGGAAGTGCCAAAGAGGGGTAGCGAGGAGTGGCTTGGAGAAGCTGGAGATATAGCTCCTGAATAACCTTAGCAACAATAGTTCTACAAAATGCCAGCAGAGGTGTTAATCCCACTTCTATAGGGAAAAAGTAAGTGATCCAAATGAAAGTAATTGTCATTGTAACTGCAAACACTTATTCTGTTCAGAGTGTTTAGTTCAACCAGGAAAAGAACAAGTTTAAGTTTCTGCATGACGTATGCTGAAGTGTGAGCTGGCATTTTGAGTGCAGATGAGGGGCTGACAGACTAAATGTGCAGGAATACTGAAACATGTACAAATGAAATGAAACAAAATCTCCAAGGTTTTTTAACAATGATATAACATTATGCTATGGATAAAAGCTTTTTTTGTTTAAAGCCAATTTGACATAAAATAGACCACTGAAGCTCCCCAAACAATAACAACAGTACCTAGTTCAGGTACACAAATCAATTATGTTACCAACAGATGAGGTACTTACTGTAATTGTATTAAGTTGATTAACACTCTTGAGTTGTTCAGCCCTTTTCAGATATAACTAACTGCTTGCTTACTTACTTACTTGTTTAAGGATTCTCCCCAAATATGGGCCAGGTGCGGTTGTAGCTCTCATCTCAAGTCAAGCATGTGCCGCTTGTTGCCAGATTTGACAGATCTCTGCCTCACAAAGTTGAGAGACAGCAGCGCAGCAGCAGTGAGGCAGTGCAGAGTGAAGGCGAGGAGGTTGCAGGTATTTCCCAGCTCTGAGTTTGATACCTGACCCTCTGCTCTCATCGATATTTCTCGTTTCTTTGTGTTAGAGCAGCGTCAGTCTGTCTGCCTGCCTGACTGTTTGTCCAGAGCCTCTTGGTTGGGAAAGTTCACAGTCTGCACTGCAGTAGTAGTGTCAGAAGGGTTGTATCTCGGCCTTTGTGTTTATAAGTACACCAGCCACACCAACTAAGAGGTCTCAGCCTTCACTCTTGCTTACAGGATCATTTTATTGACATATATTTTCATGTTTGAAGCATTCTTGTTGTTAACCTATTGTGTTGGATGACATTCATTGAACTGTCGATGCATCATGAAAGAAAATGTAGTCGATTTATTATTAGTGGCAGTTTTGCAATCTTGATCAAACAACAGATATCTTAAAACAACCAAGTTATTATTATTATTATTATTATTATTATTATTATATAACATTATAAAACAAAAGCCAACATTTATGACTAACCAAGTAATTTCCTCAGGGCTGTGTTGGTGACTCAAACTCCACACGATGTATCTGTGGGAGGGGACACCTGACAGTGCACAGATGTTTAAAATGTTTCATCATGGGACAATTTCTGTCAAATTCTAGATTAAATCAAATCAAAGGAATCCTAAATATCCTCGTGGCTTTACGGAGTCAACAGATTTCTGTTGATTGAAGTTGTAAATCTACCAACCGTTTTTTACGGACTATAAGTCACGCTTTTTGTCATAGTTTGTCTGGTGGTGCGCCTTATACTCAGGTGCGACTTATATATCAAAATATATAATTTCACATGTTGTTTTCACACTAGTAACCGCTAGCGGGCGCTCTAGGCTTGTGTACCAGTATCTGCTCTTCCTGTATCACTGAAGATTTAAAAAACGGTAATCGAGCACAAAGGAAAGTTTGGACTGAGCGAGAAACTTGTGAGGGACTGGCCAAAAGCGGAGGTTACTCTTACTGCAATGAAGAAAACAAAAAAAAAGCTAACAGGCTAAAAGCTAGAAGGCCACAGCTAGAGGAACGAGTTCGCAAATGAGATCTTGAACAATGTAATGCCGGGAGAGGCTTGTATACGGTGCAGTTACGACTCCATGCCCAGGTAGTTGCCAAGGCTGGTGCGACTTATACTCCGGAAAATCAGAATTAGAATAGGTTTTATTGCCATTGTCATGAACAGGTTCACAACTACGAATTTTACTCGGTGTGTTTGCGCACATGGCGCCCATTTATAGCGACTTATATTTGTTTTTTTTCTTCTTCATTATGCATTTTTTGGCAGGTGCGACTGATACTCCAGAGCACCTTATAGTCTGGAAAATACAGTAAAAGTCTTAGTTGTTGTATGTTGTTTGATTGAATAAAAAATATAAATTTGCCTGATGATTTATTTCTAACATCTGTAGTTTTGATCATTGCAACAACAACAAAAATCAAAAAGTAGCGAGTCAGATGACTATTAAATACTGCAATGATGGGTATTGAAGCACCTGGTGTATTTTTTTAATGTACATTTGTGTTCTTCACTGGTGGTGGCCTAAATATCTTGTATATCTTGAACATTATATTGAACGTCGGTTGTGCAGCCGCAGACGTTTGTTGATAGTTTAAGATTTCTGTGAACAACAGGCCCTTCATGAAGTACTACTAGTATTTCCACCTTGACTTGATATAAACATGGCATGGCGAATGTGACTTGAGCAGGTTAGTGTCCTGCTGCCCCGTCGTCTGTCGCAGCTCTGCGTGGCGAATCAGTCTTTGCGCCACAATAGTGTAATCTGCCTGTGGTGCGGCTTTGATGTCAATAGACTGTGTGTCCGACATCTTTAAGCTGCTCTGACCCTGCCGCGCTCCGAATGAGACGGCAAACACAGACATAGCTACGGGGCATTTGTGTTGTTTTTTTCTTCTATTGTGTCCTGCTGTACGTGACGTGATTGTAAAGTTATGTCAACAAACCTTATGATCGGCTCCAATTGGGATTATAATACATCGAAAGTCTACAAGGTTGAACAAGAGAGACTGCGTGTGGAAAAGCCAGGAAACTATTATATTTGGAGTCTGTGCGGAGAGCCCTCAATGTAATTTAGCTGAAAGGAGAAGACAGAAGAGCAAGGATATCAAAGTCTCAAAAGAAACAGAGGCAGGTACAGACGAGTGAGATAAGAGGCTTCAGCAGGAAACGCAAGAATGTAGTGAAAAAGAGGTCCTTCATTGAGGCACTGGTGCAAGAAGTAAAGTCTGAATGAAATGAATATGGCTGGAGGGTAATTAAGTTGAAGTCGCGTTTACAAAGACAGGAAACATTCGATGCCAGTATTCAGAAATGCAGTCGTTGCATGAAGTAAAAGCTACCAAGTCCAAGTTTCAGTGATAATGAAAATAATAGATTATAGGGCAATGTCGTTAATAAAAGCATGATTTCCATTGCGATAATTATATCCAAACATTACAAAAATTTGCATGGTTGAGAAAACAGTTTATGCTTATAAACTGTTTTATAAGCATAAAACAGTTTATAAGCATATATAAACTGTGAGGCTCATTCACTTGTGAGGCTCATTTACAAGCCTCACAAGTGAACGTTTTTGCTTTAAAAAGCAGTCCTATTAAGTGAATTAAAGTTTCTTGTAGAAGTGCTGTATGTGTGTGGTTATGCTTACTGTTTTTTTGTTTATCAAATATTAGCTGCTTTACCAGTGTTATTTTGTCACATTTGCAAGGTTACTGTGACTGTGTTTGTTGCTTACCAACAGAATCGCAGTGTCGACTATTGATGTGTATACATTCATTGATCCTCAAAACTAAAAGAAACTAACTAATACTTTCTTGACAATTACTGGTAAATCTGGTGATCTTTGTCATAATACTAACCAACAAACTGTCCTCTCATCCAGCAAACCCTCTGCATGGGCCCCTGGATTTTGATTTGAAGACATATTTGTGGAAGGTTTTTGTTGGGGAGGTGAGGACAGGTCATGTTAAAGCCTCCGCTGTCTCTCGCCATTGGACCGTGAAGAGGAAAAACACTCACAAATGTTATATGCCTAACCCTGTCTGTGCCTTAGGATGCGGGATAATGTCACAGACAGAGGCAGATAAATGTTTCTTGTCCCTCCTCAGCTCCCGTCTCTCACCCCGGGCCTTTTACGACAGCAGCGATAACGCCGCAATCCCCCACCTCTAACTATGAAATATGAGGCCTCCATATTGGCGGTGTATTAGTATGCTGAAAGTGCACAGAGGCGGGACATAGAGGGTAATAAATGATAAAAAGCGAGAGTGGCCTAATAGGGAGATGATGACTTCCTCCAGCCAAGCGTTGAAAAGCCCGACTCTAGTCTCCTGTTGGTTTCAGAAGTGTTGTTTATTCGCCACCTTATTTGATGTAATGTTCGCGTATGTTTGTGTACAGCTCAGTGCGATGTCGTGGAAACGAGACGCGGCTTCTCGCACCATGTTGCACTTTGTCGAATGTGTCAGTTTAACAAGTACAGTGAAGTTCAGATGACGCTGAACTTAACTAGCAGTTTACACTTCAGCTAACAAGAACAGTTCCTCCATAATGTTTTTGAAGCAAGTTCTAAGAAGTAACATCTCCAAAGTATGTAACTGTAGAACTTTATTGGCTGAACGGGCATAGGATATTCATTTTCGCATTGATTTTCAGATGTGCATCCTGATTCAACCCCTCTACATTTGTCACATGCATGTGCTGGTGTGCTGCATTTAATTCACAGAAGGTTTTGTGGTAAACAAGCTCGACTCGCTCATGCGTCGCTGCTGCTGAGCCACAAGTGTTGATATTTATGAATCTCACTGAATCTTTAAAACAGCTACACACAGACCAGTGGGAAACGCTGTCTGTCTGTCTGTCACTTATTTACATGCTGCTTCAGTGCTTTCCAAGCTGACTAAAGCTAGAGAAAATGTAGAGGCAAAAAGACAGGCTCTGTAAGGCACTCATAATACAGTATTTAACAAAAAGAAATGTCTGTTCAGCTGTAGAAGAGAGGTATAAATTTGAAAACTCTTCAAGACAAATGTGCGCTCCAATAAGGTTCAAAATATTTAACTTCTTACCAGATGCAGTTTAGAGGCCCCTGCAGAGAACCAGTGGGGTTGTCGGTGCGCTGTAGGAGGCAGAGGCTCGGGCTTTTGTCCTTGAGGCGCATTATCAAACTTGCAAAAGAAGCCGTACAGTGGAGGAATTGTCAATCACACGCGGCGCGCTGAGAGGCAGAGAACATGGCGGTGATTGACAGGGAGGGAGTGGAGTGAAGGCAGGTCTGCGGGAGGTGCACACAGTCACAGTCGTTCGTAGTTTCTGGATAATAGAAAAGACCATTGTTAATTTAAGGGTTAATTAATCGGAAAGAATTATGCCCTCAGTTCTGTGGAGCTGTAAGGAACATGCATGTTGAGTTTGAATTGATTTGCGAAGGTTTGCGAAGGAATGATTTTCTTTGTATTGTAAATGTATTAGAGTCGTCAGGCAGAATGTATGTCAAGTGGTTTCCATAGTAACAATTCAAAGATGGAGGAGTACAATTTGAACTCAAGGTTAAAAGGTAGATGTCGACGTCTGACAAAGGCTACACATGTTCACCTTAGGTCAACGAACCATACCAAAATGAATGTTGTATTTACCTTTTTCTTATTTCTATGTTTAAGTCACATTCTAGGAAACACAGCTTGTGAAGTTTATAAGGGGTTTATTGATGATATACTTTCTTACATACAAAACAAACAAACACAGTTATAAAATCAGAGTAATTGTATAATCATGCAGATATTGGTGGACTGAAAACACAAAAGGCAGTAGGATTGACGTTTAGATGATGAGGCTTAACCACTTTAACCGAGCACATTTTCTACAGTTCGGCTTTACCCACATCTTAAAGCTTCTCGAATGGAGAGCTTGGCCAGTGTAACACCTCATTTGAAAGCAAAACTGTTTGGAATGTTTTAGTCGCATTGTCGCAGCGTTTTTATCACATTTTTGGCACGTTTTTGTCCGTTTTTCATTGCATTTTTGTCACTTTTTTGTGGCTTTATTGTTGTGTTTTCGTCAGGTTTTTGTAAAGTTTTAAGTCACATTTCTTGTTGCCTTTTAGTGGCTACTTTGTTGGTTTTCGTCAGGTTTGTGTTTGGTTTTTGTCACGTTTCTTGACACGTTTTTGTGGCCTCTTTTGCTGCTTTTTTGTCACTTTTTTTTTTATCCTTGTTTTTGTCACTTTATTGACCTTTTTTTTTTTTCTGGGTAATGCTGAATTGGAAAAAATGTGCTTGGTTCAGGTGGCGTTGAAGAGATTAATTACTTCCTAAGCTATGACACCGGGTGTCATTTTGTGCAGGTCGCTCTCTTGAACCTTCGAGGTGAGCAGACAAGGGCCAAGTGAACGAGGTGAATGAGTCCAGCCAGTAGTGGACGGCTGTGGGTGGTTTCTCCGGCATTCATATTCTGGGGCTGGCTTCAGTTTCAACTAAATTTGTCTTGTACCCATTAGTATGCCCACCTTCATACAATAGACCCTTACATTTTATCAATATAAGGCACCACTCCACATCATTGGTCTGCTCTCTAGCCTGAGTTAAAGAGATTTGCTGACATGGGGATGAATTTGATCCTACTGTAGACATGTCTAGGTATCTTTGTGACCACTAGTGTAATAGATTTTAAAAGTTAAAAATGTCATCACCTGAGCAAAGGGTTGACTTACTGTATTGACTTGGGCTCAATTGTTTAAATAATTGTCAACTAAGTAATCGAATAATCATTTTCTAGAATATATATGCATGCCATGTGCTGAGAAACAGGTTTTATCACTCAGACAGAACGGGAATTACAATCAAAATGACACAGGCAACGAGTTTGATGAGTCACCCATTGTGTTTTGAAGTACGTTATATCAAGATGCCGACGTATTCTATCATGTTCCCAAGTGGAATCACCTTAGTTAAAATTATGCCCAAGAGAAACCCCTCTTTCATGCACCTTTTACTGTCGAAAAATGCCCTAAAATAAGCTAAAATGTTTAATTGAGAAAAAACGACAGCAGAGCACACATAATTCTTAACTTGCTCAATTGGAACTGTGTGTTTTGTGTTTAAACTGCACTTTGCTTGACAAACACCCCATTATTGTTGCCTTACAGTGAGGTAAACAGACTTTAAACTACAATAAGGGCCGTAGGAAGTAGCCTGGGGATGATGTACCTTTATACTGATGCCGTTTCTCGCGCTATCTTGTTTAGCATGCACAGACGCAGAGCTGCACAGTCTGGCGGCACGGCTGAAGGACTGGTTCGGGGTTCTGCACCAGGACGCCAACAGAGACCTCAAATCCTCCGACAGCGTGGACTCAGCGAACGGACGTGAGTTTATCCTTGCGCTTCAATATGTGAGTTTGAGTTTCACGCGGCGGCCAGACGTCTCTCATGAGGCCTGGCACTGATGTTGACAGGGACCCCACTCTGTTCTGTTCAGGCAACACGTCTCTATACGCTGCCATTGTGCTCAACAATGCAGTCACCCATTCAGAGTGACTGTTCAAAGGCAGTATGCAGTGGCACCAGGACGCGATCATACCCTTCTGTTTGTTTATGTGTTATGTTGAAGTGTGATACAGAGAATGTTTGTAGTTTTTACAAATCTCCACACAGGCTTATTTAGGCGCTGTACTTTTCTGAAAAATAGAGTTTTATGAATGTTCAACACAGCACAACTTTGATTGACAGCAATTAAATGTGTCTATACTGAATACTGAATGTCTGTGTTCTTCAAAACCTTTATAGGGACCATACGGAGTTTAAAAATGTTAAAGTGATGTATTTTCCTCCCCCTACATGTTCCAGCAATGTCCTAAGATGTAGAATGAGCCCAGACCTGTTCACCACAACTGCCTCTAAAATCCTGCACTGTCACTCAAAAAGGTGTTATTTTGGGTCCGAATTGCCATCATGCACGAGCTTAATATAGAAGGTGTAGTTACACGTATGACCTGAGGTGGCAGTAGTGAGTATAAAATGGCAAACTTGCATCTAGCCCCTTTAAAATGTCTACACTATGTCGATACGTACTGTTATCGGTGTAGTTTTTTCCACTAGAATATAAATGAAACAGTATTTTAGTGTACTGCTACACATGATTGCATTATAGGTGCATTAGGCAACTTTTTATGCAAAACAAAAAAGTTGATATTTGTGTGTATTTGACCTTTGACCCAGCGGATGTATGAATGGTCAGCATGGCACCTTTACTTTCGATCGCGGTGGTCTCTACAAACCTCCAGGATAAATTGTTTTGTAGGTATTCTGGTGAGAGGGTCAGCTGGAAAAAAACTCACAAACAATTGATCCTGGAGCGTCCTAGAGACCTCTGTGATGGAAAGTCATGCTGACCACTCATACAGCCCGCCGGGTCACTGCAAGGTCACATACGCAGAAACATCCACTTTTTTTTCCCACATAAAAAGTTACATAATGCATCTTTAATAATTACAATCTTCTGAACCCATTGCTTCTGTTCTGTTGTGTCTTCCCCGCTTTAGATTTTGACACCAGCATCCTGCCCATTTGCAAGGAGTCGCTCGGATGGATGTTCAACAAGCTGGACATGAACTTTGACCTCTTGCTGGACCAATCAGAGCTGAGTGCCATCTACCTGGACAAGTACGAGCTGTGCATGAAGCCGCTCTTCAACTCCTGCGACTCTTTCAAAGACGGGAAACTGTCCAACAACGAGTGGTGCTTCTGCTTTCAGAAACCCGAAGGTGAGGGTCGCTGGCGTTTTCCACTACCTCACAAAAAGTTACGTTTAGGGGCCAACCAAGGGGTGTCACAGGCTTATTGGTGACTCATAGGACATGTTTGCTGCAGTGACACTTATGGGCGCTGTTTTTCGCTGTGATGCTGACACTGACAGAGTTAACCTGCGCTGAGATCGTACCTATTTGCCTTGCGAGTGTGTTTGCTAATGTGTTTTAAACTGCACCTCACCAGACATCGCACACTTTTCACCTCTTCCATTACGCCGCCTCTTTCAGATTGCACAGCCATAACGTTGGTGTTAATGGCCGTATACAAGCGAAGTCAACATTTTAAGGAAATTATCGAAGCGAGGCATCGATTCGGAGCGGAGTCTGAGGCATATGCGGCCCATTATTAAGAATCAATGAAAGGTTAGGCGAGGTGAAAAGTTAAAACTAACTGTTTAATTGTGTTTTTTTGTGTTTCTCTCTCCGGAGGTCTGCCCTGCCAAACGGAAAAGAGCAAGATCCAAAGTCAGAGTCGAAAGAAGAGCCTCATAGGTCAGTGTTGGTCAAGTTTTGTGCCGTACTTTAAAGCCACACTCCGGAACATTCCAGGTTATATGTTATTGATAAGCAAACTTACAAATGTCACAACTATGCTAAATCTACTCTGATGTCATTTGGAAGAGGTCTGAGGAGAGGTGAGCCCCTCCACTGTAAACAAGCTTGATATTTAGCTAAGAGATAAGATAACATAAGGTAGAATTTCATTGATCTCACAGTTGAGAAATTAACTTGTACATCAGCTCTCAAGAAACACTCAGGGGGTACAAAATAGACAGGAAATGGTAGGTATCTTATATACAGTACTGTAACAATATGAAATTATCAGAAAAGTCAACATTTACAGTGCAAAGTTTACAGTCCTCGTGCAAGTGCATAATGTGACACTGATGCCGAATCTGACAGCAGTGGGGAAGATGGATCTGCGGTAGCGCTCGTTGCACTGAGGGTGTCTCAATCTTCCACTGAAGGATCAGCTCCTCTAAAGTCCCATGCAGTGGGTGGAAGGTGTTGTCCATGATGGATGAGAGCTTGGCTAACACCCTGCTGTCCCTCACCTCCTTCACAGAGTCCAGGGGGCAGCCCAGGACGGAGCTGGCCCTCCTGACCAGCTTTTTCAGTCTGTTCTTGTCCCGCTCTGTGCTGCCCGGGGCCCAGCACACGACAGCGTAGTGGAGAGCAGAGGCTACCACAGAGTCATAAAAGGACCTCAGTCTCCTCAGAAGATGGATGCGACTTTAGCTCTTCTTATACAGGGCTCATTGGGCAATAAATGCTTGTATTTTATCCCAAAGATTGCAGTTTGGCTTTAACATTTAAAAGGTTTAGTGCGGTAAATAAACAATACATGCATGCACTTGAAAATGCAGTGACATTTTGTGCGAATCGTGAGTCCCCATCGGGCAAGTTGTTCTAAAACAGCTTGAAAAATGAGCTCAGTGTGGGTCAGATGAAGGTGGCACTCCTTACCCCTCTGCTCGCATTTGTGTTTGCTATTTAAAGTGACTTTAAACAGAATGTATTGTTGTCGTCCTGCAACCTTCAAAGCTGTAACTGATTGTCAGTGACCCTCGGTGCCTATGCAATAACATTACCACAGCCTCAGGACAAGCTTTTATCAACGCTCCCCCATCAGAGCATCCTCTGACCTTTCCCTTTAGTGCTCTCATCCTTCCTCCTGTTTACAATATGCCTATAACATGTCCTGTTTTCATTTGCCATCGTGTTAACAGTAGGAAAATCAATGAAGATAACCAAATAAAAAATGAATTTGTAATGAAAGCCGAAAGAGGTTAAGACAATGCACATTTATTTTAATCATTGACCAGGAGAGATGTGCTTTTTATTGCCTTTCCAAACCTCTGGCACAGCATTATATATGAAAACAACCATAAAACGGTGTGACTGGACCTTACATAGAAAGAAACATTTGTACATTTTTAGGCATCCCATAATTTTTCCAAGTTAAACGCAGTGTTTGGGTCACGGCTTGTCTTTATAGGTTGTGGATGGGTCCCAGAGCTACACCAGCTAAGAACCACTGCACTAAGCAACTTTCTTTACTCTCCTCGGCAGGCTCTTATGTTCCCCGCTGCACTGAGGAGGGGTACTTCAAGTCGACCCAGTGTCACGGCAGCACCGGTCAGTGCTGGTGCGTGGACAAATACGGCAACGAGATCGCGGGTTCCAGAAAACAAGGCAACCCCAACTGCGGTGAGGCCACAGCATACTCGCACATCAGGCTAACACGTTTTGTTTGCTGCGTTTGCCCTTATTGGCTCCCATTTGTTCGTCCGTCTTTCAATGTTGGAGCCCGGTCCAGGTGGACTGCTCCCTGTTTGCCTCCTTCTTCCTTTGTAGCACAGTGCTATAGTAGACGGTCTCCTGAGCTTCGTCTGTAAACCAGTGATTCTTTCAAGTTTTCTCACCAAATACCAGACAAAATCCTCTGTTGGACATAAAGTTAGAACTTGTTGTTGATTTGTACCAATAGATTCAGAATAAAATAAATATACGGAGTTACTATTTTTTACCAATTCTTATTGGTATGTTTGTTTCCCTTTGGGCAAAAGTAGGTAGAAACGGGCTACTGTTGTGTCCTTGGGCAAGGCACTTCATCCAGCTTAATTTGTTCAGACACAGCAATAGCCCAATTCCAAGAAGGACGTGACAGTGACATAGAGACAGCTCATATGCGATAGATCAGCGTTTGTCCACCAATTTAAAGGCTGGCAGTTTTACCCATCTCCATCCAGTGTGTACTGTCACTGCGTCCTTGGACAAGATACTTCACCCGCCTTGTCTGTGTATGAATGTCATGTGTCGTATAGTGAGTAGTGACCATTGAGTGTGCAGTGATTGAATAATGTAGGTGTCAATGTGTTAGTTGGGGACAAAGCAAAGACTATTGTTACACTACAAAAACTACCGATGACCATCTATGTAGCTAATTTTGCTGACCTTGTCACTAACACAAAACTATTTCAATGAAATCAAAATCTCTAGATACAAGCGCACGACTCCATGCTGCATAATCTATCCATGAGCATCAGTGTCGTTTAGGACTCAGATACGGAATGAGGCAGTCTGTGGGCTTAGTCTGACTGATTTAGCTTCACTCATAGATCTGATCCGACCTGTGCATTCGGCTCATGGAGGCCCGATAAAACAGCAGCATCTCACAAGTCAAGTAGGGCCATTTGTCACACCTGCCAGCGCCGAGCAATGTCAAAGGAGCTCCCATCAGTTAGACGAGCAGCAGAAGAGCTGCGCCTAAGGTTTTGTCCTATAGGCAACACTTTGCAGAAATACTTGTGTAATTATGAAGGCTTTTATGTTGGCGCGGCCAGGCTATAATCAGTGTGTCTGCAGGATGCTGTTTGATAATTATTGTTTCTTTTCCAACAATGAAATCCCACACATTAGTTGGCAGCAAAGTGCTTTATTGACTTTGTCACAATTGCCTAAAATGTTGTCTTTGCTTCCATAATCTGTGACTTTAGACATTAAACTTTTTCGGTAATTACAACCACATACAAATATGTTTAGACATTGTAAATAAAACAGAATCGAGTGGATTCCAAAACTCATATAAAGCATTGAGTCCCAGTCCTGCATGAACATTCATTATGTTGAAGTGGAGACACCCATAACTGCTTTTTGAATGGACAATGATGCACAATGATGTACAATGATGTACAAACTGTGATTATTACTGTCATGCATCATCAATCTTTTTGAGTTTTTGGCCATGAGTATTAATTCATTAAGTCTTTGACAAAATTCGATGACGTTCAATAGAACGTCTTGGGCTGAAATGGGACAAGTAGACAATTTATTCGACAATGATCAAATATTACAATTTTTCCTCAGCCCTAGTTTGTTTTTTTGTATTTGCCAGTATGGCACTTTGCTGCAAATCAGTGGGTTTCTGATTTCATTTTTGGGGAAAAATAAGGAATAATCTATAAAGACCTGCTGATTTCCAATCAAATAACCAGGCAGCACTCACTGATTCTTCCACATGAATAACAACCACAGCCGCAGCCAGTAATTGCTGCTTCCAATATTGATGAGGTGTCTGTCCAGCGCCCCACACTCAAGCAGGGCCAACTTTTGTCTTTGGTCTAACTCTAACAAGCACGACCAGCTCAGACCACAGACCGAGCAGCAGCAGTCTGGAGTATCCCCCACCGACTCTGTATGGAGTAAACATAGGATAATGCAGAAGCAGCTTAAGCACAAGGACATACAGACGCAGCTCCACCTGAATGTGAGATATAAGCCGCTGACAACTTCACTGTCTTATTTGCCCTTGATATTAATCTGAAATAAAGTGGAAGATAATCACTTCCACTTTGAACATTTCTGATGAATCCTTTTGAAAACAATTCTTTGTTTGCTGTCAAAAAATATTCTTTTTTTTTCTGAAATTGGGAGACATTTACTTTGTTTTTTTCTGTTTGTTTTTCACATTTTCAGATGGCTCTTTTAAGGAGCCTTCAAACTTTTCTTAGGGTTTTACTTTGTTAATAAAAACAAAGAAAAAGCATTGTTGAATATACCATGTAATCCAAGAGAATTATGACAATAGCTGGGGATAATCTTCTTAAAAGTACTAGCTGAGACCCGGCCTTCGGCCGGGCCTCGCTAGTCTCCACATTTGATATTCTGAGATTATGAGTTATTACAAAGAAATGTCCAACCCGTCACACAGTGCAGCTGTAGACCAGTGGTTCCCAACCCATGCCAAGAACTATGGCCACTACAAATGAGTAAAAGAATGAATGCAAAAAAAAATGTCAAACAAACTGCAATTGGAGTGTTTGATGCACCCGTACTCCTTTCTTATAAACTACAACGACAATATTTTCGCTAAACTCAGGGAATAGAATTCAAGAGACAGTGGAATAATTATGGATAAATATTAGGGGTTCAGCTCTAACGCTTTGGTTCAAAGTGCAGGACCCGTGGTTTGGTGCATCACGGTAGTTTACAATCCAAAAAATAATGAGTAGGTTTTGAACTGAAATAGCCTAATTATCGTTGTTAGACAGTATTTATACCCTTACAATAAAATTGGCAATGCTTTCCAAGCTGCTTTAGAATAAAATGTACCTCTGGGCTCACAATACGTGAAAGCAAAATAGAAAACAAATGGTACAGCAGCAAAGTAAAAAAAAAGATAAAAAGAAAAAAAACTACGCAGTGCAGGCCATGCGCTCGTTAAGTTGTAGTGTCATTTTCGCTTTTACGCACACGGAGGATAAATCAGTCGGAGCAGCGCGTGTGATTAGAGGCTCGTGTTTGAGGAGGTTTTGGGCACGCACGCACACGCACACACATACACACACGCACACACATGCACACACACGCACACATGGCCCTGTTTGGATGCGCACGCGCACACATACATACACACACACACGCACACACACATCGCCCTGTTTGTACGCGCGCACACGCACGGCAGTCAGATCTCGTGCACTCGCGTTTTTGTGACGGCGGGTTGTCCTCGGACAGCAGCACCGCGGTCCATATGGACCCGTGGCCAATGCCCGCGAGCGGTGGGACTCGTCACGTGGGGGCCGGCCGCGGATGTAATAACACCAACCACGCACACACTCAGTACTGTCGCCAGGCTTCCTGGTGTTCCCAAACGGTCTCCCATCCCAGTCCTAACCAGGCCTTTCCCTGCTTAGCATCGGAGGAACGGTCTCCCATCCCAGTTCTAACCAGGCACTTCCCTGCTTAGCTTCAAAGTCGGTATGGGAAATAAACATGGCGGCGCCCAGGCGGCGGCCATTGAGATAGCGTTTTCTATAATAGATAGATTGAAGTAATTTATTGACGTGTCTACTTTATTTGTAACTTATCATTGAATAGTTTCTGTTTTCCTCACAGCCGGATCTGAATGACAAATGGTTGACCTCCTCTGATTAGCGCAAATGAACGTCCATATAACCAGCCTTTGTCTCTGCAGATGAGGACCAGGAGACGTCAGGGGACTTTGGCAGTGGCGGCGCGGTCGTTCTGCTGGACGACCAGGAGGAGGCACCATCACCGAGCGGCCGCGGTCGGCAGAAGAAGAGGCGGGGACGGCTGCACCCTCGCGGCACCGTGGAGGACCATGAAGACGAGGAAGACGACAAGGAAGAGGAGATCGGATACATTTGGTAGCTCCGCCCCCACCCCCCTTTACTCTTAACGCCATCAGCCGACCAGGAATCTCCCGAATCAGCACAGATCTGAAGCCATTCCAGTGTGTCCTCCGCTTTCCTTTCGCCCATATTCTTATCTTCGAATGGCCCAATCTCTCTGCCGCGAGCTTCTTTTAATCTTTTAACATTTGCAAAATCTACTAAAGAAAGAAAAAACTTGTAGATATCATGAACAGTGCTAGAAATTCAAGCTGTCCACTGTCAGCGATCTCAAATCTACAGCCCCCTAAAAAAAGATTCATTCCTCACTTCTCTCTCACTTTACCCCCAGTCTCTGTTTGTCTTTATGGACGCCTCAGAACATCCTGTGCTCCCAGCTGCAGTAGCTGATGTAAATATGTTCCTCCATTAAAAATTGTGGACTTAAATTGACCTGATCTTTCTTTAAAGCCACACCGCGGAACACGCCTAGTTATGTTGGTTACAAGAGCAACAGGCCAGCCATAGCAAACGTGCTCCTCTAATGTTCAGCCCGACACCGACAAAGCTATGTTTTGCTGTAAATTGTCAAAACAAAGCATTTGAAGGAGCACTGATGTATTTAAGCCTCATGTTTGGCCTGAGGAGAGGTGAACCCACTCACAGTAAAGACGCATGCTTATAGAGATGTTTTACCATTAAAAACACCCAAAACGAAAACAAAAAAAAAAGCTTATATTTAATTTTATTTTCAGGTGAGATGTTCCGCACTGTGGCTTTAAAGCTTCTGCCTTCATGCCCCTCATATGTTTTGCAATATCTCTGTCCCATTATGGAGGATTGTAAATTATTTCTTTGTCGATCTTGAATGTCCCAGAAGCGACCAGGAAGCAATGAGATTAATGATGATGTATTGTCGTTGTTGTTGCTGCATGTTCCTCATCGTGTATCTGTAAAAAGAGAGATTTACCTGGCCAGGTCTAGCTCTATGCATCTCCAACAGAACGTGATGCCTATTATTGGCTGCTACAAAACTTGCTATGTTGATGCTGTCTAGTGTCCTTATTTTTTTATTTTAGTTTTTCTCCCCATCTCAGGAGGTAGGAAGCGAGCGGAGTGATGCATAGTTGACTAATAGAGATGAACTGTGTTGCCTACAGTCCTGCTTGTACAGTGTCTGGCTTTTCTTTTACTCAGTGGTCAGTAGGCCTGTCTGCGTATGGACACTAGAGAGAGTGGTGCTTCTCCTGAGCCGGGAGGACTTAACGTCGAGTCAGGGAGTAGAGAAGACGCGGTTCTGCCTCCCCAACATTGGATATGTTTAGTGATTTCAAAATATTCACCATGTCACAAAGTGAACTTTTATTTGTAAGTTTGAGATCTTGATTAAAGTGGCACTTGGGGTGTCTTTTGAACCTTATAAATCTGTGTCCAGTGGTGCATTGTTTTTGTTTTCCTGCTAATTCATCATTCCGGAAAATCACATTCATCAACAAAATGTGTTTCTTCCATAGACTGTAAAACGAATAGACATCACTACATAATGACCACGTTCAAAAGGGAATCTATGGCGGATTTACAGACTCCTCCTACCCAGCTCTGACCGAGCATGTTCCTAAAAAGGGCGGGATCTTCACTGACAACTCGGCCCTCGTGGGGCGTGTAGTTCAGCCGTAACCGTGCCCATGCCATTAGCTCTTATGCTAACGGCCTGTCGATCAAAGTCTGGCCCTCATTAATATACAACATTTCTATGTCGTATATGTATTTCGATGTCCCTCCCTGGTTTCTTTAATTGTAACTAACCCACAGTAATATCTAGCTGTAGAAAGCTTTCAAAAATTAGAAACCAGGCTTTACAGTTGCTTAAAATGTGTGTAAAGAGCAATGCTTTCTAATGGAAAACTAGCTTGTTCTGCCGCCTCTATATAGAGGTATTGCAGCAATGGCGGCCCCTAGCATCACGGTCACGAAGCAGAGAAACCAGCGGACATTACTCATAACTGCAGTACTGCACTAAGGCTGGATGGCGCTGTTAAATCTTGTACCATTTTAAGCTGCAGGGTAATATTTTTTTATATTTTGGGAGCCTGTTGGCTAGGAGTGGGCAATGTCAAATCTGGCCCTCAAGCATATCTTCTAGCCCCCGGGATAATTTTGAGAATCATTAAGAGTGAATAGTGATCTAACAACATTAGAGTACAACTGAAATACTGTCAAATTCCTCTTTAAATCCCCTTAGAGAACACTGTAGGTTCATATTATGTGAGATTCAGCAAATTGTCCGAGCTCGGTGGCGAGGTGAGGTTGGTTAAGGTAAGTATCTCAGGTTTGCCTCGGGAAATATTCTCTAGATTTTGGTCTTAAGTACTTTGAACCCGATGCCATAGAAACTTCCAACAGAAAGGTCTCACCCGATCGGGAAATTAAAATGCGTCGCCATTTCTGTCCTGGCTACAAATTCAACCACACGTTTATAGTTTTTATAGCCCTGGTTTTATTTCTCTGACGCGCCCATTTCTCAGAGCTCAGAGAACATTCAAAGCCCCTCTATCAGTTTTGACCTTTCCCAACCTTCAGCAAGCGTTCACACACCAACATAAATGGAAACACTCTCACCACGTGAATCAGAGCCAGCAGGGCCCCATTGAATCGCACATAAAAGCTTAATGAGTGATTTTGTAATATCACCGGCTAATGGGACAGTTGACCCTTTACCGATGCTTGGAAAGCCCGCTCAGCGTTTCTTTGAAAACACATTTCACCAACAATCGCAGGCGAAAAGGACAACCGAATCTTTTGTCTTCAAAGCGCCCTCTCAGCAGTCTGGGACGCCCGCACACTGGCAGATACAAAAGACAATACACTTAAATTATACCATGGGCCGCTGCGGAGGCTTTGAAATTACCCAATCACCCTTTCTTTTCGCTTTTGGCCAGAGCAGAAAAATCCATACTGGAGGAGGACTGTAAAATAGGGCTGCGCAGTTAATCGCAAATGGAAAGAAATCGCAAATAGCAAAGACTTTACCTTTTGAGGCAGCAAACAACATCACAGACAAAAGTTCTTGATCATATGTGATTGTTTTAGTGTTGAGGGAGACGGTATATTCCGCCTGGTGCCATAGTAAACACAACAGCACAGATGACAAGTTCAGTTCTTTTGTCAATGATAGACAACTTGTATGACTGAAAGCATCGAGAAACATTTTTAAACAACAAAAATCTCCTCTGATCGTCTGAAACGGTGCACTGCCTCCTGGGGTTGTCCCTGTTTCAGAGCGTGGTGTCCTACACTGGTCAGCTCCTCCACCTCCTCCTTCCTCTTCCTCCTGCACAGCTCCCTCTGCTCCACAACAGTCTTTCACCATCTTCCTGTAGCACCTCTTATGACGCCTCCACTGTGCTATAGGTGTGGGGGGCTCTTGGTGCCGCTTCAGCATTTCAGAACAAGAAATGTGTAGGTCTCAAATGCCTTTAGCTCATAAGCGAGCTGTTTGTTTACTTTTAAAAAGCTGCTTACTTCAGGACCACTATGGACTTTCTGCAGTAAACATCTGCCGAACCCCAGAAAAGAAGACGTACAAAAGCATCCAGCAAAACAGTGTGGAACACAGGAACCACAAATAGAAGGCAGAAAACGATGCTGTAAAGAGAGAGGGAGGTTGCTGCTTGTTTACACGTTCAGCAACACTATGTACAACCTGAACATCCTGAATGACCAGATTTCTTCTTCCCTGATAGATACAGACGGCATCTCGTCATAGAAGGGGGCGTGGCCTCGTCAAGGGGGAAAATAGAATCTTTTGGGAAACTCAATTTTTCACTCTTGTTAGCCATTTTCTGGTGGAATATGAACTTATTTATCACATACAAATAAAGTCAAGTGTAAATCAGGCCCATATGGATATTTTCTCACAGCAGATTGTTCAGTAGAAGTGAAAAAACGGCAGTTGTAGCTAGCGCTAGCTAACCGTTAGCATTAGCCCGATGCTAACATGTAGCATCATGTTAGCATTCTCTTTTTTTATGTATTTATGGGCTGTTGAACCACTTTGCTCCTCTCCATGTCTTTGTATCTTTATTTAGTAGAAACTACATTCATAATTCAGCCTTTGGTAAAGAGGTTTTTAAATAATTAGAGAAAGTTTACATTTTTTCAAAATTGTTTTTCCCCCTTAACTGTTTTCAAACATGACCATATATGGGCGATTCCAGAGATGCCGTCTGTATCTATGGCACGGGCATATTCCAAAATGACAATGCCAGTATTCATTCTTTGTGAAAGAGTGGTTCAGGGGCCACGAGTCCAGATCCCCATTGAGATCAACACCGGATGGAAATAAATCGTTTGACATGGCAGAATAAAAATGTATCAAAAACATGTCAAATAATTACGTGATTAAATATTAAAATATGTACAATATGATTCTATAGTTCTCAAAAAATCACAATGAGATACGTTTTTCCAATACCGAGCAGGCCCACTATCTATAGCTATTGCTTTTCCACCTCATCGCTTGCTGTTTATTTTGTATTGTATGATAATTGTGCCGTGTTGAAATCACAGCACGCATTTGCATTTCATATTACCATCCCTCTCTCACTTCTTTGTTGGAGTGAGATAGCAGCTTGTGTTATTACCTCGGGGACCAAACTTCTTATGTTTCATTGCTCCATAATGCGAGTGTCTCAGCTACAGCCCACAGATGGGTTTCTTGTTAACGGCATCCATCGACTGGGAGAGCGGTGATTGGGCACATATGGGGCACAAGGGTGTGGAGTAGTCATTTCGGAGGAGGACAAAGGAGGGCCATCTTTGAGTGTTTATAGGAGCTGCCACTGTTCTGAGAAACTTGGAATGAATCTATTAAAAGATATGGCGCGGGTAAATAAAACTCCCACATTTCCTTTTCTAATAATGTTTCAAAAGCAATATTTCATCTACTGTGCAAAGTTTTTGGCAGGTGTGTGAAAACCTGCAGTCAACGCAGAGTGCTTTTAATGAATACAAAAGTAGGAGGGGGGAGTAATGGGCTGAGGCGATTTGTCGTTTTAACCAGGATTGTTGAAATTTGAGAAAAGACTGCAATATGAACTGCTCAGCTATTGTAAGAATTTCAAGCATTTCAACATGTTTGTAGATTTTGGTTTGGACCCCACAGAGACAAGATGTTGCATGGTAAAGAAGGGAAGCAACATCTAACTGCAGCTTTGCAACCATTGACATAACCATTTCAATTCTATTGGATTAATCTTGCAGTCCTAGCCATCATTTACATAGTTACCCTCGAGAACCAAGGACTAATGTATGTAGTTTTCATTTATTTATATCTTTTTTAAGTACAAAAGCATTTTATGTCCAAAATTGCCTATATATGTGGTGATGTAATCTGTAGCCCTTCATGTAGGCCTTCTATTATTAAGAAGCTCTAGGCTTAGTCTCATTTTGTCGTTAAGTAAACTAGTCATTACTCCAAAAAAAAAGATTTAAAAAATCTAATGTCACCTTGTTGCTTGGTTTTCAAAGCTAAAAATAACTGAAAACGGTTTGTTTTTGGTGTCTGTAGATGCTTCTAAGTCCAGATCTCGTCACCACAATGTGGGAAAAATGTATTTTGAGAAAATGGCCCTTGGAGTTACAATTTCTCATCTAAATTTATGAGAAACTGTGACTAGCCTGCAGTGTCTCCCCTTATGTTTCAGCACCCCACTTATAAACGTTTTACATTTCGCAAAATAGTTCATCAGAGCCACAAACTTCCACCTGACTATGCTTCAGCTAACTGCTCCACAGACAAGTGAGCGGCTGAAGTGGTCCTCCACAGTCCTCAGGTCTGAAGCGCTGCAGGTTATGTCAGGTAACTTTCAGCAAGTTCTTTCATATCAGCTTTCCACAACAACCACAGGGGGCGTGCAGTTAACTATTGCCCACAGAGATTGCGTCTCACAGCGTCACTGGAGGGCAGCCCGAGGACCAGATTTGGGGGGGGATCACTGGTCTCGATTTCGCCTATGTAATTGGCAGACACATTGTAATAAGCAGGGATCATCTCTCACTAATCTGTCACAGCCCACCACTTCGCACACTCTCTCTGTGTTGACATCCAGCCAGTGCATGCGGCATAACCACATCCAACCTCTACCCCTCGAGTGCTTTTGATTTCAAAGCATCATCCACTCCATTGCTATATACCCAACAACACCTCTGGTTTTCCACATTCACACATTTCAAGGGGGATCATGTGACTGTGAATAGACTCCACCGGCGGGGGCTTCAGCGATAGGGCTAAATTGGTAGGTGTAGTCCTCTCTGTGAAATAAATTAAACAGGAAACAGACCACGAGCACTTGCAGCAGCCGCACGAAAGCAACTCTGATAAATTAAATGGAAACTTTCACTTGAGCAGTCAGCCGAGACCGGGCCACATTAGAGGAAGTGTCACCACCGGCAGAGCCGACAGAGGCAATACATCCACCTTTTCAGGCTTTCTTATGTGTTTTTCAGCCGTCACACTGTGCACACTCTATACCTGAGCTACTCAGACTAAACTGCTATGCAACTCCAGCCATATGTATCATTCTCCAAATTATCCAATATCTTAAGCAATACAAATGACCAGAGTTGCCTACTAGAGTGTGTGACAGCAGTGCCCCCTTGTGGTCACCTCACAGCCACTCAAAGAAAAAAAACAAGAAATCTTAAAGTAATGGCAAGAATTTATTTACCGTAACTAACAAGCACGTAATTATCATAATCTCTATTTACAATTGCATAAAAGATGTGTTAATATGGACTTTGAATCCAAAATAACGTAATAAAAATATCTTCATCAGTGAGTTTCCAGTAGTTTCTTTCATGTATCAGAGGCTTAACGCTGAGGACCTCCTTGTCTTAGCTTTGGCACAGCTGTTGCGAAAGGCACTCGGTTTTGTATACTGACCTGTATACTTTTACTTTATTTTCATCATTTAAGGCAAATCTTAGCGGCTATCATTAGTTGCCATCACCAGCGGTTGCTCTGAGCTGCGGCGTCTACATCCATGATCCGTGGAAGCCGGCCGCTGGCGCCTCCTTCCAGATACCCAGACTTCACACTAGACGCATCGGACAGCCTCCTCTTGCTCCTGTTGAGGTCTAGAGATGATCGAGAGAGGATTTGCTTTAATAAGGTCTGGTTGCAATGCCAGAAACAGAAGCGAAAGACATGACTGTTCGCACCTGAAATGGCCAGTAGCATTTTGCGCCGGGCTCCGAAGGTAGAGACGCCCACTTCTTTGAGGTCATCGTCGGAGAGAGTGAGGAACGTCTGGTAGTCGATCTGGATACAGGTCAGGACAATGGCTCAGCGTCATTAAAGACCAACATTTAAACTGACAGGGACCTAAACCTCTACTTTACTAAGAAACAGGTAATATTTGGATTACAATTCTGAGTATACTGTAATGTTACCTCACTGCACCTTGAACCTAAATATCATTAGTATTCATTTCACTTTTCATGTTCTGATGGATAAGCCAAAAAAAAGAAAGACAATTTAAAAAGATAAACAGACAGAGAGAGATAGAGACTGACAGACAGGCAGAGAGACCAGTCAAGCACAACTGAACTCAGGCTGAGCTTCACCTCTTGTTCTTCAAACACGTCGATGTATTTGAGCAGGCCCAGTTGGCTGAGCAGCTCCGGGAGGTCATCGCAAATCTGAGGAGAGGGGCTTCTCTGGCTGCAGGTCGAGGCCCGCCGCGAAGAGCTCACCCCTTCGAAGTAACTACTGCTGCAGGGGAAAGTGTCCGCTGCACACGGGAATATGACCAGGGACAAGACAGAGACAATAGTCAAGTAGCTAGTTAAATATAAGCAGAATAGAGGCGCAAAAATGCTAATTGTAACTCACAGGTTTTGTCACTCCTGCCTCTGCTCCCGGAGGATGTAAACGCTGGGAAGGCAGAGGCGGAGGGGAGGGTGGAGGGAGGAGAGGAAGGGGACGAGGACGAGGAGGACGAGCCGTGCCTCTCTCTCCAGTTTTCACAGTCGCTGCCGTTGGACGCTCTGTTCATCTGTGCAGCCCATGACTAAAAAGCATTGACAAAAAGAACCTTTAAAGTTTAATACGGGGAATAACTGTGGCATGAGAACCTTGTATCTGTCACTTCTCATCTGCCACATTAAAAGGGCACAGTATAATATCACAGTCTATTTTTAAACCTATTAGAAGCCAAGTTCAGACAGGTATTAAAGTGCACAAATGTACAGGTGAAACTCTGAATATTGTTCAAAAGTTTGTCTATTTGTGTAATTCAACTTAGAAGAAGAAGTGAGTAACTTGTTTACCTTAATAAATCCTTTTCGTAGTCCCTCTGGGGGTAATACAAGTGTTAATGGGATGATTGGGGGGGTCTTTCATCTCCCCCTGGTGTCTCTGGCCAGAAATCCACAATTGCAACTTCCCTGCACCAGGTCGGAGGCGCAATACACACTAATAGAATCACGAAGAAGAAGCTAACAGGCTAACGGGCAAAGCTAACTGTGGGCTAGTGCCACTTTAGTAGCATTTACAGCCAAGTTTGAGTGAAAAAAAATATCTCCATTGCGTAACTCGATGTACAATATCCCTCCCTCCCTTTGTCTTTTCTGTCAGCGTAGTATTTACTCTCAGTCATATGTCAAGCTTTAATTTGTTATGATTTTGATGATTATGGCTTACAGTCCATTTTCAAAATATTCTAATTTTGTGAGATTTTGAATTTGGGTTTTTTACAAGCTGAGCTATAATAATCAAGGCTATACATATCTCACTTTGCACGTGATGAGTCTATCATATATTAGTTTCACCGTTTAAGTAGAAAAACAGAAATGAATGCACTTTTTAACAAAATTCTCATTTTCCGAGTTTCACCTGTAATGTTGCACATCTTCTCACCCAGTATGAAGTTTAAAGTCATAACACAAAAAAATCCCACTGTATCAGCATAATCTTAGGTTCACGACTAATAAACATGTTTCATAATCAGATGCAAATACCACAGAGCTTGTTTGTTTTGGATTTGTTTGTTTTTTCACAAAATGCAGCTTTTACAACATACCCGACAAGAAAAGGCTCTTGAGAAATGCACTATGGAGTCAAGCCCAGTCACCATTATGTTTATACATTTCTGTAACAAGTGTATTTTGTATTGATACACCTTTCCTTTGTTTATAGATGCCTGAAAACCCGGCTGAAAAATTTGCACAATAAACCAAGCCAACCTTATTTCCATTGCCAGATCTATAAAGGTAGGAGCCTGCCCATTAACCATGCACAGCACAAAGCGATCCCCGGCTGTTTGTGCCTCCAAAGGAAATTGAAGTTTCACCAGTGTTTCCTGCTCTTATTAAGGTCCCTGTTTGTTTATTGCTCCCTTGCAGAGCCGCAGTTTTAAAAGAGTTAGGTTAGGTAAAACACAAATAGCTCTGTTGACCGCGGCGGTATCAGCCACTTGGTAATTGAGCCAACAAATTGGCAGTGCTTACCACACAGTGAGATAAATGTTTCAAACTGTTAGGGGGCAGTAGCGCTAAACGAGACTATGCTATTTGGCCGCAACAGGGAGCGAGGCTTTATTGCCAGACAACACATAAAAACATTGAAAAACAAAGTTCACAGAGGAATTTATAGGTATCAAAGTGTTTCTGACACGATGGTCGTCAGTACCTGCTGGTTGGTGCTGAGATAGGGTTTGTAGCTGCGCCGACTGACGTTGCGCAGCTCTTTGATGGCTTCAGCCGGCATTGACTTTGAGAAACCAAGGCCACTCCAAGTATCAGTCGGAGTCCGTACTTCAGACACCAGTGGCTTTCTCTGCATAGCTGGGCACACACACAGGACACAAAACATGGCAACACTTCTATATTATGGTTATGTAAGACCAAATCTGGCTTTTTAAGTACTTAAGGACGTCTTCACATTGCTACTCCCTAAAATAAAGTTAAAACAATTACAGAAAGCTTTTTGTCTGGGCTATAGAAACACAGATGACCTCCACCTTATGACATCAGCAGGTGGGGGGCAAATGTTTATGAGCTTTTAAGATGGGCTGAATATACAGGTTAATCCTTTCTCTTGGTAGTCCTGACCATTGACTGTATATATAAATGGACAGCTTCTCCTCACTCCTCCCCGTTTACCATAATGACCACATGGGGGAAGTCATGGCTGATTTACAGACTCCCCCTCCCCAGCTCTGACGAAGCATGTTCCGAAAAAGGACATAAGGGCGGGATTTTCACTGTACGCTCGGCCCTTGCGTGACGTGTAGCTTGCGCAGCTCCAATGCTAACAGTCCAACCCTCATTAAGAACGAGATTTCAAAAATTCTTCTTACGAAAACCAGCCTGGTTTCTTTAATTGTGACTAACCCAGCGTTATCACAGGAGAAATATCTAGCCTAGTCTAGTGTTGAAAAAATGGAAACCAGGTGTTAAAGTTGTTTTAAAGGTGTCTAAACTCCAATGCTTTTCAATGGGGGCCTAGTGGCGATATGGAGGTACTACAGCAATGGCGGAGCAATGGCGGAGCAATGGCGGAGCAATGGCGGAGCAATGGCGGCCCCCAGTGTCATTGTCAAAAAGCAGGGCAGCCAGCGGCCATTGGTCCTGACCATGAACCTAGCTCAGGATCGGATTCTGCTCCTTAAACGTAAATATCATTAGTATTCACTTCACCTTTCATGTTATTCTTACTGTTGCTATCTATATAAGTAGGAGCCTGTACTTTATGAAACAACGCACATCTCACAAAGTCAGAATGGCACAGATAGTACCAATGACAGTGCGTAAATGACAAAGCAAAACTTCAAACACACATATGCAATTCAGTGTCTCACAACTCCGAGCTTCATAAAAATGCACGGCAGGTTTTCCGCAGCACTGTGACGGCCCGAAATGTTTGGTGTTAAATAATGAATCACAAACAGCTCTTCATCTCCTCTCCTGAGTACGACACAGTAATAAAACTCAAACCCGGCGACAAACAAGTGACTTCAACAGCGAGCGGGATCAGGAAACGTGTGCAAATGTGCCATAAAAAAATAAATAAATAAAAACACCACCACACACCAGATCGCAACAGCATCTATCGCTGGAAGGCAGA
This sequence comes from Gobius niger, assembly GCF_951799975.1. NCBI lineage: Eukaryota > Metazoa > Chordata > Actinopteri > Gobiiformes > Gobiidae > Gobius > Gobius niger. The sequence goes on from NC_136856.1 coordinate 14,990,829, forward strand.
CATTTGCGGTATACTTGTACTGGGAGCCCTATTCATATACTAGCATATGGGGGTCTTGATGGCTGTGAGGCAGATGGCCCATTCAAACTGCTAATTCATAATCTCATAAAACAACACTGAGGGAATAGAGTAGCATTTGGCTGCAAATCATCCCGGTATCGCTCATTCGGAGTGATGAATGAGGCCTCGTTGTGTAAGTGTGTGCAGTCCCACCTGTGTCTGTGTGTGAGCAGCCAGTGCCAGCGCTACTCTGTTAAAACTTTGGCACCGCCCGGACCATAACAGCCCACTTCATCAGTTGTTTTGGCAGAAATAAGTTCATGCAAAGCCTCTTTTATGAAATTACAGGTCTCTCCATCATCGGCACATAACCAACAGTCATTTGGTGACATTTTTCAGTAAAGTGAATATTGTGTTTTTTATCTGTTCCAAATTCCCTGTTACTTGGAATCAATACTGTAACAATAGTTCCAGCAGTGCTAATACTTCTGATAACAAATGAGAAGCCTCACATCTGTATCGCGCTCTGTAAGCCTGACATGTCTCTCAAAACGCAACACTGTAGTCATCATGCTTTCACGCCCCACTTCATATGAAGCTCTGCACCATCCGCTCCTGCAAGCACAACCGATCACACACCACATTCATGAACTCAACATGGGTGAAGTGCCTTGCCCAGGGGCACACAGAATGAACTAGCCAGAGAAGGACTCAGTTCATTTTGTATTTTTTTATCTCTAGCACATTGTTCCAAATGTAGCCTCACTAACCAGCCCATGGGTGGGAACCGCTGCTTACTGTATATACCAAGAAGAAATGTGTTTAAAGGTATGTTTCCAGCCGCAGTAGAATGGCTTTGTGTTATCTCAGTGTGACTATAGACAAAGCTCTGGAGGCCAGGTCCAATGTAGATAAACTACTGATGTGATGCCGTCTCAGTCCTCTGGGCCCTCCAGGAGGAAATTGGCTTAATGCAGGAAGATAAAACATTTAGGACGACAAACCTCTGGTCGCCAGCAGTTTCTTCTTCTCGTAGTCAAAGTCCTGCACACAGAGCAAACAGGAACCACACAGGTAAATAATGCATGAAAATGTTGGAGGAAATAAAATTGCAGGAGGCACAAAGGTAGAAAGTCTGCTATTGCAACAAACATATTAATATTCAATGCTGCGCTTGCTCAAGTGACAGGGGACGACATAAGCGCAACCAACAAACACCAAGACAAACTTTTGAAACAATGAACATTCTGTTTATTCATAGCCAAAATGCATCCTCCTTGGTGACAATAAAGTCATCAAAATATTAACATAACAAAAAAGCCCAGCTTATCCCAATACTTTTTACTGGATTTCTTCTTCTCACTGCTGCTACAATTCTGTACTTTTACTGTAATCAGAATAATGTGGCTGTTACTACAACACCCACTATTGTATGTCTATTACTATTACTATTACAGTTACCATCTTCTCTTTCACAAGAAAAGTACTAGGAAAACGTATATACATGTTTTGCCTTCTAAGTTTGAAAAATATATATATATATATAATTAAACGTCACGTCGACTCTTATAATTGAATCAAGAGTCATGTTATTGTGAATATCTCTCACCTCGGAGCTGAATGAGTCAGCATGGTCCCCTCTCAGGCTGTTCCTCCGCCCTCCATCTTCTGCACTGCTTAGAAATCTAGTGCATTCAACAAAAAAATATACAGAATGCACAATGTAGAGTTCATCTTGCTAGGTCATCCTTGTGTAGTGTAAAATGAACACAGAAACATAATTGACTGTACAAAGGCCAATAATTAATGTACGATACGAGAGATTTTCTTCAGATTCAGGAAATAAAAGAGTCAGCAGAAACATTTGCCTCTTGCTCAGTTTTCTAGGTTTGCAGTAAGTGGATGGATCTGGCACATACGGTCGTAGTAGCTCTATGTGAATTCATCATATGGTGAAGCTGAACGATACAAGTCTTAAAAACCATAGAGGAAACAAATGACGAGGAAAAAGTAGGTACAACAGCTGGAGTGATATGTTTCCTGTAAGGCGCCATGAATCTGTGAACTGCGATACCGACCAGCGCTAAATCAAGTGTAAGTGCTCTAAACGCTCACCTATATGAGAGGGCCTGTCCCGTCGAATGGCGTCTTCCCCGGCAATAAATCCTGTTGATATCAGGAGTTGGGAGGCTCCCCCGTCGAGACAGAAAGCCCACTCGCGTATTTATGCCGTTGGTGTTTAGCGTGTCACAGATTTCAGGTGATGTGTCCTGAAGATCATCCTCGTCTGATTGGCCAGACTGATCCTCATTTTCTAGTATCTGAATAAAGTAGAAAACTGCTTACTTGCAATTGTAAGTGATTACAAATACTCAGTAACAGATGTAGAAAATGTAGTTACCTTCTCCAGTGGCCGGCTTTCTGTTCCTTTCAGCGCGCTCCTCCCGTCATCAGAGTGAGGACTGAGGCCTGGAGGAGGTGAGGGGCGAGTCTTAGCAGTGGCCACAGTGTCTGTTGATGGGGCAGATGGGGCAGATGTCACAGATGCTGGCGGGATGGTTTACCTTTTTTCTATTGTGTTGCTTTTTGTCATTTATTTTGCATTACATGTACTGTTTGTTTTGTGCGTGCATTTTAATTTAAAGAGGGGGTATTATGCTTTTTTCAATCACATAGCACCAGTCTATAGCACACTACAATGATGACGAAACCTTCTGTTGGTCTGTAAATGCAGTACATTAAAATAACTGCCTTGTATAAAATTGCTCTTTCAAAATGGCTGTACTGAATGTCTTGAAATAGGCCTCTGTCTCTTTAAGAACCTCTAACTTTTTCCGACACGCCCCCTCCACACGCTGTCTGTGGCATCAGCGGGGAGGGGGTTCTGCTGAGGAGCAGTGGTTGGTTACTCGGCTGGTGACGAAAGCTCGGAGGCGTCTCCAGGAGGTGGGGGCGTTCCTAGGAGGACTCAGGCAAACCTATCCCTAAAATGGCCGCCATCAGAGTTTTTACAGATTACTCAAAAATACGTGAATGTGCCAAGGCAACACTTCAGGCATGAAGGGAATGACATAATAACATGACGTAAAGCTTGAAAAAGTCGATTTTGCATAATACCCCCCCTTTAACCTGCCTCGCCCATAAGTAGCTGAATAAGCAAAGGTGCTCCTGCATTTTAACCACCGGACTTGGCTGTGAGAATGCTCTGTTGGACTGTGCACTGGCCTCTGCTCTATTCTGTGCTCAGGTTGGGGAGCGTGACGGGACGTGTAGCAATTATCGACCCGGGAAGGACGTGACCACCCAAGTCCCTTGGTATTAACCTTTTAATGGAACTCTTACCTCTTAATTATTGTATTGTTTTAATAGAATGTAGACTACTTTCTTATTTCTTGCTTTATTATAGGTTACACATATTTGCACATACGTTCATCCCCATTAATGCAATAACACAAATCACAATAACCTCAAACCTGTGACACAGACACTGGACAGAATGCACTGAACTTGATTCAACCTCTCAACCCCGAGCGCGGCCAAAGTTTGGCTTGACCCAAATCGGAAAGCAAACAAATGCAAACAGGCGACAAAAACGTGCTGGAATAAAAAAGAGCGATAAAAACGCACGACTAAAGTGTGATGGATTAGCGACAAAAAAAGTGACAAATGCATTAAAAAAGACAACAAAAGCACTTATAAAATGTGACAAAAACACGGCAAACGAGCGACAAAAGAGTGATGAAAAAGCAACAAAAAATCAACAACAAAGAGGGTGACAAAAATGCGCTGAAAAAGTGACCAAAATGCAACAAAAAATCTACGAAAACGCAACAAATACACTTACAAAATGTGACAACGCGACAAAAAAGTAACGATCCTTTGCTTTCAAATGAGGCGTGACACTGGCCTATAAGCTGTAGTCTCCTGTAGAGAAGCTTTAAGATTTGGGTAAAGCCGAATTGGAGAAAATGTGCTTGGTTACAGCGGGTGGTACGAGGTTAACCCTTATTTAAGTGTATGTATTTCCCTGTATGTACAATATACAGTACAACAGGTTCACAAAACAAGACAATAAATAGTCAGTTTACCTAAGATATTAAAAAAATAGGACATAACTTTAAACCATATTTAAAAACAGTTATTAATTATTGCTTTTTTTCCTCATATTCTCCAGCTTTAGACCCTTTTTTTGCCTGAATCTACTTTTCTAAATAATTTAAAACCATTTCTCAGCTGGTGTTGGTTAGTGCTACATTGTATAATTTTAGGATTTTATGTGCTGAATCTGAATCATTTCTTAGAGTGCTCTGTGTAGTTATGCCATTAATGTGCGCCCTTCAAAAGCATGTTGGAACTATGAAAACAATGACGGCACGGTAGCACAGTGGTTAGTGCTTGTGCTTCACAGCTAGAAGGTCCGGGTTCAATTCCCACCAAGGACGGGGCCTTTCTGTGTGGAGTTTGCATGTTCTCCCCGTGTCTGCGTAGGTTTCCTCCGGGTACTCCGGTTTTCCCCTACCACTAAAAACATGTACAATAGGCCAGGATGTATGAGAGTGTGTTTGAGAGTGCGCATGGGGGACAACGGATGAAAATTAGCCTAAGGCTACAATCCGGTGTGGCTTGTTCATTAACTTGCACTGTCCCTACCAAATAAACCATAAAATAAAATAAAAAAAATATGCGACTGATGCTTAGAACCCCTTAGAACCCCTGAAGATCCATTTAAAGGGGGGGTATTATGCAAAATCGACTTTTTCAAGCTTTACATCTTGTTATTATGTCATTCCCTCATTAAAAACATGCCTGAAGTGTTGCCTTGGCACATTCACATATTTTTGAGTAATCTGTAAAAACTCTGATGGCGGCCATTTTAGGGATAGGTTTGCCTGAGTCCTCCTAGGAACGCCCCCACCTCCTGGAGACGCCTCCGAGCTTTCGTCACCAGCCGAGTAACCAACCACTGCTCCTCAGCAGAACCCCCTCCCCACTGATGCCACAGACAGTGTGTGGAGGGGGCGTGTCGGAAAGGGTCAGAGGTTCTTAAAGAGACAGAGGCCTATTTCAAGACATTCGTTACAGCCATTTTGAGAGAGCAATTTTATACAAGGCAGTTATTCTAATTTACTGCATTTACAGACCAACAGAAGGTTTCGTCATCGTTGTAGTGTGATATAGACTGGTGCTATGTGATTGAAAAAAGCATAATACCCCCTCTTTAAGTAATGCGTGGAATGTTTGCCTTTTACTCAGAGCTGTCGAAGGCTCACCCTGCTCGGAGATTCTCAGCTGCTGCAGTAACATGTTGAGCCAGTAGTGGGTGAGTCCACTGCCGGACGTGACGGGGTCAGGGGTCACGTCAGTTACTTTGGCGCTGTCGCAAGAATCCAGGCCGAGGAGGAGACGCCGCGCCTCATAAAGACAAGAGATGTTCTTCTCCAAACCTTTCACAACCACCGACTATGAAACGCACATTTAAAGCCTCAGTTTAGAGCAACAAGGAATTGGGAGCAGTTGCCTCAATCATTTATTTCAAAATATAACACAATAACAAATAAATAAAGCTTAAAGAAGAACTAAATAACTGATGATTGGGGGGGGGTCTTTTATCTCCCCCTGGTGTCTCTGGCCAGAAAACCACCCTTGCAACTTTCCCTGCTCCGGGTCGGAGGCGCAATACACACTAATAAAATCACGAAGAAGAAAATAACAGGCTAACGGGCAAAGCTAACTGTGAGCTAGCGCCACTTTAGCAGTATTTACCAGAGGTGGGAGTCGTGAAGGTCCAAGTCCCAAGCAAGTCCAAGCCAATTGGTCATGGGGTCAAGCTTTTGTCAAGTCAAGTCTTTCTTTAGCCGGCAAGTCATTTACTCTCACGGACAATTAATGAGTAAAAAAAACGCTACATGACACTACGACACCTGCAGTGGCGCTTATGGCCTCTAGGGGCATGAGTTACTTAGTTAGACAAGTTTATAAAATCAACTATACTTATTTTTTTTTCTGCATAGATAGCGAAGAGAATAATTTAAAATACAATGTACTTTGAGAAATATTGCTGCGATCAAAGTGAAAGTGGTCTACATAGCAACCTAAACACAACAGGCATGTCAAATAGCAACATGACATTGATAGAAGTGCACTGCATGGATAATTGATACCTTGCTGGTTTGTTTGACTTTGGGCTTGACGCTAATGAAGACTCCCAGGTTTTGCATCATCTGAGCCAGTTTACAGGGATCTGCCTCGCCGTCCTCACGCATGTCGAACATCAAACACACGGGCAGGCAGTCCTAGACATCAGCGCACAGATTAGTCTAAGAAAATGAAGGCTTTGGAAATCGAATAAAATAGGTTCAGCCAAAACAATATGACTAAGATCCAAATTCATTAGAGCATCACTGTGAAACCACTCTTAATCAAAGGCATTTCAGGATTCAGCCCCACAGTTTGCGGATTTTATTGTCCCTGTTGGGAAATTTGACCTCTCCTTTATTTACCCAGTGCCTCGGGGCAACCTTTCAGGCACAGTAGGCGACAGCAGTGCATCAACAGGGGCCCAGTCTCCAGATGTTGAGCCAGGATCTTGATCAGGCTTGCTATGCTGGGAAATGATTGTGCATTTTGGATTGAAGGGAGAAACCAATGTGCCCATAGGAAGCCCTTTCAGACACAGGGAGAACATGCAACCTACACACAGGAAATACCTCTTGCACAGCTACAGTTTCAAAGATGTTCTGACCAATTCTTCTGGTTGTCACAATAACGACCTAAATAACTGTCAATTTTTCCTGGATTTTAGACAATATCTCTGGAAGCAAAAGTGTACGTACTGCCTAATATGTATCCAGCGCAGTCATGATCTAAGTCTGTTTGGTATAAAGTCGTCAACCTTACCATGAGCTGTTGGCGAGCCAGGCACACCCCTTCAGGACTGCCCTGGATCAGCAGAGTGGGGGGACTCTGAGGCGCGCTGAGGTCCGGTAAAATGATCTGAGTTTGGGTTTGGTGCATGACGCTGAGAAAGTGCGCTCCGTTCTGCCCCAACAGGAAGAGGTGCTGCTGCGAGGTCACGTCCAGCTGAGTGCTCACCATCCCGGCCGCTGCCTCAGACCCCAACAATAGCTCCATGAGGATACAGGTGGCTTTCTGTTGGACAATAATACACTGTTTAAGGCAGTTTAATCTATATGCTGCTGTGTAGGAACTTCATTGTGTTTTAATCATCAAATTCAGCTACAACCAACCACAATAATAAATAAAAATAAAAATAATTTCAGTTTCCAATATAAATATGAATAAGTCTGGACCTGATTCAGTGTACAATATAAGTGTTGATGAAACAATCAACAATTTATCAACAGTCGTATTTGGCAAACGCCTTAAACCCACTCAAAATCATCCTGTGACTCACTAGAGCAAATGACAAATACCTCTTAACCACCACCTAAACCAAGCACATTTACTCTAGTTTGGGCTTTACCCAAATCTAAAAGCTTCTTGCTTGAAAAAAAAAGTGTCCAAATAGCAAAAAAAATGAGACGAAAACGAGGATGAAACAGTCTCAAAAACAAAAAAAGAAAATCAATCCATCCATTTTCTTCTGCTTTATCCGGGGCCGTGTTGCGGGAGCAGCAGTCTCAGCAGAGATGCCCAAACTTCCCGATCCACACACACCTCCTCCAGCTGTTCTGGGGGGATCCCGAGGCGACACCAGGCCAGCTCGGAGACATAGTCCCACCAGCGTGTCCTGGGCCTTCCACGAGGCTTTGTCCCACTAGGGCATGCCTGGAACACCTCCCGCGGGATGCGAAAGTGAAGAAAATATGTGACGAAAATGGAGCAAAAAAGCCCCAAAAGCAACAAAAGCAACAAGAGCAACAGAAAAGGGACAAAAAAATGATGAAAAAAAAGTGTCAAAATAGCATCAGAAATGAGACGAAAACAAGGATGATACAAAATCACAAAAACATAACCAAAAAGTGACGAAAATGTGACAAAAACGCAATGAAAAAGATCAGTTTAGATAAGTTTTGTAGGTCTTAGCTTTCAAATGAATCAACCTTTAGATTTGGGTAAAGCTGAACTGGAGAAAATGCACTTAGTTCAGATGTTAATACTACCACCGTGACTGGATTGTGTTAATGAATTTTTTTTTGCAACAGCCATAACATTCTCTTCAAACTATACTGTACTGTATGTTTGCCATTGTTGCCACGTTTCTACAACTGATTTTAGACTGTTTCCATTACATTTTTACAATATTAAAATCTAATGTTTACAAAAAAGAAAACAGCACCGCAAACTCAACTTATTGACAATGAACTATGTGGAAGCTGGAACCTCTACAAGTAAAATTTGGAAGAATGTAAAGAGCTATATTTCTAAAACACATCTTATACCGACCCTGACATTTGCTGCGTTCCCGTGCAGCCCCCAGACCGTGCAGCAGCTCCCATAGAAAGCGGCCTGTGTCTGAGGCTGTGCTGTCCTGAAGCTCACGCTCACGCCAAGAGACTGCACCACCTGCTGGACAAGTGGGGAACTGGCGTCGGGCAACGTCTGGGGCGCCAAGCTCCCGGGGAGGTCAAAAGTCAGGGCCAGTGGCTGCAGGTCCTGTAGCACCAGATTTACACAGCGTTACAAAGAGAGGAGAGGAAAATAAAGGAAAATATGGCTTGACAAGGGGTGGCTTTTTGACAAATGCAGCTGCCTTGGTTTGTTCGTAAACTCTATTAATCACTGTATTGATCTTTGCGCTGTCAGCAGTCGAGAAATGGAGTTTTCAGAACAAAGAAATATATCTGGTCGTGTTGTGTCTATGGAAATCCTACATGGGCAACTTACTCGAATCCTTTTACGGGCCTCTTCCACCCCTTCTATAGGTCCAGCAATAGACACCTGTAAGTAAATCAACACAGGCTAGAAATTAAGGCTTTAAAATTACATAACAAAGAATGGATTAAGAAAGTACTCCCCTTTGTTCATTCCTATAGTGTTGCGTTGAAGTCAGATACTCAGAAGTAAGATTAATTTTTGGCTCTTAAAAATTCCACATTTAATTTTGTATAGCGCAGAAGTCGCCACCTCTTCACCTGTTTAGCTCTCCAATATTTGCACATTCAGTGTGCTTGATGATAGGTAGGTAGGTAGGTAGGTAGGTAGGTAGGTAGGTAGGTAGGTAGGTAGGTAGGTAGGTAGGTAGGTAGGTAGATAGATAGATAGATAGATAGATAGATAGATAGATAGATAGATAGATAGATAGATAGATAGATAGATAGATAGATAGATAGATAGATAGATAGATAGATAGATAGATAGATAGATAGATAGATAGATAGATAGATAGATAGATAGATAGATAGACAATTCACAAAGACATTATAAACAATTGTCCACTCGTCATAACACACTTTGATTTGTGACTTAAGCTCCTCATTTAGTTTCAGGATGGACTGATGAACAAAGGAGTTCTTCAATCTGACCTTATTGAAGTGTGGCACACGGTAGATAATACTACAATTGTAATAACTTGAACAACACTTTGAAGTATTGCTCGTATTGAGAGGATTTTGTTGTTTAAGTTGACTGGCTGTGCTATTAAGTTTCTAAAAGTATCTTAAAAGCATAAGTAGCTCTATGTTATTTTGCAAAAGTATAAATAATTTAAATGCTGAAAGATATATCGTTATCATATCGATATCGAGATATCTGGCATGCATATCGAGATATGAAATTCTGTCCATATCTGAGTTGGATCATGTTACCTGGTTGCTCTTCTCTCCGGACGCGTTGTGCCGATTTGAATCTGGAAAGTGGATGTGACAAGACGCGACCTCCATGACCTTTTTAATGTTCCCTCCTCCTTTCCCGATCACATGGGAGTGCTCTGTGTACGCCACATCCATCTTCAGCGTCACCTTGTTCACCTGGATTTCAATATGTGTCTCAGTTTCTATTTGATTTAACTTATTCATGAAGCACTTACATATGAAAGCTATGATAAGGAATGAAAAAAACATCAAAATGTTTGTAAAAGCATTTAAAGTGATATTACTGATGTTAATACTGGTCACACAGTATGGAAATGAATGTAATAATAATCCATTGACTAATATTTATTATCTGTGTGTGTTTATTGGACTTCTACAACGGACTTTAGCCAATAATATGTAATGAATCTTGCATTTATTTGTCAGAGAACTCATGAAATGTCTTTTTCCTGTATGAATTTAATTAGCATTCTCAATATAAGATGACCCAACACGCAAAAATCATCCATACTCCAACTAAGGACCAACATATACTCATTGTGCTAGTCTCAATCCTGGCAATGATGAAATGATTTACTTGTTACTAAGATTGAGAAACTAAAATGCTCCATATTTACATGTTTAGATTAGATGCTAGATATACTGTACAGTACATACACTACAAGCAGCTTACCCTGGTTTCAAGAACCTCCAAAATCATCTTCTTTGCTTCCAAAACGCTGTCTCTTTTCCCCTCCACTTTTACGTGCGGATCTAGTTTGAGATATCGGGAGTCACGTCACAGTCACCAAGTGTCAAAGTAATGCATTACATTATGGGCCCCTATACAACAAATGCATGCGGGAAAGCATTGACAACTCGGAAGACGTGATTGTTTTGGCACCTTTCTTCGACTTGGCGCCAATCTTCAGCTTGGAAGGCCATTTCACCTGAGTCTCCGTCTCTCGCATCACCTGGAGGAGCGGAGACAAAGGGTGAGAAAGACGTTACATACATGCAATCAGTAGCCTGGTGTAAAGAGGACGAGACACCACACAGATCTCAATACAAAGCCTGATTTGCATTTGAATCAGCCGCAATTATCACCCTCCATAAAGCCACTAATCACAGGATACAGACTGTGGAAAAATGCTGGGGGAGTTTCGGCCTGATTTTGAAGCTACATTTAACCAGGGGACATTAGTGTTGATGAGGTGGAGGAAGAGAGAGTTCTCTTTTGTTCCGACTTGCACAATTAAATATAATGTCAGTGCGGGAGAAAGACTGAAGACTCACTCGCTCGAAAAACTCCTCGCCTGTCTCTGCGCCGTCTGTCCTTGGAGCTGAAAGACAAATATGAGAGATATCAATAAAGGAAAATGGATGAAAGTAAACAATGAAACACTGTCACAGGTGGAACCGAAGCGAAATAAATGTATAGTTACATATCCAAGGACATTAGCATAAATCTTGCATTTGTTAGCAGTGATACAAACCATATAAGAACTGGCTTTACTCTTTCTACAATTACATTATAAGAGATTCATATATTCTAGATGGTGTGTTACGGATTTTGATACTGAATTGAGATTTTTTTTTTAGTCCTTTGGTCATTTTTTCAGCGCATTTTGTCACCTTTTGGTCGCTCTTTCGTGGCTTTCTTGTTAAATTTGTTGCTTTTTCATCACTTTTTTGTGTTTTTGTCATTTTTGTCATTTCATTGTCGCTGTTTTAATTGTGTCATTGTTGCTTTTCCAGCATAACTTTCTTTTGACACTTACTTTGCTTTTAGATTTGGGTGAAGCCAAACTGGACAAAATGTGCTCGGTTCACGTGGGGGTTAAGAGGTTAATATACAGCACACAATGAAGTGGGCCTTTTCTAATGAAGGTTTTGGAGTTGGATGAGTTCAGTGTAAGATTATATTATACAGAGGACAGTATTCAGCTTTTGTTTGAGCTGAAGTTTGTGCTGTAGGTCTGTCTTGTCATGAATCATCAGTGGAGGGTTAGTAACTGGTCACTGGAGGGTCCGTTGGTGCAGATGTACAGCCGCACTGGTGTCTGTCTACTGTAAGGCTGGGCACCGTTACATTTTTTCCATACCGGTACTTTAAAGGGACTAGATGCAAGATGGTCGTTTTTATGCTCACTACTGCCACCTCAGGTCTCAGGCGTAACTGCAGCTTCTATATTAAGCTCGTGCATGACGGCACTTCGGACCCGAATTAACACCTTTTTGAGCGACAGTGCAGGATTTCAGAGGCAGTTGTGGTGAACAGGTCTGAGCTCATTCTACACATTAGGACATGGCTGGAACATGTAGGGGGAGGAAGATACTACACACTTTAAACTCTATATAGTCCCTTTAACGATACATGGTTTTCAATACCGATACCAGAACGATACTTTTGTTGGACACCTATACTAAATGATTTGTCATATTGAACCATAAAACTAATTAATAATGTTCATTTATTCCTTTTCCTTCCATTTAATTTATTTAAAATGTGTATTTATTTGAGGTGAAACAGCCAAGAAACTTCCTTTTCCATGTTTTTCTTATTTTTCCCTCATTTTTAGCAAAATCTTCCATATTTGTTCCCAAATTTCTCAAATTTTCCATACTTTTTCCACTTTTCCCCCAATTTTTACTCCCGCCCCCCCAATATTTTAAATTTTTCCTCACTTTTTTAAAATTATTTTTTCACAACCTTTTCACAAATTTGTGTCGTGTCTTTCAGTTTTTTTCTTGTAAATGTCGACCAACAGCATCAACACTTGACTATAAAGATGTTATATTTCTTTTGGTGACTGCTTTCGATACTTTTATTTTTTTCGATACCAGTAGTAACTAAACCATTTTCTTTACTATACCAGACTGGTCTCGTTTAACAGTACTCAGCCCTTGTCTTCTGATGTGGCTACAAACAGTACATAACTTACCATCACTGAGTTTGTGTGAAGTCCCTTTGACTTGTGTTGTGTGAAAAGGGCAAAATACAATAATGTGAATTTTGTACAGATTTTTTCCCCACAGACTTTTACAAACTTTTACACTCAAACATAATTACCGCTGAATACCAAACATTAACATTAACACTTTCTATGGCCTAGTTATCAGTTGTCGTCATGCTTCTAATGTAAGTACCTAATGGCTTTTACCCCGCAGTATTTGCAGTATTTGTCATGTTGCCTTGTCCCGTGTGCACCTCCTCCCTGTGTTCAGTATGACGCCCGTGTACAAAGTCAACACTGAATGTTGACTAGGCTGGATTTCTCCTCAAAGCGTGAATAAGAGGTTGCCGGGAACATAAGGCGCTTTTAAAAGGCCATTGGTGTGTTGTGACATTTACAGGGGGCGAGAGAGGAGCCCCCCAAACACCCATCGCCCCGGGTTACACGGGACAGCCCTGAAGAATGAACGGGACAACAGAGAGGGGTGGGGAAGAGAGGGGTGGCGGTCTGAGCCGGCGACCACAAATTAGCCAGAAGACAGCCAATACTATCAATGGCATTTAGTGACGCAAAGACCTCCCCACTTGACAAACATGGAATAAAATAAATAAATAAATGTCTCAGTGTAATAAAGCTCTTGGGGGGTTGAGGTTGAGGTTCGAGAGATGAAAGAAGAACAGTGAAGAGGCGGAAGAAGTCAATTTTGATACAAGTACATTGCATACAAAGCCCATAGTAAAGTAAAAGTAAAAAATACTGTGACTGCTGATGTGTGACCACAGCTCTATGTTATTTGAGAAGTTCTCCTAAGTTGCCTAACAAAGTACAAAGCTAAGTGTGCGTTAAATTCATCCTTTAGATTAATAAAATGGCAAGAGGCTGGTTACAAAATGATTCACTTTCTTGCCCCTGCTAAAATACTGTATTCAAATATTACAATATTATTTTAAACTGGGGGTTTCAAGTGACAGCCTGTTTTGGAGAATTTGACAGCAAATAAACTCTTCCTCTGGAGAAAAGACGATGACGAAAAAGATGAGTCACCTCACACAGCACACATGAAAGTTGAGTTTAGCAAATGTCAGTTTCAGTGATGTTCAGAGGCCAAGCCAGACTCAAGGTTATGCAATAATAGTCTGCGTAATGTAAACATTCATCTATATTATAACTTAACTTTGTAAATCACATTTTGTTATGGATACCCTATGATTTGCCCTAGTTTAGACTTCATAACTTTAAGACGGAATGAAACGCAAACAATTTTCTTTGATTATTACATGTTTCAATGTGGATTATTGCATCATCCACTGTTATGTGCAGTTTAATGACAATCCTAAGCCCTGATAAATTCAGAAAGTCGTGTCAGGAAGAATATCTGACACAACATCTACTTCTGTTGTGGCAACCCTGGCACCGAGAGGCCGAAATGAAAACAGGAATTATTATTTAAGTAACTGAAGACACTGAAATGCTACTTACAGTAAAGCATGTGCTCCAGCTTCTTCCTGTCAATCCTGAACCTCTCCTCCACCCAGTCGGGGTCCCTCTCCTGCCCCGCGGCTGGCGTCCCGTCCGCGTCCACCTCTTCCTCATCATCTCTCTCCTTCGGGTCACCGCTCTGGGCCTCGCTGGGCTCCGGGTCCGTCTCCGGTTCAGGTCCCGGACTGACTTCTGGCGGTGCTGGTCCCACTGTTGTCGAGGCTGGAACAGTGCAGTCCTCGGGGCTGGCGGAGGTGACAGTAGTAGTGGCCATAGCAGGACAGATCCCTTGTCACTGTGTTAATGTGGGGTGAGTGTGTGTGCGCGCGTGTGTGTGTGTGTGCATGTGTGGGACCATGGAGACCAGTCGGGGCAGAAAAAGCAGAGAGGGGCGAGAGGCACCCCCCCTTTTGACTTTTCTAACCCCGCCTCTTTCGCTTAATTACAAAACACACAAATTCTCCTTTCACTGCTTTCCCCTTATTTTTACATTGAAAATATATAGCAGATAGATAGATAGTTTTGGTGTATTGGAAGAAGAAGGAGAAGAAGAAGAAGAAGGAGAAGAAGAAGGAGAAGGAGAAGGAGAAGAAGAAGAAGAAGGAGAAGAAGGAGAAGAAGAAGGAGAAGAAGGAGAAGGAGAAGAAGAAGGAGAAGAAGAAGAAGAAGAAGAAGAAGAGGAAGAAGGAGAAGAAGAAGAAGAAGAAGAAGAAGAAGAAGAAGAAGAAGAAGAAGAAGAAGAAGAAGAAGAAGAAGAAGAAGAAGGAGAAGAAGAAGGAGAAGAAGAAGGAGAAGAAGAAGGAGAAAAAGAAGAAGAAGAAGAAGAAGATTTATATGAGAAAATTGTACATTCAAGGTTTATGTTATTATAGAAAAGTTACTAAAGAGTGTTCTGGAGTTTTCCTTTTACTTATATAACTTGTGCTTTTGGAGGAGGGTTAGGAAAGAATACTTGGATGAATAGTTCAAATTGAGCATTAAGATTTTACACTGCAAAAAGTATTTAACTAGATCAGTATAAACATCTCAATTTGAGCACAATAATCCAAATTTTAGTTGTTTTGACTAGTTAAGAAGTTCTTGGGCATTTGTCCTAGATTATTTCACTAGTTCTGAGATGTTTCTGACTCGTTTCAATACATATCATCCTTATTTCAGGTCATTTTCTTTGCCAATGGGGTAAGAAAATTGGTCTTATCTCATTGGCAATTTTACTTTCTTATTTCAAGCGAGATTTACCTTAGAACTGGTCTGAAATGTCCTCAAACAAGCAAAGTAAACTTGGTCCGATCAGGAAAATTGTCTAAATGAGTGAAAACCGCTCAAAACAAGATACATTTCCTCAATTCAAGTCATTTAAGCCAATGCTTGATATTCACTTTTTGTAGTGTAGAGTGAGAAGAACCAATTTCGCCAACTCTAAACCCAATCTCTGTGGATTTGTAACACTTACTAGAACTCACAATAGCCACTACAACTGCCGAGGGCCTCCTCTCAATTTCAGATGTCCACTGAGACTGAAACTTTAAATGAAACTCTCTCCCGGTCCCCGACAAATCTGCTGTGATCCCCTATTCTCCATCTGCAGATTACTGAGGAAAGATAGACCAGAGCCTGGGATAAGACAAGACGCAACAGCTCACACTCTCAGCAAGGAGCATCTCCTCTCGCCAGCGCACTCAGCTGCCAAAACAAACAGCCGGCAACATCTGCAGATATACGTGCCCGTGTTTGCCTGAATGGGACCGGCGAGGCTTTAAATAACAGAGGTTAACAGGTGTCAAGGAGCAGAGAGGGGTGCAAGGCAGTACTGTAGTGACGTCTTTTAGGGGGGCCATGCAACAGTGGAGCTATTGCCGGGAAGCTGGCAACTCATTTGGAACTGGGCTTGGGAGGAAAGGGCTAGAAAGAGAGATGGCCACGATCAAAGAGGTCATACAATCTCTAAAATGACTAAGGTTTTCAGGTGAGTAGTGAGGATAGAAGATTCTACCTCGAATATTATGAAGAAATGTTTGGTGGAGAAGTTGAATTTTGTATGTTTGGAATGTGAACAACCAAATAAAAAACATTATAAAAAATGTGAGGGAAAAATACCTCTGTGTGCTACAGATTCAATTATAAAGCCTTTTTGTCGGTTGTGATTATTTACTGTGACAGTATTACTCTCCGAAAGCTACAAAATGTGTTTATAAAATCATCCTTTTGAAGAATCGGGGCCACGGTGGCACAGCGGTTAGAGCTTGTCCCTTGCAGCACGGTCCCGGGTTCAATTCCCACTTTGATGGTGCCTTTCTGTATGGAGTTTGTATGTTCTCCCCGTCTATGTACGTTTCCTCTGTGTACTCCGATTTCCCCTGCCACTAGAAATATGTGCAATAGGTTCCCCTCTGAGGCTAGGACTTCCCTGGAAATGAGATTCATGATCTCTGTGGTGCTATCCTGGTTAAATAAAGGACAAGAAGAAAAAAAAAAAGCAATTGTGATGTCAGAAATGTGATGGGGAACTCAGTGGACCACAACTGACATTTCTGGGCTCACTCTTTTATTGTCTGTAATCCGTAAAATCAGATTACAATAAAAGTTTGTAATCAACTGTGGTGAACCGTACTTTAGTCAAACCTGCCCTATGCACTTGAAAATGAGCGTTCAAGCTTGAGTACAGTGTGTTAAAATGCGGCAGGTCTATGGAGGTGGTGTTTAGCTGAACACAATGTTTTCCATAATGCGCAGACAGATTTAGCCCAGGGCTGCGCAGTAAATAGCTTTTTGGCAGTGAGGAATTCTCTCTCCCGCTAAACGACTGCAGGCTAGACTTTTAGCCCGAGGAGGGATGAGAGTGAGAGACGTGAGGACTGTGTCGCCATGGCAACTCTTCGGAAAGTTTAGCTCAAGAAACTGATGGAGATGTCAAAAACTGGGATGGAGGGAACAGGTCAATCAATGGAAATGAATACAGTAGAAAAGTAGGGCTGGGACAAAATATCGCAATACGTCATTGTCGTGATACGTGCATCATATTGGAAGTCAGGTCACAATACTTTTGATACTGAACTCAACTTTAAATTACAGATGTTTTTTTACAAGATGCAAGTTGGTCATTTTATGCTCACTACTGCCACCTCAGGTCTTACACGCAAGGTCTGAGCTCATTATACACATCAGGACATGGCTGGAAGTGGGATGAAAATGCTTAGTTTTAACATAAACTTAACTTAAACTCCATATAGCCCCTTTAAGGTTGATAAGCTTAGCATCTGTTTTGATACTAAAACAAAAGATACTTTTAAACTGTGTCCATTTCAGTCAAATGTTATACTCAATATCAGTTTTACTGATTTGAATACTCAACTTGTGCTTACTTATTCAATTAATACAGGGTAAAATATTGCAGTTCACGAACACGAGGAGAAAATGCAATTGCTTAAAAAACAGCTGGACGGCAAAACACAGGAGCTAACAGAGAAAAAATGGAAATAGTCCAGAACAAGAACATGTCTCTTCAAAACAAGAAAAAAGCTCTCACAGAAGAGTTAAAGAACTTTAAGGTTGTAGTATCGGAGAATATCTCACTCCTGGAGAAAAAGGTGATGGAGGACAAGGACTAATTGAGGACCTCCTCCAAGAGGCTTCAAGACCAGCTCCATCAGAAAACACAGAATCCAAGATGAAGTGAACAAACATCGCGACAGCTCGCAGGTGTGTATGAGAGACAGACAATCTAATTTTAGAAAGGTTTCTTCAAACTTTACAGGAGAAAGACAAACTACTCAGCGATTTGGAGGAGACAAACAAGTCATTTCGGACTGAAAAAGGAGTCCTCACAGAAGAGGTCTTGAAATATAAAAAGCACTTGGAAGCAGAGCTCATGGAGACCAAGATGGAGCTGGAGAAATCTACAAGGATTCTCTAAGAGGAGCTCCACCTAAAAACAGAAACTGACATGATTTTAAAGAGGCTCCAAGACGAGAAAGTAAAATAAATATATGGTTATATATGGTTTTATATAGCGCTTTTTCTGGACACTAAGTCCAGAAGTAGAAACGAAAACAGCATGTGACAAGGCTGGAGAAGAGGAAGACTAATGTCGGGAGGAAACACATGCTCTTCGTGGACAGGTGAAGGAACACGACAATCTCAACAAAAGTGTGAAAATAATCGTGGACTTAGAGGAAACATACAGGGCACATCAGAGGGGAAAAGCAGTCCTTTTAGATAGACTCATACAGTTTGAAAAGACCAACACACTGAAGACAGACAAACGCCAACAAGATCACCAGAAAACAGAGCAGGACACACATGTCAAACAGCACAAAAACATCTGGAAGGACTGCAGGACGAAGAGAGAAAAGGACCAGATCAAGGTCAAATTTAAGACGGTCAAGACCCAAGGGCAGAAGATGATTGATAAGATCAACAGGAAACTTCAGGAGAAAGAGCAGAGCAAAAACCCTCCCTGGTCTGAGGAGTAGAGACTGACTGATCATCCTTATGCAGAAATGTGTGTCCTCACCAAACGCTCTTCAGAAGCGGCTTTAACACCTCACATCTCCTCTCCTCTTTACATATCGGGCGGCACGGTGGTGCAGCAGTTAGCTCATGTGCCTCATAGCAAGAAGGCCCCGGGTTCACCTGGACGGGGCCTTTCTGTGTGGAGCTTGCATGTTCTCCCCGTGTCTGCGAAGGTTTCCTCCGGGTACTTTGGTTTCCCCTACCATAAAAACTTGTACAATAGGTTCCCCTCTGGGGCAAGGACTCTCATGGAAAACAGATTCCTAATCTCTGTGGGACTTCCTGGTTAAAATTGGATTTACTTGCTTTCCAAAAATAAAATGTTTGAAAGAAAAAAAAAGTCTAAGTGTGTTTTCTGAAGTTTTCTAACGAAGCCATATTCCAGGATAAAAGTTACTATTTGTCAATAACTAATTTAGATTTGAAATGTAAAGCCAAGCCAGTTTCTTTTAGGGAGAGTTTTTAATTTTGAGATATAGTTTTGAAACTATTGCTGTAGATTGCTTTCATAAATATTAGAACAAATATATTGCAAGTTTTCTGTCATTTTATGTTTTCATATGAAATTTGAAAATAGTGTGTCATCAATGTATTTTTTTATTTTTCAAAATCGCTTTGGATGTATGTGACTAATCTACAGATGACACTTGTGACAGTTGTGTGAAGTTAATTTAAGTGATATTGTATAGTGGTATTTTTATGCCACTAACTAAGACTGGAAAAAAATCTACTTGTTTCACCCCTGTATAAGAGACGTTTAAAGGCTGTATTTTTAATTATCTTTTTTTAATTATCTACTCTGCAAGTAAGTTAGACTTACCGTATCATGAACTGACAAAGTAAATAAGTACATAGGCCTCCAGGCATTTCAGAAGTTCTCCTCACGCTAGCAAACCTTGTTGATGAAGTTCGATGTTGTTGTGAGGTCGTCAGACCGCTGGAGGGCGCTGCTGCTTCCTCATTGCGTCATGCAAGACACTTCCGGGTTGGTTTTCCCCTTGTGACAGTTTTATTTACGTCGTTTGGCCGCTGGAGTGAAATTACCTCAAAACGGCTGCTGGTGTCGTTCAAATTGGCTAAACACGGCCATGAAGAAAAGTGAAGATGATTTCTCCTCAATAACTGGATGTGGTTAAAGAACTAAAAGCAAACCATGTGGCGAGTTCAAGGACTGGTTGGAAGAGGTAAGCGACCAATGACATTGACCCTGTGTAAACATACAACATTACTTTTGTGTTGATTTTAATGTACCTAACCTCATAGACTTATTCCAACACTATCATGAAACGTCAAGCGAAATGAGATCAGATTAAGTGTGACATTGCTGCTTTTTGATTAGTAAAAGCACAAAATGGACAGAAAGGGGATACCGTGGTAATTTTAGCTCAAGAATTAAGTTACACAGTTTAGTTTATGCATTGCGCTTTTCTATATTGCATTTTCAAATACTAATCCGTGTGTCAGTATAAAATACACTCTTATTATTTTAGGGGACAAGAAAACTGTGGCTGGATCTCTTGCATAGTTTGTTAAGAATAGCTAGAGAAGTAAATTCCTATCCAAAGAGCCTAGGTTGAACTGCTTTGAAAAGGTGTGTGCTTTTATTGTTATACTGTGTTCAACCGATTAATAATAAGTGACTCTCCTTTGCAGTTTTACATCGATATCAGTCCAATGCACCGATCCGTCTGCCCCAGAGCCACCATTATGTGGAGGATGAGGTTAAAAACACCTCCTCTCTACTCTCAAACTCCAGGCACGCTTCGGACTGCAGGTAATTTTATCACCTTTCATTTTAACATTATGCTCTATAGACCCTAACATAATCCACCACACAAATCCAACAAGCATACAGATCTTTGAGGCTGATCAATTACTTGGTGTAGCTTGTTGTTTATTGCCCCCTCTGTGAACTGTCCATAATTTAATCTGGTAGCCTCATTGTACCACATGCACTGTTGCGATGGAGAAACTGTTTAGCAATACACCCGGAGGCCGATGCACAACATTCAACACTAGGCTTTTATTCCCCCTATAGTTCCCAGAGAGGGGATGATGGAGAGAGAAGGAGGAAGCAGCAGAGGACTTCACATTTCACGTTTTCAGATCTCCCACGCTACACAGCCCTGGATGCAGTGGGATGGGTATGTTTCTGTCAATATGTAAAACAACATCTGATAATGACAGTACATCATTTAGCACTTTTACAGATAACTTTTTACTTTTTTTTTGTAGGTTTTCAGCATAATATTTACTAAAATAAACTAATACATGCATTCATCATAGGGTGCAGCAGCGGTCATCTTCATGCAGGTGTGCAGGAGGATCCACTCTCAGTTCTCCTCTGGACCTGAACCCCGTCCCACTACAGGCGCCCTGACCGAGCCCTCCAGCCTGCGCAAATGTGGCTATCGTATCCTGCTGGAGATTTGTACGCAGTTTTAAATACTTAATTTTAAATAACTAAAGCCTATATCTGGTGTATGTTATTCACAATGTCTTTTGGGTTTTGTAGTGTCTCGCCGTGATGTCTTACCCCTAGGAAGGAGTGTTTTGTGCCTACAGGGTGTCCCTGAAAGACAATCTCAAGATGTGCCCTTAAATCAGAACAACAGTTCTAGCAGCCAGAGCAGTGAGGAGGACCAAATACTACATGAAAGTCCTATTCACGACCACCAGAGGGCAGCCTTGGACTATGATTCCTCTTCATTCGGTTTGTTCATCCCTTTTTAAAGTCATCCTTAGACAGTTTCGGGATAACCAGTGGTAATATGTAACATTTTACTCTGCAGAGGATTCTTCGCTTTCTTCCTCCTCTCTGGAATATATCACTAAACCCCTTAAGACGGATACAGCAACTGTCAATGACAAAGTAAGAGCTTGAAGCATCATGTTCACTGAAAATTGGACTTGTCTATTTTAAGATAAAGAAAATACTAAATGTTAAAGATTGTAATTTTATATTTTTCAGACTGTATTAGAGAATGAAACACTAGAGGAAGCAGCTCAGAACCTCAGACACGTGGGAGACACCAGTGTTCCTGTTATTCTCAACATCATTGGTAAACAGTGGATGATTGTAATTTGTAATATTCATATCCTGCATTGTCTTTTCTAGTTTTCATCTGAACTTTTCTCTCTTTGTCTGTGCCAGGTTTACAAAATGCCAACAGTGAGAATTACGAGGAGGCCTTCACCTGCTTTTTGGCTGCAGCTGAACTCGGTTACACCAAAGCCCAGTTTAACTCCGGTGTTTGTTACGAGAAAGGTCGAGGAGTCAGCCGGGACATGGAGAAAGTGAGGTGTAAACAGATCAGAAACCTTTAACTTAATCAAAATAACTAAAACTCTCTCTTGTGACTCAAAGGCAATGCATTACTATGGACAGGCAGCAGCTAATGGTCATGCCCAAGCTCAGTACCGCTATGCAAAGCTGCTTTTGACCAGCAGGGGGCAGGCGAATGAAAATGAACTGAAGACCGTAACAAACCTTCTGGAGGAGGCTTCTGCAGCTGGATTAACAAAGGTAAAAATGGGAGTTTAATGCACCTACTGTCAATAATAGGGATTATACAGTAACTATTCTGGAGCAACATTCGCATACTGAAATGTGTGAATTGTTCCGCTGCGCTTTGTAATCTGATCAACCCGCTTCTTTCAATCAGGCTCAGGTCTGTCTGGCCTCGGTTTATTCCCGGAAGCCTGAAAAAGATGGGGCGAAGTCCGTGCAGTACCTGAAGATGGCAGCAGAGAGTGGAGTGAGTGTCTGTAGATCTTTCTAGAGTTTTTGTCTATGACTGAAAACATCCTGGCTGTTTCATCACACCAGGCCTTTAATTGCCTGCTAATTTACAAACCCTGAATAAGACGGGACATGATGTGGGTCAGCATTGTTGTTGTCTTCATTTGTTTGATGCTTTGCTCATTTTCAGCTTTCATGTCATAAAGCCACGTCGTTGAATTTTTAATTGTGTCCATCTGTGCAGGACAACACTGCTCTGCTTTTTCTGGGCCAGTGCTATGAAAAAGGCCTTGGGGTCCCGCAGAATCTCAGTAAGGCAGCGGAATACTACAGACATGCTGCAAGGGCGGGTGACAAGCGGGCGAAGAGCCTCCTAGAGTCGCACAGTAACAAAGGAATTAACAGTAAGCCCACATGCGCTGATGGAATGAGTGGCATTCGCTTCTGTCCTTTGTTAACTTTAGCGCTGCATGTGATATGTATTGTATAATGTGCCAGAACTGCAGTGATAATGTATGTAACGCAATGTATTAGGAGAAGGTGTCCATTAGTTTGATCATGTCAGTCAATCACATGCCAGCATTATTTTGAACAAAGACAAGGTGCATTTATCTGTTAACCACAAGTTGCATTCAAAAAGTAATTCAAAGTGCTTTAGAGAACAAGGCAGATGTGTTCAAGTGCATAAGAGTACACTTGAAAAGCAGCGCAAAATCAATCAAGCATGAATTAGAATCATTATTGTATTATATTAAGAGCAAAGAATGCAAATACCTTCACTCGTCATGTGTAGCTGTTCCTACTCTTTCTCACAAATTATCATTCAAACTCCATTCTTTTCAATGTAGTGTTTTGCAATGAAGTGCTACAATTTCAGAGGAAGCAGAATGCCCCTAAAAGGCAGTATACAGATACTAATTGCACATGAATTATGGTAAAATTGTGATCTTGGCTAACAAAAATCCTGATATGATTGTTTGCCATAGTGCACGACTCCATGGGTTTGCCAGCTTGCCTTTAACTGAAAGTAAAAGCTTGTTTTCACGGTTTTGTAACATTGCCAATATGTGCTTCAGGCCAGTTTGTAATCCTAGCCAGCCCAGTGTCTCACTCCTTTCTTCCTTTTCTTTACGTAAACATAATTTAAACATTTAAATTTAAAATCACCGCGGCGATACCAAAAGGGTGATTTCAGCCTCACTTATGCATGATGAGTCCACTTTAACTTTAGATACTTTTAGTTGAGTCCATGTTGTCTTCTTCTCTGTCTTTGCTAAGATAGAAAAGACTTTAAAGCATGTTTGTCCTTTTTACAGCTCAAGATGTGCTACTGCGCTCTATCCGCTCCACTCCCTGTTTTCAGCGACCACTGTCGTCTTTGGGCAGCAGTTACACCCTCTCTCCCAATGGTCCCCCTGTCCCGCCTGTCCTCATACCCCACTCCTGGAGCACTGGAAGCCTGTGTGCACCTAGTGCTTTGCCCTCGATGCCCCTTCATCTCCATCCCCAGAGTAACAAGGGAGACACCTGCAAATGGACCCTGGGAATTGGATAGTCAGCAGTTTGAACAGGTCAAGCTAAAGAATGTATTTTGTAGAGTGAGTGCTTATTGTTGAGAGGGAACTGTGTGTGGCAGACTATATGGATGTGTGTCTACTGTCTTTTATACTGGATATGTCTGTAATATAAAAAGCCATTGTTTTATAATTATAAAACCTTTGTGGAGTTTTAAAAACTCTAAATGCCTAAACGTGCACACTACCGTACAGCTATTGTGCTGGAGCTGCATACTATGATGTGAAGTGCTTTACACAAAGGTCTTTACTATGACAAGTTGGTCAGTACTCAATTCTGTACATGCCAAAGTTAACTGTGATGTTATACGCACAAATTAAACATTTAAATTTCCACGGGTAGTGTTTAATGTTGTATATCTGAGCGTGAGTTGTCGTAGTAATTCTATGATGTTTTGTATTTCTACCGTGAACAGCACTGAGGTACACTTTTGAAATATAAGGTTCACTTTGGTTGTATTTTATATATTAGTTTACATTGTCTACATTGTGTTGAGGTAAAACATTAGGTGGCTAGGAACATTTTAACGACCAGCTAGCCACAATAACCATGTGTTTGTAGGACGCACTCTTACTGGGTTAAAAGACACTACAATTAAACAGGTTTTTTTTATTAGTAAGGTAATGAAGACATAAGTATACCGGCCTCAAATGTATGTGAACCTGCATTTTCTCAAGCGAAAAACCTCCAGAGTTCAGTCTCTGTGCTTTATCTCCCGGGGGCGGCTCTAAGGTTAAAGTTAAGGTACACTTTATTGTCCTTGTAGGGAAATTTGTCCTGTGCATTTGACCCATCCTTCGAAAGAAAGAAGCAGCGCCACGCCCAGGGACCCATCTCCAAATGTGGAGCCAGTGGGAAGGTCAGTATCACCTGGTGATTCACCTATTATACATGTTTGTATTTAGTGTTCGTTGAAACCAGAGCACCAGGAGGAAACCTACACAGACAAAAAAAAGTAAACATAGCCTACTTTACTTACTTTTTGCAACAATAGCCTAAAATTGTTATCACTAAAACCTTTATTTGTTTGAACATGTTTACGTGACATGGACTGGAGACACATAAATAATATTTATGCAATATTTACCCCCAAAAATCGTTTACCTAACTTTTACTGCCTTGTCTTTGCAAACTAACAGATTCAATGCCAACAGAGGAACTCTCCAAAATTTTCACAGTGCCCTCAATGACGTAACTTCGCGATGATGTGTGATTTCATTACCTCAGTCGCAGAATAAACCGGTGGATTTATTGTGGTTGCGTCTCATCCACGTGAGCCGCGTCCCGCGTTCGTGACTGAGATTGGTCGGAGAGGCGCGAGCTCCACAGCGCCGCGCCGCGCGCTACACCGGATCCTCTCTGGCGCAGAGAGATAGCGCACAACCGAGCACAGAGCACGCAGGAGCCGGGCTGGGAGGGCAGATGTGATCATAATACGGGCGGCCGGCTGGAGATATACGGGCACCTTATAAAGCGGCTGTCAGCTCGCTGCTTCCCCTCAGTCGCTGGATTGGAACAACACGCAGAAGTCCCGAGGCGAAGCGGTGAGTAGATGTAAATAGATGCTCACTCGATGGGATGAGCCCCCTCCCAGTGCCGCTGCTCCGGGAAAGGTATGGATGCTGAAGATTTACTGCGTCTATTCGCGGATCGACTGCTGAGCTACAGCAATCCCGGCACCTCCATCAGTACAAGGATGTGGTTATGGCACATCATCTACATCAGCCTGTTTGGTTTGTGAGATGTCACGGACAGAGTTTATGTGGAAAGGAAGCTGCGAGAAACGAGGGGCTCAGATAGCTACTCCACCCATGACATCACTGACTTTTTCAAGTTCATTTTGTCCTCAGATCGTGCCCCCAACTGTTGCGTCTCGATACTGGGTTGTAGCTGAGACTATATGGGAAAGGTGCCATTACAGAGCGATGCCTGCAGTAACCAGGGAATATGGCTACTTTATATTGGTAGGGGATTCTCTGACAATGATGTCATTCTGTCACTTAACGCTATTAGCCTAATTATTTGTACTGTTTTCATTTACAAAACTAACAAGATTCAGAGGCTAAATAGAATATAGCCAACCCTATGTCAGCAAAATGTATCCTGCTAACAGTACAATAATAGCCTAGAGTTTTGTTTTCATACAACTAAATAACAGGTTATACATACAAGCTTTAACAACTCTAATGAATATTATTTGTAAACGATGTTAAGATGACAAGATACAAAATTTCCCATCCTATGCAATTATTAAAATCAATTATAATTATATCAGTTACTTTGTGTGTTTGCTTTGCTTTGGATGCACTGATGGATAGCGCTCCTGTATGTTGACTGGCCGTGCCCACTGTCCAGCAAACTGCTGTGTCATTCTCTGCTCTCTCCCTCTAATAATCAGCCTCCAGCTCCCCACTTCATGTTTCAGCTAAACTGAGCAGTTACATCCCAGAAAACAGCATAGCATTTCAGTCCAATACTCTTTATTCCTAATTCATATCAACAATCAATATTGCATTTAGTGAGAGAAAAGATTAACAACATTACACAGCAACAGTTGCTACAGATTGGTCTCCTGCATTTGTCAGACTGAGCTTCGCTCTGGGAGCGTATCAGATGAATGTTACAAAAACACAAAAGAAGCCGGTTTTACATCAAAGCAACACTCTCCATTTGTCCAGGCAGGATGCTGGCAACATAAAGCAAAACATAAAAAATGTGGAAGCCTTAAAATTTCTAAAGAAAATGCCATGAAATATAAAAATTGCGAAATAAACAATTCTGAAGAATAAAGTAAACAAAACACAAATTACATCTGTTTAATCATTCAACATGAAGCTTTTCTCACTTAGATGATTAACTCCCAGAGCAACGAGTAACTTTTACAGTACAGTTCAGATACAGTACTTCATTCTAGTAGTATAGTTTGATAAAACTACTCTAAGACGAACAGTTACTCCAAAAGGTTTCTCAAGTCACCAATATCCTTTGTCAAAAATCTTCCCCCTGCTCCACATCTGCGACGGTGACACAATGTAGAATCTGAAAAGCTCTAATACAGGGAAATGCTGGCTCTGACAGCACCACTTTGTTTAATGTCGTTGCGGGCGGTAATTGTCCGTGTTAAAGATGCCGTTTGCTCCTTCACCCGCGGAGAGTGGGCGCACCCTTTAGGTGTTCTGTATTGTCAGCTTTAGACGGTGTGCAGTTAACACTCACATCGGTCTACAGTTCTTTGCAAAAGTAGTTAAGGTGTAAGAATGCTACGAACAAAGAAAGGTTAAGGCAGAAAGTAAGACTATTGCTATCATAATTAGAAGCGCCCCTTTGCCGGCCCTGATGGCGCTCAGTCCTAATCATTTCTGCCAAAGCACTGTAGTCTGAATCTGTGGAGCATTCCAGGGTTTACAGTGCTATGTCAGAGATTAGACATTTGAGAACTTTAAAAAAAACATAAACAAACAAGCCTGCAACACCAAACATATTCCCAATGTCCTCAACTAAACACTGTAACTAGGCTGCCTATAGTCAAAGCAAAACTGCGACCTGTCCATGGTGATGAGCAGGTGATGTCCCTGTGATGTATAAACAGATATAATGAAATAAATATTAGCATTTTATTCTTTTTATTTGGTGAAATGTTGCTCAGTGTGGCTTTAATCAAATGCTGCAGCTGCAATGCACTTTAATCTGCCTGTTTTTGATGTGTGATTATTATAAGTCAAGGCCTAAGCAGCGGCATATGTGCGCATTAGTGAAACAACAGTACAGCCATGTGCAAAGTGAGTGGGGTTCAGCGCAGGTGGGATGTACCTGTTGACTCCTGCAGCTTCTGCATCGTCAGCACTGTAACAGCTTGTTGTTCTCGTCTGGCTCAGTGACAGTGGACAACAACACGACTAACCTCCCAGGACGAGCGCGCGGCTGGAGGACAGGGCGGAGATAGGGGTCCTGTATAGTCAAACCGCTTTGACCTACAGCAGTGCCTTTTCCCAAGATCTTATCACGTTACAAGTCTGCTGTGCTTGTGTTTTCCACGCTTCTGAGAAAGCTGCCCATGATGACGGCAGCATTGTGTGTGTGCGTGGCTGTTGTCGACTCACAATACTTGCGTGTTTGGATAGAGCCTAGTTTTATTACACAGGTGTGGAGTTTAATTAAAACAGTACATTTAAAGGGCACAAAGGTAACAAGACACCATCATTTTCCACTGATCTAATCAAACAATATAAAGCAATAATGCTTCTCACTACATGGTATCAAGACTTCTTCACATTCAGTTCTGATGGGGTAGTCACTGCTCAGTCCTTCTCTGGCACAGATTGAAGGAATCGCTTGTACCGTGCAACCTTGTTCAGTGGTTTTAGCCATAAGATGTCTAAAAGCACTGAGCAGCACTAAACCTTTTATGAATTTATGACTACAGTTGATAGTGACTGGACTTAACCAAAACAAACAAAATGTGACCTTAAACAACTTAATTTAACAATTGCATATATCTTTTTTTTTAAATAATTGGTAACAAATCAACATTATAATTGTTTACTTTATATCTGGATCTACAAATCTTTTTTTTCTCTCTTTTCTTTCATTCATTGTTTTTTTAAATTATTATTTTCTTATAACACCTCAAGTGGACATACACAACAACACATAATGACAAACAAAACAGAACAAAAACAATATATAACAAACAAAAACTACAAAAAACAAAACAGTATGCATATATACGCATACACACACATTAGGTATATGGACACACACACATATATATATATATATATACACATATATATATATACACATATATATTTATATATATATATATATATATATATATATATACACATATATATATATACACATATATATATATACACATATATATATATATATACACATATATATATATACACATACATATAGATACACGTATATACACACATGCACATATACACAAATATACACCTACATGTATATACATACAGTACGTGCTTGTGCTCAGTTTTTACACATTTACCTTAATTTCTGAAGGCATGTATTTAAATTCACATTAAAGGTCAGGTCATGTTTTTAAATATTAAACAATTCCAACATACTTTTACAGGCTTTAAATGCATATTTAGCATTGATTTTGCTATTATTTTACATATTAGCCTGTTACTTGCCGTCCCCCCTGATCAGGGGACTAGAGTTTAGGGTCAGGGGTTCAGGTTATGATTAGATTGGTCATTTTATGCTCACTACTGCCACCTCAGGTCATATGTGTAACTGCGGCTTCTATATTAATCTCATGCATGATGGCACTTCGGACCTAGCCTGGCCTTAGCCATCCGTCAACTCCGGTCAATTATAATTTCCCTGCATGTACGTCTGGTGGCGGATACAAAAGTAATGGAAGCTCTTCAACCCGTTCTGGTTCGGCTCACAAATATCCAGAAATTAAAATTGAATCCTCGGAATGCTCAAGGAATGTCCCCAAGAGTTATGATGGCTTCACTCACTCGGGTGCATTACAAACGCTAGCGAAAATCAGATCCAATCGTTTCAAAGGAGTTCACCCCTCCCACCTGATAACAGAGCTCAATTGTGAAGGTCCAGACCACTGTACGAAATCCAATGAGTATGAGGGAATGGTAAAACCAGGCTATTTCGGACCCGAAGTAACAACTTTTTGAGTGACAGTGCAGGATTATAGAGGCAGTTGTGGTGAATACGCCTGAGTTCATTCTACACCTTAGGACATAGCTGGAACATGTAGGGGGATGACAATACTTAGTCCCTTTAAGGGACGGCAAATGTGATGTAAGTTGTGGTCTTGCATATTTTTAGAAACTAGAAGGTCTTGGCTTTGAAACGAGGTATCACACTGGCATATAGGCAGTAAGTTCTCCCGTCAACATGCTTTGAGATTTGGAAATGCATAATTGGAGAAAATAACACTAACACTAAGATGGCAGATAACAGGTTTAAGCTCAAATACTCATGACATAGGCGTGGTTGAATCTTTCTGGCCTGTTTGGTCCTTGTTAAGTCTCGGCCTTGCCCTGTTTATCATTCAATTTAGTTTTGTCTAAATTAATGAATAATGAATGAGGGCATTATGATTCATGTCCTACGACGAGGCCCAGTAGCTTTGAATGACGGGTCTTGGAACAAAACAATTGTGCTCTGACTCAATACTATGAAGCAAACGCAAACACAATTTATGACTAACATGGAGTACTTTTGATCAACACTGATGTCAGGAACAGTGCATTGTTATTAATGCCATTTGGAGACAACGTTTCGATAAGTCTTGCAGTATCGAGTATTGACAAAAAACAGTGGTGTATTGGAGGACTGTGATGCACTTGCAGTTATGGGAATCAGACAACAGCCGGAGAAACAAAGCTTTTAAAAACACACTAACCCAGTGACCATCAGCCAGCACTGAGATGTGTGGGCGGTGGAAATGCTTGCTACCACAAGAAGAGTCTAAGAGTGTTCAGTCTGACTCAGGGAAAACACAGACATCAGGGAGAGCACTTTCTTCAGTTACATGAAATACTGTAGTTTATAACAAGGTCTCAGCTTGTTGTTATGTTATGTTATAATACTAATGGGAGCTTATCCATCTTGAATTTTACATGATGATTAGAAGTCAGT
Source organism: Gobius niger (assembly GCF_951799975.1). Lineage (NCBI taxonomy): Eukaryota > Metazoa > Chordata > Actinopteri > Gobiiformes > Gobiidae > Gobius > Gobius niger. The sequence goes on from NC_136856.1 coordinate 15,021,491, forward strand.
ACTATAACAATTGAATTACAGGATACTGACTTGACAAATCATAACTTAGACTAAAATTCACCCACTCATCTAATAGTTGCTGGTTCGATTCCAGCTTCCTGTTGTTGTGTCCTTCAGTAAGATCAATATCACTACTGTTTCTATACGTAAAGTTTGTGGAGTATGAACAATATGTATTTCTGTTGAACTAAATAAGAATTATATATCATAATCTTCTTACAAAAAATGAAGAAAAATGAATGGCTTAATGTTTTTTTACCCCCCAGAACACTCTGCCCAGTTCATCACCATGACGTCGGTACAGACTCCGCCCCTCTCCCGCTCTGGCTCCTCCCCTTCAAACGTGGGTCTTCTCAATCGCTCGGGCCCCTCTGTGACCCCGCCCACCTCCCTCAGCCTACGTTCTTCCTACAACCAGCTGCTCGGGCGAGACGTCATCAAGGAGTCGCCCAGCATGGAGACCGGAAGCTCAGCCACGCTTCCAAAGAGCCGCCAAAGATACGCCATGACCAGCGTCCGGAGCGCCATGGGAATCAGTGACAACCTGGGACCGCCCAAAAACCAGAGGACGAGGGGTCTGCCTACAAAGTCCTCCTCCAGCTCGTCCCTGTACACCTCATCCACATCAAGTGTCTTCAATACGACCAACCCGAAACTGGTGAAGAATGGGGCTAACATGCAGAGGCGCGCAGAAAGCCAGCAGATGGAGCTTAGCAGAGCGACCACAGAAAGCAAAATCCACAATGACCTCCTCAACAACGCCAGCTCCGATTGGTTAGATAACGCACAACCTTTTCGTAGGAGGACCAAAAGCTTTCTGGGGTATCATGCAAAGACGTGGGATGTGGACAGCAACTGTGGCAACAAGGAGGAGACGGCAGAGGAGAACACCAAGCAGCTGTCACCCGAAAAGGAGCAGGCTAGTCCCAATAAAGAATGTGAGATTCAGAAAGAAGAGAAAGATAATTTTAAAGACAATTGCCAGGAGGAAAAGGACGTTGTAGAACCAATAGTTGAAGAAGAAAATGAGTCCCCGCCCATGCCGAGGCAGCCAGTTTTACCAGTGGTGGTCGAAGCCCCTCTGTCCTGCACCTCATCAAGCAGTAACAGTCCGGAGTGGGTCCCAGACAATCAAAACCATCTCCAAAACCAGATTCCGGTGCACCTGAAAGAAGACCTCCCACCCCAGGCTCCTCGCAGCCCGGCCAAGCCCCCGCGTACCTCCTCGCCGCGGGTCATCAAGGTTGAGCTGCATCCCAACAACGAGAACCAGTTCCAGCAGCACTGTCCGCCGCCGTCATCCCCGAAACTGCTCAGATCTGGAGAGAGGAGCACCCCGACGAGGAGTAAAGCGCCTCTCGTCCCGCCGGAGCCTGAGACAGAGACGGGACTGCCCAGAGTGAGCCTCAGGATGGACCTAACACCTGACAGTCCCTCCGAAGACGAGGATTCGAGTTGGACCACGCTGTCCCAGGAGACGCCTTCACCACAGTCTCCACATGAAATAGGTTAGTAATGAGTTTGCAGTGACTCACTTCATTTGGTTTGTGTTCCTCCGCCATTCAATCATTTCATTTGATTGTTGCATTACTTACTGAATCTAAAATGTATCTGGAGAAGGATCTGGTCTCCATTGTCCACAGTGTGTGTGTGGGATCGTACCGGTGTCAGCCTTTGATCGTGATGTAGACTCATCCCTGCTCCTCTCTGTTCCCTCCTACAGACAAGCTGATGTGAAAATGTTATATCTGTTTTTTAAAATGACAAACCACATACATGCAGCGCTACTGCAGCCACCGTCACGGCCCCAGAGAGACATGGGATGGTGCACAGAATGATGAGGGTGGGTGGTTGTGCTGGAGACTGCGAACCATGAAGAGCAAAGAGTGAATGCAGAGCTGGTTTTAGGGGGCTATGAATATCAAGGACAAATGAAACTGTGGTAGTCAGAAAAGGATATGAAAAAAGGTAGAAGAGGAGCAGACATGGAGGACACAGGGTAGTGTTTTTCAGAAAGGAGTACAGCGAGGCCCGCTGATGAATACAAACACTTTGTTTGCTGTGCTTGGAGGTTCTAATTATTTGATCCTGTGTCTAAAGAAACAGCTTCTTTTTCTTTAGACACAGGAGCAGGGAGAGACTTTCAGTAAACTGTGTGGTGCAGGACTTGAACCTCCAACATAGATGAAGTTTTTCTGTCTACTCTCTCATCCCGACATTACAATGCACTGACATAAACACAGAACCAAACAGAATGAGCACCAGCCATAAAGAACCCGCGTCAGTCTCCTGTGCCCCTTGTGGCTTATTCAAACTGACACTGATGTATAATTCCTACTCGTTGTTTTGTGTGTTATCACAGATGTATGGAATGGTGGGGACCTGCCTCCAGGCTGGAGGGAGATCTCAGACTCATCAGAGGTCTATTTCTGGCACATACCCACCGGCACAACTCAATACCATAGACCTGTTGCTGCTAGCAACGAAAACTCCTCTCCAAACAATGGTCCAGACAGCGAGCCACAACAAGAGCCACAGGAAAAGCTCCAACCACCCAACGAGGTGCGAGGCTAATTATTTCAGGTGTTTAATGTGTCACGGCTAGATTTTTCAGTAAAACCTCCAGAATAAATAAAAACTTCTCCAAAGAAGGAATAGATCTATCTACAATATACTGCTCTCATATCATGCATCCAAACTGTCCTTATGGATGCATGATTTAAGATAAACAGATGATTTTCAATAACTGTGTTGAATATTTCAAGATGTTAAATTCAATTTAAACAAAAATTAGAAACTAAATTTGGAAAAATAACAAAAACTGAAATTGTGTGGTTACTTGTGATATGAATATTGCATTCCCCAATATTGTCATCAATTTGCGCCCTTTCAATACAGCAGATGTTTTGACCTTGTTTATGGTTTATATCACTGTTCTTCTCTGTCAACACAAATGAACTAAGATTACATTTTCATATATATGTATTTTTTTTTATTTAGTTATTCATCACCACGTTTTAGTGTCAAGACTTTTGAGCAATAAGACTATTAAATAATAAGGTTTCACTTTTTTTTTGCATTGTTTCTAGCTATTGTTGGTCAAAGTTTGATAGTTCCCCCTAAAATTGTGGATTTCTATGGCAATGTTCAATTTACAACATTTTGTACAGAACATCTCTTCTACTACCATCAGTCAACACAACTGACCAACCCATGCTTAACCATTTCTGGCATTTCACAAGGAGAAAAAAAATATATATTGCAACTCTATGGGCAGCTATGTTGATTTTGTGTTGTAAATGAACTACTTTTGCATCTGTTTCTGTATTTCTTTCTCCTAATAACAACCTATCACAGTGAAGCCAGGGTAAATTGGACGCTGCTGTTGATAACCTTTAATTTGTGTCTCCTGCAGCGCCCGAGCAGCCTGATCTCTGACAGCTCGGTGGAGCCCGTGCCCTCTCCCTCTGGCTCCTCCCCTGGCTCCACCTCCTCCACCCCCATGAATGACGTAATCTGCTCTGGACCGGACCTCAACATCACCACCTGCACAGTGAATGTATGACACACAGCTGTGACTTTCATCCCTAAAATTAATCCTGTCCACATAACCTTAAGCCATTTTTCAAAGTTTTTTTCTTTGTTTTTTTCAGTCAAGTTATAATGTTGTTCCCCCTCATAAAAAAACATACAAGTTTGTGTATATGAGATCTTGGGCTGTGTCCTCCTCACTCTTTTCCACTGGCTGATGTCAATTCTGCTCCATAGGCCTTCACCTGACCATTTCAGCACTTACCCTCTTAACCCCCACCTGAACTGAGCACATTAGCTCCAGTTTGGCTTTACCCAAATCTAAGCTTCATAAAAAAGGGTCAAAAAGGTGATGAAAAAGTGACAAGAAAAGCGACAAAAACAAGGATGACAATGCAACAAAAGAGAAACAGAAAAGTGACAAAAATGTGACAAAAAACAAATTTAAAAAGCAATGACAAAACATTGATGACAAAGTGATCCGTTCAGATGAGTTTTGTAGATTTTGGTGAAGCTGAACTGGAGAAAATGCACTTAGTTAAAGGGGCTAGATGCAAGTTAGTCATTTTATGCTCACTACTGCCACCTCAGGTCTTATACGTAACTGCAGCTTCTATATGAAGCTTGTGCATGGTGGCAATTCGGACCCGAATTAATACCTTTTTGAGTGACAGTGCAGGATATTAGAGACAGTTATGGTGAACAGGCCTCAGCTCATTCTATGTATTAGGACATGGCTGGAACATGTAGGGGGTGAAAATACTTTTTTTTTTTTACATTTTTAAACTCCCCGATTAAGGTGGGGGTTAAGAGGTTAAATTCACTACAATGCATTAGCTGCTGATAACTAGAGGTTTGGACTTGTAAGCCGTGACTTCACAACTTGGATGACCTTGAGACTAGACTTGATAAAATGGAGAAACAGACTTGGGACTCAACTTGAACATGAGCATCAGTGACATGGGAAAACCTAATGCTACTCAAATATAAATAATCAATACAATTAAAGTATAGCATTACCGACACAGTAAACATATCCATAAGTGTGTGCATTTGCTTCGTGTTCAAAGACCTGAGAGGAAGGATTTGTATAGTGAGTTATTGTTAGCCTTATCCAAATACACCCTCTGTATATGATCTTACACTATATATCATTGTAAGTGCCAGGATGTAGGCTATAATGTATAAGTATCAAACACAACTTAACGGTACTGTCTAAAATAGTTTTTTTAAAAGACACATCCTGTATTGGGTGCACAGGGTTTTTAATAACACAAGGCTTGAAATTGCATTGTATTGTAATTACATCTGGGGGCACTGTACTTAGCTGTATTTATTAAACTAAAATGCAAAACCTGTCCAAGCGGTTCTCCAGCAGCGCACATCAGAAAGATTGATATCTATTTTATTAACCAATCATCTTTTGTGTTGTATTTTTCAATCTCTCACTTGTAGTATATTGGACTTTTATTACTTTTCTGGTCTACCTAATAAAGACGTCTCTCTCCTACTTTCCGGACATTTTTTTGTCACAGGAGCTGAAAGACTATCCCGTGTATCCAGACCCAAGCCTCAAGGCGTTTGAAGGAGCCACACTACGCTACGCTTCGCTGAATCTCAAGTAATAACACTGAGAAATTACGTGTTTATACCAATTATCTGAATGCATGTCATCTGGTGTTGTCTTTGATTTGAGTGTTAACACACTGTCATAATGTGCCCATGCAGCCCTCCAGCCCAATTAGAGACTGTGGATCTGGACGGTTCGTATCCAGACCCAGAAGCCATGGTAAGATCAGCAACATTACTCAAGCACTCAAATGGCTTTCCGCGATGCAGTGTATTTCATCGCCACCACTCTGTCTCATGAACCGAATAATAATCATAATTTCCCCAAGGGCGGGTGAAAAAGCGTGCGCTGCCTTTATTTAGGGTGAGGAGTACTAAACTAAACTGCGACATCCCGTGGTGACTTTGTGAACTGGCCCATGTTGAAGAATTGAAGAAGGAATTACTGCCCTCTGGTGGTCAAAAAGCGCCGCTGACCCACCCATTTGTTTATGGAAGTTACCTTTCAGAATAACAGTATTCTACCCGAGTTATTGTATTATCTCAATGCGCAGCTGCAGCACCAATCAGACTCCTACTTTGGTGATTGGCAGGTGTTGTCTCCTGCTTTTAGCATCTTAGCAAACATTCCTACTAGACAATTTTGAAGAATATCGTTGTGTATGTATGAAAAAGTAACAGGATAGTAGCCAATTGTTTCATTTACTAAGCATTGTTTTTGGATTTAAACATTGGACATGGTCATTCTGAGTGACAGAGGATCTAAGGAAATGCCAATTGACTTCATAAAGGTTTGACAAATTTGTGCTTTATTTTCCGAAATGCACCTTTATTTTTTACCTTTTAGTGTCTCGGTGGCGTTATGGGAGCAGCATGGCACCTTTGCTTTCCCTCACAGTGGCTTTTATGACGCTTCAGGATCAATTGTTTTTAGGGGTTCGTACCAGAAACTGGTCAGAAACCCCAAAACAATTGATTCTGGAGCATCATAGAGGCCACTGTGAGGGAAAGCAAAGGTGCCATGCTGCTCCCATAATACCACAGAGTCACTAAAAGGTCAAATATTCACAAATATGAAGACTTTTTTTCTCACATAAAAAGTTACATAGTGCACCTTTAAGATGAGTGCTATTAAAACCTCAAAAAGAAGAATAAGAAATGCTTTATTGTCCGTCTGATATGGCACAGCTCTTGTATGATTACAAGAGACTGCATGCCGCACCATCTAAATACAGCACGGTGCCTACTTCTGTTCATCCTGTTTTCTTTGAACAGCCGTTTTTTGCTTATGCATTTGTCCACCCACAAAGATTAACACCCATGGATGTGATCACTAGAGTACAGTCTGTCTCAACTGCAAAGTTGAGCTATTGCAGGGAAACACAGTCTTAGGGCTTTGCAATGATCAACTTTGACACGTTTCCTTCTTGTGGAGGCTCAGAACACAAGAGGAATATGAGAATTCAGAAATGGAAAAAAAAATAAATAATAATTCCTTGATAGATATAGACATCAGTGAGAAAGGGAGAGTGTGATTATGAATATACTGCAGCTCGACTCCATTGCGGGACTTGAAAGCTGTATCCTGTGGTGACTCTCAGCAGGGAGGAGCGGCTCGTTGCGGAGAGGAAATTGGAGGATAAAGATGATGGGAGCCTCAGCGCCAGCAAAATACACACAGACTCTTTCATATTTCATGCTCTGTCCTCCCAAATCCTGCATTGGTCTGTTACTGTTACCAGCTAGAGAGGGGTTTGCTTTGTACAGAACTATCACTTACACTTTAAGCCCAAGGCAGATTAAGTCTTTGTCATTACTAAGTGGTAGATGAGCGCTACATTTTCTGTTGCATGATCTTTTAAATTAATTCAAGTGTCCTCATGAGATGCTTGAGTAACCAGGATTTTGCCAACTATGTGTCTGCCAATATGTTAAGTTTTAAGTTTAAGACGGTTGTTTTTTCATCTTCACCCCAAATACAGTGCCTCTCAAAAGTATTCATACACCTTGAACTTTTGCACATTTTGTCATGTTTACAATCCTAAACATAAAGATTTGATTTTGATTTTTTTACTGAACGTTCACACACAAGTAACAGACAACTGTGAAGTGAAAGCTAAATGAAACATGATTCTATTATTTTTCAAAAAATAGAAAACCGAAAAGTGGGGTGTGCATAAGTATTCATACAGCATGAATGAATACTTTGTGGGACCCCCTTTTGCTGCAATAACAGCAGCAAGTCTTTTGGGGTTTGACTCTACAAGGTTTGCACATGTAGAGACTGACATTTTAGCCCATTCATCTTTACAAAACAGTCAGATTAGAAGGAGAGCGTTTGTGAACAGCAGTTTTCACATTATTCCACAGATTTTCAATAGGATTTAGGTCAGGAATTGACTGGGCCATTCTAACACATTAATTTGTTTTTATTGAACCATTCCATTGTAGATTTATCTTTGTGCTCCGGCTCATTGTCCTGCTGGAAGGTGAATCTCCGCCCGAGCCTCAGTTCTCTTGCTGACTCCAGCAGGTTTTCCTCCAAAATGTCCCTGTATTTGGCTCCATCCATCTTCACAACTATTCTTACAATCTCCCCAGTCCCCGCTGAGGAAAAGCAGCCCCACAGCATGACGCTCCCCCCCGTATAATTGACACTGGGGATGGTGCACTCAGGACGATGAGCAGTGTTAGATTTGCTCCATACATTACACACAACGTTTTGCATTTGGGCCAAAAAGTTACATTTTTCTCTCATCTGACCAAAGCTCCTTCTTCCACATGGAGCTGTGTCCTCCATATGACTTCTAGCAAACTTCAAACAGGATTTCTTATGGCCTCCTTTCAATAATGGCTTTCTTCTTCCACTCGTCCATGAAGGCCAGATTTGTGTAGAGTACGACTTATAGTTGTCCCATGTACAGTTTCCCCCAGCTCAGCGGCAGCAGTTCGCAGTTCCTCCAGAGTTATCTTGGGGCACTTGGTTGTATTTCTTACCAGTGTTCTCCTTGTTTGATCTAATATTTTAGGTGGGCGACCGTGTCTTGGTAAGTTGGCAGTGGTGCTATACTCTTTCCATTTCTGAATGATGGATAGAACAGTGCCCCGGGAGATGTTTAAATCTTCGGAAATCTTTGTATAACTTAATGCTACTTTACACTTCTACAGAACGTTATCCCTGACCTCTCTGTTGTGCTCCTTGGCCTTCATGATGTTGTTTAGTGACCGATACACTCCAACCACAGCTCTGAGGGCCTAAAAGAACAGCTGAAATTATTCTGAGAGTAGATTACACACAAGTGGCCTCTATTTAACCGTTAGGCCAAGGTGTGAACATTCTGGAGTCATTAGAAATGTTATAAAGGCAATTTAATGCACTCAGAAAATGCTGTATGAATACTTATGCACGCCCCACTTTTCACTTTTCTATTTTTTGAAAAATAACAGAATCATGTATCATTTTGCTTTCACTTCACAGTTGTCTGCTACTTGTGTGTGAACGCTCAGTAAAAAAATCAAAATAAAATCTTTATGTTTAGGGTTGTAAACATGACAAAATGTGCAAATGTTCAAGGTGTATGAATACTTTCGAGAGGCACTGTATGTGGCTTTCCATGTATTGCCAGATCTAGAACAGGCCTAAACCTGAGCTAAAACAGGAATAAACCATGAATAAATTAACTCTAAATGAGGACTAGCTCTGAAAGTTTGACAGATATTGGAACTACACTGGCTTAAGATCTTAGTGTTTTGTTTTGCCGTAGGATAGGAGCAAGAAAATGAGTAAGTATTTAATTGTGGGCACCTGACACACCCCTGATGTTGTCTCTTCCAGTCGTTCCCGGTGCGGTCTTTGGGCTGGGTGGAGATGTCCGAGCAGGACCTGTGTGAGGGGCGCAGCAGTGTGGCCGTGCACCACTGCATCAGGCAGCTGTCCTACTGCCGACGGGACATCAGGGACTCCGCCGGGGTCTGGGGAGAGGTCAGTCACATCAGGCATTACGCAGTAGGTCACGTAGGAATAGAAGTCCTTTTTATTGTATGAATATGAAAGAGTGAATGTGAAGGGCAGATAAGGAAGACGACTTTGCATTTTTTAATTGAATGTGGATGTCATATGGTTGGGACAATAAATGGTTATATATGATGTTTGTTCTGACAGGGTAAAGGCATGCTGCTGGTGCTTCAGGACCGGATGTTGACCTTAATTGACCCCGATGACCGCAGTCTCCTTCACTCTCAGCCAATCAGCAGCATCCGCGTGTGGGGAGTGGGGCGGGACCATGACAGGTATTTACACTTCCCTATTTTAATAGCGTCATAATCACCGCACGTGTACACAGTTGCGCTAGCAGAGACAATGTGCACAAACATTACTTGCCGCTGATGCAGGAGTTCGCTAATTACCAGTCACTGAGCCTCATTATATGGAAATGGATATTTGCATGAAGTGCATTAAAGAGGCCATAATTATGCCCATTGCAGTTGGGTTTCCATCTCAGACTGAGGGCCTGAGGGGATGCCACTCATTTGGCTGTGTCCCAGGCTCTTAACCTTCTCACTTCGGCGCTGACAGTTTGCTGAGGTTTGCATTAGCGGGGACATGTGGGAGGACCGAGCTTAAACGTTCATTGATATGAGCCCCTCAAGGTTCACATTAACCTCAGAAACATTTACACTTCCTGCAAACATAGAGTGAACTCTCGACACCGGGGCTAATGCATTAAACATAAGGTGCATGCATAGATGTATGAAGCGTATAAGGGATGGATGTCAGGCTAAACAAATGTTGCAATACATACATTGTGCTTTGTCAATACTTATTCTAAATGAATTTGAACAAAACAAAAACAGGCACAGCATCATCTTCCAAAAACAACCCTCCCTTACAAAGACTGTTTATGTACTTTTAGCAGCAATTCTTCATGCAGATTGTTTGTCAAAGAGATGTATTTTATGATGCTGACAGTTGGGTGAAGTTTTGTCCGAATATGGGAAAATGAGAGTAGTTTGCAGATGGATAAATGAATAATGATGCCGATTTATCACTGTTGGACTCTCTGGGTTGTTGCAATGAATCAAGATGTTGTGATAATGTTCAATCTTTGGGGGAAACGTACTCCTATATGAAGGGAATCTGAGATGTTTTGAGAACGTGTAGCTGTTTTCAAAGAAGTCTACCTCATATGTTCTCTATGTATGATTGTGAGCGCTCTCTGGCTCCTTCGTAGCATCGAATAACGCGCGCAGTTTATTTTGTCAGTTTCCAACAAACCACCCACTGACTGTAAGCCCTGGCCACATGTGACACATAATGTAACACGCTTTGACAGAGGGTGAAATGCACGATCTAGAAATGACCTGAAGAGCAGAGCTGACAAATAGGTTAGTGAGTTTTTTTAATAACAAATGAGGGAGATAATTGGCAAATGCAGCTTTGAATATTTTATTGAATGGGGGGTTTTAAAAGATGTGATGGAGAGACCCCATTTTGTACACAGTGTCCTGTTTTTTTGCGTGGAATAGGATTGGATTTCACATTAGTATTATTCTCCAACAGTCTGGTGCGATCATATGTTGGCTAAAATTGTGAAATTGAGTTTAAAATGTTTGATCTCTCTCCACTTGGCCAGGCTCAGCATATCTTGCTTTTTCATCTCGTTCCTACGGCTCTTCGTGTTCCCACTTTTCCTTATTTACGTGAGGCATTTTGTATTTCATGTGTTGCCATATATCCACCACCCACTCGCTCTCTCCTCCAGTGTCTCCTTCAGCAGTAACCCCAGTGTGTGATGTGTAGCACAGTTGCAGAGTCAGTCTCTCCAGTCTTCCGTCTCCGAGGATCGAACACTTTCAGTGTTTGTGGTAATGGATAAAGCTTGTAGTAGAAAAGGCAGAGATGGTGCAAGGGTTGGTCAACAATTCCTCTTTCTCTCAATTGCAACTGTTGCGTTCTCCAGTTTTAGTACAAACACTGTACCATGTTTTGCGTACTGCATGCTGTTGTATTTGATTTAACATTTTTGATTTGCTGACCTCCTCCCTTTCTCTGGAGTTAGAAAGTAGCCCCAGTGTATAACCAAATTTAGTTTGGAGTAACTTTAAGAGAATTTTGACTAAACTATGTTTTGTTGACACTGATATTTTTCATTATTAACAGTGGCTTTGTGGTTCGACTGTGATAATAGTAACGGGTTTAGGTTTAGCAGCAAATAATGCAGAATAGTTGAAGTTGTAATTAGAATGAAGGTAAGATAAGATAGCCTTTATTGATCTCACAATGGAGAAATTTACTTGATATATTCAGCTCTTAGAAACACTTAGGGTGTGCAAATAGGCAGGAAATGTGAGGAAAAAACAATATGAGCGATCGCTTATTGTTTACTTCCGCAATTTTCGCCGGATGTTTTGGTGAATGGTAGGCAACAGCTGATGCATCCAGGTCTCTAACTCGGTTTTATAAAATGATAGATCTGCTACAGCGCAAGAGAAGCAATGCCCTGTTTATGGACATTGTTTTTGCTGATCATGGGATTTTAATAAAATGTTTATCAAATATGAAAACTTAACGATGTGACGGCATCGCGATCGCTCGTATTAAATAGTATATAGTGGTATCTTAATATACAGTGACTTCCAAGGACTTTGTGGGGACAAAAAGTATAAACAGTAAATAATAAGTAAACAGATTATAACAAATAATGTTATAGTCGGTGTCAGCAGTGCATGTTTACAATCATACTGCAAGTGGTTACGCAGATAAGTCGTGTAAATACAGAGATTATTGCATGTATTCTGATTTATGTTCATTCATGTATCATTCATGTATTCTGTGCTTTGCACAGATAGCAAAAATTGAAGCCAGAAACTAGTAATTGACTATATATAATCTGAAACTATACTAAGAATATGAATTAGCTGTCAAATATATCATTTTAACCCACCTCTGTCACAGACGCAGACATTTGCAACTGCCCAACTGACTGTTTAACTGGCTACTCTCTATTTATATGCTGCTCCATTTCCTAGCAACCATAAACTCCTCCCACCTGGTTAGTGTAACATTTTCTATACTTTATACTTGAGATGCACAATATGAGTAAAGAATGTTCTGAAACTTGAATATGGTAACAATATTATTATGATTTTAACTAACCATTTGACTGAAGTTATGAGAGTTGGAAAAAATCAGAAACAAAGCAAAGATAAATGGAGTAAAATTTGGAAGAACTATGACTAAACTGCATTTTTGTTTCAGGCTGTGATAGCAAAAAAAAGAAAAAAAATTCACTGAGGTGAGACATCTAATATCATCTAATAGTGAGGGTATTATAATGACTACTTTATACTATAAATACTTCTCTTTTGTTTAGCTCCAGACCTGTTTTAGAGTAGTTCCCCATTAGTCCTATTACTCTACCCTATGCCTTCAAAAACAGGACATCTACATCATAAATTGCATCCAGATTACTCACCACAAGAGGGCACTGTGCTCTAATCTTGTTTGCAATGATCAAAGATTGTGGAGTTCAGTGCGTCTGTGGGAATGCAGCATCTTCAGACATATGGGAAGATGCATAATTTGTTCAGAGCGCTTCTGTGTCAGATGTAGTCACTCGCTTAACAGATGCAGCGTGTTGAACTGGGACAGCCCATGTTATTGAGCCGAATAATCAAGCACTTTCGAAAAACATGCCAATTAGGGAAACGGAAGATTGCTGAGAAAATCCATGGCATTTAACATAAATCTTCAAGCAGTCTGGGCTCCAATCCATCACTGCTTTTGCATCCTGTCTCCTTCTTTTCCCATTCGTTTCGAGGCATGTCCTGGATGCCCCCTTTCCCCCCCCCTGCCTCCCTCCCTGCCTGATTCAATATAAATGAGAGGGGGGAGGCGAGGTAGAAAAAAGAGGAGTGGCCTGGTGTTGTTGGATGAAGTCATGGGGCTATATCTAGAGCACTCAGCAAGACTCTATGAGTGCAGTTCATAGATAGGTTTAGATAGATAGGTTTACTGTAGTGTAGTTGTTTTTTTGTGCAAGTTCGCAGTTGAGGTTAGATTTTGAGATTTGTTTGTGCACATTTTAAACATGTTTGGGAGCAATAACATTTTAGAGAAGACTGAAATATTAACTCCAGTTTGTTCAGGTCTGTGTTCTTATAAACAAAAAGACACCATTGAGACACAGAGAGATGTTGTTTGCACTGCAGTGGACATCACAAGTAGTTTCTGCTGTATAATACCCACACTTCTCCATTCTCATTTCTGTTTGTAATCTCCGTATTGTGCTGTTTCTTCTCTTTGTGGCGCTTTTTTGTTCCCCGTCTACCTGCTGTGAAGTGTTTCCTACTTCTTTGTCTGTCCCATTGTTGTAGTGGCACTTAAAAGGGTGTAACCTTTCTCGCTGCATCCGTACCACAAGAGACCCATACAAGCCAAAAAGACAAACAAGGAAAAGTGGCGTCTATTGAGGGAGTGATGCTTTGGAGAGCGAGCGCGTGAGGAGGAGGAGGAGGAGAGAGAGGCAGGGAGCGGAGGGTGTAGTAGGGGCATGCTTCCTTTGCTCTAGCTCAGACACAAGGCAAAGTGGCACACACAGAGGATTTGAGATTGCGGGCGGGAAAGGTGTAGCGAGGAAGAAGGAAGCGGGGGAAAAAAGGGGGAAGGGAACTAGGAAGCGAACCCCAAAGGATTTAAAAAAAAAAAAAAGTGGATGCGGAGAAGAGATTTATCCAGCAGCGGAACAGGGGGGCTTGCACAGGGAGGAATGTCATCGCTGCGAAGGAGCTAACCGGGCAGGGATCAGCGTGAGGATGTCTTCTTGCGTGAGTGTCTTCCAATCAAACTGTATCTTTCTTTGTTTATGTCTGTCACTTTTGTTCCTTGGCTTTTTTTTTTTTTCTTTAGCGCGTTATTGTGAGCTTGTGTAGCAGTTACTGAGTGAGAAGATACAAAGGAGCTTAGGAGTGGAGGGAAGAGGCAGAAGATGAAGTGAAGACGGATTGAGAGACGGGATTAGGTAGTCTGGCGTGTGCTGCGGAGATTTTCAAAGTCAAGAGTTTGAGTTTTTTTTCCCTTTTTTCCAGCATGAGCTTACTATGTGTGCACATCTCCGTGACGTTCCCTGCGCGTTGGTGGATTTGTAAGGACATGAGGCAAGAGTTGTAGGTGCCGGCATCCATATGATAAATGCACCTGGCTTTATGCATATGTGGAGTTCCCCCCCCGCGCCACTTCTATAACAGAGTGATGAGGGATGAAGAAGAGAGAGTGAGTGAGGGATAAATGGGCGCGGGGAGATGATTTACGACATTAGGGGCAGTTCCTGCTTGTTTCCTTGTCCTTGACACTTATTAGCATTGAGACCGCCGTGTGCCAGCGGAGATGTGAGTGCCAGTGTGTGAGGGTGTGTGAGGGAACCGGTGTGATCAAGCGTGACTCTAAGCGCGCCTTTGTAGAGAAGCCTCAATCTGTTCATTCACTTTTCTCACTAAAGTCTTGGGGAAACACAATTACGCGCTCTCACACAAAATAGTGGCCTAGATTTCATTTATATTCATTACTAGGCTGTACTCTGTTTGCTTACTCCCTCCAGCCTTTCCTCTCTTCACTTGTGACCTTCTGTGGACAGCTGTAGCATGTAGAAAGGCAAGAAGAAGAAAAAAAAGATGCTCGCTTCCTGTATCATCAGTATTTTAATGCTGAACACACTCTTTCATTCACTTCTAGTTATGTCAAAGATGAAGCACGTGGTTGTTCTTACTGTAATGTTTTTCCACTTTTCCCTCTCTGTCATGAGCGGTGACTTATTTGCTGATGTCAAGGCCTTTGTCGCCTTAATTAACATGCACAGGAACCTCGGCTGGCCCTCGGGGACTTGGCCCTAACACCTAGCCCCACTCGATACGTGCCACAGTGATTGATGGCCCCTCTCTCTCCCTTTCGCGCTGATTTGAGCTTGACCAGAGGTTTCTCGCGCTCCCCTCGTCCAAGTCATCCTCGTCAGCTTCTCCCATCTCCACATGATTCATCAATGCCGTTACTACGCGCTGGAGCCTCGTGTCAGGCGGTAGGTCCGCTCCCAAGGGTCCCACCGCGGTCTAAAGAGACGTCATGAAGCAGCTATGTCCCCTCTCTTGTCCGCACATATATCAAGCGTATGCACAGAGATATCATAGTTTAAAAACCGTTGCTTCCTACATTAGCATTGTTAGGCACACCTGCTGTAAACCCTGTCTTCCTGACGGATTACCCCTCCCGTACCGCCTATAGATCCCCTGCTTTTGCCCCGCCAGCCGATAAATCTAGTCCCAATAAAAATCCTTCCCTGCCCCGACCGTGTCAGAGCCGATCCTGCTGTTCACTTATGGGACGGGGACGGACACAGTGGGACCTGTGTGCTGGACATCTGTCTATACAAGTTTCATCGACAGAGACTTGAAGGCATTTGAAGGCTCAAGGTTGGACCAATGACTTTACAGAGTCAGGAAGATTTATGGCCGTTATGAACTTGTGGCTCAGAGTTGTAGTTAAACTTTTGCTCATGTCTTCCTTTGGGTTAGTCCTTGTTTAGAACTACACTCTAAGCCTATAAAGGACCTGGTTTGAATCTGGTGGTGCTTGGAAAACCAAATACATGGCCTGGCCAACAACAAAAAGGTGACGTGCTAATATTTGATTGGACCGCCTTTAGCTTTGATTACAGAAGACATTGAGGCTGATTGTTTCAATAAGCTTCTGCGATGTCAAAATATCCAGTGTGTTGCATTAATTTTTCACCAAGATGATGAAAGAGTGTGACCACAGCGCAAAGCCTTCTCCAGCACATCCCAAAGATTCTCAATGGGGTTAATATCGGGACTCCGTGTCAGGCAGCGCCGTTTTCGTTTCGTCAGCGGTACAACATGCTGTGAAAGGTTTTAAGTGCCCGTCAAGTATCAACAAGCCTTGGTTTAATGAACAGCAAGTGACCTTCAGTTCTTGTGTGGCGTCAGTGGCAGCACTGTGAGCTGTCAGGGCTTCAGTTTGATTCCCGCCCCGTCTGTGTTTGTATGTTCCTCCGTGTTTAGGGTTTCCTCTGAGTGCTCTGTTTTTCCCCATCAACCCAAAACATGCACAATAGGCTATATCCCGTCCACCATGGCACTATTAATGTTGAACCGAGCTCAAGCTCTGGAGATGGGTCTTCATGTCGCCCACTGCTCCTGACAGCAGTATAAAAGGTCCAATACAAAAGGGCGGGACAGGAGTACAGTGGTTAGCGCTAAGGTCCCGGGTTTGATTCCCGCCTGGACGGAGATTAGGACAGAGATTCCTAATCTCAATGGGACTTTCCTGGTTAAATAAAGATCAAAATAAAATAAAAACACCTCAATCTATATTTAAGCAAATCACACTATCTGTACATTTACAATTATTATCAAAGCAAAAATGACCTTTTTGTTTAACTTAAATTACTTGTTGCATGCAAAGTTTACAAGAAGCTATTTATAGGACATGAATTAGCAAAGAAGGTCACAGAATTGATTTCTGTGCACTTTCTGTGTGGAGTCTGCATGTTTCCCAGTGGGGTTCCTCCATCTTACCATCCAAAGACATTCAGTTTCACAGTGAGTTTCACTTGTCACTCTTGACCATAGAATTGTACCCAATAAATACATTTAAATATAAGCATTTATTTTATGACAGATATTTTCATCATTGACAAATACCTCATAAATGTACAAACAAACATGTGCTTTTGCTGTGAGCGGCTCACCTCTCCTAAGACATGACATAACTTTACCGGGAGTGGGTACGTCTCCAGCTCGTCTCCATGGAGATGTGACTAAAGTCAGCAGATGTTGAGATTTAAACAGGTTGTAGATCCTCATCCAAATCCATTCTTTGATTACCCACTGCAGTAATAGCATTTTCTGTGTCGAGCTGCTCATTAGGAGCATGCTTTGTACTGATGGCAACAGTACAGTCCAAAATGTTACGCAGTGTCCCTTTACAGGAAGTGTAGGAACAGAAATAACAATGATGCCTATTATATGAATTATACGGGGAATTTCTGTGGTGCCACTTGTGGTAGTATGGTAATTTTCAGTACTGTGTGTGTGCAGCTTATGATTAATAGCATGTACTCCTAATTAGGTTACATGAAGACAGTGTGATTCCCATTGCTCTGTGCTTTGGAATAAACTCATGGGACGGCAAATCCTGTCCCACAAACAGCAGCGTTACTTGCCTGGCTAAAATGAATGGTGGTAGCACTAAAGTGACATGTCACTGAGGCATCGACCAAACCAGTGTGATGTATAAAAGATCAAGAAAACAGCAGGACGCCATCTCTCGCGTCTTTATCTAAAGCCTTATTACCCTGTCTTCACATTTTGCCCACACACTTATGTCACCTCTTAAATTTGTAATGCTATATATGCGCTGTGGACACGTGTAAGTGCGTTTTGCCTGTTTAGCGCGCCGCCCCGCCTTCGTCTCATCTGCCTGTGCCACTTGCTCAGAACTGGGTCACAGCGCCATAGGAACGCAAACCCCAGTCCTGTGTGGATTTTCTCACTGTTTACAGCATTGGTTTTGTGAAATGGTGTGTTTTCCCTGCGACACAAAAATGAAGCTGAGACAAATAGAGGTGTAGCAGCAAACAACATCAGCTGTCTGTCGCAATTACAGGGAAATGTGAACTGTGCGCCTTCGGTTCATGAAGAAATAACTAAAGGTTTGAGATTCAAAACCAGACAATTATCAAAACCACCTTCAAATGTAGACTTGGATTTAGTGCAAGATTTCAGTTTATACTAATCTTAATCATTTCAGCTGTGCATCTTACAATACAGTGACTGAGTAGTTAGCTCTCTCTGTTGTTGTGTCCTTGGGCGAGACATTTCACCCACCTTGCCTCCAGTGTCTGTGTACATTGGTGCATTGGTGCATGAAAGAGAGTGTGAATGAGTGACAGGTTCCTTGCTGTAAAGCGCTTTGGGCCTAATGAAAGCGTAAAAAAGTGTTATATAAGTTGAGACCCTTTACCATGTACTTTATTAGACAGGACAGTTCATGGCGAAATGGGGTGAAGAGCAAGGAGAGACATTCAGCTAATTGTTGGAGCTGGAACTCCAACCCACGATGGTGAGCTTGGAACAGCAGTGGCTCTAACCACTCGGCCACCGGCTGCACCCTGTGTGGGCCTTTCTGTGTGGAGTTTGCATGTTCTTCCCCTGGGTACTCCACCATGATGGAGATCACAGTAGGCTGAAACTTGTCTCTCTTGAGCCAGCCACACTGCAGCTTGACATTGAAGGAAGGATTAAATGTAAAAGACATACAGTAATGTGGGGAGTCTGTGACAATAAAGTGCATTTTAACCTTGATCAAAACATTACGATCAGCTGCCTATGCAATGGCTCTAAAAAATAATGGCCATTATTCATTACCTTTCCTTTACTACCAGTTCAGTGCATTACGTGTCACAGCAAAATACCAACAACTGCAGATCAGGAATACAAGGACAAAGATGCTCAGATCATTTTGTTCGATGTGACACAACAGTCATAGCCTTCTGTATATGTAACATAAAGGTTAATTCTTTGGTGGAATTTGGCTTTTAACTGAAAATGTGAATGTTTGGACCTGGTTTATAGTTAATATCTGAAAGGCCTACATACAAAAAAAAAAGGCTGTACTGATCTTTATCTTACGCTCCTCAGCTGTCAGGGATCTGTGTTTCTGTGCGTAGGCTGGTGCCACTGAGACTAAGTATTGCGAGGTCTGTCTATGATACAGTTGGGGCTGCTCCTTTGGCTCGAGCGGCTCCTGTCTCTGCTCATCTCAGCGCTGTAAACGTGTTTACGGTTTGAGAGGTAATTACGGCCCACATTAAAGCTAATGGCCACGGGGCATGACTAATTCAGCAGGTCGCACCGGGCTCCGGCCTCTTCTGTCACCGCGCCTTTAACTACTACAATAAGACAAAGGGCCTTTCCTCCTCCTCTCATTATTAAACACCAATAAACAGCTCATTATTAGTCATTACGGGTTTTTATAAAGCATGCGTTTTATTTTGTACGGTGTCATATCCATCTATGCATTTTTATGTTTACGATTAAGGCATGCTTTATTTTACACATAGGGAAATGTTGTCCTTTATATTCTCCCGCTCTCCTTCAATGCCACTGAGAGGAGGTATTGGCAAACTGTCCAGCAACTGGGGCCCCTTTCCAGATTCTGAATTATGTTAGGTACCGAGCTGAATGCTTCAGTTTTTGTCAATGTCACCGCAATTAATACATTTGACTGTGGGGGAAGTTAAATATTGAGCATAAATCATTCAAGCTGAATGTCCTTGAATAAACAGTCTTAATCAAAAACACACCTGAAGTGGTGTTTTGTTTCATATGTACTCAAAACACCAGCCTACACTCTGATGTACATCACATAGAGATTTCCATTAAGCTCCTCCGTGTTTTAGGGCCCAGACCAACGCCTTCATTAAACTTGTTATGATCCAGTCCGCGCTCTCTTTCCCGCACTGATTACCATTTTTACCACTACTTTTTCAAGTTTCGAAGTACACAAACTGAACGGTGCTCTCTGTTGATGTGTAACTGTATTTTATATCATCTTTAAAGTTAAGGCTATTGTCTATCCGTATGTTATTTTAAATGATACTACAAAAAATAGCAATCCTAAGGTGCAGGTAAAAGCCTGAATAAAGTTTATTACAGTAAAGGACCTGTAATTCAGACTTACACTTGTACTATTGGGACTTTTTGGAGTTTTATTTCTTGTTCCTTTAAAATGTATGTGGTATTTATTCAAACAGACGAGATAATGAACTAAACGAGTGCTCTAGGACTGTTTGTTCTCATTTACTGCGCAATTTTCGGCGCATTAGCAGCAAAAGCAGCACACAAAAGTATCCATTATTTTGCCATTAAGCCCTTTAAATAATATGCTTTTACATTACATTGCATCATTTAGTTTAGTTACTTAAGTGCACGGTATTTGCTCTAACAAACTCTTCCCAACACTGGCATCAGCACAAAGTGGAGCTCTAAAGATATGTAAATGCACATATGCAATTCTCCTAATGGCCTCCACTCCCAAGTTTGTTTATTCAGTGTAATAAACATTGCACTGTGAAACTTTTGTCTAACTATTGTCCGTCCTCAGCAGCGACTGCAGACAGAGGAGCGGGGTGCCCATAAAAGCCTCACTTTTTGATCACAGGCTTTTTCTGCAGCTTGGCACTCTCTAAATAAATTAATGGCCCAGTAAAAAAAAATATTGCTTTTCACAGTGGTTTCCCGTGTTTTGTTCAACTGTCCGCCACACTCTGTTTGCCATTACACTAAACTACAATTAGGTCCTTTATAGTCCTGTTTTATCAGCTCACAGGGGTCCTGTTTTTAACCGCTTCTCACTAAAGTGCTTATTGAGTTTGATCTATAATGGATCTAAAGTGAAACAAAAGCGTTCTCTGTGCAGTGAAGTACATGTAGATTACGAAAACCCTTGGACAAAAGCAGAATTGATACTAATGTGTTGGTTGGTCGACAGCCGAGATGCTTTTTCACTTGTTGTCTTTATAAACAGTGCCACAGGGCATACTTTATTTCCATTTCTATAAATGCATCCATAATCACTTTTGATTGTATGCTTTTGTCACTGTAATACCCCTATAGTATAGCTTCTGATTGTGTTTCAAAGTAATTTCAAAGCAATTTTGGCACGGTTACTGAGGATAATATTGTGACATTAAAGCAATCTCTCTCAGAAAGTAAAACTAAAACATTTCTAAATATAACTATAGCTGCAGGTGCTTTGCTATTCTCTTTACAAACAATGAAAGGGTTTTCCTCTAACTCTCGCCTGCCGCAGCTGTCACACCTGCGCTCTGAATCACACAGCACTGGATCAGCTCCACTCTGGCCCCGAGCCAAAAGTCACAACACGTCAAACTATGGCAGAGAAACTGCTTCACGTCCGATCAATAACTATGACACAGTCAGTGGACACACACCTGGAGCTTTCTGCTGACGAGACCAGAATCACGAGAGAAATGCTATGATCATATTGGCAAAGGGAATAACCGTATAGCAACAATAGTGTTTTATATGCAACGTATTTGACAGAAAGTCGTACTGTCAAAATCACCCCTTTTGCCCTTTTGTTTTATTCACTCCAGTTTAGTCCCGCATTATAGCTTGTTTGCAGTAGTTCTGGTTTCCTACAGCTTAATCTTGGTGTAGCAAATGTAAGATCTGTGTCTCTATTTTCATCTTCCATCTGACATAAAGTTACACACTCCGTATGATAATTGGCCAGTTTTGTGAATATCCGAAATATGCCTGTCCCCTTTTAGGTCTTACCCCAGGCTCATCACTAGCTTGGTCCTGCTTTAGAAATAAATTAGCGCTGGTTCAATTGTGTTTTGATCCTAGTTTAGAAAGTCCTACTGTAATCTAGTTTTCTGTTAGTACTAGTCTCTGGTTAAAATCTGTATTTTGGTTTAATTAACTGGGTTTCTTTGTAATTTGTTTGTATTGTGCGCCTCAGACTGTCACCAAAGTGCCTTCAATGAAAAAAAGTAAACATACACTTTAAGATAAGCAAGCGAGGAAAGCAGGATCTTGTTACAGATTTTTGGACCATTCAAAGGACGCAACAACAAGGTTTGGAAACATGTTTTGATCGCTTTGATGCTAGTTTTCCGTCCCTTGAAGCCCATAGATCGCAGCATTAAACGTATGCATTTCTCATGTTTTTTCTCATGCAGCAGCGCCACTTTCTGCTGACTGCACACAAACAACGGCGGGCATTTCCAATCAGCATTAGCCCGGCGCATTAGCATATGTAAGAGCGTTCAGATACAGCCCTGAGACTGCGTTTGATGGAAGCCGGTGTGGAGAGACAGATGGCACAGCGTTGGTGAGGCTGCGTGGAGAAAAGGATGAGTTCACATCACTGCGTCATAAAAAGGGGCTTTACTGCTCGGCATCAGGGCGATTTACTTTTATGAGCCCAATTTGGCACCTGAAGATTCACAGTGAAGATATCAGCCATAAATATTAATGATGCTTTATGGTTATTGGAGAAATTAGGAGACATTTGAAGTACGCTAATTTATGTGTGCAAATAGATACTTAGGATAACGCTAAGTCTTTATCTTCCACTTGGAATTATCTTTATCTTTTATGTTCCGTGCAAATATAACGCAAAATTCATTGGAAACTGTTCAAAATGCAGCACCAGTGAAATATCAATAAAGATTCATAATTTAGAGATGGGTTTTACAAATAAAATTTTAGAAAATGTAATCAACGAACTTTAGGGAAATATCCAGCTTCAATAACAGCCTGTATTTACCGGACAAATTATCTCAGTGATTTTCAAGGATCAAAATTAATAGTTGTAATCAAAGATAATTGCTCAATAATTGGAGGGTTGGTTTATATTACGATGCAATACACACACCAGTGAGCATCTATTGTTTGTTTTTTACTTTGTGTTCACTTTCCGAGGATACTTAGTCATTAGCCAAAAGGAAATTAAAATATTTAAAGCGGAAAGTAATTTAATCCTTTTTTTTTTCATATATATTTTATCGGCGCAATGGTTTGATCATGTGATATTGGAACAGTGCGAGTTTCTGCAGTTACAGTTGTGCTCAAAAGTTTACATACCCCAGTTTTTAATACTGTGTATTGCCCCCGTTGACATCAATGACAGCTTAGAGTCTTTTGTGGTAGTTGTGGATGAGGTTCTTTATTTTTTCTGATGGTAAAGCGCCCTCATTCTTCTTTGCAAAAAGCCTCCAGTTCCTATAGGTTTTTGTGTTATCTTTCATTTTGAAAAATAGTACAAATCTGCCGGGGTATGTGAACATTTGAGCACTGAACTGTATGTAGCAGCAGTGGTAGTTGTACTAGAAGTAATTTATAGCTCTCTCAGAGGAAGCAAATACTTTCAAGTTTGTATGTTATTTTTGCCTCAATATGCATTCATTGATGTTGCTGGAAGAAACCAAAAAACATGTGTTCGTGCCTGTTAATGAACACACATGAGAGTTCTTGTTTATAGATTTGCCTCGCTGATTTCCTGATGCAAAGGCCATATACAAAGTTGGGCCCAGGGATCAAACTTTGCTGTGAGCTGATAGCGCTAACTACTGTGCCACCGTGCAGAGTGTTGCTGATTTCTGGAGATATTTTTTCATGCAGTTCTTATATTTGAAGAGTTTTGTGGTGCTAGGCTAGTGCAAGGCTAGCGCATTTCTACAGTATCAGCGAGCCTGCATGAAAAACAGTCTGACCCGCTCCACAGTGCACCTGAGGCAAATCACTTATAACACCAGACTAACCATATAAATGTCTGTCGATAGAATCATTTTGGGAAAATAACTGACCTTGCATCACATGAATGATCACATTTTGAGGGACTATTTTCTAGCCGATCACTCCGCCGCTGCATAGCTACAACCACAAAGCTGATGCGGCTCAAATATAACTTATTTTAAATGCAAAATGGTTAAAATTATTTTATCGACACAGACATTTATATGGTTAGTCTGGTGTTATAAGTGATTTGCCTCAGGTGCACTGTGGAGCGGGTCAGACTGTTTCAATACAGGCTAGCTGATACCGTAGAGATGTGCTAGCCTTGCACTAGCCGAGCGCCACGAAACTCTTCAAATATAAGAACTGCATTAATTCCCAAAAAAATCTCTCCAGAAATCAGCAACACTCTGGATAACTAGGAAATGAGGGCCTACTGTATGTCAAAAATCCTGAAATATCCTTTTAACTTAACCAGTCTGAACACTTTTCACGTATGTGTTGGACATGTTTTAGTATCCGAAGGCTTTGGAGCACTTTCTTCCCTCCACATTTGCAAACGCTGATGTTACTACTCCACTACAGCGAGGTGGTGCAGGTGATGTCAAAGCTGTTGCCGCTGGTTTCATGTGACTTTCCTTCTCTCTTTAAAACATCTGCAGCCGTCGTGACCCGGTTTAATCTCGGGAGCTGAGCGTGCCTCGTAGCCATCGGGATCAAAGACACAGCTCTGGTGATGGGTTAGTCATCCCTCCCTTTTCAATTCGCAAAATACAGAGAGCACACGCAATGATGAAAAAAAGAAAAAAAAGTCTTTCTGTAGAGCTTTTATCTACTCCTTTTGCCTTTCAAAAAAAAATCTCCCACCTTTAAGGCCCTTGTCCAGCCTCCCACATCTTTGCCAACACCATGCCAATCTTTTTTTCACTGCCAGAAAGTCCCTCGCTCACTCAGCCTGTTGTCCGTCATCGCTCTTCTCCACTTCCTGGTTACATTTGTAAGTGTTATTTCCGACCAAGATCTCAGTCCAGCTCTTATTATAGTCTCTCTACATGCGGCCGAGTCTTTTCCACCTAAAGCCGTCCTCACTGGATTGGCATTTTGCACAAATTTCACACCAAACTTTGGAGAAGTTGTAGCATTTGCAGATTGCCAACCAAAAGTACAAGTTTTGGCACTTGAGATCCTAGGGGGGGGGGGAGCGGTGTCAAAATTCAGAAAAAAATCCACTCTGGCAACTTCTCACGGGAAGTGCTTATGCAGAAGGATTTAGACTTTATTTTAGCTTGGACAGTATGAAACGAGCTCGAATGTAAAAGTACATAAATGGACAGCAGTATTTCTGTTGGAGAATGCGAGTGACACGGCTGCACTTTTGTAGTAGAAGCAGAAGAAGATTAAAAGTAGATTCACAGGTTAAAATACATAGCTCAAAGGACAATTCCACTGTCTCACTCCTAACGTTTTATCCTGGGTCTGGGTAATATGGCAAGAAACTAATAAATCAATCACTTTTTTCCTTATTTTGAGGGTTCTTGAATTATTATCTGACTTGATACCTTATTAATGAATGCCTTCCACTGCAGTACCACTTGACACAGAATAGTTTCCGTTTTACTCCTCAATGTTCAAACTTAAGCGAAAACATAAACACCCCAAACAGATATATCTAGATTAGTTTAAATGTTTCAAATTGAGCTTAATAATTAAAATTTGAGTTGTTTTGCCTTGCTAAGATTTAGTTGGGCATTTGACCTCCATTATTTCACTGATGTCATTTTAATACATTTTGGGGTAAGGAATGGGGGTTAGGAAACTGCACTTGTCCCATTGGCAGTGTTGCTTTCTTATTTCAAGCTAGATTCCCTCAGAACCAGTGAGCAATGTCCTCAAACTAGAAAAGTAAACTTGGTCCAATCTGGAAAAAGTGAACCGCTTAATATGAACAAGATTAATATTCTCAATTCAAGTCATTTAAACCCATGCTTGTGCAACCCCTTGAAGTTTGACTCAGGCTGCAATGACGAGACCACTCGAGAAGGTTTTGTGGCTTTTATATGAAGCTCTGGAATCACAAATGAACAAGACATGTGATTACAGGTGGTCATTTTCAATCCCCCAGCGGTCAAAGGGCTGAATGAAACTGATAGGGGTAACTGAAAATGACTTGTGAGAAAAATCCTTAATATAATAATAAACTGATATAAAGTTAAGTAAAATTACCAAAATTATCATAAAATCACAGAGCCAAACCAGTTACGTAGATACAGACGGCATCTCGTCATAGAAGGGGGCGTGGCTTCGCTGAGGGGGAAAACAGTTTTTTGCCATTTTCTGGTGGAATATGAATTTATTTATCACACATAAATAAAGTCAAGTGTAAATCGAGCCCATATGGATATTTTCTCACAGCAGATTGTTCAGTAGAAGTGAAAAAACGGCAGTCGTAGCTAGCGCTAGCTAACCGTTAGCATTAGCCCGATGCTAACATGTAGCATCAAGTTAGCATTCTCCGTTATTTATGTATTTATGGGCTGTTGAACCACTTTTCTCCTCTCCATGTCTTTGTATCTTTATTTAGAAGAAAACTATATTCATAATTCAGCGTTTGTTAAAGTAGTTTTTGAATAATTAGAGAGCAAAGTGCGTAGCCATGGTAACCACCTCTGCCAGTTAAAATGCCAGTTATAAAGCTGATTATGATTTCAATAAACAAAATAACCTTGTTACGCTTAATATTTAGTTTTTGTAGTGAAGATAATTGAGGTTGACCGTGGATTTAATCACATTTGATAATTGTGCGGCCCTATTTGATCCCTACATGCGTGTTTGGATTGTAAAAGGAAGCTTGAGCATCCAAAAATGTAACCACTAGTTGACAATCACTATAATATCATTTCATGTTTGTGAAAAGACTGCAAAAAGACGTAGCAAAAGAGCCGTGTGGAGTCACACTGCACAGCTTTTGGACTTTTGATGATATTTCGGCACCTAGATCCCATTCTTCCCCAGTGAATTTCAGGTAGTACGCTGTGGCACTTGAAATAAAGAACAGAAAATTTGAAAACACAAATTTGAACGCTGAGGTGAAGCCTGTCTATCTACTGCAGTTTCAGACAGTTGCGCTCAAGACTCCAGGAATCCAATGTACGTCAAAGTGTCTGTGTGGGCGACCAGTGAGTGAAGTTTCTCTGCTCTCTCTAGATTTATTGTAAAAAAAACAAAAAACAGAACACCTGCTGCTACAGCGCGCTCTGTCACAACACATGCCAACCTGCCTTATGCTAAAGAGTTCATCAGTAAATCAAAGCCAGGCGTTGTTGAAATTAGCCCTTTTGATACCCGTGTTGCCTTTGTAGTTTGAACTAAATGGGAGAGATGTGCTACAATGTTGATGTGAATCAGACTTTGTTCTTTTCGGGGGCTGCTCCTGTCGCGCGTCAGAGGAGGTGAGCGCCGGAGATTAAAGACTAAAGCAAAGAGACGGAGCTGAGAGATTTGGAGGAGCAGCCGTGACAGAGAAGGGGGACTCGGTGTTCATATGTGTTTGGTACCATGTTCAAACAGAGATGATGTGCTGCGTCATTTTGAGAATTGCACATGGATGTGGTTGTGAAATAAGTTTTTCTGTATTTTGTTGCGTTTAGTTTCATATCTGGATTTCTAGATTCTATTCGAAGGCTGCACAAAAAGAATTAGTACACTATCCTCTGCAAACAACAAAACGTCCTGTCTCCATGGGGTCTTACCACACTGCCTGACCAAAACAAACAGCCTTCTCCAGCACATCCCAATGGTTCTCAATGGGGTTAAGATCTGGACTCTGTGGCGGCCAATCCATGTGTAAAAATGATGTCTCACGCTCCCTGAACCACTCTTTCACAATCTGAGCCCGATGAACCCTGGCATTGTCATCTTGGAATATGTACATGTCATCAGGGAAGAAGAAATATGGTCGCTGTGGATGTTCAGGCTGTCAGCTGATCTCATTCTTTAGTGTTGCTGAGCCTAGTCCTGACCAACTGCAGCCATCCCATCGGAACAGCTCGTTACATCCAGTGTTTTGGGGGGTAATACAAGTGTTAATGGTATGATTGAGGGGTCTTTCATCTCCCCTGGGTGTCTGGCCAGAAAACCACACTTGCAACTTTCCCTGCTCCGGGTTGGAGGCGCAATACAAACAAATGGAATCACGAAGAAGAAGATAACAGGCAAACGGGCAAAGCTAACTGTGGGCTAGCGCCACTTTAGCAGTATTTACAGCCAAGTTTGAGTGAAAAAAAATATTTCCACTGTGTAATTGGATGTACAATATCCCTCTCTCCCTTTGTCTTTTCTGTCAGTGTAGTATTTACTCTCACGGACAATTAATGAGAAAAAAAACACAATATGCTACGACACCTGCAGTGGCGCTTATGGCCTCTAGGGGCATGAGTTACCTAGTTCTGCTTTAATATTACTTAAGCAGTTTATTTCAATCTCTGCTCAAATGTTAACATTAATGAATATGTTTAAAAATCTGCCCTTTATTTTACAACAGAGTTTCAAATATGGCCAAATGTGATAAGAAGAAAGAGAGGAAAGAGACCATGCGTGTTTGTCATTTGTGTTTCATTTGTGTTGTGGAAAGTTGCAGTTGTAAAAAGTGAGTCTCGATGTCTCTGGCTGTATTTTTCTTTTTGTCAGTGCATGACCCAGAGCCATGAACTCTGAACATATTGTGGTAGTTTGACCATTCAAGTCTGGCCTCCAGTGCACGACCTCACACAGTTCGTAGATAGAGTTATCTACAAAGAAATGTCAACAGCTGAGGGAGGACGACTGGAGGTGGCCTTGGTTTGACTGCGCAGGAAATGGAAAATTCCCTTACATAGTCATAGTCGGGGTTTAGCCTATTTTGTCATTCATAGATAACGTCTTCAAGGTTAAAGTTTATTTGTATAGCAAGATACAGAGGGTATGCAGGTGATGTCACCGCATGGTAACGGAGGCCAAATGAGTGTCAATTCTACATTATTATTTGTCATGATGACACACTCTGTACATACTGCAAAAAGTTATCTAGAAATAAAGTGTATAATTTCCTTTAAAGGGACTATGTGGAGTTTAAAAATGTTAAAACTATTTATTTTCCTCCCCCTACATGTTCAAGCAACGTCCTAATGTGTAGAATGAGCTCAGATCTATTCACCACAACTGACTCTAAAATCCTGCACTGTCACTCAAAAAAGTGTTACTTTGGGTCCGAAATTGCCGTCATGCACGAGCTTTATATAGAAGGTGCAGTTACACTTATGACCTGAGGTGGCAGTATTGAGTATAAAATGGCCAACTTGCATCTAGCTCCTTTAAATAGATAAATTAGCCTTTGGTTTCAGTCACTATTTTTAAGAAATCAGCTCATCAGTTTAAACTTCAATTAAGAAAAAGCATCAACAACATATTATTTCAAGGAAAAGGGAATCTTATTTGTATAGCGCTTTTCATATGACACAAGTCACACCCAAAGCACTTCACATTTCAAGTCAATAAAGACATTTCTTTTCTTCATTTCAGTGTTAGTCCCATGGATATATTTCTGGAAATTAGTTGCATCATAGTAAAGCAGTGCATCGTCTCAGTTATAACATCATAGATGCCAATGTCCCTCTATTTACAGACTTCCTTGAGCCAAGAAAAATGTGTACAGGAATTATTTTGAGCCTTGTGCCGTCAGGGAGCTGAATAAGTAGTAACTCCTATTGTTGCTCAGTCTTTTCCATTTATTTTCTATTGATGAGGTGAATCTACTGCTGTTGTGAAGTGATTTTAAAATTGACTGCATCATTACGCATTTTTATTATGTTTGCTGGGCAAATGAATTGTGTATGTGTGAGCGAGCCAATGGCAAATTTCTGCCATCATTGTGCATGGTAGACAATAACGTTTTTCTATTCTTTTGTTACTCAAATCAGGGGCAAATGGGCTTATTTCAAGAAAATGCTACTTATTTCTAGATTAATGTTGTAGAATGAAAATGAAGTGCGTACCCTCGACTATATTATAGTCTCCACTGGTTCAGAGTGCTGCATAAAAGGAAAATACAGCCGTAACAAGCATCTAAGAACCACCAGGAGATGGGAAACATTCATATGAAGCACATTTTCTAAACGCACAATAATTGCATCACACTAGAAAACTTATTTTAGCAAAATGTCCACTTTCTCACAAAAGTATTTCAGATAATGAACCGATTTCTGCTGTAACTTTGTGTTTCTTCATATAAATGGCGTCTTTGTAAAAGTGTCTCTTTTTGCTACTAACCAAATCTGTCTGTCCTTTTTCCTCACCCCTTTCACGGATCCAGAGAAAGGTAACTGTTTCCACTTTACTTTCCCTGTCAAATCTCTCCACGTCTGTCCCCCGTGTTTTCCCTCGAGTTGTGCTTGCTCTTCACTGCAACATTGTACCTCCGAATGCCCAAATCGCAGGTGTTAAATCATTACTGACCACTGGCTATTTCGCACTAAGAGTTGCATGCTGTTTTATGGCATTTTGATCCCACAGCGAGAGCCATAAAACAGTCGTTTGTGTTGCGTTCGCCAAGGCCACTCACGCTGCTCCAGTGACACAGGGCTTAAATGTCCCTGAGCAAAGAGCTGGATGCTGCATACCCCTCACTAATATCCACCCGCACCGCCATTTCTCCTTCTCGGTCACAGCCGGGGAGCATTATCGACCCGAAAAGTGAGCGCACAATTAGGCAGAGGAGACAGGCGCGTAATGTGTCCGTGAACACAGAGAGCCAGTTGAGATGAACGCAATGCTTCTGTTTGTGTGTGAAATTGTTGGGCTGAACATGAGGTGTTTAAACCCTCCGCTGCACTCAGGCCTTGATCTGGATTTGTCTGTTTGTGCATCTTATCTTACTGGCTACAGAGGTAGAGTCAAACCAACGAGATGATACTACATTAATGTGCATTTTGAGTGGATTTCTAGAAAGATAGGAGTAGTTGAAGGTCAGTGATGCCAGCTCATAGTGAATACCGTCATTATGAGCATGCAAAAATAAAATCAGAGTTATAGTAGTGGGAGTTGTAGTAAAAGCCCTGTAGCAAATCTAGACAACTGAGGCTGCAAACATGGCCAACCCCAAACGGCTAAAAGGGTGAACACCAAAATTTCCACTCATATAAAGATGAAACATTTTTTGTATGTGTTTAGGCCAGAGCTTCCCAAAGTGCGACCCAGTAGCCAAATGCTTCTTGCTGGGAAGGCACCCATTGAGATAGTCATATTACTCAAAGTTTAATTTTATATGATTATAACTTCAATAATTAATTGATCTATGGCCCCCCAACACCGTGTAGCCCCCACCTTAACCGAGCGCTTTTTCTCCAGTTCCGCTTTACCCAAATCTTTTGTCACTTATTTGACGCATTTTTGTCACTTTTTTTGTTGCATTTTCCTCATATTTTTTGCCAAATTTTTGTCAATTTTTTGTTACATTTTTTGTCACATTGTTGTCAGGTTTTTTTGTTGCATTTTTGTAAATTTTTAGTTGCATTTTGTAAATTTTTTGTAAATTTTTTGTAAATTTTTTGTAAATTTTTTGTAAATTTTTTGTAAATTTTTGTTGCATTTTTTGTCACATTTTTGTCCATGTTTTTGTTGCGTTTCTGTTGCTTTCTTGTACATTTTTAGTCGAATTTGGGTCCATTTTCTGTTGCAATTTCATCATCTACGTCTCATTTTTGTCGCTATTTAGATGCTTGTTCTTCAAGAACCTTTTAGATTTGGGTAAAGCCAAACTGGACAAAATGTGCCCTGTTCAGATGGGGGTTAAGAGGTTAAACATGCAGCCCTTTGGACACACTTGGCTCAGCCGTTGACAGTCTATTTGAGAATAACTGGCCCAAACCATGACCAGCCCGGCCCCCCTGGCAAGTTCAAAAACCCAATTTGGCCCGTGCATCGAAAGGTTTGCCCATACGTGATCTAAATGCGATAATAGCGGGCAGGAATTTGGTGTAGATTTCCCACATGAGCTTGCCTTTCCCCTCCCTCTCATTTCACTCCACAGTCTCACCTTTCCAGAAGCTTAAAAGTTCTTACAAACAACTTGAGAGTACACAAGCGCATACTTACTACACACCGTAGTTCATCCTGCAATCATGCCTAAACTACTGAATGTGAGGCCGCAGGTAAACTCAATTTGCTGTGAACGCACTTGGTGGCAGCTCTAGGTGTAATAAAATTAAATGAAGAGTCTCGTACATCGCCATAACCACTATATATGAGATGAGGAAGCGCTTTGAGCTGGAACAAATAACAATATCACCAAGCAAACACTCACTTACAAACACATTAGGTTTAGTAATGGCCTATCCGCGTTATTCCCAAGTCATCTCACATGCACATACTTTTCTCTAACTGACAAAGTACAGTATTGATGTTGTTTTTGCGTTGGTTTCAGGGACTTTGCCTACGTGGCGCGGGACAAGAACACGCGGGTGCTGAAGTGCCACGTGTTCAGATGTGATACGCCGGCCGCTGCCATCGCCACCAGTCTCCACGAAATCTGCTCCAAGGTACAAGTACAGCGTGTTCCAAATAATTATGCAAATTGTATTTCAGTGTCAAAAAGGTAAAAAAAAAAACGTTTTCAATGAAACTGATGATTAGTTGTCAGGTAAGCCCAGTTAAGGAAGGACGTTCCACATTATTCAGCAGACCATCATTTTCAAGCAATATGGGAAAGAAAAAGGTTCTCTCTGCTGATGAAAAGCATGACATAGTTGAATGCCTTGGTCTCATGAACGATTAAGCGTAATCATTGTACTGATAAGAGATTTGTGGCTGATTCAGAGCACACACAGGTTTGTGCAGATAAAGGCACAATAAGGACGGTTTCTGCCAGACAAATACATCAGATTAATAGAACAGCTGCTACAAAGCAGCAGACAGGTATTTGAAGCTGCTGGTGCCTCTGGAGTCTCCTGAACATGAAGGTGTAGGACCCTCCAGAGTCTTGCAGTTGTGCATAAACCGTCAATCTGGCCTCCCCTAAACTGTTTATTGAATGTTCATGAACAGAAACGGCTGCAGTGGCTCAGAAATACATGAAGACTCATTTTCAAACAGTCTTGTTCCATGTAACCTTGGATGGTCAGATGGATGGAGTAGTGGATGGTTGTCCCAACAAGGCTGTGACGTCAGTAAAGAGGGGGCGGAGTCATGTTTTAGGCCAGAATCATGGGGAGAGAGCTGGTCGGCCCCTTTAGGATCCCTGAAGGTGTGAAATGACTTCTGAAAAATATGTGGAGTTTCTGACTGACCACTTTCTTCTATGACACAAAAAGAAGAGCGAGAAAAATTACATTTGCATAATAATTTGGAATGTGGTGTAGAAATAGGAATAAGACACCCAGCCCAAGTGAGATATTAGGTAGAATGTTTTGTAGTCAAAGTATCTTGCATGAGGTAATCAGGATTTTGCAGCTTCACTGAAAGGAAATTATAGTTAAAAGTCCGGGTTTGCGACTTGTGCCCTTAATAGTGTTATTGATAAGTCTTGCTTTTGCTTTATTCAACTTTAATGGATTGCTTCAAAGTGCGCCGCATTGTCAGAGTGTGTTCCGTGATCAGTGAAGTGTATGGATCTTATCAGCTGAAAAGGAAAGAGGGTGGATTCAGGTCGTTGAGCCATTTACAGTGGGGCGATAAGATCTGGGTTATAGGAGCACTGTATTTTACGCGAGACAAAGTTGAACCCTCCGAGACGCAGTTTGTTGAAGTGCAGCACAGAAGGCACTTAAGACAAAACCACTGCAAGCCAGAGCTGACCTTGGAGAATCCACCTGAGCAAGACTTTGACCTATTTACTGATACAAACCATTTCTATCATCATCAGGGGAGGTTTTTTTTCTTTATTTGTCATTGTTTGAGCATAGATTTATTTGAGGGAAAATGCACAATGCTGCACACATAAATCTTGCAGCGCTCTTCATTGTGCTTAGAGCCACCTTACCCCATTTGCCCCATGGGATGGAAACTCGCTCTGAGCTAACTCTGGCATATTTACAGCTCTAGTTCTCTGTTCCCACTCTTGTAAATAAATGGAAATCAACGTCTGTTTTATATTATTGCCCTCATATGCTGAATTTGTCTTCTAGAAACTGCCAGACAAATATTTGAGTGAAACTAACATAAGCAATAGTGTTTTTTTATGGGAGTAAGAAAAAAAGAGTGTAATTGTTGGAGGTACTTCAGACAGTAACAACTTCTAAGATTGATTTTACTTTCTCTACACAGTAATAGTTTAACAGTGGTTCTCAGCTGGTTGGTTTAGACCAGGAATATGCCGCGGGTTAAATTGTGTTGATTTGTTTTATGGATTGTTTTTGAATGTTAATAGGTTAAAACTTCATGCATGTAAAAATATAGTGTGAATGTATAAAAATGAATAAGAACTTTATAAGGAAGTGTCAGGTGTGCCCAAAGTGTGGCCCTCAGCAATTTGTTCTCCCTGTTGAATTAGAGAGTTGTTGTTGAAATTTTCTTAATTACACAAGATTGTAACCTCAAAACTATCGAAAGAGCTGGCATTATTGTTCTAGTGCTGGGCGATATGGCCAAAAAATAAAATCTCGATTTTTTTACTCAGTTTGGACGATTAAGATTTTAATACATTTTATTTGAAATAAACTTTAAAAAGTCTCCTGATCTTTGAAGAAAACTGCTCAGAGTCCTGCTCATTAATATTTCATAATGTAGCCTACAATTAGGCCCATTAAGATAACATAACCCTTTGTTTAAAAACTGATATTTCTGTTTTAGATGCTCCTTGTCTGCTCTCAGAAGTAAAACCTCTTAATAAGCCTTGGAGTTTTCAAAAGTGTTTATCGTCTTCATGCCTCTGCTGTGATTGACAACCATCTCCATGGAGACTCAAGGGAAAGGGGCAGAGTTAAATGGTCCGCTCAGAGCAGAGTGAGAGAAAGGCACAGGAGCAGACCGGAGGAAAGTGGGAAACTCTGTTTCAGTGGAAGAAAACTCCACCACGTCCTCTTAAAACACAACACGCGGCCTTTGTGAAGCAGCAGATCGTCAGAAAGTCGCTGCTTCTCCGCTGGTGTCATTTCACTACGGAGCGTCTAAAACGCTGCTAAATTGGCCGCACGCCGCATGTGGGGGGACATGGAGCGGCGGACTTGATTTTACGATTTGCCATTTTCCAAATCGTCTGTTTTTAAAAGCATTAATTAATTGAATTAATTTGATTTATCGCCCAGCCCTATATTGTTCCAAGCCTAAATAATGGTGTGGGGCTTGGATTAAATGTGCTTCAATATGCAGCCAGGAAGTTTGGACAGCCCTGTTGCAGACTTAATGCACTACAGTAGGCTCAACCTTAGTTTTTATTTGGATGTGGCATGAAAGGTTGAAAGCGTGTTTAAACTATACCTGCTTGATGCACTTGTACAGTATATTGAAGCATTAGTACGTATTTGCAGAGCTCATCTCACCTCTGTCATAATGGTTAAAAGCCCTGTCGAAGTCACTTTAGTGGAAGGTTACAATTCGCCGCCACTGCAGCAGATAAACCCGGTGACCTCAGTTTTGCAGCTGCACTCCTTCAGTCCGGTTCCAGCAGCCTTGGTGCATGGCTCCTTTTGCATGTTCCCCTGTGAGCCGCTCGCGCTGCAGACTCACCACTGCCTTTGATTAATGACACTACGATTAATCAAGTGTCTGGAGCTGAGAGCAGAGGCCACGCTCACTGCTGCACTAGACCTACACCGACCAGACGGATTATGTGTGTCAGCAATGAGACTCAGACCGTTACAAAGGAAAAGTGTATCAATGTACGACAGTCAATGCAGGAGCGCAAACTTAACCACTAGCTCTATATGTCACCGTGGTCTTTTAGTGCCCCATGATATACAAGTTAGACAGCAACTCAAATATCCTCTGAGCAATATGATGAGAGAAATGTAATTATGATCTGAAACCTGTGCTGACAATTTGGACCTTGTCATGTTCAGCAATATCATTCCGATTCCAATATCAGACCGGTTTAGAGCAGTTTTAGACTGGTTAGACCTGGTTTGGAGCAGTTTAGACCAGGTTTGGACTGGCTTATACTGGTTTTGACAGGTTTAGAGCTTTTTTTTTACTGATTTAGAGGAGGTTTCGATTGGTTTCGACCAGGTTTAGATCAGGTCTGGCTGGACTCGTTTAAGGCAGGTAACTCAGAGGTCTATAAAAAAATAAGAAATGCTTAGAAAATACAAAAAAAGTGTGTAGGGAGCAACATTAA
This sequence comes from Gobius niger, assembly GCF_951799975.1. Lineage (NCBI taxonomy): Eukaryota > Metazoa > Chordata > Actinopteri > Gobiiformes > Gobiidae > Gobius > Gobius niger. The sequence continues at coordinate 15,057,231 of NC_136856.1, forward strand.
AGGGTTAATGTTTTTGCATGACTGAGCGCGTGCGTAAAGACAGATAGGTACACATCAACTCGTCTAAGCTAAGGTAAGAACATATCTCAGTATGCAAAAACGGTGGCCTATTCCTTTAAAAGTAAGATACGAGATGCTAGGCGCACATACTCTGTTATATAATTCAAATCTCGGCTCAAAGAAAACTGCGAGCCATTGAACCATACAAATGTTATGTCTTTTCACATTGCGGTGGAATAAAAATCAAAGACACATGAACTTCCCTGAAACTTTTCCTACATGTTATTGTTTCTCTGCTTTTCCTAACTTGTGTATATTTTGTGTTTATCTAGATTATGGCTGAAAGGAAAAGTGCCAAAGCTGCAGCAGGCAGCTCCTCCCAGACCGGCTCAGACGTACCACTACAAGGTACAACTCGCTAAACACACTTTCTTTCTCTGGATCTCGTTCTGTGCAGTCCCTCGCGTGGGAATTGGATTTGTCAGCTTCATGCCATCTCTGCCCGCTGTGGCCTGCCGTCTCACATTACATTGCTTATACCTGTTTAAAAGCATGTATGTTTTCCTTAAAAACATCTCAGGGGCTCGAAAGCTACTCGCTGTTAACAGAAAAGATAGCAGAGTTGTTTTTGCTTGTGCTGCTCATGGACAATGCTGACTGCGGAGCAAATCTCGTCCAGTGATTTCGTTCCTCTTGGTCCCAGGTAATTATAGGTGGGAAGAGAAAAGATACAGGGACTATTCTTCATCGCCGTGAGTTCAACTAGTGCATGTAGTATCTGCTGAGCACAAGAGAAAGCATGAGAATATAAAAGACCCACAGTATATCGGCTATTCGCTTACAATGGGCAAGCTCATTAAAATCCAATTAGTGTTTCTTTGAGGTAAGGTCCACAAGTGCTTAAAATGCCCCACATCCCACCCCCAGGATCAAAGTGGTGACATCTTCAGTGCACCGCGGTTTAGACACAGACTCCATTGATCCGAGGACAAAGGGAAATTACTTAAAGTCATGGCAGCTCATTTGCGCATTGAAAAGCGCATAAAAAGCGTTATATATATGGCATATAAGATAAAAGGAGATTTGTGAAATCTGTGCTCAATTTAGCAAGGACTGTATGATTGGAAAGTTGGTAATATGCACAATTCATCTGGCTCAGTTAGATAGCTAAAGTTTTACTGTATAATAAGACATTCATTCACATACATTGCATTTGTCACTGCTGTTTTTGGGTGCAGTATAATCTGGTATACAGCCTAAGTGCCTCAACTGCCCCATCCCATGCTTGGATTGCTGCTTTATTTCTGAAATTTGCTGACTTTCAGCTTCATCCCACAGCGAGGGCACATTCAAGACGATTATCATTCAATTAATTTCAGATGGGGACAGTTGTGCTCTTTGCGGCGGCGTGAAATCCCTTCCCTTTTCTGACAGTAAAATGATGAGTTTATTAATTGAGTAAAAAGCCATTACTGTAGCCCAATGTACAATAATAGTGATCACTATAAGCTCAGTAAATTTAAGATTATTCAGAAATGGAGACACAGAAACAGCCAGTTTGATATGCCACACCTCATAAGATGTCTGTTTAAAGCAGTACTAAGTAACTTGTTTACCTTAATAAATCCTTTTCGTAGTCCCTCTGGAGGTATGGCATCCGCGAAAAATACATTCGCCACCGGGTCGGAGGCCCCAATACACACTGATGGAATCATGAAGAAGAAGCTAGCAGGCTAACGGGCAAAGCTAACTGCGGGCTAGCGACACTTCAACAGTATTTACAAGTTTGAGTGAAAAAAAAAGAGTGTAATTGGATGAACAATATCCCTCTTTCCCTTTGTCTTTTCTGTCAGCGTAGTATTTACTGTGGTCATATCGCCCTTGCGATGCCCAATCCCGTCAGACCTTGGAAGCTAAGCAGGGAAGGGCCTGGTCGGTACTTGGATGGGAGACCGTTTAGTAACACCAGGAAGCCTGGCGAATGTAGTGAGTGAGTGGTCGGTGGTGGTCGGAGGGGCCGATGGCGCAGGCTGGTTGCCTCGCTTCCGTCAGTCTACCCCAGGGCAGCTGTGGCTACAATAGTAGCTTACCACCACCGGGTATGGAGTGAATGAATAATGCAATGTAAAGCGTCTTTGAGTGTCCAGAAAAGCGCTATATAAAACTGATGCATTATTATTATTATTAATTACTCTCACAGACCATTAATGAGTAAAAAAACACAACATGCTACGACACCTGCAGTGGCGCTTATGGCCTCTAGGGGCATGAGTTACTTAGTACTGCTTTAAAGTAGTTAATTTGGAGATATATTGAGCCCTAGTATCTAGTTTTCTATAATTATGAGCTGGTGCCATTTTGTTTCACCAAATTACCAGTTTAGAACCATTTACACATTGTAAAGTGAGATATCAGCAATCAATGTGACTAACGTCCTGAAAAGCCCTGTTTTTTTATATTAATTTGTTCCCATCCCATTGAAATACATTCCATGCATATTATCACTGAGAATGTTGTTATTTCAGTCTCATTAATGGCAGCCATTTCTCCAGAGAGTTTTTCCATTGACAGTCTATTATTTGAACGCCTTCACAGCTCCGGTTTGTGCGCGACTTTAGCCTCGTTTAATCATGTCGGTGGCGATATGGAGTTTTAAAATATTCATGAGTGTTTGTTTAGTGTTCTGGTTTGGGCCAATTATTATGTATGGGCTTTTCTGTCTGTATTTAGATTTGTCCCAAACCCGTCTTTATGCATTTGTTTCTGTTTCTCTTTAGAGTTCCCGATGCCAAAGACTGAGCTGGTCCAGAAGTTTCATGTGATGTATTTGGGTGTGACGTCAGTGATTCGTCCCATAGGTAAAATAAGTATTAAGTATAATCAAATAACACTTTGTAATAGAGTTTGTACAGACTTTCAATAGTTTTTATATTGTTATGCTGCAGTCTGATACATAAATCATTTTCCATTAGTGGAAAAAAGAAATCTCCACTGATTACTCCACAATAATTAGTTCAAAATTCTGTGGTAATGATGAAAAATGCCAAACTAAAATACACAATTCAGACCACATTTACCCACTGCAGACTCATGTTCATTACCAGACTTCAGCATAATACGAATACTTCTTCAACCCACTGTTGACCCACATTAATGTAACTCTGTCTCTGCCCACAGGGATGGACATTATAAACGGGGCCATAGACTGCCTCATGACCTCTACTGGCAAAGAGGAATGGACGCCTGTCGTACTGAGCATTGCAGACACCACTCTGGCGGTCATGAAGGAAAAGGCAAGGACCATTGGACTCGTTTTATTGATCTATTGTCAGGCGGTGCAGCTTTTTTAACATTCAAATTTCTACCAAACTATGATAAATAAAGTCTATGGTGGGAAAAGTCTATCAAAAAGCTACCAAATACGAGGAAGGCTTTTTGTGTCCATCATTTGTTTGCAAGCAAAATCCTCCTTTAGTATTGGGATCCTCACCAGGACCCAAAAGAATGCAGCTGTAACATATAATATCCATGGGTTTCATTACAGTAACAAATCATGACTGAAACCCTTCAATAAGACAAATCAGGCCTGACCGTTTTATTATAATGTGGGAGTGTAGGCTTTGGTGTTCAGCATCTTCAGTTCAATAATGTGTTTATGTCACAGATGAACATGTTTGTTGTTACATGTTGTTTCAGGAGGAAGAGGAGGAGGCGCTGGTGGAGTGCCGGGTGCGGTTCCTGTCCTTTATGGGAGTGGGGCGGGACATCCACACATTTGCCTTCATCATGGACACGGGGAACCAGCACTTCCAGTGCCACGTGTTCTGGTGTGACCCCAACGCAGGCTGTGTGTCAGAGGCTGTGCAGGCCGCATGTGTGGTGAGCCCATTTAACCTGTAATCTGCCTGTTTAGAGTTGAGTTGGCAATTATGCATATCCAAATTTCAAAGCGTATTGACAGGAGAGCTTACAGCCTATAAGTGTGACAGCTCCTAACCCTAATCATAACCCTAACCCTTGATCGGGAGGATGGCAAGTAACAGTAGGCATAGGCCCAGTAGGAGTAAGATTGTCTACTTACTTTGCAAAGGATAGAAGGTGGGAGGTTCAAAGGTGGGACAAGGCAGGAGGAGCATGTTTTCTCCTCAACGTTTATGCATTAGAAGCAGGATAGATAATGAAACATAAAAACGCTTTCAAGTGTGTGACGGGCTCAAAGCATCTCCAAAGGTGTAGCTCTTGTGAAATGTAATTGATCAGAAGTGGTTTACCAAATGCAATGGGAGGGAGGGAACACAGAAGAACTGGTGACAGATATGTTCATGGGGAGTGAAAGGTTGTAATATATGAGGAAAAACTTTATTCTGCTTTGGATATTAAAGGGGCTAGATGCAAGTAGGCCATTTTATACTCACTACTGCCACCTCAGGTCATATTTGTAACTGCACCTTCTATATTAAGCTCGTGCATGACAGCACTTCGGACCGAAGTAACAACATTTTGAGTGACAGTGCAGGATTTTAGAGACAGTTGTGGTGAACAGGTCCGGGCTCATTCTACACCTTAGAACATTGCTGGAACATGTAGGGGGAGGAAAATACATAATTTTTAAACTCCGTATAGTCCCTTTAAGGAATATTACTATGATAATGACATTATTGCAGTATGTTGCAATAGATACAAATGCTGTCAAACTGTGTTAAAATCAAAACTCAACAAAGACTAAACCCCCCAAAAAAGATTTACTGTGCAGCCCTACTGTGCATGATCAATGTGTCTAAACCCTGTCTTACACTTGTCTATGCCTTTCAGCTGCGATATCAGAAGTGTCTGGTGGCGCGGCCCCCCACTCAGAGAGCCGGCTCCTCCACCTCCCCCACCTCAGACTCGGTGACGCGTCGGGTGACCACCAGTGTGAAGCGCGGCGTGCAGTCTCTCATAGACACTCTGAAAACCAAGAAACAGCCGCCGGAACTGCCCCAGCAATGACCCCCCTCACCGCTGTCCACTGCGCACTCACGATACCCCCACCGCAACATGTAACCAGTGCCAGCCGTGGTACACAGTGATGTACATATATGTTAGGGGACACCACTGCTGTTAAAGGAACGAAGAATACTCAAAAAGGTAGGGCGGCTGAAAGAGTCACTGGATAAACTTTGACTGGTGAACTCTACCGATGTCCAAACAGCCCTCACCTGGGGGGTAGCAGAAGTCCTTTCTACAACCACGGGAAACTTTATCATCCACACATTGACTGCTTTTCTTTGTATTTGTTTTCTATCTTTCATGAACTGTACCCCTCTCTGGAAAAAAAGGCAAGGGGCAAGAAAGAAAAGCAACAGAGATATGGCACATAAGGCGGGCTCTGTCCCTCCTTCCTTGTCAAAAACACAAAGGGAATAGTAATGGTGGTGGAGGTTATTGTTTATGTAAATGATTGTAAGTAAGAAGACTGCATCTAGGAGGAGAATGTAGATACGAGGGACTCAATGACGGGTGCACATAGTGAAAGAAATGGATTAAATTGTGCATGTTTTGTTGGTGAGATACTATTTGTTTTATTTGGAGGATAAAACAAGTGTCTGGGCTTGGCATTAACAATAGCCAACTAGCCAAACACTGGTAGATTTCTGCTTTGGTTGAGAACTCTTTTAACATTGTAACATTTGAAGACTAGCCACAGTGACCAGTGAGCAAAGGAGATAATGTCAAGCCCTGTTGCAACAAGGGAGAGGAGCAATCTGAAGAGAATGACGCAATGAAAGGGGAAAAAAAATTCAATATTCTGCACCGAAACTAAAATTGAACTTTGTATTTAAATTTGTTTTCTATTTTTGTTGTTTTTTAAAAGTAAATCAGTGCAAAGGAGTATTTATGTCGTTCCAGTTGATTGTAATTTGATTGTCTTTTGCTCATGATCAAGATAAAAGTATCGAGAATGTTACTTTGAAATGTTCAATTGCTCAGGAAGCTCTGTGCGCACTCCGGTACCAGTGCTTACTTCATGGTAGCAGGTTATCAGGTTTAGGCTCTCCAGGCTGTATGAACAGTGGGACACTCCCCTCATGGACTCGTCTGTACTATAGCGGTAAACTCTATACCCCTCTCCCTCCGTAACTCTGCAGACTGTCAGCTCTCGGTCACAGACACATAAATTGAGCGCACGGCGGTAAAGCGTCTGCTGTCACTCCTCCCTTTGAAAACCAGAGCACTGCTCCTATGGCTCGAGGCCACCACCTGCACTCCACTTGAACTCCGTGATGCAGTCCAACGCAAACGGCACTCGCACAGAACTCTCAAAGTCATATCGGTTTTTGTGCAGAGGTGGGTAGCGTCGCCAAAACATTTACTCAAGTAAGAGTTTTACATCAACATAACTTTCATTTAATTTTCAAGTAGAAGTACAAAGTAGTTATCACAATAATTATTACAGTTAAAATAATAAAAGTACTGGGTGAAAATACAAGGTCTATTTAAGTACTATGTAGCAGAATCAGTAAATATCTGATTCATGTCTTAGGAGAGACATAATCTGATAGACAATACATGGCTGGCTCTGATAGTTCACCTTAAAAATATCATTGATAATTCCGAAAAAAGGAAAAAAAATGTTTTATTTTTGGTCCAGGGAAAGCATTAAAGGGAGTGAAGTTGGTTGTTTCCGCTAAAATAAATGATCAAGTAAACCTCCCCATTTAAAATGTTTCCCCCAATGTTTGCACCAATTTTCCCACTTTTTTAACACAATTTTTTCTTATTTTTTGCCCAATGTTTTTCTTGTTTGCTCAATTTCCCCCCTCATTGTAATTACCAATATTTTCCCTGTTTCCCAGCATTTTCCCCAATTTATTCCCCCTATTTTTGCCCCAATTTTGCTTTAAAAAAAAGTGTTTCTTATTTTTGCCACAATTTTCCCCCATTTCCCCCCAAATTATAAAGGGACTATACTGAGTTTAAAAATGTTAAAATTAAGTATTTTCCTCCCCCTAAATGTTCCAGCCATGTCCTAATGTGTAGAAAGAGCTCAGACCTGTTCAAAAAATCCTGCACTGTCACTCAAAAAGGTGTAATATAGAATCTGCAGTTACACGTAAGACCTGAGGTGGCAGTAGTGAGTATAAAATGACCAACTTGCATCTAGCCCCTTTAAAGTACCGGTATTAAAAAAAAAATGTTAACGGTACTCAGCCCTCACCATGGATATGCTCACTTTGGAAAGAATTGCGTTACATTAAAGAGAATGGACACTTCGAAGTAAAAAGTATTATGCCCTAGAAAAGTACAATTTCGTTAAAATCGTTAGTACATGTACTTGAGTAAAATATAACCGATTGCTACCCACCTCTTGGTTTGTTTCGCCACTCATCTCTACACCGTGTAAATGTACAAATATGTTGTGACAATAAACGCATTACCAAAACAAACGGCTCTTCTTTAAATTCATGTAATGCATTTCTACACATGGCTAGAGTTCACTTCACCATCCGCTCGACCGAGAATGCAGGACTTTTCGGGAGAGAGCGTTCACCTGCAAGTCCTGAAAATGGCCCCAAATCCTCCTGGGGCGAGTGTGAGGCGGGAACACAGCGGGGAAGTCCACCTGTGGCAGAGAGATGACCGCTGGCTTGTGCACTTCTCGCGGAGGCGGATAAGGATGGGCCACTTTGTTCCAACCGCTGGCAGTCCCGTAAAGCTCCACTTTGGGGGATCTCCTGAAGTCGCTAGAATTAGCCTTGGGCAGGACTAAGTCGGCGGACTTTTTGACCTTTGGCGAAGTCTGGCAACAATTTGGAAAAAGCAGCTTATTTATGAACAGATTGGTCTTTCACGATGGGAACATGAAGTCAAGAGATAACACCAGGGATCTCCAACCTTTTCCCCTCAAGGTTTTTTCCTTAAAGTTAAAGTTGCCTCTTAATACTTGACTATATTCACCCAAATGGTTTGCAAATGAGTTGTCAGTAATTGAATTTGACTCAATTATCTGGAAAGAGTTGAAGACTGCCTTTGGGACGCTACGTAGAAAGGGCTGGAGAGGGACTGGTTGGAGACCCATGCTCTGAACCGATCTTGTCTACCTCGAGTGGAAGGTGAAGACCACGAACAACAGAATGACTCCAACTGCTGGCTTCCTCCAGGTGCTCAATTTTTAGTAATTTTTGAGAATCTCGGGAGGTTATTCTGGCCAGGAGCACCTCAGCCGACTCTTTGACCTTGGGGGAAGGCTGCCAAAGACATGGAAAATTGCACTGATAAATCATGTTTGTCGCGAATAAAACTCTAATGTGCTTAATAATGACGCACAACTGAAGCCTTCTTGATGGAGGTGCTGCTCCCATTGGTTTTGGCCTCTCTCCTTTTGAGCCTGACCGAGTGAGAGGACTGGGACTTTTTACGTTGTGATTTTCCAGTCGTTTTTGTCACATCTGCCGGGAGGTCCGCTGCAGCATCTTTGACATCGTGGGGAGCCTGCCAGTACCAACACATCCAAAATAATAACAATACGTGAAAAATAAAACATCTATATTGGAAACATGACACCATATAAATCGTATGATAATTCATCCTTCAGATTTTGTTAAAGATGAAAGCCACCATGTCCTTGGTCCTATCTGGGGGTCACCTGCTGCCTCAGCACCAGCACACAGCGGCCCACTGCACTCTTTGGAGCCTGAATTATTCACAAGCGCAGTGTTCACGACTGGGACATGCAGCCACTGAGTTGGTGCTTTATTTTTAACCTTGGTGCGTACTTGGATGCAAATGTATTCACGGCAGTATTATAGTATGATATATGTGTAAATGATATGCAGATACTTGTGTACAGTGAGGTGGCGGTGGAGGCAGGTAAACAGTAGTGGTCTCTGTGTTGCAGTGTTAGGTGGATGCCCTAAACTCCATTGATGTTAACTCACGCAGACAGGGGGCGCTGAATTATTCAAAAGACACTCTCCCTTGATTCCCTTTCTTCCCCCACTTCCTCCTCGCCATCTCTAAACAAAGTGTGCTATCCTCGCCGTGTTAATCTCATGTCTTCTTTTAACCCGCGCAAAACTAACCAACTGCTGTGTACAGGGAGCACTATTCTTTGCTATTCGCTCTGCCTCGGCCCAGGGAGATCAAAATGAGCTTGTAGTAGCAATCTCTGGTCTGTTGTGCAATCTCCCCGTCAAATAAATAAATCTTTTTGCAAGCACAAAAGAAAAATCGCAATCAGATATTTATCCGAACTCATGCTGCCCTACTTTAAACCCACAGCCAGTCTCTCCATATGCTCATTACATCTGATATAAGTTGGTAAAATGCCTGAAAATGACACTAAACAATGACACTCTCAAAGTCAAACTGTCAGATTGAATCATCTTATTTATAGCAATGAGAGATGTCCTTCAACACTGGCGGCCCTTTCGGCCTTGTGTCGTTTTGCTCTGCTTCCCACTGAAATTGGGCCAGAAACACATGAGTCGACCGTCTTTATCGTCCCCAGCTGTTCCAGCATGGACGCCTCGTGAAGAAATTTACTGCCCACCGCTGTGACAGTCGATGTAGGCCAGACAGCATTCAAACACTTATATAATTGCTATTTTTATGGCGCTTTTCCGGGTACCACAATAACTTTTGATTAGACGAGTTTATTGGAGGCGGGGTAAAAAAAAAAATCCTGTTTGAAGTGCCATTACAGCAGTTTGATTATCTTTTCATTCTCATCTGTGGAGGTATAAAACGTGATGGATGACCAGAGACAGGCGGAGAGCGTGGTGCACGAGAGCTCACGCGCCGGTGGCTAATAACTTCACACCAGCGTCATAAGCATCAGCGCCTGTTTCATAAAGACTGTAGTAAATGTAGTCACACTGTAGAGCGGATTATGAGGGAGTTGATAGAAGTGAGTTGAAATAGCTTTTTAAGGTTATTATTATGACATTTACTGTAATTTACTGGAAGCACACTAATACGGCCTGAAAGTGCCAGCAATCTTCTAAAAATTAAAAGGAAAAAGACAACACATGAACCTCTGTATTTTAGTAATTAGAAATATTAAAATTCAAAATGCTAAAAGTGCATATGACGCATTAGACACAATTTCGCCTCCTTATTGGACACCGACAGGAAGTGACATAGAAGTAGGTAAACAATTTTAAACTGTTTCCGTGCCAACCATGTTAGGTCAATGGGAAATTAAACTACTATGGAATGTTACCTTCTTCTATGTCACTAAGTAGCTTCAAAAATCAAATTTTCTGCCCACCATTTCTTCATTAAAATTGCTGCTTCACTGAATAAATGATAATTATGTCACCGATGAACTTGCAACTGATGTTACCCATCTAAATAAGTCATGTTTTAAAAATATGAAAATATGACATATTAGTGGTAACATGTTTTTACCACTAACCTACATAGACACGGGGAGAACATGCAAACTCCACACAGAAAGGCCCCGTCCAGGTGGGAATCGAACCCAGGACCTTCAAGCTGTGAGGCACGAGCACTAATCACTGCGCCACCATAAAACCATGCTGGTAGCTCACTGCTCCCACATGTCGCCAGCGACATTGAGGATGGGTCAAATGCAAAGAGAACAAATTTCTCTACAGAGATTAATAAAGTACATCTTAACAACTTAATTTAACTTAAAGCATATGCAACAAATAAAGTAGACGTGCCCTTATTTGGTAAAATATGGCTGCCCACCATAAACTGACCCACAACACAAAAGTGGACTCTCATGAATATGGTGTAAATTCTCAGTCATCCAGGTGGTTAATTCAATCTGGTAAATTGACAACTGGACAAAACATTTTTTTGACAGACGCCAACCTTTCACTCTCCATTAAGAGGGTCTCCTTATGGCAGTTTAAATGTGAATTCTCCAACATGATGTCAGCACATCACTGAAATGGAAACCCAAAAACTACCATGAGGAGGCTTCCTGGATGGAGAGTGAAACGTAGATGTTTATAAAAACAAACAAAACAAGTAAAACAACTCTAGTTGTCTTGTTTTCACGACTGTCTCTCAAAAATATGTAAATCAAAATGGGGTGGTTTAATTAATTTTCATGTTAAATATTTGCTAAAAAGTGTTGTATTGTACAAAATGTTTCAGCTGCACCATTTTACTAAAAGCCAAACTGTGTAACATTTCACCAAGTAAATGGAATAAATAAAAAATAAGACCTGAGTTTGCTGGCAGCCAGTGCCCATGAACATGTTGCCACTTTGCTTTGAGAACAAGTAGTCCAAGATTAAGTTTAAACACGACTGGTCCTCTTCCAAATGCTTTATTTTGAACATCTGCTGCAGAAATAGCATTGTCTGTCTCTTGCTGAGCATGAGCAGCACATTTGGCCTCACTGGTAAGTTTGCTTGTGCATTCTCATTTTGTGACAGTTACATTGCTCCTGTGACGACAAATGAACTGAAATGTTCTGTTGTGTGGCTTTAAAGGACTGCACTATATAACGGAGATGTGTTACAAAGAAGACAAGGTGGTGGGAGAATTGAGTGGAGAACAATTGTGTAATACTGTCTTTAAGGGATCATTGCAATTCCATTAGCTGAGTTAACAAAGCATCTCCGCACCTGGACCATAGTGCACCACTCCCCACAGTGGGTATCAGCTCCTCTCGTCTGCCTGAATAGATTTCTGTTGCTGCGGCTGACACAAAAAACACAATCTCTATCAACCCACTCCCGTCCCCTTTTCAAAATTCATTCTCCCTTATCCCAGCGCCGTAGCCTTCGACATCGCAAAATCTCTTTCAGGCCGTTGAGTCACACCAGATTCCTGCCTGTGACTGAACATTCTTATTTCTGCTTTGAGCATTGCCTTTTTCTCCACTTTATTCCTCACAGTTTGAACGATCGGAAAGGTGCGGTGCCAGTTTTTATCTGATCGCAGGTTTGGGTACTTGACGTCTGAGCCTAAGTATGCACTATTCTAGCTGTATTTTAGCTCACATTCTGTACAAGCGCTTGGGAAGTGTATGAATAGAACTGTTGGCCTGACACATGGTTTTCCTGTTCGATGGTGATCCTGTACAGAAGCTTACCTCTCTGGTAAAAATAGCCATGAAGCAGCCATTATTGTGTTCTGTGGGGTCCAGCTTGAAGAATTGGTCCTCGGAGTCCAAAGGAGAGCTGAATTGGGAGAGGCTGGTTGTGGCCAAATGTGGAAAAAAAGAAAAAAGAAATGTGTTAAAAACAGTAGTAGCCGCACCACTGACGGCACATTGATTTGAATGGTCGCAATTAGCAAATCGCAAAGTGCAGCACAAACAATACAATATCTTGGGCTATCATGGTTAGGCCTCTACAAAAATGCTGTGAAATGCATGGGATTATTTTGTTAAGGGCAGTCATTGAAATACTTTGAAATAAATAATTAAAACTTAAGTTATTGGGGGACATAACACAAGTTTATTTCTGTTGTAACATTTTTTTTAAATGTCATTATCATGCAAAAAAATCCATGTGAGCAAAGTTACCACATTTGGTTCATTGCCCTTTAAGGGGTAAAAGTAAAAAATAAATAAAAAGTACTTTCAGGTCTCGGGGGTGCTGGTATTCAGGAGGCGTTATGTTTTGTGATATTGATACTTGAATGATCACACCTGTCCAAGGCAAGAGTTTTTGTCATGTGATTGTGCTTTATGTGCAGTGGGCGGGGTCAGTCACTATGTTACTAAAAATAACCTTTGGCAACATAAAACCATAGTCCTCCAGGGTTTATTGGTTAGTTTGTCAAGAAAATACTGTATGTATGAATAACAGGTACAACGAGCATGTGCAAATATGGACAAAACTAATTAACTTTAGGTTTAAGTGAACAAATATGGTGCCTGCCTTTTTCATGCTGTAATTTCACTTATTTCACTACGTCCTCCAAAACCAACACATAATCATCACTCAGCACGATTATTCACCAATAGAATTAGTTTCATCAACTTACCATGGTTAGTTATGTAAAGAAATGTACCATGAATTTAGCCAGACTTGGGTCTCTTTCAGACTTTAGTTTAGAATGAGACCGGTCTAGGGTTGCAACAACCGACTACTTTGTAATCGATTAATCTATCAATTATTTTTATGATTAATCAATTGGCTGTGAATGCTGTAGATTTTTATCAATTGTTTTTATCACATATAGCTTAAGTGGCGCTGCTTGAGGACGTGTTGATGGAGTAAACGAAAGGGAAATGTTTGTTGGAGGCTCTATTCATGAAATTTACAATGTACAAAACACTACAGACCGTAACTATAAAAACAAACTAGGTTTTCATCAAAAATACTACATTTTTTATGTCATTTTTGCTCCATTTGAGTCTGTGTGAACCAGAAAACGATTAATCGATTACTAAAATAGTTGTCGACTATTTCAATAATCGCTTAGTCGTCGATGAATCGATTAGTCGTGTCAGCCCTAGACCGGTCTCTGCTGATTGGTCAAAGGCCACAGTAGTGGGATCTGTGATGTCGGGTGATCTCCTCTAATTGGCTGAGTGAGGACGACATGACGTTACTGATGTGCAGCACGGAGGTCACATGTAAAGTGCGCGGAAATTACCAAAAATAGTCACTTGCCCTATAAAGAGTAGGAGTTCATATGTCAATCTTCTCTTCTTATTAGATCTTCTGGACGTGTTTAGTGTGCGCTAGTGTGGCATGAATATTGATGCTCAACTGCAAATCTAATTGCGATCACAAACCCAACTTCAATTTGTCTCATTAGGTATCTTCCCAAATTCATGCAGCCCTAATATAATTGTATTAGCATTGTGTCAAGAAACACACAGTACAGTAAATTGACAAATTGACTGGGGAGAATTTTACAGTAAGTGCCCTTTCCGACACACATTCATTAGAATTCATAGCCATGACTGAAACTGAAAACGCAGAATGAACGAAGTCTGAATAGAATATTTAAAATTACGCCCAGAAACTGTAGCACTGAACAAACAGATGGAGGGGGAAAAAAAATCAACTGCTGCCTATTTCCTTCCCTTTTCACAGAATTTACCGACATGAAATGGCACCTATGATTTGATTGCCAGCGACTCTACACCACTACACTAAATCGAGCGGCTGCCTGAGGTGCACTGAGACTGTGACAGGGGCCTATCTGAAGAGAGACAAACAACACGCGAGGCTGACACACAAAAAGGATGCGGAGAGCAAAACAAATTCGGGGCGCGGTGTCCGGGGGGGAGGCCCACGGAGGCTCAACCTCACGTTTACCTGGTTTGACTCCCGCCGTTCTCCCCACAGGCGCGGGCTTGTTCAAAGACGGCCCTGACCACCTCCTCGTTCTCCTCTGGGTGCGATGAATACGTGGTGTAGATCACTGACAGGATCTTGGGGACTGCGGCGACAAGACAAGAAAACACAGGGATTCACAGGAGTCGGCTTCAAGTCAGGAACATTGACTACGCAAGTGCAACGCGAAAAAGCTTGAGTGTTTCAGCGCTTCCATAAAACAATTCTGTAGCATACATCATTCATGGGGGTCCTCAGAGGCACTGAAGGGGGGCCTCATGTCTACGTAACACATACTATGAAAAAAATATATATACCGGTATATATATTTTGAATGGAAATGTTCATTTATTTGCTAAAATGATGTACTACTTTAACCTCTTAACCACCACTCTAACTGAACACAGTTTTTTCAGTTCGGCCTTACCCAAACCTAAAAGCTTTTTTCTCGACTGGAACTCGCAGCCTACAGGACAGTGTCCCGCTTCATTTGAAAGCTAAGACCTACCTTTTGTAACTTTTTTATAGCTTTCTCATCCTTGTTGTTTACGTCGGGGTAAGAGGTTAACCTATTGTCATTGTCAGATGTGGCTTTTTATGTAATATGTTCAGTTTAATAGAGTAAATTACAACTATTGGGAGGTCCCGAGAGATATTCCGATAATTTAGGGGGCCGCGATGTTCCGTACTTTGAGAATAGCTGGTGTAGTAGATACCTGTAAATTATCTGTACGTAGAGATTTTCAAGCACTTCCATATTTTTGCTAGTGGTTTAAATCAGGGCTGCGTGATTCAATCACTGAAATCACAACTTAACCTCTGCCTTAACCAATTGCATTTTCTCCAGTTAGGCTTTTCCTAAATCTAAAAGGTTTCAAATGAGGCCTCATTTGATTTGCTTTTTCGATGCTTTCAGTTGCTCTTTAATTTGTGCCCTTTTTGTCACTTTTTTGTGGCACTTTGTAGCCTTTTTGTCACTTTTCACTGATTTTTTTACTGATGTTTTCGTTGCTCTTTTGTTGCATTGTCATTCTCGTTTTCATCTAATTTTTTTTGCTGTTTTGAGGCTTTTTTCAAGAAGCTTTCAAGAAACTGATCCCCAAAGCCCTGTATTAATCAGCTTGTCCAATTCCCTTTAAAAGCAACTTCATATCCCATCTCTATTGTGTCTTAGAGTGTCATTTTTAAACTCGCTATTTCGAATCTTATTTTCCTGCTCAACATTTGATTTTTGGCTGCACATTTTTGTCTCAATCTCCCAGGTGATTAAGCATTCATGCCGCATTTTTCATCCAGATTGCGTCGGCTCTGAAGAATTCCGTGCCTATTGGTGGCTCGATTCCATTCATTTAGCTTTGATTTTCCTCCTGCAAACTAATTACAGTCAGTCAAAAACAATTAGGACGAAAGGGCTGAATTACAACCTGCTGGATTGTGTTCTAAGTCATCTGCGAAACATCTTTTGGATAAGTGGAAATGAGACGCGAGGACGTTATGGGCTGTGGGGGAGTTTGTGTACCGCTTTGTGAATATTTTTTCCGGCCGGACGCCCCATGTACCAAAAGCATCGACTCGCAGTCACTCGATAAACACCCACTAATAATTAACAGTCCCAATGGAAAGACCCTGTACTGGCAGAAATGTTGAGGTGGGCCAATCAATGCTAGTGTGATTAGAAGAGCTGTTTTTTTCTTTCCAATGTGGCTCTTTAGAAACACTGCACCTGCCTGAAGAAAGCACCATGGAGGAACGATGGACAAGAGCAGCATAACTATCACAAAATAAGCATGGCAGGGATATCAATCATGCTCCTAAAGCTCAGTTAGACACATGACAGGCAATAGACACGCTATTTTTGCTGTGGATTATCAAAAGCGTTCGAAAGAAGACCAAATGTGGAAACCTAGTATTTGGCTACTTGTAGTCAGTGCAGAGCAGCAACATCTCCACGGAGACGAGCTGGTGAAGTCCCGCCCCCAGGAAAGACTCAGGTTTTGTTATTAGAAGAGCTGAATGATATGGAAGTAACTTGCGATATGGCTGTACAATATTGCGATAACGATATTATTGCGATATTTCATTAAACTATTTCACCACAATATGTCCCATTCTCGTAAGTAACTAGTTGTTCAACAAAAAGAAGACATAAAAAGACTACATCAGAAATAGCCTGGCCTTAGCCATCCGTAAACTCTGGTCAATTATAATTTCCCTACATGCACGTCTGGGTCTGACCTCAGTGGCCGAGTTACATCGGTTGAATTTCAACCAACCATTCAGCGAGCGGGGGAGGCGGGTGTTGTAGGTGACGTCAAGCATTTTCGCCACATTTGCTGGTTGTAGTTTGGCAATGGCGGCAGAAACGAACGTAATGGAAGCTCTTCAATACGTTCTGGCTAGGCTCCAAAATATCCAGACATTAAAATTGATGCCTAGGAATGCGCAAGGAATTCTCCCAAGAGCATAGCTGATAGCTGCCTCATTCACTCGGGCACATTACATACGTCATGACCAAACCATCCATCCATTTTCTTCCGCTTTATCCGGGGCCAGGTCGCGGGGGCAGCGGTCTTAGCAGAGATGCCCAAACTTCCCGATCCACGCACACCTCCTCCAGCTGTTCTGGGGGGACCCCGAGGCGACACCAGGCCAGCTCGGAGACATAGTCCCACCAGCGTGTCCTGGGCCTTCCACGAGGCCTTGTCCCACTAGGACATGCCTGGAACACCGCCCACGGGAGGCGACCAGGAGGCATCCGAAACAGATGCCATGTCATGACCAAACACTAGTGAAAATCCGATCCAATCATTTCAAAGGAGTTCACCCCTCCCACCTGATAACGGAGCTCAATTGTGAAAGTGGTAAACCAGGCTACATCAGGATCAAAACATAACTTAAATACATAAGTTCAGTGCAATGTTTTTGGCTGAGTTTGCAAAGACTTTAGTGATGTGGCGATATGTTGTGGCTTCTGCGATACGGATATTGCATCACCTAACATCGCGATTTACGATATTTTTTGTGATATATTGTGCAGCCCTAGTTTTAAGCTATTTCAACCTCTTAACCCCCACCTGAACAGAGCACATTATCTCCAGTTTAAACTTTACCCAAATCTAAGAGCGACACAAAAACGAGACGTAAATGAGTATGAAAAAAGCATCAAAAGAGCGACAGAAACGCAGCAAAACAATGAGCTAAAATCAGTTGTGTAGGTCTTTAAAATGGGGCGTTACCCTGACCTATAGGCTCCATTCGAGAAGCTTTTAGATTTGGGTAAAGCTGAACTAGAGAAAATGTGCTGTATTAAGGCAGGGCTTCAGAGGTTAAGGAAATAAATTGCAGCATTTTATTCTGTTTATTGTGTGAACTGCTACACAAAGTGAGAAACTGCAGTGACATATTGCAACTATAAAAAAAAAATATATAATAATGAAGTATTTTTTTCTTCCAGTCAAGGTTTTTGTGGAAAATAATTAATTTCGCAAGGGTTTTATGCCAAATACCCTTTCGAACACAGCACTCTTCATTTACCCAGTCATCCATTTTAGTCAAGAGCTGATGTACAAAATGCTAATTAATTCTAATGCCACTGCTTTTCACGTCCTTGAGGCTCACGACAGCACACCACAGATTTAAGCGTTCACATACTTTTCCTCAAATCCTATTACTGTATCAATAAGTATATTTCATTATGCGATTCGAAAACAGCGTAAACAACAATTAATGTTTGCTTTCCTAGCTGAACAGAGAACCACGCGAGACAGTAGCTGACCATCTAAGGAGCATCGTTAGCATTTCTAATTAAAACTCAGTTAATCTCTATGGGGCTCGCTAACTAATGACAAATGAGATAAGATAATTACAGTAGTCCGAGAGCTGGATGGAGTCAGAGGGGGTGTGCACACAGTTGAGGCGCGTGAACGTGTGTGGACGTTCTACACTCACACTGCATGGCGTGATCAATATCCTTCTTCTGCTGCAGAACCAGAGACTCCAGTTTGCTCTTGGCGATGGATCCCCGGGCGAGGTCCTGCAGCAGGTCTATATCTGGGAAAGCAGGGGAAAAGGAAAAAAGGATTTCAGGTTATCTTGCGCTCAATTTATTCTTTGCACAAAAAGAAGCAGCAGTCATTATTAATGCATATATTGATGAGAATTGAGCGAGTCTGGAAGCTAAATCGTTATCTTTACAAAGCCATTACACAAAGCAATCAAAGGGGGGAAATGCTGAGAATGGTGGGTCGGCTAAACGCAGGCTTCCACAAATTTGGGGAAAATATCAGAATATTGCAATATCTCTGACTGACAATAGTGAGTAGACTTTTCTCCAGTTCGGCTTTACCCAAATCGGAAAGCTTCTTGAAAAAAGCATCAAAATAGCAACAAAATTGAGACAAAAAAGCAATGAAAAAGCCACAACAGAGCAACAAAAAAGTGGGAAAACGCAAAAAAGTGACAAAAATGTCATGGACAAGTGACAAAAAAGTGATGAAAAAACTAGGGCCGGGACTTTTTTCGATTAATTACGATTAATTAATTACATAAGGTTTAGTGCGATTAAAAATATGAATCGAAATTAATCACACTTAACTTTCAACACAGTTTATTTTTTTTCCTGCAGACGTTGCTTAGTCACAAACAACACGTAAAGCCAAAAACAATTTGACTGTTAAACTTGGTTATTCACACAAAAAGATCGTTCTCCAAAAAGTGTTTGAAATGTTCACAAAGGCCTCACATCTCCACTTCAGATGAGTTCAAATGCAGAAAAATAGAAAGAAGCATCTAAAATATACCTCCATAAAATAAATACAACCCCTAAATAAATGATGCTTAAATGCAATTGTTTGCGATTAATTAATTACAAAGGCCATAATCAAAATGTTTTAATTGAGTCCCACCACTAGAAAAAACACAAAAAAAAGCCACAAAAGAGCAACAAAAAAAGTAGCAAAAAGTGGTGAAAATGTGGCAGAAATGTGACCAAAAAAAAGCCATGAAAAAAAACGCAAGGAAGAAGATCAGTTTAGATGAGTTTTGTAGGTCTTAGCTTTCAAATGAGGCTTTACACTGGCCTATAGGCTGTGTGACCTTTAGATTTGGGTAACGCTGAACTGGAGAAAATGCGCCTGGTTAAGGTGGGGGTTAAGAGGTGAAAGGTCGAGAGGAAAACTAAATTTGAGAGTAGACTGTAATACTAACCTCTAAAATGCAACAGGAATCACAATCATTTCATCTACATGTTTTTAGAAGTTCAACAGGATTAGCAGGTACATAACAATATCAATAAAGCAGATGATTCAGGTTTTTGTTTGCAAAGAATTTTGTATGACATTGTTCTGCAGCCCACTTCGCAATAGAGTTGTAACAAACATCAATCAGGCCCAACATTATACTAAACGTGGATTATCCAATCAAGCATCTGTTATTGGGTGGGATGTATTTCAAAGTCGATGAGATAAAAGCGAATTGAGGGGCGGCTTGTGACAGGAAGACCAAGGCAGCTTCAAAAAACAGCCTTTCTTGTGGGGAGTTCTCAGTCTGGTTCGTATAAAGTAGTGTGCTACAGTAATTGATCCTTTTACTGAGACCATCATTTACTTTACACGAGCTCTTTGCTACGTACCTCCATCCTCTTGCAGTATAAATTCCATGGGGTTGCTGATGGCCGACAGTGATGACTTGGGGGCTAATAGGATGACTCGCACCTTCTGAAACTGTTTGCTGCTTCTGTCCAGAGAGTGAAAGTCTCCCGGTATCAGTATCACATCTGAACACAGTGTACATGAAGTGCATCGGTGAAGCAGTGAACACCACAATTCTTCACAGCCAGCGTTTATATTCAAGTCCTGAAAACATGCCAAGTGTTGCTGCATGCCATTAGAAAATGTGTCAGCGTTGCCAAATAAAAACGCTTCCCTCATTAGCGCTGACAGGTATAACAGAGTAACCACTATTATTTACAAACATTAGCATTTTACTTACTTTTGCAGCCCATTGTGTTGACGACCCGCTGCAGATTTTCCCTCTGTGCTTCCGTCCGGTCGCCCGCACACATAAACACTGTGGATGTGTTTTTGGATTTTTGTTTCAGTGAAATGAGCGAAGCCGTGTGGGAGACAGTGAGGCCGGAGAAACACCCCGCCATGAGCACATCGCCGTTTTCAGCTTCTTGTAACAATCGGCGTGCCGCATTCGGGCCGACGCAGCAGGCTTTGTCCTGAGGAGGCGAAGTCCAGCAGAGACATCAGAAAACATGATCCAAATATGAATTCAGTGGAAATTGGATGCGACCAGAAAGAGTTGGATGAAATGTCAAAGGTCAGTGAGTTTGGAGAATCAATGGGAGGGCAGTATAGGAGGATGAAGATAAGTGTAGGAGTTAAATACAAAAAAAGGAGGGCTGTATACTGTAAGATTAAAGCGGCATGAAGATCTGTACTGAAACACTGAGTGATTTTAACCCATGTGAACTCTCAGAAGACGTTTTTTAGCTACCTCTTAACCCCCACTTGAACCGAGCACATTTTCTCCAGGTTGACATTACCCAGATCTAAAAGCTTCTTGGAAAAAAAGCATCAAAATGGAGAAGAACGTGACAAAAAAGCGACGGAAAAAACGATTAAAAAAAGAGACAAAAAAACGGACGAAAAAGATTCAAAAATGTGATAAAAAGGTTACGCTCAGTTATGCACGTCTTAGCTTTCAAATGATCGAGAAGCTTTTAGATTTGGGTAAAGCCGAAGTGGAGAAAATGCGCTTGGTTAATACTGACTTTCAATTTTTTTTTGCTATAGTCTGTTTACTTAATTATTTACTGTTCATACTTTAGTCCCCACAAAGTCCTTGGTAGACATTGTACATAAGATACCACTATTTTACTATTTTATTGTTTTATGGTTTATTTTTCTCACAATTTCTGCCTATTTGCACACCCTGAGTTGAGAGCTGAATGTAACAAGTAAATTTCTCCATTATGAGATCATTAAAGGCTATCTTATCTTACCTTATCTAAAGTGGGGGGTAGTAGGTGAAAGGCAATATACAGGTATATCCAAAATATAATAGAAAAACATGAAAGCTATACCTAAAATAGAGACACATAAAGGGAACATACAAACTCCACACAGGGGATCCAAATCAGGACCCTCTTACTGTGAAGCACGGGCTCTCACAGTGCCACCCAAAAAAACTAATAATCTCACAACTTCAGAACAGACAGAGCTCCATTTCTTTGGGACTGAAAGTGGTACAAGAGAAAAGGTAGTGTGCTGAATCAAACAGTCATTGTGATGGAGAAATTGAGCCTTTTTTTCTCTTTCATTTCAAACCTGTCATCATTCGCTGCAGCTTGTACCTGAACAATGAGCTTGTGGTTGCTAAGGAGGTTGGTGCAGTCCAGTTGAGCCTTCATCTGGACTGGGAATACCAGTATATGCTCGCAGTGTGGGTCTTGGCAGTAGGTCTTCCCCTGGAGCTGTCCAATTGATCTTGTCCTGGAGAAGCCCGCTCTTTCCAGCACATCCTGGACCTCGTCAAGACTAGACCGAACACACAGGAGAGACAAGATGATAAAATATGACTGGAGATACACTGAATTTACCTGAATTTTGACAGATTCTTTCCTTTAATTATTATGTTTTTGTGTATTACTTTATTATATCTTTGTATTATTGTATTTTATTGCATGATTTTGGCATCAGACAGCTACATAATAAAAAAGAAATATTTAAAGTGGATTGAAAGTTCAGTAATAGTATAGTTTAGTAATAGTAATAATGTACATAAAATGGTTCCCACACACTTAGAAATGCTCACAGTCCGGGCGGGTGACCTTTACATTGGGAGAGATGGCTGAGGGCTGTCGCTGATTGAATCTGTCCACAGCAACGAGATTTACAACTAACAGAATCAGGCTGAGGGCACAGAGCGGAGGACATAATCACCCATAAACACTCTGTCGGGATATTTAATAGAGTGTCAGCTAAGCATAAAACATGAGGGAGCGTTGAGCCAAAATCCCAAGCTAAAAGATATGGGTCGAGGTGAACTCTATATGTACTGTATTCATTGTTGCCTTATATTACGGAATATTATTACAAAAAGATAAAATCACACATATTCCATTGCAGTATCCAGTTTGTGCAAACCTGCTCTTCAGAGAGTTGACCCAGGCATAAAGCATCAGGCTGCTGGCTCTCTCTTGTTTTATCCTCACACTCTCTGGCAGCATACACTCTATGGACACGAGCTCGTGCTTGATCCTCCAGCGAGCCAGCGAGGCTGCAAACTTGGAGGCGAATCTGCAAAAGAAAATGTTGAAAATATCTCGGTGAGAGCTTTATATGATGATTTCTTGTTCTAGACTTGACGCTAATCAGAGCAGATGATATACAATACCTGTCAAGCTGTAGCTCCACATCTCTCACTTCCTTTATAAATTCATCACAGTCACATTTGCGTGGGACAAACTTTCTGTCTTGAAGGTCGTACAGGATGACAACAACAAGGCTCATTTGATCATCAGGCTAGATCAGAAAAATGTAAGTAAAAGTTATGAGAAAATTCCATATAAATATTTCTTTCGCTCCCTAAAGGCAGCAGTGCACCAGCCACATTAGAGGCAGATGGTGATGCCCAGCTGCAGTCGCTTGGCCCGGTCATATCAATAGGCTAATGGGGCTGAAAGCTGGAGGCTAAATAAATATTACATTTTCAGGCATTTAACCTTGTGTAAATCGAGAAATATATTTAACATTATTAATTTGTCTGTCTTATTTCCATGGTTAAGTCGCTGGCTGTACAGTGCACATTCTGTAGCATAGCAACGTCATTCCCATGGGTGGTTATTGGGCTACAGTAAACATGCCGGCAGGTCACCTTAGATACTGGGCTATCACTATGAAATTATCTTCAGTCTAAAATAATAATGATAATAACAATAACATCTATATCACATCCATTGTGTTTAGTATGAGCAGACTGACTACAGTTTTCAAGTACCTACAGGTATCTCCCGAACCCCTACCCTCCACTATCTGCCCTCACTGTCAAGGTTGAATTTTATAGATGCCAGAGGTGTAAAGCAGCTGAGACTGGCTTCTAAAGACCCTCATTGTGTCTAGACTTTATTGTCTGAAGGATGCAGAGTAACGACCTGCCACCAACACATTGTGCCACCAATTCATTTTACCCAGGGCCATAATTCACAAGGACAACAGTTGTGATGTGTGAGCGCTGTACAGCCCACATCTCACCGTTAATGTAAACATTTGCCAGAAGCACTGACAGAGACAGACATCGTCTTTCACTGCACAAACTCACTTAGCCACTTTCCATTCTCTGTTCAATCTCCAGGTGGCTTTGTTATACATCATTTCATAGGTTGCGTTCAAATTTACTTAATACTTTCAAACTGTCCTTATTGCAGATGATTTGACCGAGCTTAGAAATTACTGCTCTTACTCCCCATTAAATACACTTTCCTGTCAGTAC
Source organism: Gobius niger (assembly GCF_951799975.1). Lineage (NCBI taxonomy): Eukaryota > Metazoa > Chordata > Actinopteri > Gobiiformes > Gobiidae > Gobius > Gobius niger. Next base: position 15,080,990 of record NC_136856.1, read on the forward strand.
AAAACAATTATAGATCTCTTTTCCACACAATATTATTAAAATGGCCTGACTCAATCGAACATTTTACTCGTTGAAAGAACCCCAAGGCACAAGATGAACAAATTTGGGGGTAAAACCATGAACAAACAATGATCACTGAGAGTAAAGGAGGATTTTTTTTCCCATTCTTACCGTTAGATTTAGCATCTATTAGGACTGATGTGAGCTGAGCTAAATGAAAGGTTACAAACAACTGCCTCTGGGGCATTAAAGAGTTTGATTTTATTACTAATTAATGTCCCTATTTTGTTTGAGAAAAGCAATAAAAGAGACCAAGTTCAGCTTGCTCTGCCACAGAGCATCTATTAGATGTGTAGCTCCAAAGGGAGTGATTGTCATTGATTAGGAATCGGAGTTAAAAGCAGACAGAAAGCTTTGTGACTTGATAAAAAGTGTATCAGCGCAGAGCATCACGCTAACTGATGCTGATTAGAGGAGAAGAACAAAGACTCTCGAGCAGCAATTCAAATGGAAATTACAGGCACCGTCAAAGCAGCAGGTAAAAGCCAAAGATGAAGGTAAAAGTGTTCTCACTACACTCTCAAATCGTTGATTCAAAAGTACTTTTTCTATAGTGCGACATTCACAGGAAGCACGTCAGGCACAAATGAACGTGTCAAATATGGTGCAAAATAATTAGGTTTATATGAGGTGTCAAACCGCCAGAAATAAAATGTTACTTACCAGTGGTTGTGTGAGGTAAAAGCTGCTGTCAAGTAGGATGTTTTCTAGCAGTTCTTGATCTGCACAGAAATTATAATATCACGAAATGTGTGGCAGTCATCTTCTCTCCGGTTGAAGGTTCGACATCACTATCAGGTCTTAGCTAACAATAACTATGTGCATCCAAATACTGTAACAGAAATAAGGAATAAATACACTGCACTTGAAGAGGCTTGTTTATTGTGCTGTCCATTCAGTGCCATTGTGTTGTGGCTACCAATTGTTTTTTGATAATATAAATGAAACACTGTCCTAACGTTCAGTGAATGCATAGCATCTTGTTATTTTTATAGCTACTGGCAGTTTCCTCTGGAGATACATATCATCACGCCACTGGGATCTCTGCCAACTGGTCCCTACAAAAGCATTAAGCAAAAAAAAAATCATAGTACAGTATTATCTAAAAAATAAGTATCGAGCAATCTGGTGTACAGCATAGAAAGGCATTAGGTGTGCTATAGTTGCTACTGCAGTAAACCTTAAAGATAATCCCTTGGGAGATAACCATTCAGAGAACAAATGCAGTGCATTGCGGTGCAGACCACATTGGGGGCCGTTATGCTGCTTCTATAGAGGTCACAGCCCTTTACATGCAATAAATCACCCTCAGCAGGCTGCTTGACCGTAAAATATTACAGCCTTATTGTTAACTGAAGACATAGCTATGAGTTAGACATTGTGCCACACATTGCAGAGAATCTTTGCAGTCGACAAAATAACCTTATGTAGCAGCACACAGTAACATGACATTGTAATAGCTGGTGCTATGTGCTGTGCATTTGGGCATTGCACATACAATGAGTGATGGTGACTGTGGTCAAACAAATGCTTTGTGGAGCGGCCAAACCTGAGCTCTCCACCTCTTCTTCACAGCCAAGTTTCTGTCTGCAAATATTCCATGCCAGTGCACCAAAGCACACATTCCTCTAGAGTCACACAAGCCAAAAGTGACATAATCTTGTACTAAATAACAAGTCACATACCCCGACAATCAGACAAGTTGCTGTGAGAAAATGTTTCTGAACTTGGAGTGTTGTAGGTGCGAAAGGTGTGAAAAAACTGCCTACGTTAAATTTTGTGTGGAAGACAAAAGTTCTTACTCCCTCTGACTGGGTTGTTTTAGTATGTTTTAGTATGAAGCGCTTTGCCTCTCGCCTCAAGAGACTTTATCAGAGAATAAATAATGTTTCCGTAGCAGGCTGAATGCCAGTCTAGTTGAATTTTTTGATTTACCTTCTTATTGGTACTCCCTTAAATGCATATGTATGCAATACTGTAGGGTTGTTAATGTTTACCCAGTATAGATGTCGGAACCTTTGTCTATAATGGAAAAACTGTACGACTGAGAGCGTGCACAAACGTGAAATCATCTGTTATACATCAGCCCGCAAAAGGTCACAGACTTGTGTACCACTTGCACGGCCCCAGAATTGAGTGGATTGTGCCATCTGACATAAAACATATAAAAAAGGTCATATGAATATATGCAAATCCCTCAAAATGCCAAAAGGAAAAGACAAGGTAAAAATAAATATGACAGTGCAGAAAGATTGAGCAAAGCACATGACATGATTTGAAACCTTGGCAGCCCAAATTCTCTGGAGGCCAGTGAACTGAATGACAGCCACTCAGCAATAAAAATGATTTTTGGAGAAAGGTATGAATATATAAAAATTAAAAAGACAGACAGAAGGAGATAAGGGGACTCTGCATTTTTGTGACACTGCACTTATTTTCTGCCAAAAAAATAAACTCTCCAAACTTCTTTTTTGTTGTACTAGTGACAGTCAACCAGTCTGTGTCCTCAGCTGCCGCTACAGAGCTGAGTGAGTGACTTTTTTGAGTGGCGCAGATAAGGGCTAAAATCACAGGATCAATAGCACTGCTCAGTGGTATTTCCTTGGTGCATTTCTCGCTGTTGAAGCATTTCTCCTTCAGGTTAACAACTGACCTCAGCTCGATTTGGGATCAGTCACTCCAAAGCAGCGTGCGTGACAGTGTGTGTGCATTGAAGGTCAAGAAACTTTTATGTACGCGTCACAAATAAATCAATTTATGCAGCAGAATCTAGCCCTCGCCTTTAAGAGAGTGGAAATATGAACATGGCCTTCGGGCTGCACAATACAGTATATCGCCAAACTATCATTATTGTAATAACTGTTTCAGTGCTTATATACAGGCAGCTACAAGTTGAATTGAATGCTTTTTTATGTCCTTTTAATGCACAAATAACATATTTTCAATGCCACATTTGCAAAAAAAGGATGCATGTTTAGATAAATCACTGGACATTGGACAAAAAGTAATATCTTTACTTTACTGTGCAGATGTCAAACTACTCCTGGTATTATTACGCCTTACAATATAGTTCTCCTTTTTATCCGCTTACAAAATCTACATTGTACATTTTTTTGTAACTATACTTTATCATGTAACACTTCAAGTAACCATATTTAAATAGGGAAAACGTGGAACAGCTTGGTAGCTTGGTAGCTTCTATCTTCACTTCGTTTGGAGCTATAGTGGAGAGGAGGAGAGGCTAAATGTTAACACTGTCTGTGCTGTGTTTACAAGACTGAGGGCACGAGTGAAGACCAGACAGGTACAAATGAACTTGTCTCATCTAAGGTAAGAACATATCTCAGTATGTAAAAACGGTGGCCTATTCCTTTAAGACCTTCATTTCAGCACAATACATTCAATGACTTGTAATACTTTTTAATGCCTAAAACCCTGTGTTTTGAAATGGTTTAGTAAAATACTGCAATAATATTGTAATCATTCTCATATAGTGCATCCCTAACTGGCTTCCACCTCATTCTGTTTCATTACAAAAAACTGGAGCAATAACTCTGGCTCTGGTAAAATCAACAAAGTTCTGGAGGAATGAAATTACATGGAAGAAAATCATGTTGGATTTTCCAGCTATTAGTCAAATTAGAAACGACCTGTGCTAAACTTCACCATATGTTTGAATATAAACACATTTCTGAAAAGAAATAACAAATCAAAACGAGCAATTTCATTCAAATTGGAGAAAAAAAAACCTAAGTGTCTGTTGTTATCCTGTTATCACCTCCACTGTGTAAAGCACTATGACCTACAGCAATAACATTGGCCACAGCAGTCGAGGAGAGGGACTTGTGCTGATGGATATTCGGAGGTGTCCTGCATTAATTGAGGAGCATGTATCGGCCAGAGGCTTACACAGGCTCAGTGGATTGATGCCCAGGAACAAAATCACTCATGCCAACGCGACTGTTCCTACTACCTGACCTCTCCATCCCAGGAACACATTAAATCGATGCCAGACAGCTTTCTGCATCAAGAGTCGGATAACCTCCTCTTTCGCTTATCACCCCGGCGATTACACACACCCCTGCGCGCCTTCAGCCACCCAGGCAGCACCCTTCTCACAGATAAGAGATCATAGGGCAGATTGATTTGTAGCATCACGCTGGATTCCCCTGATCACCTGAGCAGCTCCCTCTCCACTCTCCTTGTCCTTCTACTATTTATCTTTTTTTCCCCATTTGCCCTGTCAATTAAGTTTCGCAAGCAGGGCCACTACTCTCACACACCTTAGATGGCCGTTTGATGGCTCGGAGTAAAATGAGTACAACTAATTTGATAGTACAGATGTAGATGTTTTAAATTCTGAAGTGAGTTGACATGTTTAATCGACCAGATATTCTACAAAACCACTTAAACACAGTGCATTCCATTAGGGTTTTTTCATCAACCTGGAGACTAAAATGGAGAGGCTACACAAGGAGAATTATGATCAAAACTGAAGTTAGTTTTGGTTTTCAGCTGTTAGCAAAAATGTGTGTAATTATGTACAATCAGTCAGATGGAAGACCTCAGAGATTTTGGAATACATTGTGACTTCTTGAGATATGGATGTTGCGTTACCTAATATTGCAATAACAATATATTGTGTGCTCTAACAGACAGATAGACTTATTATAAGGAAGAATCAATGTAGGCTACTTCTGCTACTTACATTTCAGTGCATTGAAAGCCAGCTCATAGGCTGCACGCTGCATTTCACCATCGGTGACCTCAGGCAGAGAGAGCCCCCTCTCTTTGCCGTAATTCACCAGTCTTCGGGCAGCAGGTTTCTCCAGGTAATTGTTCTGAAAGATGACTGATGCCAGCAGGTAGACTCTGTCAGAGAAACCCTCGAGGGTTTCGCCACTGGCGGTCCGCTCCAGCTGCACAGGGGGCTCCTCCATCTCTGCTGCAACACAGTCTTTATCAGTTTCTTTCTGTTCTTTGGGTGCTTCTATTTTAATCAAATGGAGCTAACTGCATTGAAGCTGTGATAGGCCTCTTATTTAAGGGGAAGATGAAAGAAAAAGCTACTCACAGCAGGCAGTATAAAATGTTATATTTTAAGCAGGGCTTGGGTGTACACACATTTTTACTCACTGGTGGTCATTGCGGCATGTCTTTATGCAATGTTAGCAGACACAATTTACCATAGTCATACTGCCTTTGCTATGCCGGATGGTACTTAGATGGAAAAACACAAGGGTAGGTAGTCAGAGTGTGTGGCGTGGTGTGGGAGTCAGTGTTGGGCAAGTTACTTAAAAATTGCAATATATTTTATATTAAAGGGACTGTACGGAGTTTAAAAATGCTAAAACTAAGTATTTTCCTTCTTCTACATGTTCCAGCCATGTCTTAATGTGTAGAATGAGCCCAGACCTGTTCCCCACAACTTCCTCTAAAATCCTGCACTGTCACTCAAAAAGGTGTTAATTCGGGCCCGAAGTGCCGTCATGCACAATATTAATATATAGAAGGTGCAGTTACAGATAAGACCTGAGGTGGCAGTAGTGAGCATAAAAATGACCAACTTGTATCTAGTCCAGACCTGGGCAAAGTACGGCCCGCGGGCCACATCCGGCCCGCGAGATGATTCAGTCCGGCCCATAACTTGTAGGGCATAAATTCATAAGCATGTCAAAAAAAAAAGTAAGTCTCTAGCTCATTCCTGTGCGGAGTTGTGATTTTTTATTTTTATTACCAGAGTGCTCACTCCAGCCACTAGGGGGCAGATTAAATAAGAATAAAAGTAAAGAATTCCACAGGTGTCCAGCAAAGGGCACTGGCATAATAAGATATAAAGATATAAACAACACATTGTGTGACTTGCAAGTGGGAAATGGACAGTCTGCCCCTGGGCAGCTGTGGCTACAATAGTAGCTTACTACCACGGAGTGCGGAGTGAATGAATATTGACTACAATGTAGCAGAGACTTGTGACACAGGCTTGTAAAGTGTAAGCCGTTTTTATGAGGCTACAGTCCTGCCAGGCTCATCATTATAGATTATATAGATATAATCTATAGATATTGAAATAATTTATAGATATTGAAAAAAAGTCCTCAATGTATTTTCCCAATCAAAACATTTTTTTTTATTTTGGAGCTTTTGTTCATGGACCCCAGCGATACACTCCCGATATATTATACTTATATCCCGATATAAGTTTGAGTTATTGTTGGTGCGGCCCTCCGACTCAATTCAGGCTCCTCATGTGGCCCCTTATGAAAATGAATTGCCCACCCCTGATCTAGTCCCTTTAATGATTACAGCTCAAAAAAATGTGTAAGTATTTAGTAGTTGTATTACTACATATTACTGTTTCAAAAATGTTGCTGAGTTACACTACATAGAGTTACTTTTGAGTTACTTTTGGCTAAATCTAAACTGAAAATAGTAATAATTCCGAGCAAAGGTGCAGTAGGAGATCCTTTTTTTCTTCGCTCGCTCTTGTGTTTTGCTAATGCAAATCTAATACACAAGTGTTCAACTTAATTTGGCATGCTGCATTTTATTTAAGAGAAGTTAGGCATTTTTTTTGTTTGTACATTTAAATGCACTTGTAACTCAAGTTACTTGAAATGTAATGACTAATATATTCCCGTACTTTGTGTAAGTAATATGTTTAATCCTTAGTTACTGAAAAAAGGAATATATTTTTGTAACTCATTACTTTTGTTATACGTTACCCCCAACACTGGTGGGAGTAAATGGTGGTCGGAGAATGGCAGCCTTGCTTTCGTCAGTCTGTCCCAGGCAAGTTGTGGCTAGAAATGTAGTTTACCACTACCAAGTATGGAGTGAATGAACAATGCATGAAAATGTTAAGCGACTTTGAGCATCAGGATGCCCGCTATATAAGACATTACTGGTACTTTTTATTATTACTTTAATAAATAAACGCTATTAATTGTTTGAGTTATATAACCTATGTTAGTCTGTCAAATACAACAAAAAACTGGTAAAACTACACATAGGATTGGTTTATGCTTTTCTTATTATGCACACCTGAGTTTCAAAGGGTCTACAATCATATTTTGTATTATTAGCAAACCCAAGTGAGAGAGTTACTTGCCTAAACAGAAATAGACCACCTTTTGACAAGTTCTAATCTCAAGACCTGATTTTACCATTACTAAAGACTACACACCAGCCTAAATCAAGCTGCATTAATAAGAAGTTGGATGTGTATTAGTTTTGAAATCATAGCTACAACTTGAAACAAAGCAGACTTACCTCCTTCCTGGTGAGGCTTGCTCGCTTCTCTTGAATGTGCCTTGTTTTTGCCTTTGCCCGGGTTAGCTAAAGCTGACTGGCGACATCAAGGGTTATCGTTTAAACTTGACCCGACATGTGAAGTCCATGGATGCGACACGGGGCCCTCTCTCTCCAAATCTCTGCCCGATCAGAGAGTCCGTTTCCTGAGAGATCCTTGGGAAGTTGCTGGCCACGCAAGACTGTTTTTATCCCAGGAAGAAATGATGTTAATTTGTGTCCGACGCAAACTTTGAAAAGTCCTTTTCCCGGAACTCCCGCTTTATTGTATCACCATGGTAACCGCCTCGCAGTCCGCTCGTAGCCTCCTCTCTCCATCTCCATCATAATATTAATAAAAATGACAATGTACATATTATCATGTACTACATTCGGGAATCCAAATTATGTTGGAGATTATAAAAGAAAAAAAAATGCTGTCCTTAGAATGATACAATGATAGGAGAACAATTCCTGAGTGACATCATGTGCATCATGTGACTCGGGTTGCTGATTACTAATTTCAAATTGTTGCATTTCATGATAAATCTTGGGCGTGGGTAATTATGTATAATGCTACAAGCAGCTCTGAACTGAACTGTAATCATTTGGAAAGGTGCGCCCTCTACTGTTAGATAAGGAATCAACACAGCACATGATCCGACAAAAATATGAATATTGCCTTTAAAACTTTGACAATTCAGCAGTTATCAAAATAAATGATATTATATCAAAATAATTGAAATCCAAACACTGAAAACAGTATTGTCATTTTGAGTTACAGTACTTTAATATCTTATGTCGGAAATATATTCACATACAGTTTAATAGAAATCTGTTACATCAAAAAATTCATAATTGTTATGAAGCTGGTTTGACAAGACACGGATTGGCTATTAACAATATTTGTGTCCTGTGATGTTATGCACACACATACATGTACAGTGCACAGTCATATCAAACCACAAACACCCATTCACTTACTTGTCAGGGTAAAACCATGGGCGGTCTAAACATGCCCCTGTGCATTATTGATAGTACATATTGCCTTACATCCTCGCTGTCTGCTATAACAAAAAGGTAGCTCATTAACTATTCACTTCATTAGTTTTGAACAGGTAATTATGCTACAAATAGTGACTGCAGTGTGACTTGACAGGGCATCTGACTTCAGAGTGGTGAATAAAGCATGTCCAGGTCGCCCGTCGTCATAATTCAACTTGACAGCACTTTCCATTACATCACAATCAGATATTTGATTATATTGAAAACATTGTTGACTCTCCAAAAGTAGGGTAAATACAGAATCTAAGAGGACGACGAAAGTACAATCAATGTATTTTTGTCTCAGAATAGTGCACACATTTTATTGACGCAGCGGCTATATAAACAGTACTCTCACCTCATAGCAAGAAGGTCCTAGGTTCAATTCCCTGGAGTCGCACTGAGTGACTGGTTAAAGGATGAGACGGGTCAAATTCAAAGGACAAATTTCCATAGAGGGACATAGAAGTAAGCTAAGAGGATCTCAAAAGGTTGCAAGGGGACTGGGTAATTTCACTGATAAATATCTGTGATTTTGGTCAGTCTAAATTGCCAGATAGATATAGATAGATAAAATATTCCATTGCTCCACCCCAAGAGAAATACAGATGTCTAGTAGCCACAAAATCTTACAGGGACACATTGAAATAAATATAATAAATGGGATAGAAAATGGAATTACATCAAAAGAACAGAAAAGTTAAACTTCTTAAGGTGTTATAATTACAGTGTCAAGCCTGGGTAAATTGAGATGGTGTGCATAACGGGAGTATTTGGACTAAATTGCCAAACTTTATTGCTGTCGCAACCCTGCAATGGGAATGCCCAACAGAACTCAAGTGTTGGATCACTTGACAACATGTGAGCAAAGAAAAGACAGAGAGTGATCAACACATCTACCTGCAGTAACTATTAATACAAACGAAATGTATATTCATTCAGAGCACTACTATTTTTCCCGACATAATCAAAGTTGCATCACGGAGCCTTGCCCATGATGAGAATGCTCATGAGAAAAACCATGATGAAAAATATCCACATGAAAAAGCGGTCCATGACTTTCGCAATCTTCTTCCACTCAGCCACTTTGGCGCATGTGGCTTTCTGCTCTCGGAAACAGTTGGCGATATAGTCCACATTACGCACAAGTTTAGTGTCAGAGCCAGGGAAACCACTCACATGGGTGCAAAACACGCAGGGGCCGAAAGTTACAGTGGGAGGTTTTTTCTCCTCGTCATAGGAGTGTAGCTTTTCATCTTCCAGCCAGCAGGGGAACTTTTGGTCTTCTTTACAGCAGCTGTCTGTCAGGATTTTGCCATTGAGAGATTCATGTTTCCCTGTTGCAAAGTCTCCCTCGTCCCTGGTGATGTGGTGTTGTGTTTTTATTCTGGGAGGGTGCTGCGGTTTGGGGGTTTGTGGGCGAGGGTATCTTCGGCCATATTTTTCTTCATGCTTGCTACTGTTCCCTGATTTACCATTGGTGTGACTTTGGGAGCTGTGGTGCAGGTGCGTAATGTCATCTTGGGGGAAGTGCGATGTCTGGGATGTTGAAGTGGAGGACGCACAGTTCTCACCCACCTCGTAAACCATGAAGATTTTGGACATGTAGTCGATGATCAGGACTTTAGCCCAGTGAGGAACGGGCTTGGCCTCCGCCCCACAGAAATGAATGTTCATAATGAAGATGGTGAGGGCAGTGGAGGCTGTGATCATAGTCATAGTGGCAATGTAGTACTTTCCTGTTAAACACATGAGAATTACAGTGTTAGATCAAACACTTTCCTTGACTCTGCATAAAAATCACATTACTGGCCCCTTGAGGTTGCAATTAGGTTTAACTATATCAGTGTTTCTCAACTGGTGGGTCAGGACCCAAAAGTCGTCATGGAAACCTTTTCAGTGGCATGTGAGCCTTTACTAGAAAACATTTCTTTCAGTATTTATCTATTGATAAAGTATTGAAACACTACCTGAGCGTTAAAACGACTGGTATTGGATTGTGATCATTATTATTTTAGCCTTTGAGACTTATTAAATGCTCATTCAACAATCATTTGTATGAAAATACAGCATTTTTCATTATCCATCCATCCATCCATCCATCCATCCATTTTCTTCCACTTGTCCGTTTCTGGGTCGTGGGGGCAGCTGTTGGAGCTGTCACATTGCACCAGCCCCTTATGGCTCCTCTTGCAGGTGGTGGGTCCACAGAAGGACGGCCTCACGATTAAATGGGCCTGCTGGTCTCTCATAAGGGGTTTCTGAACCGCTCTTTGTCTGACCTGTCAAATCAGACCTGTTTGCAATGGGAGACCCAGGGGCACGAAGCCCCCAACAACAGAGCTCCAGGATCTTTCTGGTGCTCGAATCCCTCCACCACGTTAAGGTGGCGGTTCCAGGAGGGTATTTTACATTACATATAACAAATTCAAATTATGTTTTGGGTTGCGGCTTGTCAGTTTATGGTGATGATGGGTCTCGAGGCCAAAGCAGTTGAGAACCACTGGCCAATACATATAACCTCTAAGATATTACTGTTGTCATTTTTACAAAACTATTCTTCGTACACTAAATCAAGAGCCTTCAATAATAACTCTAAAAATGCTTTGGCTCCATTAGTGATGAACTATTGAACCAACCAATTAAAAAAATTACCATCTACCAGCTCTGAATTGGTCATACAAATGATCTGTTGCTTCCTGTACAGTATCATAATAAGCAACTGTTCCTCCCAAAATTATAATAAATCAGATTATTCAAATAAGGATTGAACATGTCACCATGGCCTCAGGAGAAAAGGGAAACATCCATCTACAGTGGGGAAAAAAAGTATTTGGTCAGTTTCACATAGACATTGTATTGGATTTTGGCCAAATACTTTTTTTCCCCCACTGTATATGGTTTTACTTTAAATAATAGTTACAAATCTGATCTAATTCATGAAACTTACCTATTAACGGCACACTCTCGGAGGGGGGCATGCTCTCGGCCACCATGAGCTGGAACACAGTGAGAGCCAGGAGGACAGTGACCCCCAAAGAGACCTTCTCCCCAGAGTCTGCTGGCAGGTAAAACCCGAGTGGAGCCAGGAAGGAAATGAGGAAGCAGGGCAGCAACAGGTTGAAGATATAGAAGGAGGAGCGCCTCTGCAGCAGGACGGTGTACGTGATATCCGGGTACGGGTCAGGGCAGCAGCCGTACATTATGACGTTCTTCCAGGCAGGCATCCCCAGAAGCTCCCACTCAACGTTTTCCACGAAGTCTGACAGGTCCCCACTGTCGTTCCCCATAGTTATGTCAACCTGCAAAGATGGATTAAGAATCAGTAAGTCAAAAGGAGGAACAAGTAGACTACCAAGTAACTGTAACTACGTAGGGCCATTAATATAATGGTCTGTATTTATTTCATAGTTTATTAAGGAGCAGTTTTTGGGCATTGCACTGCAGCTGCCGACTGCCCCTGACAGGCTTTCTTGGTGGCACTGATGGATGTTTCAATGAAAAGAATAAATTTCCCTATGTAGACAATAAAGTAAACCTTAAACCGTAAGCCATACCTGGTTACCATTGTAGGTCCAGGAGCCGAAGGTGAGGTTACACTGCTGGCTGTCGAATGGAAAATAGGCGACATCGACCACACAGGAGCTTTTGGTGATGGCTGGAGCATCCCACATTATTTCACCATCGTACCTCAGTCTGACATTGGTGTCCATTGGTCCAGAGAAGTCATCATCAGCCCTGAAGGAATAAAAGGTCTGGCCATAAATTAAACGTTTAAAATGCATATGATAGGTTTTAATGCTTTTGAAAACATGACTTATTTAGATGGATAACATGAGTTGCAAGTTCATCAGTTGCATAATTATCATTTTATTTACAGAAAATTTAATGAAAAGTTATTTTTATTTGAATTTCCAAGCTGCTGACAGGAAGTGACATAGAAGAAGGTAACATTCTATAGCAGTTTGACTCATTTCGCATTGACTTAACCTGGTCGGCATGGCGACTGTTTAAAATTGTTTACCTTCTTCTATGTCACTTCCTGTCGGTGTCAAATAAGGAAGTGAAATTATAAACATCACAAAAATGCCCAAACCAAAGGAAGCTGGGTACAGTCTTTAGCAAAATATAAATTGTGTTAACTATGTTTTAGCAAAAATTGTGCCTAATGTGTCATACACACTTTAACGCCTCACATTAAAATAAAAAATGTAACTAAGCAAAAAAATATTGCATGAAACAGTCTTTACTTTTGGTGAGTGCATGGGGCCTACGGGGGCGTACTTGTTATAGAGGACGAGATCAGGCCTCCACACCAGGCTGCTGGGGATCTGGATGGTGTCGAGTCCGTCATAGTCATCTTTGTTCCACTTTAAGTACGCATCATGCCACACTTGTCGAATCCACAGGTAGGCTATCAGAACCTGGTTTCTTTCATCCTGAAAGGACAGAATATTAATATTTGTACGGAAGAGAGTGTCTCCCCAAATGGCAAGTTTAAACATTTTTAGATCAATTTTTGAGTTACGAACAAGTTGAACTCCATCTGCAAACATTTAGGTTAAGTACTACGTAGTTTTTTCTTTAAAGGGGCATTATGCAACTTTTTATGCAAGTAAAATAATGGATAATTGTGCATATTTGTCCGTTCCGTCCAGTGGCCTCTATGATGCTCCAGGACACTTTTTTCTTTGTTTTTTTAGGGTTTCTGGGTTGGTTGTCTGGATGGAATGTATACGTAACCATGGAACAGCAGTGAAAGCCCACCAGAAACCCTAAAAACAATTGGTCTTGGAGCATCCTTAGAGGCCACTGGGATGGAAAGTATAGCCACTGGGTAACTGAAAGTTCAAATACGCAAATTACCTAATTTTCTTCATAAAAAGTTGCATAATACACCTTTAATTTCAAATATCATTATTATATGGCTACCTACTGTCCAGGATATACCCCCATAGTACATGTAAAGCATAAGTAGCTCTCTACTGTTTTTATTATATAAAACGCTGTGTCAGAGATACAGTATGTCCACAGAAGCTTTCTAATCTCTTATTAGGATTAACGAAGACACATGTGAAACCTATCTGTCAATATCAGGTGGATGGAGGGTGGGTGTGGATGGGTTTCAGTGCCAAACCTCACTCTTGTGTGCAGGCAATTGGGAAACTGATACACAATCAAATAAAAGTACTGTAGTACTTCCATTATCAGCTCTATCTGCCTCTCTTGACACACTGACATCAACCCCAGCGTGTTTTACATTCAGTAAATGTAGCAGTGCAGCCAAGTTTCTTCCGCTGCATCCCCTGAAAGTCAGTTGTAATTCACCAAGGGCTGACACAGCAGTGAACCTGAACGGGAACCTGATCTATACAGCAGTAACAGTAGGCTCCGGGCGAGGGCCAGCTGTCAATCATACATACGGCATTTAAACAGCATCAAACTATTTCAGAGGAAATGTTTAAAAATGGTATTAAAGCCACACTGCAGAACATTTAAGGTTATATGTTGTTACATCACAAGAGCAACTAAACATAAACAGACATACCATTGACACCAAACGTGGTCCTAATGAGTGTGGACACCGGTAAAGTTAATTTTTGCAATGGGCTACCCCCAAACATTTTTTAGAAGAGGCCCTAACATAATTCATATCAAGACGCAGCAACATCTGAAAGGAGATCAATTGCTGATGTGACGCTTCCAGCAAAGTTAAGTCAGGTCAGTGTAGTAAAAGACTCATGTTTTGGATTTTTAAGTTTATATGATCGACATTTTTCATTATTTGTTGGGCGATATGTTACTACACAGTAGCATGGCTTTGATGAATAATAACTAATAATAATATTTATTTATTTTTTCTTTTTGAGAATTAATAAGCAGTAGTAAACTGTAAATAAACTTCATTGGAAAAAGTGGTGGGATTAATGGACATGTTATTCTGTAGTTGTTAGAGGATAAAGGAAAAAAAAAAGTTATGTTTTCTCTAACAGTAGTGTAAAGGAATGTGTCCTCTCCATTTGACCCATCCTTCAATGCCACTTGAGCAAACTGTTAGGGAGCAATGGGCAGTTACAGTGCCGCACCCAGGTACCATCTCCAGATATTCAGTTAGACAGAATTAACTAGCTAGAAGTAAGTGTAATTGTTTCCATTGTATTTTTGTAGTTGTTGTTTTTATTACGTGTCCCTCTGTCTCTTTGGAAACCGAGTCTATCATAAAGTTGAATTGAATTGAATAAGTCAGTGTTGATCAAAGCCGGAGGATTCATCTAGTATTAGGTAAATTGCACTTCTTCCCATTCCTTTTTGGACAAATTAGCTTATTGCAAATTATATCCGATTTTAAACATTTCGTCTGGACTTGCCACATTTATGGTGTTACTTTGCAAAGATGTGTTTTGTGCTCTTAAGATAAATTCAATAAATTCTTTCATTCAGGTCGAGTGCCACAACTAAAAACACAACAGTAACCGAGTTTTTTTTTTTTTTTTAAACCTTGAGGTAAATTGCTGGTCATTCTTAAATGGTACACATTAAACACAAACTCACCATGTCCTTGATCTGGGAGAGGGTGATAAGCAAGGTGACATTGAGAGCACTGTCTGTGTCTTCCACTGGTCGCAAAGCAGTGGAGTAATCCTCCATCAAGTCATTTAAGAGTTTCTGAGCATAGTGCCCCTGAGCCGAGTGAACAGCTGCAAGAGGTAGGGAACGAAAATTGCATGTTTCAATTATGTAAGTTGATTTTAGTGAGGCATTTTTGGTGAATATCTGAACATTTACACAGTAGAACAATAACTTCTTTGTGGGATCAAAAAAGTTCACCTTAACCTAGATAAAATAAAATAAAAAGTGTCTAATAATGCTTGTTTTGTCACCAATTATTAAGAAAATATATATTCTTAATGTTTCTTCATCAAAATGCTGGAGATACTGAATCAATAACGTTTGTCTCACCTTCAGGGAGCAGCAGGATTAAGCATATCATCTGGATCATGTTGAAAAAAATCAACAAAATCTCCAAGACACGACAGACATTACAGCAGGCGACAATTCAGTGGTCCACTGTTTCACCGTCTAATAGACCTACATGATTTCCGTTCAACCCCAATTGAACTCGGCGTGTAGATAGCAAGGCAACATTTCCTTTGGTGAGCCTCGCAGCCGGGCCAGCTCTTACAGCTTGGCAGGGGACTCAGCATGTCTCCAGACTGAGGCGAGCAATAAAACTCGGGCTATCACATAGCAGCAGCAGACAGAGGGAAACCGGACCTTTCTGAATGATCGCATCACCACACAGCGGGCCACTCAGCTGTCAATAATATACAGAGAGGTGCTGAACAGAAGTGACTTCAGAGACCATGTCATCATCAACATAACACAAATCTCATGCTGGAAATGTGATATGATGCTTTGAGGCAATGAGGCAAGTTTGCTTGACCAAGGGTTTACTTTTTCTCTTAGTCAAAAGATCAGGGGCCGAGTCTCCCCACTGTGGCTCAGACAATTCTGACATAGACTGGAGTGTCTCAGTCCCGTCTTGGACATGTTTAATAGAACTGACAATATCTTCAGTATCATTATCTATTATTATCTAGGCCAGAGGATTGGTCTATATCATGGAGAGCTAAATTTGACCTTATGTTGCCTTTCCCTGCTTTTAACCCTTATCTGTTAAATGAACAGTTTAATCTTTTTTTAATCAGATTATTGTTGTCATTTTATTATAGAAGTGCAAGTTTCTGCTGTATGTGAGCCTTTAAGTCGAGCATATTCCAGCTCGAAAGTATACTTATTTTGCTTTTCCAGAAGCAGTCAGGGGGACACAGAGGAGGAGGGTCTGATGGTGCAGTGACTGCAGCAGCAGGAGACAAAGCTGGACACTGTGAGAAAACATAACAGGTCTATAGGTTGACTTGCGGCCGTTGAACTATTATTGATTCATGATTAATGATTAAAGGTGCATTATGCAACTGTGTATGCAACCCCAACATTGGCAGCAGTGGGTGGATAGCATCGCGCCTTTACTTCCCGTCCCAGTGGCCTCTACAACACTTTAGAATCAATTGTTTTGTAGGTTTGCAGGTGAGAGGGTCTGTTAGCAGGGAAAACCTACCAGAAACTCTAAACACACCTGAATAGTGTTTAGAGTTTCTAAACACTGAATAGTGTTTAGAAACTAGGAACTCATGCTTTTACAAACTTCTATATTGTGTCTCCAATATTTACAGAGCAGAAAGGGTCAGGTTGGATCTAAGTGAGTCCACCAAATAAGAGCCACACCAGAACCAGATGACTTTTTCCAGAGGTCTCCCACAGGCCATAAGAGAACCACATCTGAGCCACATAGGATTAGGATTTGGGATAGTTTTGGTTGAGCTCTGGGTTTGTTTAGATTAAATTATCAATGTCAATACACTTGGCCAAATCGACCTTTACTTTACATTAGGCTACATTTTGAATGGGAAATGGCCTTAAATAAGTTAGCTCATTACATTGGTGTCTTAAATGTACTAGGGCTACGGATGGAAAGTAGCCCATGGTTGAATCTGATGCATTTACATGAAGTAACTGTAGTGAGTGTTCATTGATGTGAACTGTCCTCTACAAAGTAAACAAAAGTAAAGCTGCATGTGGGCCACACAAACGTGAAATCTAAATCGGTTTTATTTTTGTATTATGAAGAAAATACAAACCATGTTTCCTGGTAATTTGATGTATACTAGGCAATGATTTGTCATATTACCATGAAATAAGTTAATATGTGTGTCCTGTTTTGATAGAGTTACCATAAAGAGTGAGCCACAATTATTTAGACTAATCCAATCCAGTTTGAGGATAGATGTATTTCGTTTGAGTTGGGGCTGAATTATTTGGTTTATGGCACAGTGCACAGCAAATAAAGGTTACCAGTACCCACTACAAAAGCCCATATTAATCAATGCACATGCTCATTCCTCATCTAAATTGGTTTGCTCCATTTTTTCTGCAGCAACATTCCTCGCAGATGCAGTCCATGTGATATTTTTATCATGAGCCAGGTATAATTTAAATAGATGCAAAATAAATGCTTTCCAATATTAGATTATATGCGACACACTAAGCAAAATAAGAACTGGTAACAAGAAAATGGACACAAAAAACGACAGTAATAGTAGCTTAATTTACACAGACTTAATATCTTTATTTACAGATGAATCTTACTTTGTCTGTTAACATGATGCAATTTTTTTCAACTTATTTTAAACTATATCCTTTCCAAGATGTGACAGCTTGTGTTACTGCTAAACGTTGTTGTGTGTATTTTGTCAGCATAAAAACAAGAATCCAAATTTATTCCTGTAGGCAACCAAAATGAAATAAAAAAAAAGTTTAAAACCACTTTGAATAGGGCCATAAGAAAAAACAACAGACAATGGCAATGGACTTTGGAGGAGTCTGCAGACAGTGGAGAGACAATGGCATGGCAAAGGGTTATGGCTACTTTGTGAACACCTCAGTGACACCATTGAGCCTGATTTACAAATAGGATTTTTCATTTGATATATATCGTTTTTCTTAGCTTGATTTCAATTGACAGAATAAGGCGTTTTATTTCTTACGCTCATCAGATGGGAACTACTGAATGTTATACTACAATAATATGCAAGGCTTGGGCCATAGCGAACTATGAGTGCCTTACATGCCACTCAATTAGATTTACATTGGAAATATCAAAATGTAAAGACATTCTAAAAAATAAATACTAGTGTCCTATCGTTTCCATCATCCTTATTTGCAAACACAGGCCAATGTGCCAAATTCTTGATTTGGTGGAAAGAGCCTTCGAAAATGATCTGACTCTCCAACAAAGGTTTTCACATAAAATGCACTGCATAGGCAAGGATCAGCCACTGACAGAGTGGCAGGAGTGGGTGGGATTTTAGATCAGGCATTTGTTTATAAAGAGAAAGTACGATGTGTCTTGACTTGTGATTGTAGCGATCAGTGGAATGTTTGATGAACCTCAAGAAACCGGTAATATCAGCTCAACGACTGACTGATACAGCAGTGCAGAGGAGCAGGGGAGGAGTAGGAGAGGCAGTGGAGCTGAGGACAGGGGGGTAGAGGAGGGACTGACGAGAGGCGCAGAAGAGGAGCAGAGAGGGAGATGCCACACACAGGAGGATGAAAGAGGGACAGACATCTTCAGACAGTGGGTTTGGAGCAGGCTCTGGATGAGTGTAATGAGAAACAGGAGAATAAAGAAGTGCTTCCAAACTCAGTTATTGAGCAGTAGCTCTGTCGCTGTCTCCACATCCCAGGACTTTGATGACAACGCCACTATCACTGCATTCTGAGAAAAAGAAACATGTTGAAGTACACACTGGAACACACACGAGTAAATCATTTAAATTCCAACTTACTTTTTCAAAGCCCATGGCACACAGTTTGTCTATTTTGCATGTATACTCTGGACTGGAGACAGGAGCACCTGCGTAGACATGAGACCAAAGCCTCGCTGTCTGTTTGAACATCTCTGGGTTCTGCTTATACTGTAAAACAGAAACAATAGTCTAATTTAGAAGTTTTGCATTTATTTTGCTTGTTTGCTCTCTTCGAAAAGGTCATGTTTTTGTAGTTCCCACAATGTTTTGCCTTAAAAGGGGCTAGATGCACGTTGTTCATTTTTATACTCACTACTGCCACCTCAGGTCTTACGCATAACTGCAGGTTCTATATTAAGCTCGGGCATGACGGCACTTCAGACCCGATTATACACCTTTTTGAGTGACAGTGCAGGATTTTAGAGGCAGTTGTGGTGAACAGGTCTGGGCTCATTCTACACATTGCTGGAACATGTAAGGGGAGGAAAATACTTAACTTTAACATTTTTAAACTCTGTATAGTACCTTTAACATTTGTTATGTCAAAAACCCACAATGCTTTCGGAAAGTATTCACATCCCTAAACTTTTTCCACAGTTGGCAAACGTGACGCTTGGCATTCAGGCCACTTTGTCATTATGGGGTATTCTGTGTAGATTGATGGGGGAAAAATATATTTGATCCATTTTGGAATTAGGCTGTAACATAACAAAAACGTGAAGGGGTGTGAATACTTTCCATATGCACTGTATCTAATGAAAGGAAATATACAAAGATAATGTAATGATACTCCTGATAAATCCTCTTGAGATATTTGACATACTAGAGATGTTTCTATGTGGCTAATAAAAATAGAGACATGCAGAGCCGGATAAACTGGAAGAGCTGTCAGTTAATTCTAATGAAAGAGCTTCCCTCACTTCACACTGTACAGTTCAAGCACAGTCTAAATGTTACAGGAGAAGTTGAAAAACTGTATCTTTATTTACCTCCACATGTTTGCATTTGTAAGGCTATACTATAATTTGGGTGGGACAAGAGACGCAGTTGCATCACTGTTGGCCTTTTCCTTCTGGAAAGAGGAATGAAACTCCTATATGGGCTTGCATATTGAAAGTGAGCAGGTACCGCAGTCATACAGCCTTTATGTAAAGACAACGGAGGAGATGCCAACTCACTTGGTTGGCAACCACTGCATCTTGAGGATCATCTGGTTCTGCAGCTGCCATTAAGGCTTGTAGCGATAGCAGGACTGTCCTCAGTGTCATTGCTGCTGCCCTAATTAAACAGATAAAAAAAAAAACAGGGGTTGAAGCCAGGTTTTTTCACAGAAGGAAAAGAATAAAAGTAGCAGAGAAATCATTAAATAATTATTACAATTGAGTAGAGAGGGATTTGAAACCCTGGGCTTCTGTACTCACCACTGGTCTTTGAGGATGTCCAAACATATTGCACCTGTTACTGAACTGATGTTGGGATGCCAAATCTTTGTGATAAACCGCACCTGAAATAAAAAGTGATGAAAGAAGCTCCAGTAAATGTATTTGGAAAAAGCATCTGATCACATTTAAGGAGGGATTACCAAACATAATGAATGCATACCTTGGGTGGATTAAAAGGATATGTTTCTGGAATTTTAATTTCTAGTTGATATCGCCCACCTGGAAAGAAAGACAGTGGTTACAGTAAACAGCTAAGCAAAAGAATTAGCAGCATTGTAACTTCAATGTGATCTTACAGAAGCAGGCAAACACAAGACATCAAGCTGAAAAAGACACTCACCTTCATAAGGTGTATCAGGTGGCCCTGCTATTTCTCCTTTGAGTTCTGTGAAGTTCTCGTCCACCAAATCCACTTTGATCTGGTTTTTGCTCGTCTGTGGAGAAAAAATAAACCACACGGGCTCACAGTCAACATGAAGCTGCCTTGCTGTCAAACTCAAACATGCCAATGCAGCAAAAGTTGACACCCCTATGGCGACGAAGGCTAAAGTTGACCTCGACTTGTTGCACATTTTAATAAAAACACAAATAACCAGGGACAGTTTAGATGACTAATGTACCATATATTTAAAGGCAGGTGAACAACTACCACTACAGTGGAAACATGTAGCTTTACACAGTCCAAGAATGAAACTATGCGGTCAGGCTAACCCAGTTAGCTCCAGTTGTAGAGGACACAGTACAATTATATTACAATATAGGCTTCGATACCATTTTTCATTAAACTATATTTGTTGTCACTGCTTAAAACGTGAGTTTCCCATTGCAGCAGATCATGATTTTAGGGCTAAACGGTGCAGTGGCATCACATTGATGATGAGAGTCAACAGCTAGCTGATACCAACAGTGTTGATTAGCAACAACGCGTAGCTAAACCAGCAAGCAAAGCAAAAACAAACACATATTGAAACATTGCTGTTTATTCTCACCTCTTCGCTTTTGAGGACCTCCTTAAATTCACGTTTTATCCTCTGAACTGCGATGTTGGCCATGGTTCCCCGTGCTGGAGTGCGGCTGGGGCCTGGACCTGGTAGACGCTAACCTAGCTGCTGATAGTTAGCCTGCACTTTCTGATAGACCTCAAAACAACAGCTGCTCTGATGCTCTCCGTCAGCGCTAACAGTACTCTGTTTATTATCACACTCAATCTAGGCGTAAAACGACTTATAATAAAACTATCATCTCAAAACCGAAACGATAACGGGGATGGTGGATCGAAAAACATTTTAATGCCAACCTGCATGCAGTCTGGATGAGAGAGGGTCATGTGACCTATAGCCATGTTCAAGCTCTGCTCCCATTGGCTGCTGTCTTAATTATTGACAGTATTATTATTCTTCCTCAACAATTAACTATGTGGCACTAAATTATATAATAAAAGATATGGTAAATGCTACATTTACAAAAAGCGTTGCTTTAGAAATATTTCCCTTTTGTTGTGAATTTGAGACAGTGGACAGGGCATTTTATTTTTGGAAGTTAGAACAATAAAATATTTAATAAATACACCAGTATTGCTAAAGACGCCAGTGCAGCATATTTGCATGGTTTACATTAGGCTTCTACAGCTTCATAAACACTAGGGGGCGATGCTGATTCATAGATTTTCACTTACAGGCTCCTCAAAAAACTACATCAATACACCCACATCATATTTAAGTCCACACATTCAATCTCATAATGATTTTTTAAACTTTTATAACTGAAAAAACAATTCAAATCAGTTTACCTTCGAACAAGAAGATTATTATTATTACTGACAGTACAAAGGAGATCCATAGAGCATCTTGCTTTACAACACCACATTTTTTCTTCCATTTATCCTACTAATAAAAATGCGTGGTGGTGTAGTGTGCATTTTCTTCCTCCAGCTCACTGATGTCCTCTTGCATCGCCCTGTGTTTGTTTTTGTCAACAAAATAAAGATAATGAGTACAGCCAACATGACCACAGTGAGTAGGATGCACACCCCAAAGACCAGCATCACTCTGTTTTGAAACATCCACGAACAAACTGAACACATCTCTTGCTGCTCATTCAAGGCACACATTTCAACTGTGCCGCTCTCTGGGAAACCCCTTCCAGCAATAATGTCTTTGTAAACAGAGACAGACGCCTTGGGTTTAGTCGTGGAAGAGAAAAGGCCGAACTGAGGAGACTGTCGATCCTGCAGCCTCCACACGTAAAATCCCTGTAGGTTGACTCCGTCCAAATGATGAGCTGGAGACAAACAAGATAAGACACATTATTTTACAAAACCAAAACAACTGAATGACAAGAAGGCAAGCTCAAAAAAAAAGAAAAAAAAAGATCTAACAGGACAAAACTTGGCCCTAATCGAGTCTAAAAGAGGAATAAGGCTTAGTTCTACACAGAAGAGAATGAAAACAATAATCTTTTTTTCTTCTTAATCAAACTAATACACTGTACTTCATTTGCTACTGCAGAGAAGCCCGAGTAGCAAATGAAGCATAGCCGCGTACCGCCACTCACGCTCATTCTGGCCTATTGCACATGTTTTTAGTGGTGGGGGAAACCTACACAGATATGAGAGAACTTACAAAGTCCATACAGAATTTCCACCATCTGGGACATTCAATCACATTCAGCTCCCTTGATACTGGGCTTGTATTTTACCATTTGGTTGTTCATTATGTTCCCTTGCTACTGCCCTGTTCATGGCCCCGCTCCATGTCCCTCATTTAACCTGAGTTTTACAGTAGGAAATACACACTCATAAAAACGTGTCCCTGTTAGCCTTACCTTTCAGAGCTTCCTGTAAGTAGTTCTTCATGTAGTACTGTCTGACTTTATCATCCACTGTCACCTGGTCATCTACTCCACTGGCAGTGATGATGATGGGCAATTTTCTTCCGTATCTTTTGGTCACCCAGTTTAAAACGCTCCTCAGCCCCCGTGGGACGATAGCCTGTCCCAGCTTTGATGTAGCCCAAGTAGGGTCAGTTAGGGTCCTGCAGTTGTGGTCGGGGGCCTGCCCGTGCAGCTTTGGGGGATAAGGACTGACTAAGCGGGTTGTAAAATGGTTCAGTGCAATAAAACTCAGAGCACCTTTTGATTCAGTCATTTCCATTTCTGTAAAAGTGGGAAGAGGAGATCCCTCGGCACGAGTTTGAGCAAGAAATCTATTTATTTCATTTGGATATCCGCCTTTATCTGGTTGTCTCTCATGTCTAGTCCCAAGAAGAGGGTCTAGAAAGCGGGCAAGTTCAAATACTAGAAATCTTTGAGCTGCTTCGATATGGGACTGCAGGAATGGATTAGCAGGTTCAGCCCAGTCTGCGTGCAGAGCCAGTGACACCAGCCCCTTCTGTTGATGCAAATATTTCCTTTCATATAGTCTCCAGGCCTTTGTATGGGCTAATAGAAGGTTATGTGCCGCTTTGTGTCTGTCATTCCCACTGCTGTACACGTCTATCAGCCTGTTTGGTTCATTTATTGTGATCCAGTATTGGACCCACTCGCCCAGCTCTTCATAACATAGAGAGGCATAGTCCCGAAAGGCCTCCACTGTGCTGTAGTTGAGCCAGCCCCCAGCGGCATGGAGCGGTGCAGGAAGACTCCAGTTTGGAGCACTGTGTGAAGGGTAGTAGAGGATTACAACAGCCTTCAACTTCAGCTTTGAGAGCTCGGACAGAATGCAGCTGTAGTACCTACGGCAGAGATAAATAAATAATGAATAAAAAAATCACACTGTAGTGACCACCTGTTTGACTAGAGGTAGCCAAACATGAGATTAAATGCATTAGGTTATCTTCCAAATGCTTTAGTTGAAAACACATTGCAAAAATAAGAACATCAGTGTCTAGCTGAGTATTAGAAGTACAGGAATGAGTGCTTTAAGCATAAAACATTAGTTGCTCTTGTGCGTAGCAACATATAACCTGGAAAGCTCCACAGTGCAGCTTTAAGCGCTATAATGAATATTTAATCTGTTAACACATTTGTTGCCTGTCATACTATACCTGAGAGCATCTGTGTTCACATTTGACAGGTCCCCTCGTGGTAAAATCAGAGACCAGTTCAGGGCAAATCTGTAGTGAGATGCCCCTGTGGAGGCAAACAACCGCAGATGACTCTGAATGGCCAAATAGTCTGTGCACTGAGACGGGCGTGTTTGTAGCTTCACTCCTGGGACGGGGCGCAGCGACCCGTCTCCTGTTACGTTCCACATGTACAACTGTGGGTCTGTGAACTGAGGGGAGAAGGGGCGGAAGTGGACCTACAAAAACAGTGGTAAAGAGATAAAGAGAATCATTGTTTAGCAGCTGTGAATATAGCTGAGGTGGGTAGTAATCCAATGTATTATTATTATTATTCAGATTATTGTTATTATTATTATTATTTCTTTTTTTAAATTTGACAGTACTGCTACTTGAGTGAAGGAGTTACTGTTACCACTTTGAATAAACTATATGATAAAAAATACTGCATTATTGTCAAGTTTGTAAAGCTTCTTAAGTTTGGGTTCATTTCACTTCCTAAAGAATTATTTCCTTTTCCTTTTATCATAGTCTGTTAATTTTGAAATATCAGAATTTTCATGTAATTTTATTCTGATTAATCATAAATCTGATTTTATTATTTTTCTACTCTTAATTTGCTTACTAAGCAACTGTTTTGGAGATTACCCACCCCTCATTATGTGTTCATTTTTAAAGTGTCACTCACTTGCAAGGTTGGGTCAGCGATTCCCCAGTGAAAATCACATGGGAAATGTCCCTTGATCTCTTGAGAGGCTCGATCTTTTGGAAAGCCGTTTTCAGCAATAATACCCCTGTAGTACAGTGCCGAGGTTTTGGGGGTCCTGATTCGCTCAGGCTGAGAGAAATCTACATAAAAAAGTCCTCGTCTTATAGCATAACCAAAGTTCCATTCAAATCCATCCAAGAGAGACCACGCTGTGTAGCCAATGACCTGGACACCATCAAATCTGACCGCTGCAATAAAACAACATGTTGTTATTATACATTTTAAGGTTTTTATAGGTGATGATAGGTGATTTGTAGTCTATTATTTGCCTGTCAGTAATTCAAATTGTGTTGTTTGAACATTAATCCATCATATATCTAATAAATGAACAGTGTTAGCACTTATTTGTACAGTGCATTCGCAGATGTAGATCATAAAGCGCTTTACGAGACCATTATTCATTCACTCGATGCTCCGTGGCAAAAAAGCTATGCGTGCCCACCAATCTACGCCATTGCGCCATTTTTATTTATTTGTTTATTTGGTCGGGTGCAAGTTAATGAACACACATGGGTCTCATGTAAACACGCCATGAGCTCATTTGCATCCGTTGTCCCCCATTCGCACTCCCTCTCATTCATACTAGCCTATTGTACATGTTTTTAATCTGACCAATCACGCACTCATGTCACATTCATACATAGGCACGGTGGGTGAAGTGTCTTGCCCAAGGAAACAATGATACTATCCTGTAATAGCAGTAACCTCACTCATTCAGGCAAGTTCAATAGCAACAAGAATCCTCTGGACAATATTATTTGACTACTTGTTTACTACTATAATAAAAAAAAAAAAAATATGTCTACTCTGCTTTGCTCTCACCTTGTAGAACCTGGTTGATGAATCGCTTCATTAGGTATAAGGTCACTGTGTCCTCTGTTGTTTCACTGGCGTCAGAGAACCAGCCCGCCTCAGCCACCAGCACATGAGGGTCTCCATACTGCAGTTTAATCCAGCTGAGGATTCTCCTCAGGTCTGGAGAAACAGTCTGTCCGTACTGAGCCAGGGTGCGCCCCAAACGTAGATTGTTTGGTCCGAATGACAAAGCGAAAAAGTCCGCTGTATTTCTCACCCAGAGCTTCTCCTCGTGAGTAAAGGAGGGAAGGAGAGCCCCATGCTTTGACTTTAGTGACAATGGATAGTCACCTTCTCCAAATATAGGATCAGCAAACCATCCGAGAACACTCTCCATTGACTTCTGGCAAAGTTCAACATTTGCCTCTGTGGCTTTTTGTGGCTCGATCCAGTGGGAGCCCAGGACAATGGACACTTTCCCCCTCTGATTTGGACGGAAATGGGTGTTGTACTTATGCCAAGCACTGGCATGTGCCTAAGAATCACATGAAATACAAACAAAGTTATGTAAAAAAAAAGAAAATAAAACTGCTTCGACGAATGCACAACTGCTAAAATAGAGAGAGTTTCATAGGAGACAGGAGACAGGAACAGATACTACAAATACTACAACTGCAGCTAAAACTACAAAACCAACCAACCAAACAAGGAACTGTATTTTCATGTTGCTTAAGCTTTCCCACATTCATCAACTTTTCCCTGCTTTGAGGTGTTTTTGCAAATAAAAAAATAATAATTCGAAATCAATGCTACCCTCCATGAACAGTAGTACAATAGCACCTTCTGTGACATGTCCCAGGCTATGTGGTTGTTTGCTCTTGCTATCTGCAGGGCGTCAATCGCACATTTACCATCTTGTGCTGGTGGTCAATACTAATAAGCCATATCTCTATGACTTCCTGCCATATAACATTCTGTCTAATGCACCACTGTTGATGTGGTGGACTTCGACCTCAATAAGTGGCATGTTTGCTGCACAGAATCCTTCAAAATAAAAGAATCATAATTTAAAAGATAAAGAAAGTAAATTAATGTTTGTCCAGGTTAATTACTATTATGCGCTTTTCGCTTCCCTGCAAGCACTCAGAGAAATGTATTGAATAGCAATAAAATGTAAGGTGCAAAGTCCTATTTTAAAGACGACAAAAACAACACACATATTTCTGGTGTTGTTGTGCTCACCTTGATCATGTTGTGTGCTACTTTCAGAAAGCTCGCGTCTCCACCGGTCTCTCCTGGTGCATGTAAACCTGTGCCATACCCCTGAACAGCCACTAAATATGGGTTATGCATCGTGAGCCAGTATTTGACTTTGTCTCCAAACATGTAAAAGCAAAAAGATGCATAGTCCTCAAAGTGTTCGATTAGAGTTTCATTTCTCCATCCGCCATATCGTTCCTGCAGAACTTGCGGCAGGTCCCAGTGATACAAAGTTACAATCGGCTCAATTTTGTTTTCCAGTAGTTTGTCTATGAGGCGACTGTAGTGTCTCACGGCTGCCAAATTGGGTTTATATTGTGCATTTCCATTTGGAAAAAGTCTAGGCCAGGACAAAGAAAAAGTGTATGCCCTCAAGCCTAGAAATTGGAGTGCTTTGACATCATCTTCCCATTGCACGTAGCCGTCACTCGCGATGTTCGCAGTGTCCCCAAACCTGGAGTGAGTAAAATTGTCCCAAATGGAAGCTCCTTTCCCATCCCGGTCCCAGGCTCCTTCTGTCTGGAAAGCAGAGGTCCCGGATGCCCAAAGGAAATCTCTGGGGAAAGTGTCCAGGAGAAAAAGCTGGTCAGTGGACACAGGGTCAGTATTTTTGTTCTGCCAAACTTTCCTGCCCTCCCCGAGAGAACCAGCTGCCCCCCTGCATCCACACACCAATAACAGCAGGCAGTGGTGCAAAAGATGGCTCAGCATAATGGATCACTTTGTCAAATATCTTCTGGAGAGGGATAGACGGTGTCAGATAGGAAAATGGTAAATCCTGTAGTGAAAGGTGGGAGATCCATAGTAGAAGAACCATAACAAGACTGGGGCATGTGAATCCTAAGGTGTTACTGTGACCATCTGACGACCTCATAAAACGTCACTATCTCTCCTTGCTGTACTCTGCCCCTCCTCACCAGATATGTTCCCTTTCAGTCAACTAACCATCTGCAAACTCTACCAGATAAAACAATAACGCAGAATAACATTATAGCCTATTGCAGTAAAAAAACAAATCTCCAAAAACAGCTACAAGAAACACTTTAAATACAGATACGTCTTGTGAGAAACCTTTACAAGGCAATACACAACCTGATAGCCACAAAGACGGTTCATGTGTCAATAATTACCTTGAACTCTGATCTTAGCTGACTAAGAGCTGGAACAGAAAATCCAGATCAAGTAGGGCTAATATGCGCAAAACATTTCCATTATTCTAAATTAGTAAATTAGTGCTTTTAACCATTCACAGCAGTTTCTAGGTGACTCAAAGTGCAGTGCCAAAAACATATGTGAAAGACACTCACCACACATCACTGCACACACGTGCTGTGATCATTTCTGATATGGAAATTTAAAAAGAGAGAAGTCCACTTTACTTTACAGCACAGTAATAACATGGTAATAGGATGGAAATAACGGGGCAACAATGCATTTAGCGACCCTGTTTCCTTACCATTACGCTTCTTTAAAACACAGGAACCAAGTCTTTAAACTGGGTTGGATAAGTTTTGATGGTAATGTTAATCCTGTTTCCATGAAATAAAGTAGTTTTGTATCATCTAATTATCTTGATTATTTAGCTAGTACACTTTAAAAACTATACTCGGACTATACCGCTAGATCCATTCTATTACCATGCTATGATTGTGCAGTGTAATAAGGTGCCTTAAAGAAAAAACTGTTGGCAAGGTCTTCAAAATCTATTGCATTGATATCGTTGCCCTATGTCTTTTCAGAGCCATCACATTGATTCATCAATTGTTAATTTGTCAGAGCTCTTTTGTGTGTGTGTGTAATATAATTTTTCCCTTCTGCAAACATGTAATGAAGTGAAACAAGTTTATTTTAATCATATTGGGCACATGCACCTTTGCGATATTGAATCAAACCACTCCCGATGGAAACAGTGACATCGGCTCATATGTCCTTATTTGATCAAGCGCCGCTCTTTGCAACAGCACAACCTGGCAACTGAATCCGTTGCTGGGACGTTAGGCTCATGATGGTTGGCCTTGTGTACATCTAGGCTCACATTAATCAGACTTGTTTTTCACCAAAGCTGGGCATCTTATTGCACTGAAAGAAGTTAACAGCATTTCAAGCACTTCCCCTCATCATCCGCTGTTTAGGCGGGAATAACATCATAGCAGTGGCTCAGTCAGGGCGAAGTCTGCTCTGAGGCAAAAGGGTAAATTAGTTTACCAGCCAGAGAGGACAGGATGTCACCAAGTTTGATGTTTTTAGGTTTCTAAATGAGCATATGTGTCTGGAGGGCAACAGTGATTTCAGAAGTGTCTAAAAAGGAGTCCAAACTAGACCGATCGTTATAAGAATAAGCCTGTGGCATTTTACCGTGGTTCATAGGGCTTGCTAATGTATTCACTGGTAAAATAAGTCTCTGTGAGAAAACACTTGGGAAAAACTGGTCCAGGATGAATAGCAAAATGTCTGAGTAAAATCTCATTAAGTCTATGTGTATATGTATGTATTGAGATACTTTTACACAGTCCATTTACAGTCATTAAGAGGAAGTGAAAAGAGGATGTGCACTGTGAGAATGGCCTCTCACATAAATGCAATGATTTATTTTATACCAACAGTTCAACAGAGGACCATTGTTCATGATGTCAGCAGCGTGGTTAATTTCAAAACAGACAGAGAGATTGTTTCAGCAATAATTCTTAAGAAGAGAATACCAGAAGTGAATACCGGTAAGCATCTCTTTCTTGTACTCTAACAAATGTTGTGTATGTTTCTTAATTTCATGGAATTTTATTGGAAACTTTGCGTTGCTGCCCATGTTGGCGCGGTCTCTCCTGTAAAAGAGAGCTTAGATCTCAGTGGGACTATCCTGATTAAATAAAGTCCAAAAATGAATAAACTAATTAAAACAAATGAGAGATATTATTTGAGTGAGTGAAATTGTTATAATAAGTGATATGCAGGTGAAACTCGGAAAATTAGAATATTGTTAAAAAGTGCATTGGTTTCTGTAGTTCGGCTATAACTGTGAAACTGATATATGATAGACATGCAAAAGTGAGATATGTGTGGCCTTTATGTGTTATAATTTTGTGGCTCACTGCTTGTAAAAATCCCAAATCCAAAATCTCAGAAGGAAATAATATTTAAAAAATGGCCTGTAAGCCACAATTATCAAAATTAAAACAAAGGCTTGACATATGTCACTTTGCATGTAATGAGTCTATGTCATATATTAGTTTTACATTTTGAGTTGAATTACAGAAATAACTGAACATTTGAACGATATTCTAATTTTCCGAGTTTCACCTGTATTGAATAAAAAGTGTCTATGTTCTCGTGCCAAGTCAATCTCTGACATGCTAGAGCCGTGTGAGATATGTTGGTGCCCAGAGTCAGGACAAAACATGGAGAAGTTGTGTCTTGCTGCGAACAGAAAACTGGAGACGAGCCTCTTCGCTCACTGAAAATATTTTATTTGCAATCTTACTTTAATTTCATAATGAGTGTGTGTTTTATTGATTCTTCTCAGTGTAATTTTATGTAGTCTACTGTTAAAATGTTATATGCATATTTTTGGAATCAAGTTTTCCATATTGATATAAATTCAATTATGAACAAATGCTGCTTTTTCCCTGGTCAGGTACTATTTTCTGTAATACATTTTTACTTTCACTTACCTTTAGTGGGAGAACCATGTGGCGCATCAGTGCAGTCTTCTGGGCGGTTGCCACGTTGGTCAAACTTCAGCCCAGCGCCTCGAGTTCAGACCGGTTTGTGGATCTGTCTAACCAAAACCTCTCCTCTGTCCCAAGAGACCTGCCGCACACCGTTGAGCACTTAGACCTTTCTTGTAACCACATCAGTCAGCTGCATGAAGAAGATTTCAAAAACACAGCGCAGCTCCGGTTCCTGAACATGTCTTGGAACAACTTGCAGTGTATTGATCCTGAGGCGTTCATGCACACAACGTTGCTTCAGAATCTGGATCTTTCACACAACAAACTAACAAACCTAGATGCTCAACAGTACCTACAAAATATTAGGAAACTCCGGGTGCTACGTTTGCACCACAACCAATTCATCAATATGACACTTGGAAAGGAGTTTAGCACGTTGAAAAATCTGAAGACAGTGTCCCTTGAGGCTGAACAAATTTGCAGAGATGACTTCAAGCAAATTTCTGGAGTGAAACTCACATCATTATTGCTCTATGTTGGAAAAGATTTTAGCTATGAAGCAGCAAGTTTAAATGACGTTCAAACACAAAAGATGGAGATATCTTTTTCAGGAAATAAGCAAATACATCACGACTTGGTATCAGATGCCCTCGCCCTTTTTGACAAAGTGGGGTTGATCGACTTGACAAGTGGCTATAAGGTACTAATTACGATACTAAGCAGCAAAAAACAACTCAGAACAACTAATCTTGGTCTTTCAAATATCGTCATAAAGTGGAATGACTTGACCGACTTAACAAATGCTGCTTTGCGAACAACAATCTTACATCTCACCTGCTCTGATGCTGCATTGACAAATTTGCCAAAACATTACACTCCAGTGGCTAAAACATCCAGCATGAGATCATTCACTGCAAAAAGAATGGTTGTCAAGGATTTCTTCTTCTCACAAGATGCAGTTTACAGCTTTTTCATCAACATACCTGTGAAGAAAATGGAACTTGTTGAGACTGGGATTGTACACATGACATGCCCATCGTCACCAAGTCCAGTCCAGCATCTGAACTTCTCCTTTTGCGCTCTTTCGGACTCTATATTTTACAGAGTTCAACATCAGGAAATCATTGAATGCAAGAATTTGGGCAAAGCAAAAACACTGACTTTGGTTGACAACAATCTAAAAAACTTCCAGACCATCAGCCAACGAGTGCAACACATGGTTTCATTGGAGGAACTAGATGTGAGCCTAAATTCGTTGGTGTATGATGGTCTCGAGGACTGTCTGTGGCCTCAAAATATCACGGTAATGAACCTGTCTTTCAACAGCTTGACAGACAGTGTATTCAAATGTCTACCAAAGGGATTGATGATCCTAGACCTACAAAACAATGAGGTTTCTGCCGTGCCCGAATCGGTCATGGGATTTCAACACCTTCATTCTTTGAACCTGACTGCCAATAGGCTGCGTGACTTACCAGTTTGCAAAGGCTTTCCTGTGCTGTATACACTTCTTCTCAAGTCAAATTCTCTTCATGCTCCATCTGTGGAGAAACTAGAAACCTGTCCCGTGTTAAAAGTCTTAGACATCAGTCAGAATCCCTTCACCTGTGTTTGTCCTCTGCGTAGATTCAGAAACCTTGGCATCAAATCTGAAAATACCCCAGAGGGAATTAAGCTGCTAAACTGGCCAACGGGATATTACTGTCTCTATCCTGAAGAAGTGAAAAACACCACATTGAGAGAGGCTTCAATACCTGAAATTTACTGCAACTCCGGTCTGCTGGCAGCTACCATTCTGATCCCAGCCATATTCACACTCATTGCAATAGTGACCACGTGCCAGTACTTTGACGTGCCCTGGTACCTCAGGATGATATGGCAGTGGACAAGAGCTAAACATAGGGCAATAAGACAAAATATCCCGGCAGAAGAGCTCGTAGATGTCGAATTTCATGCCTTTGTTTCTTTCAGTCAACATAACGCGGACTGGGTGCACCACTCACTGCTACCCAATCTGTCGGAGTTAAGAGTTTGCCATCACGAGAAGCATTTCCTGCCCGGGAGGACCATTATTGACAATATCATGAGATCCGTGCAAAAAAGTCGAAGATCAGTTTTTGTTCTCTCTGCCCACTTTGTGAAGAGTGAGTGGTGTCATTACGAGCTGTACTTTGCCACCCACCAGAGGCTTGCACGAGGTCCGGATAGTGTCGTGTTGGTGTTGCTTGAGCCCCTGCCACAATATCTGATCCCGTCCAAGTACCACCAGCTCAAGTCCATGATGAGAAGACACACCTATCTAGAGTGGCCTCAGGAGAAGGCCAAGCAGAGGCTGTTCTGGGCCAATCTTAGAGCAGCACTGCAGTCGGACATACCCCGCCTCGCATCCATCACAGAACTAGAGGCGTGACATTTGGGGGGAACAAATAAAAAGAAATGTGTATATAGGGCTTGATTGTATGATTCTAAAAACTGTGCTTGTGTAAACATGTTAGCTTTGCAACAAACTGGCCACAGTACAGTGTTCTTTCTACCAAAGGCCCGCACTTGTTGGAACAGGCTCCAGTAAACCAAAACTGCTTTCAGGAATGACAGAATGTGTTTTGAAATTATGAAGCTAGAAAATGTACTCTAATCATGTAAAGGAATAATTTGATCATCTTTGATACAAAATAATAAAGTTTACTTTCAAAAGACAACAATGCATTTTTATGACAAGTACAGTGTGCACTAATAATTATAGTATCACAAATGCATGGGTATATAGGAAAACCCACCAACAGTTGATCAAGTGTCTCCATTCCAACCTGTTTGGAAGCCAACAGTGTCTCTTTTCCCGTAGCTCCACACTATCGTACTTTCAGCATTTCAACATTAGACTGATGAGTCAAATCTGATTACAGTCCATATAGCACAAAAGATTTGAGTATTTATCAAACCTAACTAAGCTACAAATAACAAAGTATTAAAAAGTCTACGTCTATTTGGTCTAAATCTTTTCTTTCTGTGTGTAAACATTTCTGTGACTTTAACGGTCCATGATGAAATCCTCATATCATTAGTTGCTCCCACTCAGTTTAAGTTACTCATTGGGAAAAGATTGGAGACCCAAACTGCAGATTAAAAGAAAATGTCTTGGAACCTGCCAATTGTGTTGCCCGCAGGATGAATGGAGAATGTTCATGCCATTTGTCAAGGGAGGGACTGGATTATGATGATTTTTTCGTTGATGCAGAATCGGTGCAGAACATTGAGCAGATTCTCCCCACAGCGGGACACCTGACGCTCCATGGCCAAACGGAAATCTTCTTTGACGCCTTTCGTGATTCCTCGAGTCACAGTGTGGTGTCTGCAAGAGCGCAAAAAACACAAGCATAAGAATAGTGAGAAGACGTGGCCTAAAATAACAAAGTTTAAAAGGGCCAACAATATGTCAAGGATCTCTTTTATAATGTCTTACGGAGGCACAGACTGAACTCAATGAAAACAGCCAGTTACAAGAGTAGCAAATATAACAAGGCACAAAAAGTGAAAGTTTAAACTAGATGAAACGAAAACACAAATCAAATGAGACCATGTGAAACGACTAGGCAAAAACTGATTCACAAAACCTTGAAAGAACAACAATGATGACCACAAACAAACGGGCAGATGCTAAAGTAAACAAACCCAACAGGAAATCATAGAATGGCTAACTCTTGATGTTTCAAATCAAAACTGGGGGACGACAAGCCTTGGCGTTGGGGATGGAGGAGAGGTGAGTGGTGCGGGAGGGGACTGTGGGAGGAGGGGCCTGGGGTACCTGTCCATCGTCTGCACCCCTTGGAGCAGAAGGGTATTTAACTCCACCCCCAGGGCGGGGCTAGGGTTCCTGAGGGACAGCAACATTCAACAACTCAGTGAGGGAGCAGTCAACTGTCTCTACTTTCACAACAAAGAGGTGGATTTTGTTTTACATAAAGTTGTTATGTTAAAAACCCCTCCAAAAACATTTCAGTTCAAAGTATGTTGTTTCCCCACAGGCCTTTTCAATCTTGATTATCAACCTATTGCACGTTATTCATAAAAAAAAAAAGTCACACCAACTGAACGGGAGAGTGCAGAGTCAACTGAACAATGCCAAAGGTAAAGCAGCAACTCGAGGGTCAACTTACTTGATCAACATGCCCTGATTAGGAAGCAACTCCAGCTGGATCCTCCCTCCTTCAGGAGTACGCAAGTAAGCAAACTCCTCCAGCATGTCAATGTCTGACAGAAAGTATGGGAAAAACACATCTTGGAAAAAAACATTCTAATCCCTAAGAATGAATTCAGACTGATTAGCAAGGATACTGGTGACATAATTGAAGAAATTCTCATATTGGAAACTGCCTTGTTGGCAGATCTTATCCACTGCTTTGAGGAACAGAGTTTCTCCATGTGGCCAGTCATACTGCAGGAGAACAATCACATGACCGAGAGACAGATCATCATGGCTGTCTGCAAAAGCACGAAGCTAGAACAATGCAAAAAGGAAGGAGAAAAACAAATTATTATTATTATTATTATTAGTATTATTGTCATTATTATTATCATCATAATAGTATCACTGATATTGCTTCTACTTCAACAATATATTTCAGATTTTTTAGTACCTTGAAACATGCCAACATGAGCTGGAGGCAAAAAGGCAGGATGGCTTTGCTGGTGCATGGGAGTAACCTGAGGTCATTACCTATCATTGTGACAACACAGGATTAACAGATTATAATTAAAACAGGAATTCTAAAACTTCTTAGCAGCCCGATTATAAATGCAAATCTGCTTTAAAAAGAGCAAAAAGAATGGTTAGTAGCAAAACATACCTTTCCTTGTTTTAGTCTTATGGCGGCTCTGGTCGTCTAAGCTTTTAGTTAATTCATACTTTGGGGGTACCAGTCCACAAACCACATCCAGAAGCTTGTCACACGCCATCTGATAAGGTGCAGTATATGTAAACAAATGTTTTAGTCACATACAAAGACACTGACACAGTTGTACTGTCGTGCACATACTCTGTACTCTCCCAGTGCATAGTGACAGGACGCCTGTTGGATCAGAGCCCTGTGGTGCTCTTGACTGGCCTGTCCCGAGGGGCTCTGCTGCCCAGGTTGAGGCTGTTGCACTGCTGCCATCTGGTGCAGGCTAGAGAGAGCCTTACGGTACTGCCCCTAGAGGTCATAAAGTTTAGTTTTTAATGTTTTATTGCTCAATCGGTTAGTAATGTTTTTTCACCTGGTATATTATCATGTCAGACAGGAATATTCTGAACCACATCCAGCTTTCAGTTTTCCATGCAGCGCAAATCTTCTTAAATTCTGTGTAAACAAAAAAAGGAAAAAACAAACAAACACATTTTAAGTTTCAAGACAGGATGAATTATACGTAAAGTGCTACTATTAGTTTTTTAAGAATATGTATTTACCTGTTTCTAAACCGTCATGTGAGTGAAGAAGGTCCCAGCTCTCTCTCGCTGTTCTGAAGCTCTCAAGTGTCTCTGACCAGGCCGGCATCTCCGTCTTATTCACTAAAATATGTCGCCCACGACCCTTTCCCAAGCCCTCTTCGTCATCTGAGCTCTACAGTGAGATATGTGTGAAAAACTGGGGTATAAATTACTGACATTACTTTAGATATTGAGCTGTCCTAAAATAATTTTTACCATTGTCTTCTCTCTTCCATCTGTGAGTTTCCGCTTCTTGTGTGCATGTTTCAACGCTCCTCTCTCCATCTCTATATCACTATACACAGTGCTTAAGTCCTCCACAAGGATCCATGGTCCAGAATTCATTCCATTAACACCTATTACAATAAAATAAAAGTGTAACTGGACTATCGCTTAATTAACAAATGACACTTACGGTCAACAGACAGAAAAAACTGACTTTGGAACAAAGCAGGCTGTACTGCAGAGACATAGAGGAAAGCACTGCGGAAAAGAACCAGTGCTGCACAAATGACGACCTGACTGCAGCAGCGCGACCGGGTCTCGCCTTCCAAACCGGGCAAGTACCGACACAGCTCCTTTACTCTGAGCAGCATGTCCATGTAACTTCTAGAACGTACAATAAACAACAAAACAAATGACATCACTAGCGGCATAAAAACGGTTAAAATACAACCTCGTCTTAGTAAACCCAAAGTACCTCTGTCCTTGGTCTCCCTGCCACTCACAACGTGCTCCCACAACAGATAAAATATCCAAAAGTCTCTCCCAAGGTTCAGACACCACGGAGGACTTTTCTGAGAGGCCATCGATCACATAGCGCTGTGATCCACGAGACACAGAAGGGGATTTTAGAGATCCCTCTTGAGAACCTTTAGAAAAAACAACATCTCACA
This sequence comes from Gobius niger, assembly GCF_951799975.1. Classification (NCBI taxonomy): domain Eukaryota; kingdom Metazoa; phylum Chordata; class Actinopteri; order Gobiiformes; family Gobiidae; genus Gobius; species Gobius niger. Next base: position 15,118,106 of record NC_136856.1, read on the forward strand.
GTCATATAAACAACAACACAACAAGCACATACAAACAGAGAGCATATACCTTGTATCTGTACATCAGATGAAGGTCCACGTGTAACATAACCAATATAAAACTCTGCAGCTTTCAACATGTACTTTTGCATTAGACTTGTTGGCAAACGCATGTCCATGTTGTTAATAACCAAAGGAAGGACATCACAAACTAAATAATAAAACATTCATGTCAGTAAAGAAAACAATGTTACACACAATTACATATTAGTATACTCAAACTCATGTACCAAAAAGTTTTCTAAAGCAGTTTACAGGGCTCTCCATGTTCTCTGAAACTTCAGCTTCCAACAGGGTTTCTCCAAGATTGACCTGATCGTGAAAAATGTCATCAATTGAAAACTTTAACGAACTTACAACTTACTTTGCAAATAGTGAAAGTAAACAAACCCCATGTTGGACAACAGACTCTGGGAATCGTTTTAAGAGTAACAAAAGCATTTCTGCCTTTTCCAAAGTGTTGAAACACTGCTCTGTGGCTTTCAATAGCATTTCACATTGAATACGTGCTGGAAGTGTCTCAAAAAGTTCTGAAAGTCAATAAAAAAGAATATGGATTACATATTCATAGGTCATCACATTTTACAGCTCAAACCTCTTACCTCGTAGGAACTGTGTATGCTTGTCCTGGGAGTCACTTCGTAATGCTGCTGTGATGACACTGATCTCACGCCAAACTATAGGCTGATCAGGAAAGTTTATAAACCTAGAAATATCAACAGTATTCAATGCTTCAAATCACATTAACAACCCGTAAACATGTGTGTGTGAGGGGGGGACTTACATATCATATAGTAACCTTCCAGCAGAAGATGTCTTTTCCGCATTCCGCTCAATTATATACATTTCATACTGAAAACAAAATTCAATAATCATTTTATTTAGTATAATTATGAAAACATGTTTTTAGGCTTACCTGTATGTTGAAGTCTGCTGGATACAGGGTCCTGGCTGTGATGAGCCAGGCTTTTGCTGCACACGGATCATTAGAGACCAACTCTCGAGCTCTTTTCACCAGAAACTCGCAGTCTTTTTGCGCAGACATGACCAGACTTCTTATAAGTGGTGGCGCTCTTGTTTTAGAGCAAACGCTTAGCCTATAGTATGTCTACGTGCCTGCTCACTAATACATTTGTGCCCCGACAGCGCGAGCTTTAGCGCCAGTTATAGGAACGAATTCAATGTAAAGACACAAGTCTACGGTGTTCCGTTTAACATAAATTATTCACCCTAAATTGCAATTACATTTGAAATCTACACGCTGCAGAGGAATTAGAAATGTGTTAGTTGCGATTTATTTACCACTGCCATTTTCCGACATAACGGACGTGAGGTGATGACGTCAAGTCGCACAAGTGACGTTACGTCGCACCTCTCGTTGCCAGAAGAGAAAGTCAACATTTTTAGACGTAGAAACTAGTTTACTCTATAAACCGTTTTTTTTTTATTTGTTCTCAATTCCGGGTTTGAGTTTAGGCGTTATGGAGTTGCTAAACGACAAGGAAAAAGCTTACATATTTAGGTCATTTTGGGTCACTCCTCATGCTTTGCGGGCTACAGCATCGCGCAGGCGCAGAGGAAGTATTGGGGTCACCTGCTGCTTGGGCTGCAGACACGACCTACCCTAGACCTACCGTAGAAGCCCAAAATCTGCGATCCCGGACAGGCGAGTATTTATCTGACAGCTCCCCGTGTGTTTAACTTGTACTGTACATGAGTGTTTCCGCTTGCGACATTTTCTGAGGTCCGATGGGTTCAGTCTTCAACCAATCACCCTTTAGCCAGTTGTTAGCATGCTAAGTGTTTTCTGCAATAAATGCAGATAATCCGCCAATATATGCATTTACATGTAACAGCCTTGGTTTAATGTATGTCTATTGTTGGGATCAGTAAATAAACACTAATGTCAAGCGAAAAGCCATTCTAGTACGCCATGCTAGTACAGAATCCAATGATTTTCGTAATACTCAACATGCAGCCACATGTGCAACATTTCTTATCCTGTTTGCTAATAAAAATGATCGCTATCTTTTCAACTGTCTTACAGTTGTGCGATCGATTGAAAAGTCATGTTAGCTTGTCTGCATGACATGACATGTCATGTTCTTAAAAGTAGACAGGAAGGTCTTGTTACTATTTGTGTTACACAATATTAAAATAGTATTACATTATTTGAAACAAAAATGCGAGTGCAACACGAAGGAGGTGAGTTGGGGGCATTTCGAAGAAACCTGTGAATGTAAAAAATGTTGACAGCACTCTTACGGTGTAAGTAACATATAGCACTTTTTGTGGTTGCTTTATGACCTCTAGTAACCTTAGGGTTCAGTCACCACTCAGTTTGACCCCTCAGCTCAAATTTAGATTTTTTTTCCCCCATATATATATGCAGTATCTATATATAGCACCACTTTGAAGTAAGTTTAATTTATCTCCTTCTATTAGCTGTTTAGTGTGTAATGCATAGTAAGAATCCATGTTCTTATCACTTTTTTGTATGATGCCTCTGATGCCCCACAGTTGTACTGTAGGTGGGCTTATCAGTTTAATTACGCAAGACCTTTTTTATCAGCAGGTAGCCCAAAGTGAGTTCAGTAGTACAACCTTTATCAGAATGAACTAGTATTGTGTCAATGTCTTCTAATTTAAATGTTGATTTATTTTTTTCCCCAGATGCACAATGGGTTTGATGAAACGCATTGAGGTGCACTGAGCCATCCATGGCAGTTAGCACGATGGACTCAGCCCGGACTCCTTCGTCTCAGGCCCCTCTGACTCAAGATGGCAGTGGACTGCTGCCCGCAGGAATTCTTAGTGCTAGACTGGGGCCACAAGAAAAGCACTATGTGTGTGGTTCACTGGCTGCATTTACCAACATATTGGTAACTTTCCCAATCCAGAAGGTACTGTTTCGGCAACAGTTGCATGGTGTGCTGGCAGCTGAGGCCGTGCAACAGCTCCGCAGGGATGGCCTGAGGATTCTGTATCGCGGTATACTGCCACCGCTCCTCCAGAAAAGTACCACAGTGGCCATCATGTTTGGTCTCTATGAGGACTTCTCTAGAGTTTTGCTGGATGTGGCTGATGGCAGCGGGGTGCCTGAGATTGTCACTAGAAGCTTTGCTGCTGCTTTGGCTGGAACTACTGAAGCCATTCTGGCGCCCTTTGAGCGAGTGCAGACCCTCTTACAAGACCACCGACACCACGGGCGCTTCAACAACACTGCCCACACCTTTAAGACACTTCTGAAGGAGTATGGCCTCAGAGAATACTACCGCGGATTGGTACCAATACTCCTCCGCAATGGTCCAAGCAATGTGCTTTTCTTTGGCCTACGTGGGCCCATAAAGGAGCAGCTGCCTCAAGCTACCAGTGAACCAGGGCACTTAGTCAGTGATTTTGTTTGTGGAGGATTGTTGGGGGCCGGCCTTGGCATTATGTTTTATCCTCTAAATGTAGTGAAGTCCCGGGCTCAGGCTCAGGTAGGTGGGGAGTTCCAGTCTTGCAGAACAGTTTTCATGACTGTGTGGAAAGAGAGGGGTGGCAGCCTAACAATGCTCTTCAGGGGCGCTCACTTAAATTACGCCCGCTCATTGGTATCGTGGGGGATCATAAATGCTACCTATGAGTTCCTCTTGAAGCTTTTGTGAGAGGTATAACTAAATATCTGAAAGTAACGTTTATGGAAAAAAGTGATTATTTAAAGAAATAAAGCCTTTATTCCATTATGGTGCAAAAGGTGATGCTAATGCACTATTTGATGGAAAATATTAAAAGTGCAGTAGTGGAGTTGCACTCGTGACGGGGGCCAACAATCGGTGTGATGTCACCTGCCATTGTGACATTTTACTGCTGTCAGATGATTTTAACAATTAGCCTATATAAATATGTGCCAGGGTCCAATTGACACGCCCCTTTCCCTCCATATCCAGTATTTGGGGGCAGCACCTTTTCAAAGTTGAGGCCTATTAAGTCAGTTTTTGTAAAAAATAAAATAAAAAAAAACATTCTTTCAATGTTTGTGCTCAAATTTGTGAATGCTAATCTTTTACTTTTTATTTTGTATGACATTTTTGGATTTGGCCATTGTGTAAAAAGGGTGTAAGAGTTAAATGTTGGACAAAGATTTTCCTGCTTTATGCTGCCAGCTTATAACACTTATAAAATGTATTCAATCAAAGCAACAGTGATCTTTTTTTCACGGTTTTAAATGTACTTTTCTAAAGAGCTTGTTCGCATATCTAATACAATTTGTGAAGTGCACACTGATGACAATGCCAGTAAAACTAGTATACTCCCGTTGTGTCTGGTTTAATAACAGCTAGCATGCCCTTTGTATCACTATATCACATAAATGATGTGGAGATGATGATTTTACAGCTCTCCCCTCATGCTTGCTCTCCTTCCTGCCTGTAACATCTGTTGACATAATGGGCTCAGATTTCAGGCTTGAGTAGATGCAGTCCTCTCTTAGCGATTGGGAGCTGGCTGTGACAGCTCATGAGGGAAGTGCTGCTCAGACCAATCCACAGTCGGACTGCGTGGTGATGGTGTGCAGACAGAATGTTTAGCAGCATAAAAGCTCAAGATGTCAGTCCAATGGATCACGCCTATTTCTTCAACACTTTTTCTCATTTCTGAGCTTTCTAGAGTTGTATGTTGTATACTCATTGATTTGATATTTGATTTGAGCATTCTCTGTGGCATTAAATGATCTTTGTAATTTCCCTGAAGCACAAGTCAGTAAACATTGCAATGGTGACAGTGGTGTCTGTAATCGTTTGTTGGCAAAGTGAGTGACTATTTTCCAACTACGGGTACACTTCTTTTTTTATACCCAAGACTTGGGTCGTATTAATCCTAACTACCGTGCCACTCCCGGGTGTTCAGTTTCTAAATATGAACAAGACAGAACTTAAAAAACTACTACTTAAAAAAGAATAACCTTTAACAAAACTTGATAGTGTTCCAGTAGCTGAGATTATCAGAGGAATGAATGGAACAAGTTCAATTCATTCTAACCATGTGACATTCGCTCTGTCTTTATTTACAACAGAACTGGTAATCCTGATAGAGTCAACATGTTTTGAAGTCGCAGATAATGATCAGATTAAGGGCAGCCCCACATGAAGACTGGATCAGGCTTTAACTGCAGCACAACGCCTTAAGGCTCAGCATCTTGGCATCAATTTCGTTGTTTTTTTTTTACAGCATTTGCTGTATACTTCCAGAATAAGCCTACTTTCATATGTTAATCTTTATATCAGTAATACTTATGACCTGTTTCACAAGCATAAGCAACAGAAGGCAGGATGAATAACTGAACTACCCACATTCCAGGTTGTATTTTCCTACATCACGAAGCTATGAAACAGACGTACAACTGTGATACATAAACAGACTCTTAATTTTGCGGAGCTTTATAAAAAAAAACATTTTGGAAGAGGACTTAGTGTATTTAGGCCTCATGTTTGGCTACCTGGAGTCAAAACTAAGCAGCAACATGGAAACGAGCTGGTGAGGTTCCCTTACCAGCAAAGTTACAAATCAGATCTGAGGAAGGGAATGTTTTTAAAGGTATTTTTCACTAATAAAAAATAATCACTGGGTGAAATATCACACAGTTTGACGTTCAACCTAGTGTTCGTGCATTAGCTGTCTTCTCAAGTCAAAAGTACAGCACAACAATGTATTTCTTAGTATATTTAGTTTATTGTAAGAGGGTATGGAAAAGTGACCACGTCATAACACACAATGTCCCTTTTTCATGAAATGCATTAGTTTATGTTTGACCAATGTTCACACACGTACAGATTGAAACAAATGACCCAGGCTTTGTTGTTTCTGTGGCCTGGCACAAACAGAAGACACTCCTGAGAGTTCAAAAGTGGTAGTTTCACAAAGGAGTCGGCTTCTTTTTATGGCAATGACAAGGCATCTTTCTCCAACATTATCACTTCAAATCTTTTCTTGTGTCATCTTGTTACAACATATACAAGATTTTTTTCCTGCTTATCACCCTTAGCTATGCTTTAAACAAACGGCTCCCTCTAAAATCATTATGTAAGCAGTTGTTTTTTTTTAAATTACGTTCTTGTTTTAGGCATCTCAATAAATCCTCCAGTCTCTCTTATCTGATGAGCAGGCATCACGTGATATGGCCAGCTAATTAGTGAGTAATATACATTAGCACACAATGTAATCCCAAACAGCAGTACAGAAAGGGTTGTCACATTGACTGTATATTTTATGCTAATGTCATGCAACAATGCAGAATGTTGCCTTATTTCTTTTACACATTTTTTTTCTTTTTTTTTTGTAGAAATCAGGTCAAAGGGAACATTCCAAACAAAGGAAGCACCCATTATATTAATAGAATCATAATGTTGCTACTGTTGTTTTTCATGTTCAATAAAAGAGGAGTACAATACGTGGAGGGGTGGGTTTGCATAGCCATGAACTAAAGACAGAGGAGGGGATAGATGTATGTATATCTACACAGCTGTCAGTCAATGTTAATGTTGATTACGGCGGTGGTGTCCAGAGAAGAGAGCATCGTGGGGACATAGTGGCTCAGTGTTCGAACAGTTTAAGACTTTGGATCTTTGCTACATCTGAATAACAGTCACATTGGTGTCAAGACAAAACGTTTAATCTAAGCAAAGTTCATCCCCATTTTTTTCCGCTTCCTGGACCCAACTCACACACACACACAAGGAAATAAATATGCATCTCATGGGGAAAAAAACTAGAGGAACATTATAATACTGCATACATTTGGATAATGGAACTATGCGGGACAGGGGAATGGGGGGGTAAAAAACACCTCACAAAAGGGACAGTGCCAAAAAGGTGCAATCTGTAACAGTCGAAAGTGCTCTCCCTGCTCGGTAATGTTGCCCGTTATAACACTGTAAACAAGTAAATCCATTATATAAAGGTGCAGTCACATATAAAATAAATCCAGTACTGCTTTTTTTGCAATTAGGACCAGGATTATTTGTAAAACGTGTCAGTAAAATTATACTTTTTTTTAAAAAACACGACAATTTACAGATTACACCTTGTGGAGTGGAAATTTGTCAAGCAGCAAAAGTAACATAATACTGTCTTTAAGAAAAAAAAAAAAAACATACAATTTTCCAGTGACATCCATAGTGTTATTTTTTCACCAGAAACACCACAGATCATGGTGCAAATATCGTAAAAAATAAATACATAAATACATACACGGGTAATTCATTCTTACATACACGTACTATATCATAAAATTAGATAATTATAAAATTCATATGTACAGATGCATAGTCCGGGAAGAGGCCAAGTGAGTCGAGTTTCCTCATTTTGCGGTGGTTTGTGGCTGTTGTATTCAAAAGTTTATATGTGCTGAATTGTGGTTGGCAACTTGGCACTATGCAAGAATACGGGGGGTTTAGTGTATGTGTGTGGCTCATTTTTAGGCCCAAAGTCAGTGAGATATGGGGGGGGGGGGGTCGAGTCAAAATTTGAGGGGTACCGGACCAGGCGTGTGGCTTGCTGAGTGATTGGACGTTTGACCAGGCGTGTCTGAGGTTTCTAAAGTTTGTATGCGGAAAAGTTGCGTGAGAGCGAACACAGAGGATATGAGGACAGTACATCTTTTGGCCAGTAGGCGGACGCCGTCAGTCTCGCCCTGGTTTTTCAGTCCTGCTCCGGTCCCTGCGCTTTCAACTGCCCCCACAAACTCCCTGTACAGTCCCAGAATCTCCTTCAACTTGTCCATAGGCTCCTGGCTGTCCTCCGCCGCATCCTTAAGCATCACGCTCACGCTACGGCAGACATCGCAGTGACTACAGGGTTTCGTTCGCAAACACGCCGCAGATAATTGCACCAGAGCGCTAAAACTATTGGACAGGGAGCGCAGCGCTTCATCGGGGGCCCAGCCGACGCGCGTGGCCCTCTGACATCCGGACGCTAATCGTCTCGCCTCAGCCTGCAGGAGACTCCGCTCTACTTCGCTCATTGTAATTTGGCTTTTCCTGCTACAATAGATCCCACGAGTTGCAATGTTATTAGTCCCATTATGATTGAGATCTGGTTCTCCCTTTGTGTCCTTTTCTTCTAATTCATGGTTTAAAACTTCTTGCTCAAGAACTCCTTGCTCCAACACTAACAGGAGTTGGTCGATATCTTGTCGCAAAGTTGCAAACCCGCCCTTGAGCCCGCCGTAGTTTTTGTTAGTGAAAGATCGAAGAGGGTTTCCGAATGACGCAGTAGGAGAGGCCGGGCAAGACACCAGCGGACTGAAGTCGGAGGAGGCAGTGGAGAAGGTAGAGAGGGGCCTTGGATTGTCCCGTAGCAGTGAGAGGAGATTGGAATTCGAAGAAGAAGCTGGGGGCGCAGGCGGCGGCGGGGCGGGATTGGTTGGTTTAGGCTTTGTCCGTTTCGAAAACTCAAACACGGTCATGTCCTCGTCAAAGCTCACCCCGTCCTCGCTGTCCCCGCTGAAGCAGTTGGCATAGACCGTCCGGCATCCACAGGCGTCTTTGTGCTGCTGCGGAGGGGTGCTGTCTGCCAGGGAGGAGGTGGGCGAGTCCCCTCCCATCTGCATGTTCAACACCCCTCGGAGCCCCACTGCCGAGTTGGGGCGGGACTGCGGCTGCTCCGAGGACACGCTGCCGCTGTAGATGCTGTTGAGGTTTGGGTACGACCCGTTTGTCCCGTTGGCCTTGTTCATGTGTGAGGTCACGTCCTGCGCTTCTTTGAAAGTGGCGATGACGACTTGTGCCCCGTCTTCTAAAAACTCGCCCCTTTTGTCTGGTTTTGAGCCAATGCAAGCTTCCCGTTCCTTCACCGGTGTCTTGTTCAAATCGGAAAGTCCGCTCGCTACGGACAAACCGGAGCCAAAGCCCGACGTGTCCCCGTTGATAGAGCTCGTCGAGGGGTAATCTAAAGTCCCCAAAATCTCCTGTGAGCGCGTCATGTACCACGGCAGAGCTTGGATTTTGCCCCTCAGCGCCGAAGCGGGTAGCCTTCCTCCCAGACTGGACGAGCTGGTCCGCAAGTCCGACCCCGACCCGGACCTCCCGGACTCCCTGTTCTCTAAGCAGCCGCTTCCCGAGGTGTTGGTAGAGGTGAGAGAGGTGGTGAGGGTGAGCGGTGCCTCTGAGTTTTTGGGCGACAGGCTCTCGTGGCTCTGAGACACCCGCCTCGGCCCGGACTGGATGGTGCCGTTCCGACTGCCCCAAGGGTGGATCCCGTTCGGAGGGTTGATGATGTCCTTAAAAATGCTCTTGTTCGGGTCAGTCGGAGATACAGGGGAACTGGCAGGTAGGGATAATGGGTGGAGATTTATCGGGCCGGTTGGTTTCGGGGGAACAGGGGGTGGCGCTAGTTTCGTGCCTGAATTGGAGCGAGGCATCGAAGGCTGGTTTTTAGTATTTGCGGCTATTCCATTGCTCTTCACTTCTCCGTTACAGCTTTTCTCCTTATCCGTAGCATATTTGTCGTTCGAAACATGAACTCCATTCTCATGTGGGACCTCTTTTGTGTGTTTCGGGCCATTCTCCTGCCTCTTCTCCTCGGTTTGTAGTGCTGTGCTGGGCAGTGGTTGCTGGCTGTAGCGCACCGCCGTGATGAGAGGCGAGGAGAGCGGATGCCCCCCTGTGCCGGACGTGACCGACTTAAACTCCATCGTCTCTGGCTCCATCTCCAGTAGATCAGAGGAGAGGCGTCCCGAGGCGTCCCCATTGCAGTGCGTGTACGACTGGCCCTTTTGAGGCGACTTTGAAGGGGTGATTTTAGGTTTGGGGGGCAGCTGAGGTTTAGGGGCCACCGGCGGTTTGACCTTGATTTCAGGTTTTGGAGATGGCTTTGGAGGACTTGGCTGCTGTTTGTTGAGTCGGTTTGATGGCGTTTTAAGCGTATCCACTTCCTTCTTGACGTTGAGGGATTTATTGGCGAGGGGAGAGGGCGGGGCTTTTCCAGAGGCTGCAGGGAAACCGTTCCAGCTGCCACTCAGACGATTAGCGTTGCATCGGTCAGCGAATTCTTTGTCTAGAGAGAGGAGGACACAGAGATATGCATTAATAAGAGAGCTTAAAATGGGAACGACACGTTTAAAGCTTTTAATAGCTGGATTCCAGATTACTGCAATCTAAAAGATGATATTAAAAGAAGAAACATAACCTAAGTCAAGCATAGTAGGGCTGAAACAACTAAACAGATTAACTGCAACTAATTCAAACTCCAAAGAGAGAGAGAGAAAAGGTTTTATCATCTGACAGAGAACAAATTACAACAAAGTGGCACAGGAAACATGCACATTTTACTGTTTCTGAAGAAAACCTATATTTTCTGCTGGTGTATTTTATCAGGATGTCATTAGGCGGCATCACTTGAGCTTCATGGGGTTTAAATGAAAAGGAGAGGAAAGAATCAAATCTAATAATAACTTAATCCAATTATATGATTGTTTGTGTGGCTGTGCTGTAGGGATATTATTTTCCCCATCAATTAATCGGGTTGTTACATTTACAATGAATTGAATACTGGTAGTCATTAGAAAAGGCACATACAAACTTAATCCCTGTCTTAAACGAGCACATCTTCGCCAGTTTGGCTTTACCCAAATATAAAAGCTTCTTGGAAAAAATGTCAACAAACGAGGGAAAAAATGCAACAAATGAGCGACAAAAATGTGACGAAAAAGCCAAAAAAGAGCAACATAAATGTTAGAATCAGAATCCCTTCATTGTCACTGTACAAATGCACAACGAAAAAAAGTGACGAAAATGTGACCTATAAAACTTGCTGCGTTTTATGTTAAGCCTTTTTGTCCTCTTTTTTTTAATCGTGCTTTCATTGTTTTTTCGCTGTGTTTCTGTCATGTTTTGTGGCTTTTTTCTCACAAATTTGTCGCTTGTTCATTGTGTCATTGTTGCTTTTCCAGCACATTTTTTGTCAATTTTTTGTTGCATTTTCATAGTTTTTTTCGCCGTGTTTTTGTCATGTTTTGTGGCTTTTTCATCAGTAATTTCTTCATGCTTTTGTCACTTGTTTGTTGCATTTTTATTCTTATGTTCGACTCATTTTTGTTGCTATTTTGATGTTTTGTTCAAGAAGCTTTTAGATTCGGGTAAAGCCAAACTGGAGAAAATGTGCTCGTTTAAGGCAGGGGTTAAAAGGTAAAAAACAAACATTTGTATGTGCCTTTTCTAATGACTACCAGTATTCAATTCATTGTAAATGTAACAACCTGATTAATTGATGGGGAAAATAATGGCCCTAAAGCGCAGCCACACAAACAATCATATAATTGGATTAAGTTATTATTAGATTTGGTTCTTTCCTCTCCTTTTCATTTGTGTGTTTAGTTTACTGATATTTGCAACGCTAGCTTTTCTAAAACGAGAACAGAAAAAGAAATGAAGTGCAAAGCCAAATTGAATGCGTGTCCACAAACCTGACAGATCTGGGACTGGGGGCGTAAATCTCTCCTTTGCATCGAAAAACTCCTCCTCAGACTCTGAAGCACTTTCTTTTACCAACACGGATGACGCGACATTCGGAGAAGGCGTCAGGCGCATCGCATCCTCATCCTTCGCGAGGCACTCTTCCGCCTGCGCCGCTTTGTTCCCAGGTATCGAACTTGTTCTCACGGGCACCTTCGGGGGAGTCTTTTTCTTTTTGATCGGAGATCTTTTGAAAGGCGTGCTGTCGATCATCCTCAAATCCCTGGAGCTGGGAATCTTGGAAATGCGGCGCAGCGATCGGAGACTGTCCTCCTCCTCGTCATCGTCGTCGTCATCGTCGTCGCTGGTCGCCCCGGCCGGACTGGGCATGAAGTCTGAGTTGGAGAGGTCCGTGAAGCACAGGTACGAGTTGTCGTTGTAGTTGAGGTTGGTGGGTCGCGCGGGGCCCTGTTTCGGAGCGAGGAGGTAGGGGTGGTGGACGTCTATGGCTGGTTGCACCCCTGAAGGTTTGGCGGAGGCGCTGCTGTCGTCCAGGGCAGCGCTGAGAGACCCGCTGGACAGACTGGAGAAGCTGCTGGTGACGCGCAGGTCTGTGTGATACCAGTTATTCTCTCTATTAATGTCCTCAAACTTCCGCAGTCCACTTCCCGACGCGCCTTCTTCACCTTCTTTCATTTCTCCCGTCACAACGATCTTCACTTCCTGTTTTCCCTGGTGCTCCTCTCGCTCCTGCCGGTCCTCCTCCCTCCTCTTCTCCTCCTCCTCTCTCCTCCGCTCCTCCCAGTCCTGACTCGCCGGGTCGGGCCGCTGCGAGTCCATCGGGTCGTCGTCGTCCGATGATTCCTCTGAGTCACTGCAGCAGCGCGACACGTAGCCTAATGACGCAGTAAAGATGAGCGGATGATAAGCAGAAAAGAGACATATGTTAGAGCAATGTTAACAAATATGAGCATGTAACTTGAATTGTAATAGGTTGCATTCACGTTCTCAAATCTTATGTCAAGTTTTGAGTTTGAAGACAGGAGTTGTCAATGTTAATGCGAATAAATCTCAAATCAGGAACGGAGTGGACTGGCTCGAAATACAGTGAATGTGGGGGATTATCGTAGAATCCATGTTGTCCAACTCCATCAGCAGTGGATGACACAAGGAGGAAATCAAATTAAGATATTTATCAGCTGTATTAACAGAGTCAACCCCACCTGAACCAAGCACATTTTCTCCAGTTTGTCATTACCCGAATCTAAAAGCTTCTTGAAAAAAACGAGACAATAATGAGGATGAAAACGCAACAAAAAAACATTTAAAAAAGTGACAAAGAAGTGTCCAAAATGCGATTAAAAAAAGACAACAAAAAAAAGCCAATAAAGCAATGGAAAAAGTGGCAAAAATGTGACTGAAGAGCAACAAAAGAGCAACTAAAATGTGATGAAAACACAACAAAAAAGCGTCAAAAACATGATTAAAAAGCAACAAAAAAATGGCAAAAAAGCTATGAAAAAAGTGTGAAAAATGTGACAAAAACAAAATAAAAAAGCCACAAAAGAGAAACAAAAAAGAGATGGAAAAAGTGGCAAAAAACAACAATAACACGGCAATAACGTGAGATAAAAGTTTATATCAGTTTTGTAGGTCTTAGCTTTCAAATGTGGCGTTACACTGGCCTACAGGCTGTAAACTCGAGGAGCTTTTACATTTGGGTAAAGACAAACTAGAGAAAATGTGTTTGGTTCAGGTGTGGGGTTAAGAGGTTAATGACTAAAATCATGGCTGTTCGATAACATGATACATCGCAATATACGTAATAGGGCTGCACAGTATATCGCCAAATTATCTCAGTATTAGGTGTCACACATTTGTTTGATGAAAAAATACGTTTAGTTACTTAATTTACAGCCTTATTTTGATCCTCATTTCGTATTTTACCAGTCTTGTTTTGACACAATTTGATGAATAAACTAATTGCTTAAAATTTACAGTAATTACTATTTATAATACAGTCAGGTGCACAACATTTAAAATTTGGGTTTGAAGGGACATTTCAGGACTTTTGATATAGGGCCTTATTTCCTAGTAATCCAGAGTGTTGTTGATTTCTGGAGATATATTTATATTTTTAATTCATCCTTATATTTGAAGAGTTTAGCTGTGCTATGCTAGTGCTAGGCTAGCGCATGTCTATGGTAACTAGTAGCCTGCTTTAAAAACCTCTTCAAAATCATCAGGTAGTCCTTCAAACGTTGCCATATCTGATTTGTAGAAAGCTCCTTTGTGAATTCCACGTGTAGTAATGCCGGACGCAGGTAAACAAACTAATGTAGATCCGGTAACCCAGCAGATCACTCCGCCGCTGCGTAGCTTACAACCAGGAATCATGTCATCAGTAGTCTGGTGTTATAAGTGATTGCACTGTGCTTGGGTCAGACTGTTTTTAATGCAGGCTACTAGTTACCATAGACATGCACTAGCCTAACACTAGCCTAGCACCACTAAACTCTTCAAATATAAGGACTGCATGAATAAAAAACACTCTGGATAACTAGGAAATGAGGCCGCATCCCTTTAATTCTGTTAGCTTGGATACTGTATTTTCACATTCGGCTTAATTTCACTAAAATATACTGTTTTAAATCAAAAATACATCAAATTCAATGTCGCGACTCGACCCACATTTTGGGAACCCCTGGAGTAAAACATCACAATGAACAAAACAAGAAGTTGAATATCAATATTTGTTCTTATATTGTGCTGCTCTACATCATATTCAAGCTACAGGGAAACTATGGTTCATTAATTCGAGGTAAAATCATTAAACCACTAGAACATTGTGGCAGCACGTGAACGCAACCTATTAAAAATGCATTACCTAACTTGTCTTTCTAGCATTACCCAAACTGGCTTGTGACATTCATCAACATAAGTGTGAAAAATGTCTATTATTTAAAATCTGAAGCCAGAAACTGTATTTGCTCACTTGTTAGGGATTCATAGCACAGGCCCTCTATTACGGCGAACTTCCCACACACACCTTCTTCAGCGGGTATCCGGTGCACCCTCACTTTCGGGCGCCCCAGACGGAAGACATTGACATTGGGATCCACCAGGAGTCTGCAGTAGCCTCCCAGCAGACATGCTAAGTCTTTGGCTGCCAGAGAGTCCATCAGTAAGGCAAATGGCTGGGAAGGGATTGCAAGGTTGGAGGAGATTAGGTAAAAGGCGGCAGTGACAAACAAGCCAAAGGGTAAAAAGAAGGAAAAAGGTAATAGAGTGAGAGAAAGAGAGAGATCGTCACCTTTGAGACCACCAGGTTTAAGCTTAGCTTCCTCGTGTGTAGTGTTGAACAGTCTGATAGAAATGTACTTCTGATTGGTATTTATCACTGATTACCTACTATAAAACACTAATTCTGTGCACATTCATTTCCTGGCATACTGAAAGGTAATGCCCTCAAGAATAGGGCTGGGTAGATTTAGGTACTAATGGTATAGAAAAAATATAAGCAGGGACCGAAAAGAAATATAAAATTGTTATATTCAAGTTTTGATGCTATGGGTCATCAAAATTCAAAGAAATAAAAAAGTGAAACACAATTTGATTTTTTTTTTTTTTTTAAATAGGGAAAATTGATGAAAAAGTGGAAAAAATTGGGAAAACAAGTGGAAAAATTGGTGTAAATTTGGGAAAAATATTTGGGGAAAATGTGAACATTTTGGAGTAAAATATTGAAAAAAAAATGGAAATAAACATGCAGAGATATTTGGGATAAAAATTGAAAAAATTAAGGAAAAAGTGGGGGAAAAAAGGGAAAATAAGGGGAAAATTTGGGGTAAATTTGGGTTAAAAAAAAGAAATTGGGAAAGAAATAGGAAAAAAAATTGGAAACTTAGGGGAAAATTGAGAGGAAAAAAACATGTTAAAAAATGGGGGGAAATTTAGAAAAAAATAATAATATGGAAAATTTGGTAGAAAAAAACAAGAGAAAATTGGTTCGAAATCAGGGGGGAAAAATAAGAAAAACTTGGAAAGTGTTTTAACTGCCCTTTTGTAGTTAAAGGAAGTTTCTTGGTTATTTCACCTCAAACAAATGATACAAATGTAAAAGAAAATAAATATTAAAGGAAAAGGAATAATCAACATTAATTAATCTGTTATATGATTTTGTATTTTATATGACAAATGATTTAGTATAGGTATCAAAAACCAAGTATTGTTAAAGTACTGGTATCGAATTTTTTTTTATGGTACCCAGCCCTACTCAAAAAAAGGAAAATGATTTGAACTTTTGGTGTACCAGACAACTTAATAACTTAGCAGTAACTAGTGGGACATGAACACTTCCTGAGCCCTACCCCCTTAGGCTGCAGTGCGGTGAAGAAAATGGTGTGACCTATATTTTGCATGAGTGGGAATATGATGGGAGGGGGGATCCATTTTTCTTATCTGTGTCAGTGTGTAAGTGCCTCTACATCAGTGAATAATACAACGGGCTGCGTCTATTTTTACGCGCTGGTCCGTACCTTCATGTCGTGCAGTGAGATGCGCAGCAGGCTGACTTTGTCCGACTCCGAGAGCAGCTCCACTCGGTTGACGCTGCTGAACTCCACCAGCGTCGAGATCACGTTCAGTTTGTGGTTGATGATTTGGCTCATCCCGTACTTCGCCCCAACCAGGAGGCTCACCGGCACCTCTCTGTCCTGGAGCTGAGGAACAAACGAAGATGGTTTAGAAAAGGGCAACAAAAATATCTAATCGCTTATGACCAACTTTAAAGTACAATGTAATTTGATAGTGCTCTTCTGTATCGACTGGCTGAGGGGAGGGCTATGTGAACGAGCACATTGTGTGGTCGCTGAATGGGAATTACAAAAATAAAACTATAATGTGATATGTTCCTTGGTGCTTTTAAAGATTACATTAACTCTCCAGGATCAATATCAGCTGAATCTCTTATGTCAGAGGCAAGGAAAAGACCATACAGAAAGATGCAACACAGACTGGTCCTAAACGTGAAACCTACTCGTCAAGGCTAACGAAATACCCTTAAATACTTATTATAAATGCAATGCAAAAAAGTTACCATCATAGTGGCATTGTAGGATCGCCCTCCATATGAAATGAGCTCTCCCAGCTGTGTGAGGTAGGCCAATCGAGCCTGAGTAGCAGCTATGACCTGAAACAAAATGAATACATTGATCGTTGCTCATCATCCTGTGACCTTGTATTTGGTCTCACTGTATTTACCTTCTGCCGAGGCTCGAGCAGAGCCTGGATCTTTTTGAGGTGGTAGCTGATGGCTTTTCGCAGGTCCTTTTCTCTCATGTTACCGAGCAGAGTCGGCGATATGAAGCTGTCCAGGCCAAACTCTTTCCTGTCATTAACAAAGGAGAGATTTAGTTATCATTAACTAAATTGAGTGTGGCCCAATGTGTGACAGAACAAATTATGTAATTGTAATTTTCTAAGTTTAGATCACATATTATGTAACTTGTCACCTGACCATGTGGCACAAAAACAAATGTAGCGTAAGTGTAAGAGGTGAAGCAGAGGGTAGTTGAGTCTGCCTCACTTCAGATGACTGAAAGCTTTAATAGCTCTAAATGACAATAGCGGGATAAGTTACATTCTTGAATGTCCACTCACACGGTGAAACTCATACAGTATGACTCACGTAATGCTCTTGATAGATGTCCTCGTCTGTCCACAACTATCAAGTCTCTCGTGCATGTGCAGCGCTGCCAGACGCAAAGCGGTGTTACACTTCATCTCCACGGCAAACCGCTCCTGCAGCACGTCGCCCACACTCTGAAAATACATAATAATACAGGCCAAGTCTTTAACAAAACTGTTCCGGCACATCAACATCAGCGTGAAAACAAAAGGGACATAATGTGGTGTTTACAGCGGAACAAGCACAGGTGGTGAGAGGAGGCAACATGACAGAAGAGGATCTCCCACAGGTTTACTGAGGCTTATCATCTCAGGATGAAATACAGCCTCAAAGATGTAAAACTTCACAGAAACGCTCTATGATGATTCATATCAAGGAAAACGCCCTTATCTGATTAACGGGACACAAGGAAAGACCTTGGAAATACCTAAACATTATCGTTCTTTCATGTCACAAAAAGACCTGGACTGACCTGTAAAAAGAAATACTCAAAAGCCGTGGAGTCGTCCTGTAATAGGTCCATGGGGTCTCTGGGGATGAAACAGACTCTGAACAGACACCTGTAATCGTGGGTGTCTTTTTTCTGCACCACCTGATAAACGCAGACACACAGATGTTTTAAAAATACACGTTGCTAGTTTGACCAAACAGACCACAGATTTCCATTGTGCCTGTGCTTGACCTTTTGTATGAGCTCATCTTCATGCAGCAGCAGCAGTTTGGTGATGCTGTACTGTTGCTCTAGCACCAGGGAAAAGTACTCAATGGCCCGGATGGACAGTTTATCCTTCAGAGTCAGAACAATGTCCTGGGGAGATGAAAAAACAACATTTTAGACCCCTTAAACAAGCACCCTTCATCCCTGTCTGCAGGCGGCAGATGGGCAACTCTGATTTCCCTTTATGTCTCCGTTTTCCTTTTGATGGGAACGAAACAAGCAGAAACAAAACACTGGGAGACATGTTTTTAAATCTTACTGTTTAAATATTTTTTTATTCTTTTATTTATATTACACCTGTAGCTCATGAATAGAGTAAATCATGGCACCTTTACCCAGGCACCTAAAAAGCATGTTTTTCAAGTTCTTTGTTAACTGACAAAAAAAACTATAATTTGTTGATCATAATTTCTGTGTAAAAGTAAGTGAATTTGCAAAATCATGTAAACAAATGGGTGAAGTTATGAGATCTTAATCACTTAGCACAAATGGGTGAAGTTATTAACAAAACACTCCGCAGCAGCCTCCTCATCTCTCTACTCACTTCTATGTCATCTGCTTAACTTGTTACATTTTTTGTTACACTTTTCTCTCACTCATTTTGTTTAGTTCTTTCTAATAAAGAATTAAACAACACTCTGCTCTTTCTCTCTGTTGCAAACAAACCTTGACAGTGGTGCTGTTGTCAAACTTGAAGGCCTTGGTCTGTCCATTTTCCAGATAGACTTTGAGGACATTTGGCAAGAAGAGAAGAGAGTTTCCCTGTTGAACATAACAGATGTGTGAAACAACGTACAAACTAAAAGAAATGACAGTGTGTAGTAACTGATGTTACGCAAGTCAGGCTTCACATTATGACCAGCAACACCAACAGTCACCAAGTGAACAACACAGACTTTCTCTTCATCACTCTGCGTGGGTTTTATAAAGCACTAACTGAACATACATGCATCCAAAGTGATGAAATATGAGGACAGTTTCCATGGCAATCAATATTTCCAATTTTAAACCATAATTCCAGATATATAAACTCTATGGACAAGTCACTGTGCTAGAAGTAAATATCTAAACAGAATATAAAAAAATGTTTTGTTAGTGACTGGGTCCACAAAGCTGCCATATTACGGTCATATTGTAAAGTACAATAATTGTGCCTGTCTGAGTGAATAATGCGACCTCATTTTGATGATATAGTGACAAAAGTATTTCACTGCAGTTCATTGTGTGATCGGTCCAGAAATCACAGAGACATGAATCATGAATCAGGGTAAGGCAAATTCTACCTTATAATTCTTTGGCTCTTTCAAATGTTATGAAGTCACATGAACGCAACCTATTATAATTCAACGAACACCGGCCACGCAGGAAGAAGGCAAAAGCTAACCTTCATAACTCCACATATAGAAGTTCTAAAGTTATACTTTGTAGCCTTGTCTAACCTGAGTGTGCCCGTTGACCACCACCTCCTCTGCAAAGCGCACTTTAACTGGATTACTCCTCAGACGGGCTCTCTTCTCCGCCGACATGATGGATGACTTGGGATTCTGTGAACACACAAACACATGCCCCCGATGCCATCACTAAGGCTATATCAGGAAATTCATTCAATATCTAACTTGGAAATGGTATTTTCAAGTAAAACTGTGTCAAACATGTTGTTTAATTTTCAGAAAATATACAAGTCTGAACATCACGTGGACCCCAAAACCCTTCTGCCTGTTCCCCCCACTTCCCTGATGCTCCAGCCAGGACTGGATATGCGCTCCACATTCTTCAGCCTTATCTGCAAAGGGACTCCCAACAGCCTTGGGCCTATCTGCAGCCTCTCCATCCAAGGGACGTTGGATGTTTTCTTCAACGTGGTTCACCTTGAGGTTTCTATTTTTTCTCACTGAGTTTTTTCTTGCTGAGAAGGAGGGTCTGCTGTTTCACTACTTTCTTTGTCTGTTTCACTGTTTGATATCTGTGTGTGTTTCCAAACTGTTCCTGTTTGTAAATCATTTACATCTGCCATGTGAGACAACTTCTGATGTGATATTGGCTACAATTTGATACAAAAAAAGAAGCTTAAAATGAACTGAATACCTAAAAGCTAAACAATAATGAAGATCACACAACATGCTTTAATTTTAGGGACTCTACGGAACGGAATTGGATGAAGCTCTGTCAAATGGAAGATTTCTGTGTTTTTGTAATACTATTTTTTTGCGATATGGATCTTGCATTGGCTAATATAATGGATACTTGTGTGCAACACATTGTGCTGGCCTAGTCAGTACTGCAACACACAGCGCATGATCCTGAACAGATTACACGACGTCTCTACACCCAAACAACACGACAGCAGCCCACATTGTGATTACACTGACTGTATGGCAATCTTTGAGTTAATCCCTTCAGAAAATGTGAGTTTGTCATCACATGTTTGCAAACACAGAGCCGGTTCATTCGTGGACATAGGGGTGTTTTCCCGTGTTTGTCAATATCGGCTTTGTGCTCACCGTCATGTGCCGTAGGATGGTTACAGTGATGCAGTCCTCCATTTCACTGCAACAAGAAAAAATGCACACAAGAAAGAGATCACTACTTTGTGTCCAGCTGTCAAATAAAGACTTTTTCTCTTGACCCTGCAGCCCTATCAAACTAAGCTGCTCATACACACACACCCTGACCCATGACACATATACATAATGCAGTCCTGCAAACAATGGCAAGCATTATTTTCAGTGGATAGACAAGACACACAAGCCGCTTTTGTTCTGGGAAGTGTATTAGTCAGCTAATAAATGGACTCAAAGAAAGGCACAGATTTAGTCCAAACAGTCTGTCTTACCTCAAGACGTTTTCCACCTGCTCAGAGCTCAGATCTTCCAGCACTTTGTCATTGATCTGTAGTACCTGGTCCCCTGGGTACAGAATCCCATCTGCAGGACTCCCTACAAACAAAAGACAGCATAGGTAATCACTGATGATGAATAATCAAGTGGCAGCTTAATAGAGAAAACAAAGCCTTACACAGCTGAAAAGAAGAGAAAATACTGCCTGCAAGTACAATCTAGTGCAATGGTTCCCAGCGGTGGGTCAGGAGCCAAAAGTGGGTCACAAACAGGGAAACATTTCACATGATATATTTAACAGATTGAATACTTTTGTACTTTTGGGTTTGTAGCTTGTCATCCTTATCTGATGGACCCAATACCAGTTCAGAGCCACTGCTCTCATGAACAGGCGGCGCCATCAATAACAGCCTCCAGTCCAGTGAAAATCAATACAAACGTCAAAAGATTAAAAGTAACTAAACTGATTTAAAGGCTCACTGTGTAACATTTTGGATTATACTGTTGCCAGCAATACAAAACATGCTCCAAATGACCAAAATGCATTTTTTCTGTGGGTAATCAAAGAATGGATTTGGATGAGGATCTAACCTACATTAATCTCATATCTGGCTGTTTTTAGTCAACATCTCCATGGCAACGAGCTGGAGACGTCTCCACTCCTAGTAACGTTACACTTGGGTCTTAGGAGAGGTGAGCCCCTCACAGCGAACACATGCTTATTTGTTCATATTTTAAAGGTATGTTTCATCAATAAAATGTGAGTAATAAAAATAAATGCTTGCGGTTTATTCTGTTTTTGGGTAAAATGTTACGCGGTGTGGCTTTAATATTGTCCTGTCAGAAATTAGTTTGGTGATTTGATATTGATCAGTCTCCATGCAACCCTTTCTATTTTTGCAGGAATGACACCAAATTCTGTATTGTTTAAGGAGTGATGATTTGTTTATCCACAGCATGTGAAATGCACATCTCCTCACATCTAATATTAAATTCACTTCATACTCAGACACATAAAATTTGCAGCAGTGCAGGCTGTGAAAATCCTGAACTGTGTGTATTAAGGCAGCATTTAAACAGAACAACACACATGGCTTTTCAACATGGCTGACTCAGCTGAGAGCTCCAGGACTTGGGGGGTTACAGTTATTCTGGGCTCCATCCAGCTCAGCTCTGCTTTCTCTGGTTATTTATATTCATTTGTCTCGGGGCGGAAGAACGCCACTGAGGCACAGCCGTTTCAGCGTATCCCTAACTCACTCAGACCTACACACGCATGAAGAAAACAGCAAGAAATGTCATCTTTCACATGTGTTTTTCACATACCCTGTCTGTCTTGAAAAGCTCAAGTCTGTCCCTAATTTTTGACCCACTGACAGCAGGGAAGCACTACTTTGAAAGCCTTTAGACACACAGCCAGACGTCCAGCCCCCTCTTATACAACCGCTCTGCCAATATCCTGAACTAGGTTGTTTTAAAGCCTTTTCCCCTCATCTTTCCACCTTCATCTCAATCCGCAATCACCCAATCCTCAAACAATGCTCATTTCACATGTAATTTAAAGTTATAGTGGTCATATCAAAGTAAACACAGTCCTGTGATTGGTCGCTGCTCGGGGTAAACAAGGCCCACAGTTGCTGCAATGTCTCTAAGGTTAATAGAGACCAGATTTGTAACTACTCAGGACTAATCTAGTTCTACATTGACCATACAACAATAATTTAATACAATTTGTTGGTGCATAACATTCTCAAGTACCCCTTTTTACCACGCACATCTCACTTTGTTTCTCAGTAGATCTTTTTGTAGCAAAATCTCACTTATCTAGATGGTGCAACTATGGGGGCCTGGCCTTGCAGTGCACAATGCCTTTATCAGCTTATTGGACATAAAACTAATGGATCCCTGTTCTTGGACCCAGTGCTGCCCCTTTGTCAAAGTTGCCCTAATGAAGAGTGATTGGATTTAGAAACAATGACCAGGTGTTACTCTGACTTTGCTGGCGCAGTGCCCTGAAGGCTAATGCCAGGATTTAGTCAATGGTTTCTAATATACTACATCTTTGTGTGTGTTCTTTTCCATGTTAAAAGATATTTAGCCTCCAAGTTCATATATGTTGAAAGGCTTAAGCACCCTGTGGTTAATGAAAGACTACAGGAAATGAATGTAAGTCCCTGGCCTCCGAATAATGTGAAATTCCAACATGAGGCAGAGAGCGTATGAGTGAGACAGGGTAGCCTAAATGTGGATGGCTGGTAGCAAGGAACAGTTACATAAAACAAGTGGCCTTTTAGTGAGGAAGCAGCAAAAGCAAAGATAACTCATCACGACAAACAGCACAGTGGTTCACTCCAAGGACATACACATGAACGTATATCATAATGGAACCCTAACCTGCAAGTAAATGAACATATGAAGTAGCTGCAATGTATTTATATGCATCGGTCACTGGTCAAGCATAACATCATGACACTCACAGTACAGTACTCATACAAATTAACATATCTAAGGACAATTTGGCTTATCAATCATTTTGCTAGTTACCTGGTGTAAGTGCACATGGTGAACAGGGGAGAATAAAACGTCTGGAGGTAGATGTAATGTATAGGAGGACACTAAATCATATCAACGTACAATACAAGAAGCTACTACAGTATCATTGAATGGGAAGACCTGAATCAGGGGAACAATGTGACCAATAGGTTGGCACTTGGCAGCTAGTTCTTTGGAGGTGACGGCACCTAATTTTGGAGCTGACAGGTGTAAAGTGGAAGAATTGTTTAGTGTTGGCTGAATAGAAGGCTTTTCTTTTTCTTCGGTTCGAGCTGAGGTTTCATTAATCAGCTGTCTGTATTTGAGTTTTTATTTATTTTATTCTCTCTGACAAAGTAATGTAAATGTAAAATCGTGATTGATTAATATGAGACATGTTTTTCCCCCTCTGGTCATATCGCTCATTGCCATTCTATGACCCTAAGCTGAATGACGATTGTGCTGTGACAAGAAGCAAATGGCAACAACCTGTGCGCAAGGGAGCTATTTCTTTTTACTAGTTTTTTGCCACGCTGTCACTTTGCTCCCGGGGGACTAGAGGGACAAGCGAGCGCTTAAAATGAAGGCAAGGCAACTTTATTTATTCCGTGCATTTTGTACACAAGGCAACACAACGTGCCTATAAAGGTAATTGACGATTGAAATAAACATAGTTCATGCAGTCAAACACGTTCTTAGGATCGATTTAAGTGTTTTTTTAATCGACATCGGACAATTCAAAGGAAGATTGATTCAAATCGATTAAACAAATCCAGCCCTACTGTTAACCTACTCTGCCGGTGTGCCTCAGATTCTCTTTCCATCTCTCTCTGTGCGGAAAGTCTCTGAAGTTTCACTACTTATCTTGGATACACATCCTGGAACAGCACCTGACTGAAATACACTTGCACCACATGTTCTGACCCCAGTGAAGCGCTCCCACTGTCTTCTGGCTTACTTTAATACTGTGTACCATTGATCCCTCTGTAGATCAGTCACATCGTGTAGGCATTATGGTACAGGGTTCCAAAGTCTGGAGTGGTTCGTTGTCGACCTTGAAAACTTCCTACTATAAATTCCTTGAGAACTAAGAGCTTACACACAATCATTTGGGTACAGGGGCGGACTGGGACTGAACAACGGCCCTGGACGCTGAGACTCCAAGACATATTTTAACTTCTTACCCCCCGCCTGAACCAAGTGCATTTTCTCCAGTTCGGCTTTGACCAAATCTAAAAGCTTCTGTTTTCATCAATATTTTTGTCACTATTTTGTTGTGTTTTAATCACGTTCACTTTTTGTTTTTTTGTTGCTTTTCCCGCACATTTTTGTTCCGTTTTCATCCTCATTTTCGTGATGCTTTTCTTTTAAGCTTTTAGATAGGGGCAAAGCTCGGTTAAGACGGGGGTAAAATTGACAGGCCAGACCAGGGGGCCCGTGAGCCAGTGGCCCCTCGGTGCTCTTCCAGAGTGGACATACCGCCAGACCGCCCCTTTTTGGGTATAGTTTGTGCAAGTGCGCGTCCTACCTGGGGCGATGTCCCTGACCAGCAGGGGGGGCTCTGTGGTGAGGGTAAAGCCGTGGCCCGTGCTGCTGTCCAGGACGGGATCTCTGGTGATCTGCAACTGGAGTTTGGCCTGGAAGTTCTGATTGGACAAACTGTTGGAGCGCTGTGACCTCCCATCGCCTAGCAACCGTTCTCTGTAGGGGTCACAGGGTAAAGGTTATAAGGCTGGAGGCATGAGTTAATATGAATGAATTATTGTGTGTGGATCAAAGGAGGCGCCTCTGAGAATCCTGGTTTGGCATTTGTCTCAGACTAATTGCCTGAGAACAGTGTTTCAGTAACATTAACATTATTACTTTAAATCATTTTTCTCATTTTCTTGGCTTAGGACTGATAAATATTATATGCACTGCCTGAAAAAGTGCAGTTGGTCGGGTCTGGGTTCAGTAGCATTGTGCCCAAACAATGAGATCAGCTGACGACCTGAACATCCTGAATGACCAGGTTATTCCATCCACGGATTTCTTATTTGTTTTTCGAGCTACGTTTCTATTCACCACGGGACTGCTGTGTAAACTGTGTACATTTTCTTTCAATATGAAGATGACATACAGTCCCCCGGGGTGCGTGTCTAGGTCAGCCGTTTGTGAGTCTTTTTCTCAAAGCCAAGTGAGAGAGTGCGGAGGCATTTCTTCACACGCCTCCTTCGCCGAGAATGAGAAACCACTCAGCGGACAACAAGGGAGCAAGGGGCACTTGAAGCATAATTGTGGTGCACTCTGGGTGTGTTTGTGTGTTGGAAAGAGATGGTCCGGGTTTGAATATGCACAAAACACGGTGCACAGTGTTTCTGGATATGGGATGTGGTGTGTGTGGTCTGCTTTCACCAAAGTAATGCCCTTTATTCTCTTTCACTTTCTGGCCATTTCAAATGTTAAAAAATATACACTTTTCTATTGTAGAAAACCAATCCACACAGACACATACATTGTTTAACGATACTACAATTTAAATAGCTATAAATCACAAATATGAGAGAGGGTGACAGACAGCGAGACACTGCCAGCAAATTGTCAAAGCCAAGACATGGACCCACGCAGCTGAGGTCAGGTCAGCTGCTATCCTTATAGCCAAGTTTTTACAATTTTCTGTTATATTACATGTAAGTTAATTAGTCGCAGGAACATTTTCAACACCAACAAAGAGATACATGGGATAAATGTTTGCAGCAATCTTAGAAAAAAGTATTAAACTATTTTTATTTATTTTTTTAATCTTACACTATAATACATCTCTATCAAAAGCACATGTGTCTTTTTCACTTCGTACCTGCTGAGTGACTCTCGAGTGCGTCGTATTATGGTCCCCACCACCTGCTGCACGCGGCTGGTCCTCCGAGCCGGAGACCTGCTCCTACTTCGCTCCTTCTCCTCCATTTATCTACAGAAAATACACAAAGAAATGAGTTACAGCTATAGGCCCAGGCATAGATGAAAAGAGAAAGGAGATGAAAGGATCTCTCCAGAGCTTTTAGACTTCAGTGCCAGGAAGAATCTACAAAATTTACATATTAGTTGCAGTGTTTAATCTGCTGAACATAGTTTTGGCCTTGAATGTTACCAATGCCAAGAGATATGTGCAAAGATCAAAAACGAATATAAGAGGGGAAATTGATTAAGCTGTCATTGAGGTCACGCATTGAGAATTACAACAAAGACACCAAATATAATAGAATTCACAAAACGTACACTAGATCTCATTTGCAGCAGTTACTTTCTGCTTAGCCTGCCTCTGCAACACTGTGTCTGGGCGCTGAAATGATGAAGGATGGAGAGTTTCGTTAAACCCTCGGGGAGGCAGAGTTGATGAGCTTTGAATCTTGACCAAATCTTTCGACTTACTGCTCCCTTCCGGATTTTATGTCTCTCAGCCAATCAATACATCTGCACTGAGAGGACACTATTCTGCTTTATTGTACGGATAAAATGTACTGATTTAATACAGATAGAAGATAGAAATGTTTATCTGCGCTTTCTTTTGGTATGCCGTGAGCTAACCTGAGATCAGGATTATGTTGTCATAACCAAACTCTCAAATAGTGTCTTGTCACACCAAAGAGATTTGCAAATGGAAAGAAACACTAAATGTAGCATTCACATTAAAGTATTCTGATGCCGCAGGGTGTTATAATAGATCAGTGGCTCTCAAACTTTTCCAATATTGATACAAAATGTTTCACCTTCCAAGTACCACCAGGCTTTGTGCCGATCTATGTTTTCCCCAGTGGGTGCCCAGTCAAAAGACCGAACCAAAAAAGAATTCACGAATGTCAGGCTTGATCTTCAGGGTTCTTGTCAGCACATTTGAGCGTAGGGGCCCCCTATGCTGTGAATTTCTTCCCCCACGCTGCAATTTCGCCCCCTATGCTGTGTTTCATCCAACGTAGGGGGCATTTTCTGTTGCTTTATCCCTCAAAATGCAGGAAATAGTGTTTAAAGGAATAGCTTCCCTTTTTTCCATACTGAGATATGTTCTTGCCTGATCTTAGACGAGTTGAAGCGTACCTGTCTGGTCTTTGTGCGTGCGCTCAGTCACGCAAAAAGAGCAAGGAAATTGTGCGCATTTGGCCTCTCCCAATGTATTCCTATAGCCTATAGGGGTGAAGTTGGAAGCTACCACGCTCCTCCACGGGCACACACACAGACAGACCAGACAGGTACTTATCGACTCGTCTAAGCTCAGGTAAGAACATATCACACTATGGAAAAACGGTGAACTATTCCTTTAAGAGGGGTCTAAATGTCAATGTTTTCACTTCAGCCTGCCTCTACGCTGTGAAAAAATCCTGGTGCAAGTCGGGTGCTCTACTTATTGAGCCAAACCCAAGTGCCAATAGTGCACGTACCACAGGTCAAGAACCACTGGAATAGTCTGCCTGCTGCTACCCATCAATTAACCGAGTAGTTCTGCTGCTGTTTCATTTTCTTTATTATTGTTGCCTTTTTCACCAACAAAATAAGGACATTTGGCCGTAATATTCAACTCATAACAATCAATCCGAATCTCTATAAACTGAGTGAACCTCTCATAATGGGTTGTCAATTCCACCGCAGCCAGGGAAGAAAAAAAAAACCTCATTGGCAGAAACAGAAAGATCAGCACAACCCGATCAACATCGTTAACAATGAGAAATGTGCTTTTAAAAACCTGATGATCAATGTCTTGCCGGCGCCCAGGAGGTTATAGTTTGATCAGTGCACTAAAAGATGAGGAAACTTCTGCAAGCCAAGAGTTTATTCTGAGGGTGAAAAATGGCTGTGTGCCCAAAACCTTTCAGCAACAAGAACGTCATAATTACAATGTTCTGTATAGATGAAGGTGCCTCAATACTTTTACTCAACCAGATTTGTTTGGGACGGAAATTAAAACGATGTACCTTTGCTTGTGTATTGGATATTAAAGACAAATGAGTGACTATTCTTTTTACTCTCGGGGATAAGTTATGTACTAAAGCTGTACTGCCATGGGGCTAACGAGTCCTTGGTTATTCTCTGGAGGTATACTTCCTTGTACCTAGTAGTGATGACTTGAGAGTTTTGTTTACTTATTCAACTAGCTTTATGCTTCACAGTTTTTGCTTTCTTCAGACTTACATTTCGGATTCAATTTAGCAAAAGACATCAGTAACAAATCCACAACTCTGTCTTGTTATCAGGTCTGTTTCTGATGTGATTGCTGGGTTTGGGCCAGTGATGACTCGCCACACTAATGTAGTAAAGGCGGCACAGAGTGGGTTTGTCCCGTAAGAGGATTATACAAAGGCCCTCATCGGCCCACACTGGTCAGGGTGTCACTTTAGCACCTCCCGCTGATCCGGATTGAGCCAGATTGACCGGAGGATGAGGGTGGCTAGGTTGGTATCTTGGCAGCTGTGCACCAGGAACTGATTATTTACACACTTAGGACATTAAAGCAAGACAATTGGTTGTGGGGGGGAATTGTAACTCGAGATGGGTTCAGTTTGGACGATTTTAAGAGGCGTCAAATTGAAAGAATACTTTTCAGTCAGTCGGTTTTTATCAGTCATGCTGCTAATGGTTAAAATACCCTACCCTTCTCACTACTGTCAGGTGAGACAAAAGGGATTTCTACAACTTCACAATGCTGCCACTCTTTTCCTTGCATGAGGCAGTTATGCTGAACCCAAAAAATTATTTTGTTTAGCGATGTCTTTTTGGAATTTTAGAACTACCAGGGTCTTCTCACTATAGGTCCACCAAAAGGGGGTCAGCCTGATGTTCCCCAGTAGAGCTTTTCCCCAGGTGCATTAACCTCTAGACACCAGTTCCCATGTTCCCAAGCTGTGACTTAGGGCTGGGGGTTAGGCTTGGGTTCCAGATGGGGCTCTTGATGGAGGAGTATGCGGGGAACAACAGCCTGGATTAGGTTTATTTATTGCTTTATTTGGTCGGGACAGTGCATGTTAATGAACACACATGGGTCTCGCGCATGTAAACACGCCACACCGGATTGTAGCTACCGTCGTCCCACACGCGCACTCTCAAACACACTCTCATTCATCCTGGCCTATTGTACATGTTTTCAGTGGTAGAGGAAACCGGAGTACCAGGAGGAAACCTACGCAGACACGGGGAGAACATGCAAACTCCACACAGAAAGGCCCCGTCCAGGTGAGAATCAAATTCGACCTTCTTGCTCTGAAGCACGAGCGCTAACCGCTGCGCCATCGTGCCGCCCAGGATCTGGATATGAGATTGGATTCGACTGAGGACAATACAGGGAATACAGTACAGCAATGAAACACACCATGAAAAGCTTCACCGGAATACACGAGTTCTGCCTCACCATTAATATCAGCTCCATTACATAAACCAAAGATGTTACATTTCTAAGCATTAAACACTACATAAAGAATGATGTTTCAGTACTGGGCTAATGGACAGTCATTATGTCATTAGTGTATGAACAATCCTTAAAACTGTCTTTGTCATGAGTGATTTTATCTGGGCTCTGCATCTTGACACGGTGAGTTACCGGGACTGGTTGCCGTCACTTCCTCATGTTCAACACTGTTTAAGCAAGTTGCTTCACGTGGCAGTATTTAGTGCTCCTGCCGGTTTGACAATGCGCCGCATATCCTGAAATCACTGCTGAGTCAATGGACTGTGTTTTTGCTCTCTCTGACTCTCATTTTGTCCTCTCTGTATCTCCTTCACCCTGACTGTCCTTGCAGAGTCAGGTAGTCTTCTCCGATGACAGTCTCTGTGGGCAGCAGCCATTCCCTTTCTGAAATGCAGACTAGTGCCCGAGACGTGAGCAGTACCGGCAAATGATCCTAAAAACTCCTCTTTTAATAGTTTATGACCAACAGTAGCAATTAGACATTCCATGATAATTGATTGATGAACATTAATAAGTGAACTACATAACTGAATGAAGCTAAGAAAACTAAACTCTGTTGTTTATATAAGTCAATATTGGACAAGACGCAATTACAGCAATTGAAGGAAATTGGTCTTGTGTAGAGAGCAGTTATAGAGTGGCATAGATAAAGTAATTGATAATAACTGATTAAAGTTTTAATGTCAAGTCAGGTATTAGCATTTTTATTCATGGTCTGCTCTACATTATTAGTTTCACGTTTATTACTGACCGTTTTCTTATTATTCTAATGAAGGCTGATGGAGCTTTTTACCAAATGTTGTTTGTGCAGCACATTGGAAATGCTTTTGTTTAGGAAACATTCTCTATAAATAAAACAAATTTGGATTTATAAAGCAATGACAAAGGTCTTTTGACAGTATAAACAAATGTCCTCTCAGATCCAAACAAAACATGATTGTAACACATGTTTCAAACAAACATGTGTGCCCATGTTTTCTCACGGGTACTGAAGTGTTGAAAATGATCAAGAACTGCCCCCATTACCCCATGTCTAATATTGCTATGATGATGTAAGCTGCGCTCACCGTGATGTAGTTCGCCTCAGGTCTCCAGAACACAAAGATCCTGCTGCGCCGCGGGACATCAGCCCCGAAGCCGCTCCAGGATTGGCCCAGAAACTGTGGAGGGGGTTCAGTGCGACCATCAGTCCAAGTCCGGTTCAGCCACCTGCGCGGAGCAAAACAAATCCATGAGCCTGAGACACATCGTGACCACCGCGAAGAGCCCTCAAGCCCAATCAGCTCCAGTCAGTGGTGAGAGATTGTCAGTTTCAGATCAGTCAGATGATGGCTGTTGTTATTTTTGTAGCGAGCACACAGCTAAGTCACGCCGAGCAGATGTGAGACCAAACCAGTTATGTGGTTGTGGTATTTCCAATAGGCTCCTCCTCTGGTCCCCAAGGCTCTCCCTTTCTCTCTCCCTCTTCTCTTTCTCTCTACCCCTTCACAGCTTTTAAACCACATGGCAATGATGAGGGGACACTCCATCTCTGTCTGGTTGTCTAGATTAAAATTTCATATCACCCAGCTCAGTTAAGAGTCCAAACTGGGCTACAAGAAAGTAGGACAGATGTGGCGGTAGAAAGACACACACACGCGGCCTGGCTAGCGGCTCGCAGCATTCTTGGCTTGCAATAAAAGACTTGTACATATGGACGTCATGCCAGAAACAACAGAAACCCAATACTGGATTTGGTTTGGGGGGAAAAACACAGGTTTGTTATGAAAAGCCGAGCTGTTGAATGAGGAGTGACACAAAATAAATAGACTTGTCCAAAAAAAAAAAACATCTCATTTTACTCCAACGGGGATCTGCGGTGTAAACTCTTGCTCCCATGGGCTACAACAGGAGGTTCTGATAGGCCCATGTGTGCAACTCCGTGTCCCAAGGACTATAGCAGAGGACATGGACAAACTGAGGGCAGGACTCATGAATTATGTGCATAGAGCTAATGCAGCTAGCTCAGCCTCCTTCATCTGCCCCTCTGCCAACCCAAGCAGCCGGGACAAGGAGAGAGGAGAGAGGAGGCAGAGCAGAGGCGAGGACGTATGGGGGGTTGGGAGAGGGTGGGCGGGAGGGCGGCGACACTGGGAGAAAAGACGAAGTGGTCAAAGCAGCAGAGAAAGGAGAGAAAGGACAGGATATTGAAGGGGGTGCACAAAAGGGGACCAGAGGAGAGAGAAGGGGGGTGAGAGAGAGGGTGAAGAAGGCAGCGGCCAAAAATTAGTGTGAGGGAAAAGGCGAGAACAACAGAAGTGTCGGCAGCGAGGAGTGAAGGAGTGAAGGAGTTTGTTTGCTGGGAACAGGCCGAGGGGCTGATCAATGCAACATGTTCTCCCACTGATTACAGATTCACATTCAAGCAAGTCCCGGTGCAAACCGAAACCAAACACATCCACTCACTCCACTGCCATTGCACTTTATGACAGTGAATTCAGTCTATGGTTAAGTTTAACATCATAATGCCAAGCTGTATGAATGAAACCAAACATAAACTATGATGCAGTGACGGAAATTCAGCTTGTGGTGGACATAGGAAGTTGCAGAAGGGGTGTAAATTGCCATCTCCGTCAATACAAGATGATTCTGGATATTAACCTCTTAACCCCCACATGAACCGAGCACATTTTCTCCAGTTCGGCTTTACCCAAATTGAAAAGCAAGAAAGTGGCAAATGAGCGATAAAAATGTGCACCAATAACACAATTAAAACAAGCGACAATAACACAACAAAAATTAGAACAAAAAACACCTATGAAAAATCCTATGAAAACAAGACAAAAAAGCAACATAAACGTTACAATCAGTTTAGTAGGTCTTAGCTTTCAAATGAGGCTTTACACCGGACAATAGGCTGTAATCTCCAGTCCAGAAACGTTTAGATGGGTAAAGCTGAACTGAAGAACTGGTTAAGGTGGGGGTTAAGAGGTTAAACAACATTCTGATTTGACAAAAACACACACAGGTCCTGCAAGGCAAGCTCTTAACTGAACTTCTTGTCCACATAAAGATAATACATACATAAACCACACTCTTTACACAAAAAAGGCTAAAGTTTATGTTTTGTAAGTATAATATATATCATGATTTGTCTCATGACATACATCACAGTGTTATCATGGTTTGTTTTACCCCTGATTAGAAAGTAACCCACTGTACTGTTTTAAGTTACTAATATGTTGTAGATCTTTTATCATTTTCTGCACTTTGTCCCCCATTCAAATTTTATCTTGACAAACATATTACAAACACATTTCACGGCGGATTTGAATTGTGAGCTCAATGTATCAGACTTCAGATACAATCTCTGTCTATCCTCACTGTGCTCCTTCTTTACCAAAGAGATAGTTATTAAATCTGTCTGAGTCTCGCTGCCGTTCAGATATTACAGTTCAGGGGTGCCGTCATGACTAGACAGATGTTGTTTTGGTATTGGCAGCGAAAGCCCAACCCAATATGTGCTTTTGGGCTGGACCAGGGCAAAGCAGGTCAGACACCAAAACACTGGATCCACGGGGTCTTATTAAGAACAAAACCTGATTATGTTGTATTTTAGACCTCGACAAACATGTTCTGATGTAAGTCTTATATTAGTTAACCATTCATATTTCTCTCCAGTGTTAATGCTCCAGATGTTTTCAAAAGGAGCACTGTGAGAACTGTATCCTGTAAACCTAAATGCAGCTGCAAAAAAACAGTTAAACATTCTCTATTAGTTCTTTTTATTTCGCCCTACGTATATAAGGCTAATTAAGAAGATAGAGCGATGCTACACTGCTAAACAGCAACCCAAGCTAATTGATCTGACGTTTGCATTTGTCACAGCTGCACCGGGAAATGAAGTGCAAATGGATAAACACTTTTGACATGTTGAGAATTAATAGATGTTTAAATGTTTAATTCAAACCAAGTGGCACTAACATCTTGTTCAAAGCATCCCCTTAACTAAAACCTTGTACAACTACAGGTGGGAAGCATCATTTTCAGCATTTATTTCACTAAGTTGTATATGAAAAGAATATTGAGATACAACAGTAATTTAGGTAAATATCATCCACCCCTGTACCATGTGAGGCAACAACTATTGAGTTATGAGGCCGTACAAAACCAATTGAATTGACCAACTACGATACAGCTGCACGATACAAAGCACGGCAGGCACAGGGAATCGTTAAATCCCACTGTTCTTTTGGGCTCGCGGCACTCGCCAACAAACTTGGACAGAGACCTCGGTAAATATTTGGTCCAAGAGCACATTTGGCAGAAAACACTGTTTGTTTGAACGTCTGGATGATTTGAGGTGTGTAGGTACATGTGAGCAAAGGAGACAGCTGGATTGAGCTAGATTATAAGGCTGAAACAGTAAAGTGAAAAAAAAGAAATTGAACTGGTACATTTCACCACTTTATAGTTTGTATAAAAAAAGCTACCTATGGGCCTGAGTTCAACTCCAGCATTTAGTACGAGTCAGAAATGGAAAGTTCTTTCTGAAGTCAGGGTGGGCGTTATTAACTAAAACATCTATATTTAGCACTTTCACAACAACAATATTTACATATTACACGATATTGTGCAAACCATTAAAAATGTGAAGAAAAAAGTGTTCAAATTCATTAGTCTTTTACCAGCATTTTGACTATATTCACGATATGGTAATGTCGTGAATGACCATAATCGACTGAAAAACTTTAATATTATTTGTAGGTGATTACCCACCTCTATTCTAAAGTCAGGGGGCATGAATGTGAAGGTGGTTCTCAACTTGTGTAACAGCGTCAAGAAAAGCTGCAAAATACAGTCCTCTGTCATTTATGCATGAATCTTAAGGTTGACAATCAAAAACAATTATTATGAACAGCAATAACTCATGAGACGTGACCAAGGAGGGTGAAAAGGTGAAAATGGTTCTGTGACCCACTTTTGGTCCCACCAGCTGAGAACCACTGTGTAGCGATGTTTTATCATAGCCGCCACAAAAGGAGTTCATTTTGGACTGTTTTGTAAACAGCAGCAGGTTTACCCTCTACTCCGGAGTCTGGACATAATTAAATCTCTTGCATTTTGCACGGCCCGTCTGCCTGCTCCATTAGTGTTATGAAGATACGTGCTTCTCATTTCATTTCCCTTTTCATCAGCGACAGCAGACTTCCCCAGTGTCCCATTATTAATCTTAAATAGTTTGCTCCATGTTAATCTCTATCGATGGTTCGGGATGGACTGTCGGCCATAAAAGGGGATCACCTTGATATCTGATATGTGTTTGTGCTTTACTTCTGCTGATGTCTGAGCCAATTTTCTATAACTTAGTGATGTTTCAAAGAGGTTTATTACTCGAGTCCCACAGTACATAGATCTGGAGCAACTGTAAAACAGAGCTACAGAAGGAGTTAAATATTTCATTAACTTTAAAAATAGAATTGAGGCAAACCTGGTTTATGCAGGCAATAGAGCGAATGCACTTCTCTCTAAGGTTTCACTACAGTGACTAAAATAATAAGACCAAATGTTAGACTGTAAAATGTGCTCTATAGTACCGATATTGGAGTTCTGATATCAGCACAATAATCTGAAGGTGTCACTGCTGTGGGCGATAATGTTAATTCATTTATTTAATATGCCATCTATATTTATTTCACATGCTGTAACCTCAGAAAGGAGAGAGCATTGTACCAGGTTGTAGCACTTGAGTTTATATCCACCTGTAGTCCCTGAGTAGGCCGATATCAACACACTGTTTAAACAGGAATTAAATTATCAAAATGTGTTATTATATCAGTGAAGGCACTGGGGAAAAAATTGTCATAGCGGTTTCATGGTGAGATGGACCGAGCTGTGGGCTGAGAAGGCAGACACCAGTGTCCAGAGGTGCCTCAAAGGCAAAGGACTAAATAAAGCTAGGCTCTTGTAAGTGGGGCACAGTCAGTAGGGCAGATCCAGGCTGATGCAGGAAGGCATCAAGTCTGTCCCTATGTGCACATTCTGCTCACCCTGCTTTGCCTTCAGAGAAATGACCTCAAAGCTGCAATTCCCATCAGATGCTGTACATCCCTGACTCACATCTTACCGCCAGCAGCAATAGCAATGCACAAATATTGGGTCAATAATAGATGTGTGACAGATGACTGCCTAGGACCACAAGAACACACCTTATCCACGTTTGTGATGAGAAGATGAGGAGAAGATGTTGTTAGGATGGTGATGTCTTGATATGGAAAGATCATTGTCTGTGTGATATCAGACAGACACGATGTATAGCAACGCAATCACAGCTCTTACTGAATCATGTCATGCATTAAATGAAGGCCCCAGAACAGCAAAACGCATTGTTCCGGTCTAGTTGTGCTGCGTTTGTCATGCTTGGCACGAAACAGCAAAGAGCAGAGAAGAGGCTGCTGTTGGCCAAAGGATACGGCGAGAGGAAACTAGAGCAGGAGGAGACTGTCTGCGCATCGCACTTAGTTACACTCAATACTCATTCATAACGCATGTGTTTTAGGAAGAGCCCTGGCATCCATTCTGCTGTCCCGGATTGTGTATGATATTTGTTTCCCAATCCAATGTGATGTGTAGACGGCGTGGCTCGCTCTCTCCTCAGCCATGTGTATAATAAACGTAGGAGCCTAAAGGCTGAACGCACTGACCTGAATTTACTGTCAGAGAAATTGGTTGGATATAGACTGGAATTTGAGGATGTGATTGAGGCAATATTGTTAGCGCTTGACTCTCATAAATGTTTAATAAATGCCCTACAAATAATCAATATTTTCTATCCGCCCATGGTCCCTTCACAGCGGACTCCTATTTGTGGTGGCTAGTAGTAGAAATCATGAGGCTAAACAAAGAAAAAAGGTCATCCTTTTGTTGCTTCTGTAATCTTAATCGGATTTAAATATCCATTGCCCCTCTCTCTCTCAGAGGTTTGTCGCCTACAGACGTGATCCATCCGAGCATCAGCAAAACACTATCTTTCTGAAAGCAAATCTGAGCGGAGTGACTGTAAATGATGCAAGGTGCGGACTCCGTTCAGCCAGACAATAAAGGGAGAAAACTCACCTCGTGGTGTGAAGAAAGCAGCGACCGGACTCTGATGTCAGCCTTAAACAAAAACCACCGATGCGGAAAATGACACAGGAGACGATATTCGCTGAGATTTGATCCCGTGCGTCCCGCCCGGCCCGTATGGTGATGTGCTGAGTAGGGGGGGGTTGGTTGAGCGCTGGATGCTGTCGTCGCGCTGGGGCTGTTCCTCTAATCCTCAGGCCTGAGCTCTGGACTAAGCCACCCCTCCCTGCCTCCTTGTCCGCCCCTCTACACTGTCTGCGCCCAAGAACTGGAGGACCCTCTTCTCTCGCAAGGTCAGGGCACAAAAAACAAACAAAAAAAATATACCTGAAATGATAATTGGCCAAATAAAATAAACCCTATTGTAAAATTCCAGCCAACATATTATGACATGAATGCTGTGTTTTGAATGATAACATAATAATAATTTGAATAGTTTAACTGAAATAAAACATATATTAATTGTGTGTCATATACTGAGGGCATAAACCATAGACGGGAAAAAAAAGAACAATCTAGCGAACCATTTATGCCCATGTTTGTATCGCGTTTCCAACGTTTGACCGTTGCCTATCGCCGTATGTGTAACTTCCGGTTTGATGATACACACTTCCGGTTCAAATACGGTCCACGCTCGTAGATCTTTCTCCAAACGTGCGCAAAATTGAGCTCAAAACACAGTGAAGATGTTCAAGTTAGAGGGACTTGGGCCAAAAATGGACCCAGAAGAAATGAAAAAGAAAATGCGACAGGACGTCATCACATCTATACGAAACTTCATTATTTACGTCGCCCTTCTCAGAGCCAGTGAGTAGCATAAGATGACATTGATGAAGAATATGCATGTCATTTCGGTATTTGCCCTCACTCTTGACCAGATGGGCATAATGGAGCTTATATTGCGACAAGTAATTGACACTGAATAAAGGTTTGATCTCACATATGTCGTTTGTAACAGATGAGGGTCACGCATTTGTTTTACGTCAAAATGAGAGTAGTAGAGGACTTTTTGTTTTGTTTAAAGGAACAGGCCACCGTTTTTCCATACTGAGATATGTTCCTACCTGAGCTTAGACGAGTTGATACGTACCTGTCTGGTCTTGGTGCGTGCCTGTGGAAGAGCGTGGTAGCGTCCAACTTCACCCCTGTTTGGAGCTATAGGGGAGAGGCCAAATGCTAACAACATCTTTGGGCGTTACGCATGACTGAGAACATGCGTAAAGACCAGACAGGTTCGCATCAACTCGTCGAAGCTCAGGTAAAAACATATTTCAGTATGGAAAAACGGTGGCCTGTTCTTTTACAAAAGTACCAGGAAAAGTGTAGAACTTCAGCAAGCCTATGGGCCATTAAAATACATGCTAGCCCTGTATTTGAGTCTATGCTTTCTAACTGTCTTTGTCTGCTTCTGCTTCCTTATTCAAGTCATTTTGTTGATTTCTGCTTGTTCCTACAGCTCCCTATGTGCTGAAGAAGCTGGACAGTATATGAATGGATCACCCGGACATCTCCCCCACCCTCATCACAGAGTGTTATCTTCTTCACAAGAAGTTTGGGCCAGGACCACCTCACTGCGACCGATGACCGTGACCAGCCATCTCTTGAACGTCTGGAAGTTGCTCTTACACAGCACCCTAAGGAAAAACATTCTGTAGAACTGTTGTGGACTTTCAGTTTCCTTTTAAGTCTTTTTGTTAAGTCGTATTTTTGTTAACATAAAGTAATCTACCAACTATTAAATTGATATCATGCTGAATTTCCTTTGAAATATGTTCTTTAAGGTCAAACACTTTATAATACTGGGGTGTCAGTCATCTGTCTTCATAATACAACGGTTTGACTGACCACAAATGCAGCCGTGACAGTTTTAGGTCATTACAAAAACCTACTCCTTTTGTAAACAACACAATATTATTTTGGGGAGACACTGGAGGCACAACTCGGGTTTTGTGCCAGTTTGTTTTATTTACACAGCACATTTAAAAACATGTATAGATGACCCAAGTGCTTCACAGCAGTAACAAAAAGAACAGTGGACTCAAAAACCCAACACTGGCCATGATCTATGCACATTGTTACAAGCTTAAGAATGCATCTTTAGCACTTGTATATGCTCAAAAGAATGTGCAGCCATGTACAGAGACAGACTGTTCCATAGCTGAAACTGAGAAAGCCCAGTCCCCTCTGCTCACACGCCTGGAGCGACGTACCTCCAGCAGCAGCAGGTCAACAGACTTCAGGGTTCTGCAGCTTAGCCAGGTACAGGGGAGCAGTGCCATTTAGACATTCAAACACCATTAAAATGAGCTTGAAACTGGCCTGGGAGCCAGTGATGAGCCGCCAACACTGGTAGAAAGAAACATTATGTATTTCTTTACACTAGGCTATATTATACTAAGCCAGTTTCCTCTATAGCTTTATATGGGATTTTTTTTAAGTAGTACCATATAGCAGCATTCTGTGCCTGGTGTATTTAGTAATAATGCCCAAAGATAAAAACTTGGCTTATTCCACAACACACAAATACAAATAACTTGACTTTCTTTGTATTTCAGATTTTTGTCACTCAAATTGTGTGCAATTTTAGTCATTTTATGCATTTAATTCCTTATTTCTATACAAAAAAAAGTGTCCATATTTATTTTAGTAAGCTGATTGTAAATTTTCAAATGTGTCATGCGTTAGTAAAGTAGTTTTTCCACGTGTGTATTGCCGTCTCATCACCTGGTGGGGGCGTCGTTGGTTTGCTTTGGACCCGCTCGGTTCGCACAATGACAGCAGCTGTCAGTGCTCCCGCTACACAATGGACACTAACGCTCGATGCTAAAGGGAAGCTGCTCTGATGGTTTCATCCATATGAAATTAAACACGGCCTATGTGCCAAACGTGAAAAGGAAACCGGGAACAATGAATCTGCCAGATACAAATGTCTGAAACTGCTTTGCATCCTTT
Source organism: Gobius niger (assembly GCF_951799975.1). NCBI lineage: Eukaryota > Metazoa > Chordata > Actinopteri > Gobiiformes > Gobiidae > Gobius > Gobius niger. The sequence goes on from NC_136856.1 coordinate 15,157,839, forward strand.
TGCGTCAATGCGGGACGAGGCCCGCCCATACTCCAGCTCTTCAAACTCTGATGCATCGCTGGAGGTAGGCACTGACAAAACCTGTCCAACTGAGCCCGATTCTCGTTTCTGGGGGCAAGACGCAAATACCCAGAGACATTCGAGCAGGTGGGTAGAATAGTATGCAAGGGAAAATATAACAGGGGGTCATCGCTACCCGCAGTTCCCCTCACTGGATCCAAGATGGATTTTCCTTGTCATTTCCAACATATTTTCCGCCAGCTGAACAACCAGCGTCTCCATGCCCAGCTGTGCGACTGTGTGGTGCTCGTTGGAGGCCAGACCTTCCAGGCCCATCGCGCCATCCTTGCCGCCAGCAGTTCTCATTTCAGGGCGCTTCTGAGTTCAAACGACAGCGGGGATGAGGGAGTGGGACCTGGCACCAGTAAGAGCGAAAGTGGGGGTCCTATAATGATGGAGCTGGACCCTGAAGTTGTGACCCCCGAGGCCTTCTCTACTTTGCTAGATATGATATACACCTCTACACTGCCTCTGGGGCCCTCTAATGTGATGGATGTGCTGTTAGCAGCCTCACATCTGCATCTTAATGCTGTGGTTAAAGCCTGCAAGTTACACTTATCAAAGAAAAACTTCCCTGCAGCACCACCTAAAGGCTGGAGATCGGTGCATTCTTTGGATAGTTCTCAGCAAAATCGAACAACCATGTATCAGCAAGTTACATCTGGATTGGAGGAAGACTCTGAGGAAGATGCTGTTGTTGAGGTGAGTCAGTCTGGTGGGGCTGAAGACAAAATGGCATTTTCATCCAGACACAAGAGAAAATCAGACGAGATAGTGAGCATCAGAAAGAAACTATGTACAGGTCCTGGGGAAATCTATAAAGAGTGCTCTCCCACTGTGAGTCGCAGTTTGCTCAGTGCGGAGGACAATGCAGAGGACCTGCTGTCCCCTGACAGTCTACGGTTGCCGGACAGACTGTGGGAAAGCCCCGGTGAAGAGGAAGACGAGGTTGAAGAAAAATATGAAGCAACCAGAGGAGAATCTGATGAGATCCAACTGCCAAGCCAGTCAGACAGCAGCTTAGAAGATATCTGCAACTGGAATAAGGTGAATGGAAATCATGGAGAAAATGTGGTAAAGGTAAAAGTTGGACAAGATGAGGAGCATGGGGGCCCCATAATCGCAATGGTTGAGGTGAAAAGAGAACACATAAACTCGCCAGAACTAAAGCCAGCAACAGATGACACATTTCAGTGTCTGGCCTCTACAAACCAACCCAATTATGACAAAATGACAAGAGGTACCTCAGCAGAGGCAGATGACAGTATTTTACAATCCCATCTTTGTGCAGACCTCAACAGTGATGAAGACAAAGACAGTGGAGACACGGGGGATGATCCAGTTGGCCTTGACAGTCTGTCTGATCTTGCATTTTCGTGTTTTCTTAATCCCACTGCTGAAAGTGTTATGGGAGCTCTAGAGGAGGAGGACAGTCTGGCTAGTCTTACTGCTGCTGCCTCTGCAGCTGCAGCTGCCAGTGATGCTCCTGTATTACTGCACAACTCCAGTGAACTTTGTCCAAGTGAAGACAAAGCCAACTGCTCTTTAACACAAGCATCAGACTCTCTCGGTTTTCCAATGACCTCAGTCCCTCTGCAGCAGCTAGTACCACCTCAATCAGGTGGATTTACAGATACACTCATTCTGCAGTCCGCTCCAACCCCTCTGACAGGATACCTGAACAGCCTGGGTCCTGGACTCACCCTGGAGGCGTCTGTGATGCAGCCCTCCTGCGGCGTGAGTAAGAGCCGGTCAGGTGGCAGCTCAGGGGTGACTGGTTTTCGCCGTATTGCTCCAAAAGTGCCTCCTGGATCTGAAGGCAGCTCAGATACTTCTGGGGAGGCTGCAGAGCGCCCCTCTCTCACCAAAGCATCAGAAGATGTTTTGTCCAAGTGCAAAAAAGCAGCTGCTGAAGACCATGTGCTCTTAGTTGAAGGGGACAAAAAGTATGCCTGCAAAATATGTTGTAAGACTTTTATGAATTTGACAGACTGTAAAAAACACATTCGTGTTCATACTGGAGAAAAACCCTATCCCTGTCCGAAGTGTGGCAAACGCTTTAGTCAATCTTCCCATCTTTATAAGCACACCAAGAATTCATGCCAAAACTGGAAAGATGAACAAGCCTTCTCTGACTCTCTTACAACATAAAAGAAAGACAATCATGTTTTTCAATGAAATTATTTATTTATTAATTAAGAAAAAAAGCTGTGTTAACATTTAAAATCGGCCAAATTGTTATTTTTGTAATTTAGCAAGTTTTTCCATTTAGTAAGATCTAAAATAACAGGAAGTGAAAATAAATACTATTTTACTGCATTAGAGTAGTAATGTAGTAATGTATTACTATTTTTTCTGTTCAACCTTTTACAACCAGAAATGTAATAACAGTACAGTCAAGGCTTAACAGACGTTTATTTACTATGGCTAATAAATAAGTAATTTAAATATAGTTAGTTATGTTACGGACAATGTAATACACTACACCTTCACATATTTTTTTTAGTATGTTAGTAGAGTGTAGTGTTAAATAGAAATTGGAGTAAACATAGAAGAGAGGGAGAGAGGTGGTCACTTTTCTCACGTAGACCTAAAATTTTAGTTCACTTGGCATGTCTGTGCCTTGCAACCCAGCCAAAAGGTTCCGTGCAGCAAGGGCTGACATGATGCCTCTTGTAGAATAGGTGGCACTGCCGATGTGTGGCAACACCACTGTTAACAGAGAGGGGAAGGGACGAGACAACAATGAAAGACTTTGATGTGGAACAACAACAATTTTGTTTAACAAATAAACAGAAGCAGTAAGTCAAGCGTACCACAGTTCTTGAGTGTGAGGAGAGGGTGATTAGTTGGAAGAGGCTCCGGAGTAGTGACATCCAAACCAGCTGCAGCGATCTGCCCAGTCGTCAAAGCTTCATACAAGTCCTCCTGATTGACCACAGCTCCCCTAAAACAAATGCTACAATGTCATTTGTACTTTAAAATGTATTGAAATGTTTAAGTGAACCGACCTGCTTGTATTGACTAAGACTGCAGTTTTTTTCATCTTAGTGTAGAAGGCTTTGTCACAGAGGCCCTGAGTTTCAGGAGTCAGGGCACAGGATAGGACAACAAAGTCACTCTGAGAGAGTAGTGTGTCCATTGGCACTAATAAACAAAAGGCATACATTTGTGTTTGTCTAATAAAAATTTAAGTTTGCTTCATTTGTTTTTCTTTATTCATACCAAATTCCCCATTGACCTCCGCTGCATGGGGCTTTGCAGATCTACCAGTATATAAAAGTCGTTTTACACCAAAAGGCATGAGCCTCTGTGCTATTGCCATTCCTAGGGTAAGAACGGATATTAACATTAAATAACAAACACCTCGTCATGCATTATCCCTTGCATATTTTATCTACATACAAGTGACTACCTCAACAGCAAATAGTAACATAATAAATAGCAACATAATCCAAGGAAAACTGAAGAATAAAATGCACTGAATTAGAAAAAACACCAATCAATACCAATGCGTCCAAGTCCAATGATTCCTACAGTACTGCCAGACAGACCATAACCACAGAGCCAGAGAGGTTTCCACGTGCTCCAGCCTCCACTGAAAACAAAACAAAAAATGTGCGAAGAGAAATAGACCAATTTTCATTAATAGCCAACCGACCATAAAAGCAAACAGATTAGGGTAAATATTTAACTTAAAGACTCTGACTTTTTGACCTCCTCCACTCCCTCCGGTAATCTACGCGCAGTGGCCAACAGCAGTGCCACAGTCAGTTCTGCTGTAGCATCCGTCAGCACATCAGGAGTGTATCCAACTCGTATACCACTGTTTAGAGAAGAACACAAGATAAAAAATGATCAAGAGGTATCCACACGTCTCTATTAAGTCCTATATGCGTCGGATATTGAAATAGTTCAAAGCATCAATTCTTTAAAAAAAATATTATATACAGATGATGTTACTCAGCAGAAGCTAAATGAGTGTCAATATTGATGTCATGCAATTTGTTATTTTTGCTGACAAGTGAATCCTCTTGAAGACAAAAATTTGATTGATGATATACTAAAAGGTGCTGTATTATAGTAACACTTACCGTTTTTTTATTTCATCGATAGCCATGTGGTCGAAGCCGACAGAGAGTGTGCTGATCACTTTCAGGTCAGGCCCTATAAAAGAGAGGAAATTGCATCCTCCTTACTGATTACTTTTTAGCTATACCAACACACATTTTTAATAAGCTACCTGACAAAATAAAAAGTCACCTCTCAATAATAAAAAAAAATCACAACCTTATTTCCGCTGGTATTGTTTCGAGAATCTTTTACAATGTAACAACATTTATTTAAGTCCAATTTCTCATCAAGGTATTGTCTTGATGATGGAAGAGTCCACATTCTAAAGCAGAGGTGTCCACATTTTTTCTAATGAGGGCTGCATATTGAAATGTACCCTGTCCTAAAGATTCTCAATATAGGGTTAAGGTCTGGACTCTGTGGTGGCCAATACATTGTGTCTCTCTGCGACTTTTTTTTTTGGCCAGGCAGTGTTATGTCATTTTCCTTCTTATTTACCAGCCGCATTCAACACTTCTGCATCTATCTTATCGGATAGTAGACAGAGGATCCCCGCTGCTCCTTGCACCCCTTTGAGCAGCTCAGTCCTGGGCACCGGTTCATCACTGTCCCACGCAGACACTTCACATCTGTTACCATGGAGACAGAAAATAAAGTACATTGACAAAAAAGTTAAAAAAAATAAAATAAAAATTAACAGCAATGATGACAACGCATTTGATACATTACAAAGTGCATGATTGATTGCAATAGTTAGAAAAAACTAATTCTGAAAAGTACTTACACTCCAGCTGAGGAAAGGATTTGCGTTCCCTCCGGTGGGATGCGTCTCGTCACAAAGACCTTCATTAGTTTGGCAACTCTTTGCATACGGCTTCAGGAATCAAAATATTTGAAGAGAGTCTAAACAGCCTACAGTCACAGCGTTTTAAGTGCACTTTACTAGCCTGCAGCGTTGAGAAGAAGGGCAAAATTGTGCTCACATATCAGGAAGTAACGCTGGACAAGTACCAGTGTTGCGCATGCGCAATGGGGCTCGCCATATAAAAGACAGATGGTGATGTTGATCTAATTATAGTGATATTTACACTTTATATAGTGCCTTTATGAAAAAGCAGCTGTAATTTAATTTGATGAAAAAATAATAATAATCATATATCGTATTAGGCAAATTATATTATCTACATTAATATGAATGGGAGAAATTAAGGATATATTAAAAAAAATAACAACAACGTGTGAATTAAAGTTTGAAAGCGGTGTCTCGTGTTTATAAACTAAAAGAATATGAAAACAAGTCAACAAAAATAAACTTGACATCAATTGGCACTATATTTTTCACCAGAAGCAGGCAAGGCATAGCAGGTTTATTTGTAGAGAGCAATTCATACACAAGGTAATTCAAAGTGCTTCACAGTTACATAAAAAGGAGGGGAAGAACTTTGTCACTTTCTCTGCAGGCCACTAGGCTGTCCGCACATGACGTAGGTCGTACATTTTCCTCATTGCAGCCGAAACAGCCCTGTTGCTGCTGCTCAGCCCTGCCCTGAGTCTTCTTCTCTCAGCTCAGAAATGTCGGGAGACTGAAAAGCGACAGTGCTCGGAATATGAGCTGCTCCCGTCACACGAATCAATCCCGACACTAATAAAGGTAGGATTTGCGACATCCTGGACTATTTTTGCTTGTGTTTCTCCAGCGGCTATTAGCTTACCCTGAGCAGCCTAATGTGAAGCGTCAGTATCAGTGTTTATTTTCACCTCGGTATAAGACGGGCAAGACCATACTTGCTTTAGAGAAATACTCACCGGTGGGAGAGAAAACGTTCAAAGGTCTAGGGCTGGGCAGTGATTCAATGTTAATTACACTGCAATGGCAAATTTGCTTTTGCTTTTTGACTGGATTTTCCTTGACAGTGTCAAGACACCACAAAGCCTTATTAGGAAAATAGTTAGGCTGGAAGTTTAAGGCGCCCAGCCTCTTTCACTAGGCAGTCCATTTGTTTTGCATTATGTAATAATTATATTAAGAGCTTGTCTGACATTATTTCACCAGATAAATGTATTCTTGTGTGAAACAACATAGAGCAAACATTGTTCTTAATTGTTCTTAACATTGTTCAAGTACTTTTTACACTAAACTATTACAGAAGTAGTCGAAAAAACAAACAAAACGATTTTCTTTATTTACATTTTTAAAATTTAATTTAATTATTGAAAAAGACAAAGACAAACAATCATTACGTAACAATTTCAACAGTTACAATCCATCTGACAAACTAACGAAATTACAAAACAACACAAAAAAAAGTCTTGACTAGACAGAAAACACAGCACTTCAGCACAATGCATTCCAAAAAAAGAATAAATAAAATAAATTAAAAAAAGTAGTAGCTTTAGATGTTTGGTTGATGATGAGGATGTTCATCCTCCTACTTGATTATTTTCCCTTTGCGTTTCACGTTGCTCATGCCTTTGCTGCAGCACTGCTCAGTTTGCTTGTGCAGGTGTGAGGACTGGCCAGCAGGGGGCAGGTGTGAAACAGAGACCTCTCCTCAATCGAGGCATACTGGAAATCAGTTGTACTTTTATGAGTGTTTAAAAAACAGAAAATATTCAGCATAGTTTTATGATTAATATATACATAAATAAAAATAAAGATAGCCTTTTTAAGGCAACAAATAAAGCCATGCAGCCCTAGCAGCCAGTACTAACCAAAGTGACTACTGGCTCCTACAACTAAACATAAATGAAATAATCTCCAGTGAAAATTGATTTAAATCTAGATTATGGCCCTGACTACCACTTAAAGAACTGCAGTACATTTACTACAGTTTGAGAACCATTGACAGGTTGCAAATGATACAAACATCTAATTGTGAAACAAACAGACAAACAAATATAATGTACAAATGAACAGTCAGCAGTGAGATGGACAGCTGACCCAGGCCTCTCCCATCCTTAGCCTCTCCATCATGGCAAGGAAAAATTTAAAAACCCAGTGGGAGAAAGTGGAATCTTGAGCAGGACCACATGGAAGGAGAGATCCACTCCCTCGGACCAACAGGGTGTAAATAAGCCCAGGACTGATGGGAGTTCTTCTGCAGATAGAGCTGAAGACTGTGGAGCTAACATCTAGTCCTTGTTGTACCTTTGTGACAGTAAGGGAGGGGAGAGGAACCTGAAGCAGATGGATCCACAAGACACTCCGATATGGATTGGTCAGCTGTGCCCCCATGAATATCTCTCTATTGCGACTACCCAAAGGAAGTGAAGGGCTCTTTCATGTAGTTCTCAGGGTCACCTATTTAGACTTTATTCATTTTGATTGGTGATACTGATATGCTTTCAACGTAATCCAATCAAGCTAGGTGTTTTTCTGGTTTAGGGAAACACTTCTTTCTTGACTAAGTTCCTATGACCCAATGTGTGTCAGTACGTAAACCCGCTGTGTGGTTTCAGAAGGAACGACCGCCTCGTGTTTCAGAGGAGCTGAATCTGCAGGTCTTGTCTGGGCCTGGACTGCTAAGAATTAGCTCCCAGACTGGGACCGAGACTGTGCAATGGCTCTGGTGACTCTGCATCGACTCCCATCCATCTCCACCACCCCAGTGAGTTCATACCGCGTGTTATCGGTCCACTTTATTTTGGGCAGGCCAGCTCCAGATTAGGGCTGCAAAATACAAGACTAATATAACAAGGAGACAACAACACACAGTTTACAACAAAAAAGACTAAACTAAATCGATTTATTGAGGACATCATGTTTTCAATAAGTGTCGTATGACCAGATGATTTTGACAATATAAATCTAAGTCACTCAGAAGATATTAAAGTAATGGATCAGTCTTAGCTTCTCTTGTTGCAGATGTTTGTCACATACTTTTTGCAATATTCAGTGTGTCTACATGGAATATTTACTACAGACAACATGTTAGAAATCTACTGATGAACTATCGAGGACATTGTTTGTTTTGTCCTGGTTGTGAACACATAGCTCAAGGAATGTGTGGTTATACCCCACCTCCATTCATCTCAGGCATGTAAGAGAGTCATGGTGTGCAGGTCCTAGAGCTGTAGCTGTTTAACATGTGAGCGACCACAGACCTGGGTGGTTTTTCCCTGCTCCTTTCTGTTACTCATTTTGAGATCACATTCAGCCATTTCCATACTGTTTTTATATTTCCACTGAATCTAATCATCTCCTATCTTTTAACATGTTTTTTTTTTTTTACAGCTTTTTTCTAAATCATTTCATTGCCTCTCTTGGCCCCTATCCACATCTCCGCTCTATTTTGTTCCTTCACTCTGTCTGGACTTGTCAGTTGCGTAACAGGTAATGTTACTGTCTCTGTTCTCTAAGCCATTGTTACTACAGCGTTTTAAATGCTTGTCCCTCTCTCTCTTTTTCTCAGTCTAATGCATTGTACCGTCTCCTTTTCCACTGCACTGCTTTGTTTTGTTAAGCTCACGTTTTATCCCTCTTTATTCTCTATCTGTGGCATAAACATCTGTCTTTGTCTTGGCATCAACCTTTTCTAACGTTTCACTGAAAAAGCACTTGCATAGACATCTCACCTCTCATTGCACAACACTAACCATAAAGTCACATGTTATTTAGATACAGTCGTGTTCAAAGTAAATAATAGTGTGTAGAAAGGTCTGTAACCAATCAGAAAATCCATCAGGGTAGTTAGAGACTAACTGATACATGAAAGGCATGCTTACAAGCTAAAGATTGATTTTAACATCTTTTCAATAAACCTTTTCTCAAGGATGAAACTTTCCAAAAAAGAGGGCGTCTTCAGAAAAGGTACATATTTTAAGAATGCAATTTTATATTTGCCACTTTCTAGTTGAGGCACTACTTACAAACATGATCTTATTGTGTTTAGGGAGAGTTTTGCGCTGGTAAAGGGTGCTGTACTCCTGATTGAAGATGAGGCGAGGGATGAAGATTCGCCTCCGCCTCCCAGTTCTCCAACAAAACAGGACGACGGAGTGTCCGACGCACGACACAAGCAAATCCATGCAATGGTTGAGCTGCTCCGACCCGAGGACACCATCAAACTGGTAACTTACAGCTTAAACGTGCCTTGTTTTTGTTTTTGTTTGGCATATAATAAACAGTGACGAACAGCTCAGTCAGTGAAAAATGCAGCGCTTAAACACAGCAACTACGCTATTATGGTAATTTTGGGTTGTGTACTGTGTCATGGACATAACCCCACTCACTGGACAGATACTACTGACTGTTGGAGTCGATGGAGAGTCACTAAATCCCTTTACAGTTTGAGAAAATGTATACTGTATAAAGGCCTTAAAGGGACTATACAGAGTTTAAAAATGTTAAAATTATGTATTTTCCTCCCCCTACATGTTCCAACAGTGTCCTAGTGTGTAGAATGAGCCCAGACCTGTTCCCCACAACTGCCTCTAAAATCCTGCGCTGTCACTCAAAAAGGTGTTACATGTATGACCTGAAGTGACAGTAGTGAGTATAAAATGGTCAACTTGCATCTAGTCCCTTTTAAAGTATCCATTGTAGATCGATAGCTTCAGTTTTCTGTTTTAGATCCTCTGTCTGCTATTATTTCTCGCTCCTCTTGTCGGTTCACAGGCCGTGCAGCTGGAGTCTGTCAACCCGGTTAGAGTCAGGTACCTGATCATCGTGTCCACTCTCGGAAACAAAGACGAAAGCATCCTTCTCGGCATGGATTTCCCCAACGCAGACAGGTGAAACTGAGAGGCTAAATACTTTACACTTGCATTGTAATATTAGCTCTGACCTAATTTGACTTTCTGGGTGTTGCAGTGATCAGTGCACCATCGGCCTCGTCCTGCCGATATGGAGCGACACACAGGTGTACTTGGATGGAGATGGGTGAGAATTTTGAATTGAGAATAAATTGCTAAAGTGTTTGTTCGCCTGCAGCACAGATTGTAGAGCCTGCAGTCTGGGACAGGGGCCAGGGATAATGTATAATGTCTGGAGCTGTTGAATCATTGCTCATAAATTACAGCTGCCCTGCCACTCATGTAAATCGCATGCACATCACATGTTTTACTTACATTGTGCACAGGTTCTTGTCATTTGAGGCGCATTAGTGCAAATACAGTCGGTTGAAGACGATAAGCGTCTATGGAGAGTTTATGCAGTAGTCTGGTCGCTGCTCCGGGCTGATGAAGTAGCTGTTGTCACATGTGTCACACGAAACATTTTTCTCGCTTGTGCTTGAGTCGCTTCATCGCATTCGCCAAAAATCACACCTACAACTGTGTGAATTATCTAGTAGCTATTTACATATTCAGAGTCTATGTTTTTAATGAACATTGGCTCTTTATTAGCAGTAGCTACCACAGCATGTTGTTTTATTGGAATGTAAATGTATGTCTTCTTGTTTTCCTAGTGGCTTCAGTGTGACCTCAGCGGAAGAGACCAGGATATTTAAGCCGGTGTCAATGCAAACTATGTGGTGAGCCTTATTGTTGATACCTATTCAGATTCTCCACATTTTAAATCAGCCCTTCTGCATTATCCATACCACTCTATTGATTTCAAAGTTTACAGTCTCTTTACATTTATTTTTAATCAAAAGTACCAGACTGCAACGTAATATTGGAATAATTAAGAGGTCTAAAAACGTTCTGTTTCCCACCTTGACTTTGTGTATTAACATCATCTTGTCACTCTCTGTCTGTTTCTGGCGGCTGAAAGGTCGGTGCTGCAGGTGTTGCACGGATGCTGTGAGAAGTCAGTGAAGACAGCTCTGATCCCGGGCACTGGGCTGGAGTGGGCTGAACACTACCACAAACACATCGAGTCCGACCGCGTCTGTCGAAATGAATGGGAGGTAATGGACGACCTGGAGTCCGTGCGTAAGGACAGCGACGGTTCAAGGTGACTTTTACAAATTTAACAAACGCTGTTGGGTCTGTTGTGATCATGTTGTGGATCTGTGTCTGGATGCATGTTTGTCAAGTGCAAAATCAGAGAACCATATATCAAGTGACTGCTGCCTGCCAGTTGCTCATCGCATTCCCATTTTGATTAATCTCAGTCCTAATGTACGCATATCTTGGTTTTGTAGCTCTGAAGACAGAGTTTCTAGAGAGGCGCTTATCAAGGAGCACCTCAGAAACATCATGATGACTGAAAACCTGGACAACCTCACTTGCAAAATGGTGACTGTACACGCAATCTGTTATTGTAGAGTTCAGAAAGAAAGAAACCCCAGTCTTTGCCGTGGGAAGTTTTTTAATTTTGTTGGTCAGCTATTTAAGGCATGAACGTACAGTGTACAGGCAAATACTGTAGAGGCCTCAACATTGTCCTAAGGCAGTGAATGTTAACACTTGAGTGTGTTCTGTATCTAGACCCCTCCCCCCACATACCCTGAGCTACTAAGATAAATGCTGCACTGCAGTTCAACATGTCAAAGGAACAGAACTAGAGAAGGCTTTTCATGTTTGCAAATATTAACATTCATAAATGTTTGTAAATATTACACAACCTCTTTAATTCATTGTAGGTGCATACTGCTCTTAAGGCCAAATTTGGCTTTGATCTCCGACCCTTCCGTGAGTACATTGACAATGAGATCCTGGTCACTATGGCTCAGATGGACAAACCCTCTCAAATCTTTGAATACTTGTATTTGGTGAGTCATGTTTTCTTTGTCTAAATGTACTGTTACTTTTGGCCTGAAAAGTGTCGGAAATGCTCTTTCGCCAATTTGCTGTCATGTGATGTGACTTCCTCTTCTTGGGGGATCTGTTTTGGACAGTGATAAGGAACTGGCTGGGCTTTCAAATTTTGTCTGACACAATTATGTTTCCATATGTTTTTATGATTAACTCAGGGCTCCGAGTGGAATGCAGCAAACTTTGAAGAGCTGCAGAAAAACAAGTCGGTGACATTTTTCTTGTAGTTACTTATTTCACACCATAAAGTGGTCAGACATGTTTGCATTGTCAACACTGTCGTCCCCATGTGGTTTTCAGTGTTGGATACATTCTGAATGTGACCAGAGAAATCGACAACTTCTTCCCTGCGTCGTTCACTTACATGAACATCAGAGTGTACGATGTGGAGGCGACAGACCTGCTGTCTCACTGGCCTGACACCTACAACTTTATCAACAATGCAAGGTATACCCTAATAAGCCACTCCTCGTAAGATACACCTGGATTCAAGGCTCATTAGTGCAACCTTTCTCAAGAAACTGTTTACATAGACTGGCTATTGGAATTCTAGAGAAGGCAGTGGGTCCAATGAATGTGAGAGTGAAGGGTTGAATCTGTTTTTTTCTTTTATTATGACAGAAAAAGTGGGCAGGCTCTATTTGTGCACTGTAAAATGGGTATATCCCGCTCAGCTTCCACTGTAATTGCTTATGCCATGAAGCACTATCACTGGTCACTGGATGTAGCATTAGCCTATGTCAAAGAACGACGGTCCATCATCAAACCCAACGATGGCTTTATGAAACAGCTACAGACCTACAGCGGCATCCTCAGTGCCAGGTAAGGAAAACTAAACAACAACATCTTTTATTGATGTAAATGTAAATGTATTTTAATCCTTGTCTTGTAGCCAGCAACGTCACAGTGCCCTCTGGAGACGGAAATCGAGAGATCAAAGGCAAAAATCTATTTCCAAAGAGGCAAGCAAAGAGAAGCAAAACCCAACAGATGAAGATGAAGATGAAGAAGACGACGAGGGCCTTGATGAAGGAGATGTGGAGAGTGGAGAAGAAGAAGATTCGAGCTGTTCAGATGAGGACAATGAAGAGGTGTGCGTCTGCCAAGTCAAACTCTTCATACAGTATTTCTGCATTATTAAACCCTGTGCTATTTCTGTAGGTCTTTCCGGATCATGGTCCTTCGAGTACGCCACAGGAACTTACACAAAATGAAACACATGGCACTAATCCTGCCATCACAGTCAGTGAACCTACCAAGGTCTGTCCAGCTAACGTGATCAAACTAGGTCTTCGAATGGTTCAGTTTTGTGCTTCAGTGTCATTTGTTTTCCTCTTAGGTTGTTTCAAGTGTTAATCGCAGCGGCAGGATGAACCTCTTCTCTCTCATGCAGTCTATCAGTGAGCTCGATGACGACCTGCCAGGAAATGAGAAGGTAAAGATTGGAACATAAAAACCTTACCTTGCAGGCAATTTGCAAAATTTGCCTTTGTCCACATGAAACAAAACTTAATCCATCACTAAAATATCCCATGGCCAGTCTGCTTCATTTACTGGAGCCAAATTGAACTTTAACTTTTTTAATCCAATGACATCCATGCTCCATCTCCAACACGGCTGACTTTCGCTTTTAAGTTTGAATGTAAAAATTATTTTGTCACTTTAATGTGAAAAGGTGATAACATTGTTCTATCACAGAGACTCCCTTGGTGTCACTTAAAATGACAACAGATTGAACTGATATGGCTGTTTTTTTGGACCTAATCCCGAACAAATAATGATCAGGTTCAACATTGACAAATTACAGGCCCTCGCCCCCCATCTGAATAAAAAATCAAACTCTATCATGTGAACCCAACCTATTAAAACGTTCTTCTTATTATAGCTCCTAGGCAGTCCTCGGCGCTCTCCGGGACAGAGGAGGCGGAGTCAAGGCCGACGAGGCCTGATTCATCAGAAACAATGTGTTGATGTTTCCCCTGAGCCACGAAGCCTGAAAGACGCTGGACCAAATGAGTAATGTTTTTTGAGAACAAAGAAAAGGAAATGAACGCAGCAACCAAAACAATTTCACCCTTTGATAATATTCCTAATTTAACGTATGCTCAATAGTTTGATATGTTAAAGCATTTTAACAGGTTGTTATATCTGCAGTATTTTGAAGTCTGTGTTTCTTAGTGAACCTGCCAGATTTTCCGTGTAGGACTTTGTGTTTATTCGAAATATCTATGCAATGTCCAACACTAGGTGGTACAGTGGCTGAGTGGTTAGTGCCCTTGCCTCACAGGTCACGGGTTCAATTCCTTGAGTGTGAGGCATTTCTTAGTGGAGGCCCGATCAACCTAAAATATGGCCAACAGGTTAATCATCCATTCTGGTTGTCACTGATGAGCAGACCTAGCTCATCATCAGGAGATGGGACTCAACACACTGCACTGTGCTCACCCACTGCTCCTGACAGGGATAAATGCTGAGAAGTTAATGTTGTCAGTCCAAACTAAGAGATTTTTTGTCTGTCATGACAATGACTGTACCTTCAATGGGTATTAAGGACCAAGTTTATGTTGTGGCACAAACCTGTTGCAAAACAATGTTTAAATATGCCAAGAAATGTATTATTTACAGACTTAAAACGAATGAGAAATATATCCTGACCCAAAGTGCCTTCAACAGGGAATGGAGTAAAACACAATTGGTGTGGCTGTATTATGCTTGGTGTGTTCTTGCTTTGTGTTTTGATTGCACGTCGGGGCAATTTAACTTTGTAACTGCTGGGGTGCATGCGATGTATTCTGAGAACAAACTGGGGTTTTCTTATTTATTTATGACGCGTCACAGATTGAGGTAAATTATTGAGTCACTATTGTTTTATCTGCTTTTAATGCTGGTCTTTATTTTTACCAAGTCAGATCTTTTATTTAGCTTGTAGGTGTGTACTCGCTGTGCACTTTATGTTCCAGATCACACTGTTCCACTGTCTGAGCCAACATCACGCTGTACATTCAGGATTGTGTTTCATGTAACTCACAAGCACTCGAGGCATAATAAATTATTTTACTCCATGAAAATGTTCCTTTCACTTTACCAAATTGTGAAATAATGAAAGTATTTTAGCTGAAAAGCAAGAAATATGCTCTTTTGCTTTTCTAATTTCTAATGTAGGCACTGTTTTTGAGCAAAGTGGGCTATGGCGTACTGTGTGAACATTTCTTGAACAACTCGTATGCCACAGGCGATAACATACAATCCACATTGTCCATCAATTTTCTTACACGTGTCCATTTCCGGGTCGTGGGGGCAGCTGTTGGAGCTGCCCAAATCACATTGCGCCAGCCCCTATGGCTCCTCCTGCAGGTGGTGAGTCCACGGAAGGACCGCCTCACGATTAACCGGGCCTGTTGGCCTCTTAAAGGGGCTTCTGAACCGCTCTTTCTCTGACCCGTCACCTTGGACCTGTTGGAACCATGGGAGACCCTACCAGGGGCACGAAGCCCCGACAGCAGAGCTCCCAGGATCATTCGGTCGCTCTAACCTCTCCACCACGTTAAGGTGGCGGTTCCAGGAGGGGACAATCCACATTTTATTAAGTTTTAATGTGTGTTTGCAAAAAATACTCCAGATGGCTAGTTTTAGTAATTTGTAAGCTATATTTTATTTACAAAGTCACAAACATTATGCACTAATATATTTCCGTCGTGGCTCACTGAGAGTTACTCCACCATCCTTCATTGCGTTCCGGAAGGCCTGCACCTGCAAGAACAATATGAAGATGACGTTGAGATAACAATTAAAAAAAACACATGATTGACTTAATTAGGCATTAATACTAACCGCATCAGTACGGTATGTCCAGGGAATGGCTCTATAGACCATCCTGGTGATTCCGGCCTGTTGGCACCTGAGAGCCAGCACCTCACCCACAACCTGACACGCTGCTACGCAGTGTGTGGAGGGCAACTCTCTCTTCACTGCCCACTCTTTGGTTGAGCAGGTGAGCACTGGGTCAGGAGAGGAGTTTGAGAACACCTGTGCTGTAACGTGGTGCTGAGTACGAGAAAATTCTAATCTACAAAAGACAAAGAAAAAACAAATGAAAAAGGGTTGCCTAATTGTACTTACTAACCCCATAAAAAAAAAAAAAAATGTAAAGATAGGATACTAATTTTAAGGCAAAGATTATTCAATGTCAATTCACATTTGATTTGTTCATTTATCTTTTTTTAGATGGTCTTAAACCAATCAGAAAAATACGACTATGCAAGATGATTTTGAGACATTGCATTTCGGTCATTGAATTTGATGTATTTTTGATTGAAAATATATCTCAGTGAAATTAAGCCAAATGTAAAAAATACAGTCTCCAAACTAACATTATTGGACTCGATTTTCAATGTTTTGCACCTTAAAGGAATAGTTCACCATTTTTCCATGCTGAGATATGTTCTTACCTGAGCTTAGACGAGTTGATACATACCTGTCTGGTTTTTGTGCGTGCCCTCAGTCGCGCAAAAGATGTTGGTAACATTTGGCCTCTACCAATGTATTCCTATAGCTCCAAACAGGGTGAAGTTGGAAGCTACCGCACTCTTCTACAGGCACGCACGAAGACCAGTCAGGTACAAACTTGTCTAAGCTCAAGTAAGAACATACCTCAGTTGAAAAAACGGTGAACTATTCCTTTAATTTACTATAAATAAAAATTACATTTTATAGATGGGGGTCCCTACTTTATTCATTATGGTGCACTTTCTTTGCATATTTGTCTTTACGTTCAATAAAATAAAAAGTCTGGAAAGCAAAGAATGAAAAATTGGTCAGAATGCTGCATGTACAATACCTGTGATAAAACTCTTTGAGGGGCCACACAGTTTTCCACCCTCGGTCCTTCACTGCTAGAGCCATTAGCTCCAGGTTCCTGGGGTTTCTGTTCACAAATGTGGGGTTTACGGCTTCATCTTCCTCCACAGCGGGCTCTGCCTTTGAGGCGATCTGACTCACACACCGAGCTAACAATAAAAGACAGAGCAATTATTTTTGATGAATGAATACTTGTTCTTTTGATTACAGTCATAAAAGTAGTTAACTGATATTTCACCTGATAGGTTGGATGTAGTGCGTTGTTGAATGTGACCTAAAAGCACCCGCACGTTCCGAGTTATTGTCCTCAAAGCCATGATAATGTAAACTCTGTCTGCACACAAACAAAAGCTATGTCCACGTATGATGTCTAGCTTCAAAATGGCATTAAATCACGAATTCGTGAGGAAAGTCTGATATTTCATGTGAACATGCGAAACGCCATTTTGACATTCTAACAACATCCGGTTATATTCGTGTTACTTTGTAAGTAGTCCGGATAGGAACAAAGTGTAGATTTATTGTTCCGCTGTGTTGGGTGGCGCTGATGAGTTTGAACCGGTTTGAACAGTTTCGTACGTTTGACTTATTTAAAGCCACACTACGTAACATTTTACTCCACAAATAAAACTGAAATATAAGCATTTATTTTATGACAGATGTTTTCATAATGGAACAAGACCTCATAAATGTACAAACAAACATGTGTCTGTGCTGTGAGCGGCTCACCTCTCGTAAGACATGACTGTAACTTTACCGGGAGTGGGAACGTCTTGCAGAATTTGAGATTCAAGTTAGGCTATCCTCCAAATCCATTCATTGTTTACCCACTACAGTAATAGGATTTTTTTGTGTTGAGAAAACAAAATGTTACAGCGTGCCTTAAACAAGTTATTGCTGGGTTGCAGGTGACATCACAGCATTCTAAAGGCCTATACTATTATATAGAGGAAAAATTATTTTGTTTTTGAGGACATTTTTGGTCTTCATGAACCCAGTGACTGATATTGATTTTTTTTTTAAATTCATATATTTTCTTTTTAGCTACGACTTGTGAACGTGTAATGCTGTTAATAGGTCACTGGGTCCATGATCTCTCTTTACAAGACCAATAAATTCCTCAAAAACAAAATAATTTTTCCTCCATACAATAGTATTGGCCTTTAGAACGCTGTGTTTCTATTGGTGCAACCCACCAATAGAAACAAATACATGTTTCTACAAAAATATGTTGTAGGCCTTAACCTGATAGAGCATACAGTAATATAACAAAAATAAATTGGAAAATTTAGAAACTTTTAATTGTCTCACTTTACAGTGCAAATCGGGGTAAAGAACAGGCAATAATTTACATAAGACATAGTAATATATTTGATGACAAACAGACTTATGCCTAAACAAGCACTAAGTCCAATTAAGGCACATAAAATCATTACAAATAAATACTGGTGTTTGAGTTGGAAGACATGAATGAGAAAGCATGAGTGGCTCATGAGAGTTTTGCACAATAAAGAAAATTAATGCATTTCATGCAATCCATAAATTGTAGATTAAATAATTTCCTAATTCCCTTTTAAACAGTTTTTAATTAGAAAATGGAAGTGATTAGTAACCATTGTAGCAAATTGGCAACAGCGTTATAGATAAGGCTATTGACGGTTCGGGGATACAAAAAGATGATAGAATTTCATTTCATGAGTAAAGATTTCATTTGGTAAAGAGAACAGTAAACAGTCAAAATTCTCCATGGAAATTACATCGTTGGCCACTATATTCTTGGTCTCTGATGAATCCCAGCACAATTACATAGCTGTTGCATTCATGATGGAAGAAAAGGAGAAAGGTGTGAGCTTGTAGCCAGTACCACTGTAGAACTTATTTTGAAATTCAACCCTGCAAGACAGAAGATATTTGTGTTACAATAGCTACTCATACTTCTTGACAGATAAGAACTTTGTAGGATGATTACATGACTACGGTACATTAAAGGGATATTTCAGGATTTTTGACATAGGGTCTCATTTCCTAGTTATCAAGAGTGTTGTGATTTTTGGAGGTATTTTTTTTTTTGTAATTCATGCAGTTCTTATATTTGAAGAGTTTTGTGGCGCTAGGCTAGTGCAAGGCTAGCACATTTCTACAGTATCAGCTAGCCTGCATTAAAAACTGACCCTCTCCACAGTGCACCTGAGTCATAACGCCAAACTAACCATATAAATGTGTAAGATAGAATATTTTTTGGAATATAACTGAGCTTGCATCACATGAATGATCACATTTTGAGGGACTATTTTCTATCAGATCACTCCGCCACTGCATAGCTTACACAATCAGAAGCTGATGCTGCTCTTAATTAAGTTATTTTAAATGCAAAAAGGTTAAAATAATTCTATCGACACAGACATTTATATGGTTAGTCTGGCGTTATAAGTGATTTGCCTCAGGTGCACTGTGGAGCGGGTCAGACTGTTTTGTTCAATGCAGGCTAGCTGATACCGTAGAGATGTGCTAGCCTTGCACTAGCTACTCTTCAAATATAAGAACTGCATGAATTACAAAAAAAAAATCTCCAGAAATCAGCAACACTCTAGATAACTAGGATATGAGGCCCTATGTCAAAAATCCTGAAATATCCCTTTAAGTGCGGTTCATACGGATAGTTACCAGTGCAGACGGAGTGCATGCAGAAATGCAGACAGTCCCTCCATAACCAACAGGATGGACACCGTTAGCACGGCAAAGAAGGCAAAAATTACAACTAGTACAACAGACCCTACGTAGCCTTGCCACTTCAGGGCCAATCGCATCACCATTTCCCATAAAACCTCCGACAGCTCTGTGAAGGGACAAAACTCATCATCAGTCATGTGCATGTCACGAGCGGGCTAAAAAAAAACATGAATGTATTTTGGCCTTAAACAGGAACCGTGTTGGAGATTGTGAATCATGCAAGAACCAAGATGTCTGTGTTTATATTAAAATGTGTTACTAACGAGCATGAGCCAAACTGAGAGCCCAGAGTCGTAGGTAGGAGGCGGTGTTGGAGATGCAGCCCAAACAGTACTCTATAGTGTGGATGGCTTGGTGCATGTACTCATCTGCAGCATCAAACTCCTTTGAAAAGAAAATCACAATAAAAAAAAGCTTGGATTCAATCAAAAATAAACCACTTCTGCTTTACTGGTTCCATGGTTTCTCCCTCCACCTCTCCTGTCCGAGTGTTGATCGAACCGCCTTCATCCACAAGCGGGCGTCTGTCTTCCACCTGATGTGGGGGACAAACATCAGCTTGCTCAAAATCTTAGGATAAAACAAAATGTAAAAGAAACTCACCACATAAGTATGTCGCCTCCTTTTGAATGTTAGATATTTATAGGTGGGTTTTCCAAGCAGAAGTACAGGGACAGAGCACAGCGCCAACACCACCAAAATCTTTTGTACAATCGTCTGCAGAAAATTCAGCACAAATGTTTCAGTGTTACAAGTCTGTACCTATAATCAATGGGCTGTGTTAACAAAAGCAAACACCTGTCCTGGGTAGAGGGCAGGATTGTCTTCATTCTCAGTAAAGAGGAACATGTCTATAAAGTGGATGAGAATACTGGGAGCAAATCTGGACCGGTCAGGAGTGTAGGCAATCCACTTGAAGACAACCATGAACACTAGGTATCCGAAGAGACACAGCATGAAGAAGAGCTCGGGAATCAGCACAAAGAACACGTTGCTAAACTGACGAAAGTGTCTGAAAAGGGAAATGAAAAAAGGCCAGTTGTAACGAGTTTCATTATCTATATCAAAATAAAACAACAGTTGACGGTTGTTTACACGTAATTGAAGAATGACAAGCAAACTCCAAAGGTCATGTGGATGACGCCGATGATGACCGACATCTTCATCTTGTACGAGTTGAGGAAAGTTAACTTGTTGTTTGCGAGACCCCAAACCTGAAAAAGGAAAAGACCTTAAGTTTTTAAATGAACAGGTAACGTGCAGTAAGGATGATCGAATTAAAAACGCATACTGGGTCAATGCCAAAAGGGTAGGGGCCTGTGAAAACGCCAGACACATTGGGGTCCATAGTCAAATACTGGCTTCCTTTAAGAATTGATGGGCTAAAAGGAATAGTATAATAAATGTGTTGATTTGAGAAATAAGTTTAAAATAGGTAATACACTTACCTCCATATTTTGTTGTCAAACATTGGGGTGACGTGCCACGATGAACTGAATGGACTAAGACCTTTGCTGAAGCACTCATTGTAAATGGCGCCAGTGTAAATGGAGAACAGTCCCATCAATAGAATCAGATACCTCCCGCCGAACAGCATTCTCCAAATCTAGCCAAGAAGAAAGACGAGGATCCCAACTTTACCAGTGACAAGGAAAACTATACAATAAGTTGTATGATTTCATTGTAATTACTTACCTCGTTGTTGTTGTTCTTAAGTTTGGGGTCATTTTGTTCCAGGACCATCCAAAGAGCACCTAGCGTCATGAGTAGACCATGCCCAACGTCACCAAACATCACCGCGAATAAGAAGGGAAAGGTGATAATGGTGTACACAGCTGCAAAGACACACAGGAAAAGATATGAGATAGTGGGAATAATAAAACAAATAATAAACTGGGTAAGGACATGCCTGGGTTAACTTCCCGGTAGCTTGCCACTCCGTAGGCATCCACTATGTTCTGAAAGCCTGTCGTGAATGAGTTGAGGGGAAACAGCGTGGGTGGAGAAGTGGTGGCGGGCAGGCGATTGTAAAAGGAGTCGACACCGCTGCCACTTTTCCTCTGAACAAGAAGAAAGAGATGATTAAAAACATGAAGAAGTAAACAAGTACTGAAATGCTATATACATCTTAAGTGTGAAGACATGAAACCAAACCGAAGTCTCTGAGTCCCGTAAATGACATGGAAAAACGAGTCCATTTACAGTATCAAGGTTTATCGTTTGGTATAATCTTATATAAAACTATGATTCCTTTTTACATTTTTCTCCAGCTTACCCCTCCTTCTCTCAGGGCACATTGCAGTTCAGGAAGTTTGGTAACAGGACACCAGGCCTCTGCGATCAGGCATTTGTCGGTGACCGAGGGACTGCACAGGTTCAGCACAGCTTGGACCGCTTTACACTTCTGCACCTTCACCTTCCACTGGGGCAGGACACCCACGGCCCGCATTATCAACTGCTGCATGAACGTTTCACTCTGTCCCAACACCTGCACAAGAGGGAGAGAAGGGGCGGGGGGGTTACATGTTGGCTATTCTTCAGTCCAAAACAGAAATTAGAAAGATGAAATCAATGAGGAGCTGCTTACAGAATGTATGTCTTCAATTCTGCCACTGAGTCCCTGGAGGATTTCTTCCCTGTCAGCTGAGCTATCGGGATACGCAAAAGTCTGTGTGCGGAAGCTGTAGAGAAGTTAAAAATGCATCAATAGTTTAGATGTACATTCAGGTATTAGATCAGATACAATCCATCCACATGGAGTTGCAAGTTATGTTAGTGCCAATCCACAACCAGGATAGGCTGAAAGAGTAACACTAGAAAACCAATGCCTACTGTAATTAACATACATTTCTGCACAACATGAGGTGGATGATTTGATGATGATTTGATGTGTTCAATAAGAATAAAAGAGTGATTATTATTACCAATCGCAGATTTTCTTGACTTTTTGTCCTATCTGATCGCCCCAGTATGAAATGAGAAACACAGTCCATTGCACGCTTTCCCCCTAATAAGTGAGAAAGAAAACTCATGAAAGTATTCAGGAAAATATTTTGATCGGTGTCTTTTGTACAGAATAATACTCACCGTGTCTGGTTGCTCAAGGCGATCGTCCATTTCCCTGAAATCCACAATGATGAACCCGCGACAGGCTCGCCACAGCAACCGCTCAAACGAGGGCACCTTCCAAGGGTGAACCACCCCAGCTACAAAACTGAGGACATGGGATATAATTTTTGGTTAAGTTCAGTCAATCAAAGCAGTAAGAGGGAGAAGGCGAGTTGTACCTGAGGCGGACATCTTGGCGGTTATCAAAAAGGCCTTGGCTTTCCATTATCTGTGGTGGAGGTGGTGCCTGTAAGATCAACATATGTCTATTGCTATGGTAAATTGAGCTTTATGGGTCACATCTGCAGTTGTCATGGATACACAATTGTCTCATCCGGTAGAGTTGCTAAACTTTTTCCAGAGAGTTGCTAAACTATCTCATTGCTTGCTTCCTTACAATGACAATAATAGTAATCAAATTAAACATTATGTCAGACTAACATGTCAGCTGATCTTAAATGGGAAATACATTGCTTTTTTCCTCAATGTTAATTTGTTAGAAACAAGATTTATTTTTGTCGCATTAGTGAATATATCAAAGGTGGTTTAGGAACAGAGCAGTGAATAAATGACGTGATGCATGATGGGTGCGAAGAATGGTCCCAAAGTGATTAGGACCAACAGAGGATACATAATGTATTGCAGTTTGTACTGTATGTGGAAGTGATTCTCAACTCTAGGGTACGCAGAGGAAATACCCCAGCTCTGGATCTCCCTCCCCTCTGACCTCCGTACCATAGACGCACTGCCACTCTTCAAACCCAAACTCAAAACTCACCTGTTCAGACAGTCCTACACCAGCTAGCTACGCGCTCACCTTCTCAATGTTTGTACTCTGTTTTATTCTGTTGCCCTTGTTTTCAATGTTTTTAATGTGTCCATTGTACAGTGTCCTTGGGTGTTCTGAAAGGCACTTTTAAATAAAATGTATTATTATTATTATACTCCAAGTACCCCCTCCATCCAGGATACAGCCTGCTATTTAGGAAGTGATAAACTAAATCTAAACAGAATAAAGCTAAAATACTTACAAACACGTAACCTTAAGTGCAAAATAACATTTAAATGTAAAACAAAAGTCAATTTTATCTCTTTTGACTGTGACATATTAACAAGTGCTTCCTTTAAAAGTGCACATGTTCTCCAAGAGGTGCCTGTAACCCTGACAGGAAGACAAGACTGTACGGGACTTCAAATCAGACCATTCCACTGTTACCACCAAAGGTAGGGCAGTCATAATGACATGGCCTCTGTAAATGTTGATTTCCTTACATGAGATTCTGTTAATGAATGGGTTTTCGTCAGGACTCCTCTGTATTGACAAAGTTGAGTTAGTTGGGCTCGCAGGCTGTCCCTGTTCCTCGACACCTAAAACAACAGATATTAAGCCATTTGTTATATATTTACAAAAACAATCTGAGAAACTAATTGCTCCTGTACCTCTCTGAGCTCCCGGGCCAGCCTCTCGCTCTCCTCCTCTATGGAGATTAGTTCACGGGGCTGTGGCGCTGAAGGCATCGGACACGGGGGCGGTAGGGGGCTGCTGAAGAGAGGCGACCGTGTACGATTGATTTCTTGCTCCAGGAAAGCTACAAGGCAATAAACGCTGTCAGTTCAAAGCAATTGCAGAACACAATTAAAAGTTTTAGATATGCAGGTCCCAAGAGAAAGAGAGAGGCACTTACTAAAAGTCTTCTCCAGCTCTTCACATCTTCGTATTTCCCCGATGAATTTCCTCTGAAAGGCGTTTACGTTTGGATTCAACTAAAACAAGAGCGCACAACGGAAAAAGAGAAGGAGTCAGAGAAACTTAATTCACTTTGTCTTGTGACCCTTTAATGACCAGCACCAGCTCGTCCCAAGTCACTCAGAACTCATTTAACTCATTTCTTTTGCCTTTGGCCAGTATTTATTTGTTCTGCAGGAAACACGGACAATGTCTTTACTATATTTGAATTAACAACATGGCACAATAATGAGGTGAGAGAGGTATCCAAGCATGAAAATGGTAAATATAAAATATAAAAAATACTTATTAGGAAGTGATTGTTATCAGCGTTAATAAATATTTAGCACCGAATGTCCTTACCACTCCACATCAAATGTTCTTTAGCCTCCAGCTGACTCATAAATCAATGAAACAATGGGCTGTACTTGCATACCAATAGTAACTCCTTTCATAAAAGAGACTAATTGAGAATGTATCACATAATGTACAATTGCACTGTATTTGTACTGTATTTGTTGAAAAATATCAAATTGCAAATTTTGCTGAAAAGCATCAACAATCGAAACTAAACTTGTGATTTATATTTACATATTAAGATTCAGTTCATTGTGCAGATACAAGATACAAGTATAGTATCATTAGAGAAAAATGAAATGCTGACCTAACAGAATATTCAGAGAGATTTCATAAAATGTTTGTAGTGGTCGAAACTAACATGTTTTAAAAAATAACAAGATGAGACAATATTTGTGTGTTTAGAAGCTAAAAATGTAGCCTTTGCAATTTCCTATTAGCAATCTCCCAAATGATTTGATTGTGATAAACTGTGCAGCCCTACTCAAAGTATAACTGGCTTTAAAATACTCACATCTCTGAACTCGACAAGGCCCAGCTCGCCAAGCTCACTGACACAGTTATAGGCAGAACCAGACTGGAGGAAGAGCTGCACCAGGCAGACCTCCTCACTGCGAAACATGGAGCCCATGTCTGTCAACGAAAACACACAATAAAAATCAGTACATCTTTAATAACAAGTTCAAAGAGGAATTGGCTCAAACTCAGGGAAGTGAGAATGATTTTTTTTTAAGAAGCTACAAGGTGTTAAAGGGAGAAGTGAGAATGTTCAGGTGGAATTTCCAATTTTGCAACACTCAGCATCATGAGATCTTTTGCACAAACACAATAAAAGTCTATGGGTCATGCAACCAAATTAAAACACCATGCTATAATCTGATAACTGGATTACTTCGGTCCAGTAACAGTTGGCACGATAAACAGATGTTCTATAAAGGCTTCAGTATATCCTCAGACTTTGTTTCGTTTTTGTTCACAATGAAACCCAATTCCATGTGGATCAGCCAGCCAGATCATTAAAACATTCACTATACATTTTACAAGCAACACAACTGTACGATTGATAATAACGTTACAAACATAGCGTTCACTTAAAAGATATTGTTACATGTGTGGCTGATAACAAATCCCAGCTCCTCGTATTGATTGCAGTCACCTAGTCAAATAAACATAAAAATACACGAATTAAAAATATGGGTTACCTTTGTCACTTGTTATTATGTTGTGTTAAGACCTCCTCTGTCCGCTGTCCTGTCCGGTGCCGGTGTACGGACAAGCGGTCACTAAACGGGACACCGCGATGTTGAAGTTGTGAGTGACTTCTCTGGACTTCCCGTTTGAGACAGTCACGTTACCGAGGCCTCACGTGACGCTGACGAACTGGTTTATTTTTGGTCTGTAGGGGTCGCTGTTGCCGTGAGCAACCAAGTTTTCAGTGAATTTCTTCGAGGAGCCATAAAACCCCAAAACTCTAATAAAAACGAAAGCCCTAAAAGGTCATAGAATATGATGTAAATAATATACTGGCATTTTTTTTTATCTTGGGAAATAACCTAAAAAAAAAAAAAAAACGTCACTTTATGTAACTTTTTAATAGATCCATGGCTTGTATATTCTATGGCTAGTACACATACCCGTAAATGTTCCATAAAAATTCGCCAAAAAAAAAATCGCCGAAAAAAACCAAAAAACCTCTTGCAGCCCTGTGGCCAAAAAAATATATAATATATATGTTTTTCTTTTTTTCAATTATCTCAATTAGCTTTTGAGCACATTTGTATCTTTTTTTTTTTAAGGGAACTTTGTCTTTAAAAAAAAAAAGGTTATTTCCCTAAGATTAACACAAAAAAAGGACCTTTAATTAAAGACCAAAAAGCAATTTCTTAAATAAACTCAAGTACTGCGGAATGTACGGAATGCTGATGAGGCTCATATGAACTGAATGCAATACAAAAGATATTTTTATTTTATTGTAAAAGGGCAGGTGCCACAGGTAAAATATCAATAATGAAAAATATACACATGGAAAAGGCATTGAAACACAAAAGGAAATTAAAATTCAAGACAAAAACATCAACTGCTAGATGAAAAGGACATTGGCTCACTATCTTTAGATCACGACAGATGGATTTTATTTATGCTGAATTGATATTATGAACCCAATTCACCAAACGTGAGTGTGGGGTTACTTTAGATGTCCGCTTTATGCATTCAAACACTAGAAGACTTCAATAAAAACAAAACATCTGATAAATCACATACAGTATAACAGAATCAGCATCTGGCTTTAGTAGGGACATAATTTGCATTATGAGAGCAGGCTGCAATAGTTGAACATGCAGCTTTATTTGCAACAAAAAGCATGGATTTCAATTGTATTTACTTATCAGTTGTTCTAATACACAAAAGCAAAGAAAGCTGTGACAATTTCAGTTATCTAAAAATAAGTTCACTACATCCACTGTCCCAACACAAGCATATCCTGCTATTCACTGCTTTGTCCTCATCTTGTATTCTTACAGGCTGTAAAACTTCAGACTTCTGTCCATTCCAGAAGAAGAGAGGAACCGAGCATTCTCTCCAAAGGCCACTCCAGTCACCAGCCCCGAGTGCTCTGCAAAACAGAGGAAAACGTTAGGAAAAATGACAAAGACCAAGAAAGAAACAAATAAAACTCATTTCTCACCGGTGAAATTGAGAACCTCAGACCACTGTTTGCAGATGTACACACGGATGTCAGATCCTCCAACAGCTAGATAGGTTCCACTCTGGTCAAATACTAGGGACTTGACCTGAGGAGAAAAACATTATACAGTAGAATTACATAGGGTTGCACAATTGATAGAACAGAAATTGCATATTTAATGGCTGTAATTAACAAATCGCAAAGAGAACAATTATTTAGGTTGTGCACTTGTCTCCATTGGGCCGGGTATAGTTTAGACCGCTACAAACATGTTCGGAAATCTTTCAGATTATTCTATTAACAGCTGTTAATGCTCTTCGATATGTTTAAAATACACATACACTTTTACAATACTTTTAGAATAAACTATTTACTGGTGAAAGAAAAATAGCAAAATTGTACCTCATAATTATTGTCCAAAGTAATAGTCTTGAAGTTCTTCAGTTTCCTCAGATCCCACAGTTTCAGAGAGCTATCCTGTGCTCCTAAAGCAAACATAGCTCAAATTGGTATTGTGTCTTTTACATTTTATTATGCAGTGACGGGTAGGGCTAAAACTGTGCATACCTGTGGCAAGGTAGTATCCATTTTCAGAGAAAGCAATAGATGTCACCGGTCCAGAGTGACCTGGGAAGTTGGCCACATTGGTGCGCTCCTTCAGATCCCAGATCTTAATTTGAGAATCAGCAGTTCCAGTGCCAAAAATGAGACCATCAGGATGAAACTGAGCACAAGTGAGAGCTGTTGAGAGAAAGGAAAGTTTAGTTGGTAGCACCTTTTATAGGAACATTCAAACTCATAAGCATCACATACCACATCCAGCACTTTCATCTGTGACTTTGGTGAGCACTCTACCGGTCTGGATATCAGAGAAGGCCCAATACTGAAAAGAAAAGATTTACAATATTCATTATTTCAGGTTCAAAGTGAAATAAAAAATATAATAATAAAAAAGTTGAAAGTAAATTAAACAAATTCAGATATAAATTTTGGTCCAAACCTGATCCTCAGAGGAACTGAGGAGGTAGTCCCCAGTGGCATGCAGTGAGAGGCCAGTAACTCCAGCCTCATGAGCCCGCACCACCTGGACACAGTTCCCACCTGTGACAGACCACACACGGATGGTGGTGTCAGGAGACGCAGAGAACACCACAGACTGCGATGAGGAAGAGGAAGGGTTAATAAATTCTCAAAATAGTTCTTATTACACTTCTGTGATCACTTGTTACCTGGGATGGATGGTAAATGACAGAGGTGACCTTCTTTGTGTGACCTTTCAGCGTGGCCACAATCTGCTCCTCATTCTTGTCAAACACCACCACATTCTTATCAGCTCCGCCTATAACATAAAGGCACTGGAGTCAGAACTAGAATGTTAAGTGGACAAAATAATGGTGGAGATAAAACATACCTGTGAGCACTTTGCTGGTGTCTGAGGGGCACAAATCAAGAGCCAAAATACCGGGCACACTAGCACTATGAAGACCCTGAATGGATAAATATATGAATATTAGGTAAACCTCGTACACAATATTATGTACATGCTTGAATTGAAGTATTTGGAATGTGTTTATTTACAGCATGAGAGGCCACTTGACGGTATTTGCCTAGATCCTCAGCCCTAACCAGCTCCTCTGGGACAGTCTTTCCTCTCTGAAATGTCATAAGACGTCATAAACATTAAAATCATGTCTATATTTTGGATACGAAACTGTAATTAAATAAAGCTCAAACCTTCTTTCTCTCTGTCGTGAGGATTGTAGCTTTGTCTTGGAGCTATATAAAAAATAAAAAAAGTCAGTCATTTAATATAATAAACCAATGACTTGTTTTTATCAAAATGATTGACAATTACCTTCTGAATGATCTCTGGAGTCATTCCCACTTGTTCACTTATGTCCATAGCCTCTCCACCGGCTCCCTGTAAAGCAGCAATGAAGTTTTAACTTAAAAACTTACTTAAAAAAATACATTAAAAAAAGGTTCAGTAGTATCGGATAACTCACTGCAGCAGTAGGTTGTGAAGCAGGAACAGCCTGAGGGGCCACCAATCCAGCCTGAGGTTTAAGCGTGGCAAGAGCTGTGAAGAACACTCATTAGTAAATCCTAACTTGTTCAGATCCATGACCACCCGCTTGTCCAAAGTACCTTCTCTTGCAGCAGTGACCTCTTTGGTAAGGCGAGCGATGACTCTGCATGCTGCATCATGTTGGTAGAGAGCATGAGAGAGCTCCTGGCGGGTTGTCTGCAACTGCTGCCGTAGGGTGAAACTATGAAGCATAACAGCATCCTAAAACAGAAGAATAGTTTTTTGTGAGTATGACAATAATAATTGAATATTGAATGTAACATACTAAACCCAATATTATAATATAAAGGTTGGGACCACAAGATAAAGATGTGACTTTTTGCTACATTAACACTTTTAAAAGCACTCACCCACTCATCTTGCAGTGATTTGAGAATGGCAGGGATACTTGTTGCTGAAGGTGCTTTTGGTCTGATAGGATGAGACACTGAAATAACAATATTTTTTTGTTACGTTTTTATACAATCGATTACAGAAGTGCATACAATACAGAAGTTATAAGCCATTTCGTATTAATACAATTTAGGGTGGGTAGACGATGAGCACATACCTTTAATATCAACTAATTGTTCTTCAGACAGAGGCTGTCCATTCATTGGGTCTGTACCATTTTCTGCAATATACTTCTCAATGAGCCGCCGCTCAAATACTTGATTAGACACTGGAGAAACACAAGGGTGCTCCGGGACCTCGTTAGAAACTGAAATAGATGAAATTACACAGTAATTACTACATTAAAAAGAGCTATTTGTATTAGCTACGAACAAACAAACTTTAACGCGGCAATGTATGGCCTGCATAGTTAGCTAGCATTAGCAACAAAGATTGCCGCTGTGCATCTAGTTGTAAAAATGAAAGAAAAATACTCACTTGAACAAACAAGAGACATTTTTTCACTTGGTCCTAAACCACGCGCTTGAAATGAATGAATATGCTCAGTATTTTGTTATTGATGCCCACACTGTACACAATTATGTTTTGCTGAATTTTGTAGCACGCTGTCCTTTCATCGCCGCCGCTACATCCGGGATACTTCTTCTTCTACGGTATTTGAAACTTGGTTTACACTCCGACGTTCTACTGCCTCCCTACGACGGTTTGAGAAGATAATCACAAGAGAGTAGAGTGTAAGTATAGTTTTTATTTCACTGTAGTTATTTGAATCATCAAATAAACATTTTAAGACAAAGACAATATTCAGATCAACTTGATGTATATTTCGTTAGCAACGTTATTTTTTTGTTAACTTGCACATCCTGAATAATTTTTTTTCCATCTCATTAGCAAACAGGTATTTACACATTTTCATCAATAACACGGTCAAACTGTAAAATATAAACTGTCAGATTTGTCTTTAAAATTACAAGAGATATTTACACAACAGACAAACAGTTCATAACAACAAATATACACTTGTAACCTTGGTCCTGAGGGGGTGGAGGTAGGTTTCAGAAAGAAGCTGGAGTAACTCTGCATCACCATTCACCAGTGTAAGACAGGGCAGCTACTTTTCTACTCGTGCTAATGAATTGTGTTACAATTGTCTAAGCGCAACATGCAGTTTTTAACAGCAGGTCATGAAAATTAGATACAAAAGGCACAGTTCAGGTCTTCATTTAATTATTTTTCTTCAACATTACTCAATCCCTTATATTCGTTTATAAGAAGTTCAGTTTATCTGAAGTGTAGACACTGCAGGATTCAGATGTGTCAATGTCCAACGGCAGTGTGGAAAAGTAATCTTGCGAGTTGGTAATCTTCTCTTGATCTTTCTTGATCTGGAATTGAACACACTCTTCAGAGGTGTGGAGGCAGTTTGAAGCGCCAGGCATCGAAAAAGAAATGCGTCTCTCCTCTTCAGTAGGCTGGTTCTTCAAAATGAAGGCACATCTCATAAAAAAGCTACATGCAATTTGTAGATAAACTTGCATAAATATAGTACAGCCTACCTCTGTTGCAGAATTATGCACAGGAGAGGTCCATGGTGTCAGTCTTTGGGTTTCCTCATTCATAGTCCTGACATGAGATGGAGATGATTGGTGTGAGCTCCCTACATGACACTATAGTGAAAGAAAAAAAAGATCAGCAAGAGTAAAATGGTCAATAGTAGACTCCACAAAAATCATTGATTACCGAATGATTTGGAGAGGCATGCGGTGTCCATTTCCTTGGTGTTGCTGGTTCTTGTGAGTAACTATAGTATCCTGTGTGCCCAGGACTTGCATTACTGTAGTCCTAAAACGGCACAAACAGAGGTTTGCATATTTTTTCAAGTGAAAACATGTGATACAAATAATTCAAATGAAGTTATCAAAAGTTGAATCGCTGAACTTTGTGGGTACGTATTTAAAGTTTCCACCTGTATGTTGACTCTTGGGGGGATGGCCGGTGGATTCTGGTTTGTTCGTAGCCCTGAAATGATCTGTGAAAGGCTGCAGTGGGGGTAGCGCTTCATAAAAAGGATAAAACCAGCCAGAGACACAAACATCCCTGAAGGAACACTGATCGATTTGAAAATTGCTCGCCATTTCCCCCCCCTTTCTGCAAAGAAATTAGAGATATCAAGTATAGAACAGACTTACATTGCTTTGAAGATTATGTCACAGTATTTGAACTTATAGACATAGTGTGTAATTGGTAAAACAGTGAATATAGCCATAAGATACATCGCGTTCCAAATTATTCTGCAAATTATATTTCAGTGTCAAAAAGGTAAAAAAAAGTTTTTCAATGAAACTCATGGATGGTATTGTGTCTCAGGGCTCTTTGAATCACTGACATCAATCTCAGACACCTGTGATGAGTAGTTGTCAGGTGAGCCCAGTTAAGGGAAAAACTACTGAAAAGGAAGAGTAAGTAAGGAAGTAAGTAAGTGCTTTATTGTCGTGGAAACAAGCGTACAACAAAATAGTGTTCAGGTGTCAGTCCTGAGCTGCTGTGGCTGTCCTTGTTTGCCCCTTCCTTCTTTCCTGTCGCTCCTCTTGTGACGCCTCCTCTTGGTGCCTCTTCAGTGTCTCAGAAGAAATTTGTGAGTCCCAAATGGGTTTAGCTGATAATATAATAAGAGCATTTTGTTTACCTTTAAAAAGCTACTTTTTATGTTCCACTTTATTAAGCAGACCACCATTTTCAAGCAACATAGGAAAGAAAAGGGACCTCTCTGCTGATGAAAAGCGTGAAATAGTTGAATGCCTTAGACTGGGTATGAAAAAGATTAATCTTTGTACTGTTAAAAGATTTGTGACTGATTCAGAGCACATATGGGTTTGTGCAGATAAAGACACAATGAGGACGTTTTTTGCCAGACAAATACATCAGATGAATAGAACAACTGCTACAAAGCAAGAGACAGGTATTTGAAGCTGCTGGTGCCTCTGTAGTCTCCCGAACATCAAGGTGTAGGACCCTCCTGAGGCTCGCAGTTATGCATAAACCTTCTATTCGGCCTCTCCTAAACTGTTAATTGAATCCACATGAACAGAAACGGCTGCAGTGGCCCAGAAAACAGTTCACTGATAAGTACCGTGTAACCCTGGATGGTCCAGATGGATGGAGGAGTAGTGGATGGTTGGTGAATGGCCACCATGTTCTAACAAGGCTGCGACGTCAACAAGGAGGTGGCGGAGTCATATTTTGGGAAAGAGTCATGGGAAGAGAGCTGGTCGGTCCCTTTAGGCTCCCTGAATGTGTGAAAATGACCTCTGAAAAATATGTGGAGTTTCTGACTGACCACTTTCTTCCATGGTACAAAAAGAAGAGCCGTGCTTTCCCTAACAAGATCATCTTCAAGCATGACAACGCACCATGTCCTGCTGTAAAGAATACCTCTGCATCACTGGCTGCTATGGGCATAAAAGGAGAGAAACTCATGATGTGGACCCCATCCTCCCCTGACCTCAACCCTACTGAGAAACTTTAGAGCATCAACAAGCAAAACATCTATGAGGGTGGGAGGCAGTTTTCATACAAACAGCAGCTCTGGGAGACTATTCTGACATCCTGCAAAGAAATCCAAGCAAAAACTCTCCAAAACCTCACAAGTTTAATGGATACAAGAATTATGAAGCTGCTATCAAAGAAGGGTCCTATGGTAAATGTAACTTGACCTATTCAGGTGTTTTTGATTGAAATAGCTTTTGATTTCAGTAAATATGACCTCCTAATGCTGCAAATTCAACAAATGACCATTTTCAGTTAATTACAACCGTTAAAATGCATCGAAACTACGAGTTGCATAATAATTTGGAACAGCAGATTTTGAGTTGTTTAATACATTTATTTTTTAATAAAATACTGTTATCACTTGGAGGTTTTTTTCAATCACATTCATATTATCTTCCAGCAGTTAAAGGCTTGAATAATTTAGAAAATCTTGGAAAAATATCATTTGCATCATAATTTGGAACGCAGTTATTACCGAAGCCATTATTTTTTCTTTTCTTTTCTTTTGTAAAATACTTCTTGGAGGCAGTAGTTGTGTACATATATGTGTCTTACCAATGACTTGTAACAACGTAGTGGAGACCAGGTTCCCATCGCCATCTTTGATTTCATAAACACCATCATGTCTGGAGGTCAGTCTGGCAATGACCACCTCGTCTTTGCTGCCGTTGCGTCCCAGTGAGATCAGGCCTCTGTACCGCATGTCATGGTCAGTGATCTGGCCCTCGCGAACCAGCTGGACCGGGCCGCGGGGAGGCTTGGGGTCAAAGGGGCCAAGTGAAGATTCATCGGGGTATCGGGTGGGGGTGAAGATGAGATGTGCATGAGGGACAGGGAGAAAGAGGGGAAGATTTAAAGACTCTTTGGTGAAGCGGGTGATGTTGAACAAATGGCCTGCAAAATTGAGGAGATTCGGAAAAGAAACAAGGGAGAAAATGAAGTAATGGTAGCATGGATGGCACATCACAGAATGGGTTGGGAAGAAAAGAAAATAATTTTAGTTATTCTTTTTAACGTCAGACACATTAATTGGGCAGACATTTTCAAGTAGATAATTATTTGGGAATAGAAATAGCTACACAACTGGGCTCCAAGTCCAGCAATGTAGAGCTAAACAGCAACTCTCTAAAGGCTTACCAAAGATAAAAGCTTCAGTTCAGGGCCTAAACCTTTTTCATGGTTCAGAAAGTAGAGTCTGAGAGTGGAATGGTAATTACAAATATAGAACGTTATTAATACGTCACAGTGATACAATATTTCTGGTGATCTTGTAGTATGCCATTTTTTTCCTCCAAAACTGCCTCACAATACTGAGAATCAATACTGACTGAGTGTAATCAATATTGTCAGCTCCAAAGATCTGAAAATGTGTGAAAATAAAATGGAGCAGTAGACCATCAATGTAGTAAGTCTTTCTGCAACAAAATGCTTAAATGTGATGTAACAATCCACAACAATAAACTCATTAATAAATAAATTATAACAATAAAGTCATCACATCATGAATATCTTTGTATCACTAATAAGAGCGGCCCTTTGTTATTTTGTTTCAAAAAATAATTATAGGGTCACTCTTTGTTGTGTTAAAGCACAGGATAACTGGGACAATAATGATTAAAGTCGATCAGGAAATATTTGTAGCTTATTTTCATATTACCAAGAACATACCAGCAGTGTGTACTGGTAATGAATAGTCTTCATGCTGGATTAGGCTTGTGATTACCATGAAATAAAGAAGAAAGATCAATTTAAATGCCAGAAGTTAACTTTTAGTTTATAACGACCAATTCCATTCATTTACGGTGCTGCAAAGATGGTGCCTTTCAACTTTTTTTTTACCTTGAACTGTGAGGGTACTCCGCATCAGGACCTTCCCTTGGTCGTCTTTCATTGTGTAATTCCCTTGGTCGGCCTGCGTGACCTTCTCAGCTACCCATGCTTTACCTCCTCTTATTATCCGACCACGGCCTGCATTGCTGGCATTGTAACTTGTCCGATTCCACAGGACAATCGGCATGGCCTCAAGAGGAGCACCCTTGGGATAAAACTCCAATAAAAAGCTATTTTCTGGGATGTTGTGTTCAAAGTTTTCACCATAGTGTTTCCGATAGGATTTGATGCACTCTGTAACAAAATCAAGAGGAGGTCAACTAAAAATGTTAAGCATTTTTACTATCCGTGTTATAATAGATACAATTTCTGTACCTGAAACTATCAAACGAACCATCTCATATGTAAAGTCTGAAAATAGTTTGATTGAATAAAGTCCTTGGTCTTGGCGAGTCACCTCTTTTAGGACAAGCATTTTATCCTTTGTCCACACAAACCGTGGGTCTTTTACCTGGTGAATAAAGGGGACAACTCGTGTAGCCTGTATGTGCGCAGCTTGAAATACAAAAGAAGTACAGAAACAGAGGTGCATGTTTCTGTCACCTACAGTGGTTTTGTCCAAAATGACACGTCTCAGTCCAGGTTGATCTGGTGTAAATGTTACAGTTCTTGACGTGGAATAAACAGGAAGCCGAAATTCCTTGCCAGCACATAAAGTCTGTACCTCTTCTTTATCACCTGCCAAAAGGCAAGATATTGCTTGATTATTAGACCAAATACTGTTAAAATTACATATTTCCCACCTACCTAAAAAAAGATTTAGGCCTGTAAGAAAAGAAAAAGCATTATACGTATAAAGTATATGATTTATATTGTACATGTTTCCCACATTTTGCAGACACAAAAATAATAATATGAGAACTTACAAGTGGCAAAAGGAATACCAAGGACAGTCAGGAAAATGCAGGGAGACATCTTGCGGAGGGGACACATTTCACCTATAAACACACATATTGCAAACAGGTCATACTGGTTTACCTAGACTTCTGCTCTACATTTATCAGTGAGGCAAAAAAGGTAAACTCCAATCTAAAATAAAAAGACAATTAAACAGAAAAGATCAACGCTGGCTATATTCCTGCATTGCTCGCGATGTGCGAGCTGAAGCCAGTTGTTGCAGCAGCACACCTCTAAGCGAACAGATGCTTGGATTAAACCACACCATGACATCCTTGACATGCTTTCAATATGATCTCACCCGCCTGTTTTGGTGGAAAAGATGCCCCGTTGAATATATATATATTTTTTGTTTTTAACGCTATGAGGTCAGGATAAGAGGATAAAAACGTCCTTTACGTAGCGCATGTGCACTTGTTCCATTTCGTCCAAAGAGGAATGGAAGTTTGTATTCACGTAAACCTTTACGCAAAATGCGTCGTGCATTTGAGCTGCATATTTTTTAGGCGGCCAAATTGATAATCATATTGTGTCCACTATGACATATTTCTATGACTATGACTCTGAGCATTCATGTTCTAGTCTAGTCATACTAGTCATACAATGCCCATTCAAAAATGGAGAACGATGTTTTAAAGTCAAATTAAATCAAATTAACAGAAGGGGGCGGAACTATCATATAAACCAGTTAACACTGCTTAATGTAAATGGAAGTTGCCATGGGAATGCCCAGCTCTGGTGGCCATGTTGCGATTCCACTCTCCACAATGATTTAAATTGATAATTCAAAAAATCCCGTCTCTACTTAATGTTAGGTTAATACTATGAAGGTTAATAAATTCAGTGTATAAAAAACACCTTGATAATAAAAACATAAATTAACCTTCATATAATACTCTCCACAATTGGGACGTGTTGTTGTTGTTGTTTTAACCTATAAAAAAAATAATTTCAGTGAAATTATGTCCTGATAAACACAGATGGATTTGTCTGAGTTATTAAAACGCCAAAAATGCCACTAATTGATAAACTTTTAATTCCATTAAATATTATGTTCCTGTTTTACATTACTTTTTGTTTTTGCATGACCTTCATTCGGAATTTGGCTAATCTGACAATCACAAGATGGCCGCCACATTCGCCACGGCAACGTCAATGGTGTTTCCCATCCATCTGGCGTGTATAGATCGTGGGTTCCTGTGGGGGTGGCAGAAACGCAGCTGACACGCCCCACATGTTTTCTTTATACAACCTAGGAGCGAGCCCAGTCGTCGTGAGTTGTCCTGTTTTCAACCTGCAGATACTCGTCTATAATATTTAGTTTTTGTTGATTTGGGGTTGGATAGTACTCAATGTCTTTAAAAGGTGACCCTCTTCTATAAAGATGTTGCATCTGATCTTTTTTACCCTTGTGGATTTTGGTAAGTAGCCTATATGAATGTACGAAGGAGCATTCCGTATCACGTATCCTTCGTATGAATGTGTTGTTTCCCCTTTTTTTTTTTGTTACTTTAGAATTAGAACTTTTCGGCGCTCATGCATTTTTCTTATGAAGGTATCCCAGATTGGATAGCGGATCATCTTATGACCGAAAAGTTGGTGGCTCATGCACGCTGTTGCTGTGCCTTGCCCAAGGACACTGGGGGTGGCAGAAACGCAGCTGACACGCCCCACATGTTTTCTCTATAGCCTACATGTATGAATGTGTTGTATGCCTTTTTTTTTTTTTTTTTTTTTAGCGTGGAGGGAGATTTTTCGGCGCTCATATGCATTTTTCTTATGAATGTATCCCAGATTGGATAGCGGATCATCTTATGACTGAAAAGTTGGTGGCTCATGCACGCCGTTGCTGTGTCCTTGGGCAAGGCACTTCATCCACCATGCCAATGTATGTGAGTGAGTGAGTGAGGGAGTCAGGGAGTCAGGGAGTGAGGGAGTGGTGGTCAGAGGGGCTCATGCAACAGTTTGGAAGCCTCGAAATATTAATAGTAGTGACAGCAGCCTGACAGTTTATGAAAAAATAACAGCTTTAAAAAAAAAAACTATCAATAACTTCAGGCTATCTAGCATTTTGGAGAAAACAGAACAAAAACAATGTTTAATATGTTCGTTTTTATAATTTTTCCTTAACAATTTTCATCTCGTCAGGCAATGATGACAGCCTATAACTTAATTATTATTTATTTGGTACATTGTTGCCCTACAAATCTTTTTTTACGTTTTTAGCTTAACAGTATTATTACTTTAGTGATCGTTACATTTTGGGTTCCTTTCATAGTTCCTAATGATATGCTACTGTATGTGTGGATGTAAAAGTATTTAACTTACATGTTTCTGCTTGTAGGTTTGGTTATCGGTTCATCACATGAAATACTAGAGATGTGCTATGGCAGTGCTTATAAAGTCCCAATTTACTATACTCCTCCACTCTTTACAACCCCAATATATTTCAAACCAAGAGGTGAAGAACGGATACTTGCTGTCAGTGAAGGAAAGGTAGACATTTTTTAAAGATATATTGTAAACTTTCTAGCTGTATGGTTTGTAAGACACTACTTCCCGTATTTTCAGTCACAACTCGAGCGCTTTTGGGTTGATCCTGGAAGTATAGTGGTAAATTATTTGACAGAACAAGATGACGGAGCAAGTCTGTTCTTTGGCCAGAGTGAAAAGGTTGAACTGAAAATTACTGGTGAGTGAAAAAGGTTTACACTTTACTTATTTATTTTCTTATGGTCATATTTATTTTAAATGTCACTCATTTAAGGCTGCAGTGAACAATATTTTAAACTCTGCATACCCCTTGCCATACAGTTTATGTTAAAATTGCTTAATTGCTTATATTTGAAGAGTTTAGTGGTGCTAGGCTAGTGCTATGCTAGTGCATGTCTATGGTAACTAGTAGCCTGCATTAAAAACAGTCTGACCCAAGCACAGTGCACCTGAGGCAAATCAGTGATCACTTATAAAACCAGCCTACCCATATAAATGTCTGTGTTGACTAAATATTTTTTTTTTTTAAAATATAACCATTTTGCATTTAAAAGAACTTATATTTGGGCTGTATCAGCTTCCTGGTTGTAAGCTATGCATCAGCAGAGTGGTCTGCTAGGTTAGCGGATCTACATTAGTTTGTTTACCTGCGGCCGGCATTAGTACATGTGGAATTCACAAAGGAGGTTTCTACAAATCAGATATGGCAACGTTTGGAGGACCACCCCATGATATTGAAGAGGTTCTTAATGCTACTTGTAACCATAGACATGTGTTAGCCTTGCACTAGCCTAGCATAACGAAACTCTTTGAATATAAGGACTGCATGAATAAAAATTAAAAAATCTCTCCAGAAATCAACAACACTCTGGATTACTATGTAATGATAACCTGGCTACACAATGCTGCTGTGTGCGCTCGAATTATTTCGAACTGCACAGCAGCCTGGGGACTATGGCCGAAATCTTCGCATGGATTCGGGAACCAATCACAGAACGAGGAGGGACGGCAAGATGATGACGAGCTTTTCGATATACGGAAGCTTGTACTTTATTTACAGATTAAAAAAAAAAAGTTTATCTACGGATCAAACATGACAGCAGCAGACGCAACGCTATTTTTCGATAAAGCTTTAGGCCGTGTTCTAAATAGTTTAGCTCAAAAGTTTACAGCAGGTACGTCATACGTCATCGGATACGATTATTACGATTGGCTGTGGCTACATGCAGACGCATGATAGACATTCGTAGCGCCCAATAAACGACTATGGACGATCGTAAACCACACCTCTCCTACGAGAAAATGCATTGGTGGTCCCCAGACTAAATATCACTTGTGATTTTAGTCTGGCGTTAGCCAGGCTAAGGAAATGAGGCCCTATGTCAAAAATCCTGAAATATCCCTTTAAAGCTGCTGCACTTCTTGGAGAGAGCACTATTCTGTCTACATAACATCGGCTCTGATATTTTGCTAGATGTCTCCTCGTTCTTCAGCACCTCAGCTTTCCTGTTAATTGTCCCGCTCGGTCACATCTTCTGTATACAATATTTGTTTTCACTGCTGCATAGATGTTCCAAACCGTCCTCATAATTCCACCAGACCCACGGTATTGGAAATTCATTTAAGATTCTTCTCCATTAGATGCCGCACAAATATGGTATTACTGTTTTCTAACTTTTTGTAACTTTAAGCATTTATTCTTGTTTTTAGACTGCCAGGATGCTCAATCAAGCAGTTATGGAGATTTGTT
Source organism: Gobius niger (assembly GCF_951799975.1). Lineage (NCBI taxonomy): Eukaryota > Metazoa > Chordata > Actinopteri > Gobiiformes > Gobiidae > Gobius > Gobius niger. The sequence goes on from NC_136856.1 coordinate 15,198,199, forward strand.
CTCATGGAAGGTCCCATCTGGAGCTCAGTACCTGGAGTTTTCTCAGATGACTTCTCAAGGTTTTGCACTAAAACCACAAGTAATTTGGAACCGTACTGATCAAACCTCTGGCAGGGGAACAGTGAAGCGCAATTATTATGAATTAGAGAACCTCAAGCAGAAAGACAGTGGCTACTACAAGTTTATGTCAGCTGGTAGACTGATCAGATGGAAAAGGTTAAATGTTAAAGGTGAGGTTGTGTGTTGTGTGCTAATGTTAGAAATTAGGTAAATTTGTCTTTTAGTACATTGAAGTATTTTTTGTTTTCTCAGAGTACGATCGACAGTTTGTACGCGAGGAGGGGGAAAGGCTTGAGATGGACTTTCCTGTTAAGTTTTCCACATTGAATCACATTAAATTCACACCTCATCAATCAGGCGATGAACGTACATATGAGGCAAAGCCATATGCAAATCGCAATATGGAAGTCACAGACTCATACTTCTCTTTTTGGGACATAATCTATGAGGATTCAGGCACATATGAATTTATAGATGATGAAGGATTCCTGGCCATGCGTATGGAGTTGGAAGTCAATTTTCGTAAGTAAGGGCTTTTACAAAATGAAAATAAGTTGGGATGCACTACTAGTAATTTGTCCTTTCATTCATTCCTGCAGCACATCACCCTGCGTGGGTTTACATAGTAGCTCTCGCTATCATTGTCGTTTGCATAATATTTTGCTGTTGTTGTGTGAAAAAGTGCTGCTGTAAAAAGAGTTCAAATAAAAGAAGCAGCTCTGAGACTGTGGCAGCAGCACCTCAAGTGTTTTACCATGTGAGTATCTTCAACTGGTATTTGGCCAAATGTTTACTTTGTCATTTATTTTGTGAGTATTTTTCTTGCAGGGTTCAAATCAACCCGTCCAACCTGTGATCCCTCTTCTCTCGAGAGAGCCTAAAGTCACTGCCAGAGATCCAAGACCAGTGAGCTCTAAATAATTGTGCTTTAAGTTTTCTCCTTAGTTTTTCCATTAATGACGGACAATGTTTTGATCTGCAGACTTATAATCCAGCTGTTAATAACCTGGACCTGCCGCCATCAACACAGGTAAAAGTTTTCTCACAATTGAACTTGGAATAATCCTCAAGAAACAGGAAGTTTACCCAAACACCACCAATTGTCTCTTTAAATTGCCAATTGTCAAATGTAAATGGTTTCAACTTATATAGCGCTTTTCCACCTACATTAGGCACTCAAAGCGCTTTACAGCAAGGATCCATTCACCCATTCACACTCTCATTCATACACCAGTGTACGCAGACACTGGGGGCAATGTGGGTGAAGTGTCTTGCCCAAGGACACAACGACAGTGTGCACCTTCAGGAGGTGGGATTCGAACCCCCGACCTTCCGATCATGAGACGACCCGCTCTACCATCTGCACAATAAATTAATAGTGGATTAAAGTGTGATCTGTTTAACACAAAGGCTAAAATATAGGGCTCAAGAAAGATTATGTACGTTGTTAACATAAACAATGCTGGCAAATTGTAATAATAGTGTTATTAAAATTGTTTACCAGCATGACAATATGATGTGAGAGAAAGCATCCATTCATTATATCCTATCCATTGATAGGACAGACACATTTTTTGAAACCCCAGGCAAAGGTTCTTAAGTCATCATTGATACTCTGCAGATGATACAACGTTTGAACTGCAGATGCCATCTAGGATGATCAACTCCTGTACGACTGAGAGCTTTTGCCTATTCCGTGGGGCTGTTATTGTATTTTTTGCTTACTTGCTATTGTTGAATATTGTGAGACAGAACTGCTGAAATAAAAAAAGATGAGTGATTGAAGCTTTTCCTCTGCAGGTCACAGTTCCTGGAGGACCTGGCCCCACATCTACGTCCATGATCTCGACCAGCTCCGACTCTGGCCCCACGTTTGAATTTAAAGGAATGGCCTTTCCCTCTGCTCCCCCGCTCAGCTCAGACACATCTATTCAAGATGTTTATACCTCAGATAAACTCAACTTTTTATGAGTGCTAACAAAATCCAGAATTCAACATTGCAATAACAGCGCAGTCTTTTGGCACATGTTTTTTGTTTGTTTTTAGTTTTTGCTCTCCTTTCTCTTAACACACTTTTTATTCAAAGAATCAGGGTGCTGCAACATAAGAATACACTTTGAAAAATATCAAAAATATTAACAATTATGGGCTTTCTTGAATAAGTAGGTTTACAATGTAGCTTTAAAAGAGTCTAAGGTCTGTATTTCTCTCAGCAGGGACACTGTTCCAAATCCTCGGTGCAGTACATGGACTATGTTTTTATACACGTTGTATGTAGCCTATTAAGGGCTTGCTCTGTATTCCTGTGAAAGTGTGGATTTAACTGTCTGTTACATAGTCATTGAACACAACAATTGTATAATATTTACATTATATATTTTTTTTAATATTTTTTATTTTCCTAACTTACTGCTGTTCTTTTAAATGAATATAATCATTCACTTATAGTTGCATTGTGTTAATATTAGTGCGTATTTGACCTTTCAGTGACCCAGTGGCTGTATTGGTGGTTAGCCTGGCGCCTTTACTTTCCAATCCAGTGGCCTCTATGAAGCTCCAGGATCAATTTTATTTCAGGTTTTTTAGGGTTTCTGTCTAGATGGAAACCCTAAAAAACCTGGGTGTTGGAGACAGTTCCATCAGCAGTGAAAATCCACTAGAAATCCTAAAAACAATTGATCCTGGAGCGTCATTGAGGCCTCCAGGAAAGAGAGTAAAAGCGCAAAGCTAACCACCGATACAGCCGCTGGGCCACAGAAAGGTTCATTTATTTTTTCCACATACAAAGTTTCATAATGCACCTTTTAGTGGTAGTGATGTAATTTCATAATTTAATATAGGCATATTAATAGGCTATTGCCTAATTTATTACCTTCTCCATTAGAACAAAATGAGATTAGATTATAAGGTAAAAAACATTTGAATAGACTACCTCACCGTTAGGGCTGAAGCAACTACTTGATTAATCGACAACTAATCAATTATTGAAAGAGTCGACAACTATTTTTTAGTGTTTTGTACATTGTAAACTTCATGAATATCTGTCTGTCTCATCCAATCAGAAAGCAGAATTAGCACTTAGTGCCTCCAACAAACGTGTACTGTAAGTTTACTCCATCAACATGTCCTTAAGCGGTGCTACTTTATCTTTATGTGATAAAAAAAAAAGGAAAAGAAAATTTTCATACACCATTTACAGCCAAGTGATTAATCGATTAATCGTAAAAAATAATCGATAGATTAATCGATTACAAAAATAGTCGTTGCAGTCCTACTCACTGTATAAAGATCTGTTAAGCTGAATCAATTTCTTGGATAATTGTTTTTCCGTCCATCAGTGGCCCAGTCCCACACATGTCCTGCTCTTTATCCCATTTGATAGAGATTGCACCTCTCAAAAACATTATTTTCAGTTTTTGTCTGACTCTGAAAATAAAAGATACCAAGGAAATTATCAGGTGAAATGGTTCTGTCAGCTCTTTGTGCCAATCAAAACACTGCAAGCAGCACATAGTCCCATTCTTTTGCTAAACAAATGGAAGTTACATTACAACTGTATTAATTTGTAGATTTCCAAGCTCCAAACGGATCAACGGATAAACCAAAGGTGAGGGATCAAGGGCTCCTCTGGGTTGTCCCATTTGCCCTCATGTCCCGGAATATTTTTCCTAGGATAGTTGGTAGATCAACCAGTCACAAGTCATGAGAGTGTAACGTCATACATACAGTATATCAACCAATTAGCTTAACCCTGACCCTGCCCCAGCCACTAAGGATAGTGGGCTGGTGCCTAATCTTAATACGTGTCTGGTTGGATAATACATGTCCACCGTTTACCAACTATCCTAGGAGAAATATTTTTGCGTCTCGGGACACGCCTCACTTGCAGCCTGTCATCCGAGCCTAACCAAACGAACTCGTGTAGGGGCCTGAGTTGAGAAAACTCAAATAGTTGTATTAGCCGAAATGATTTATTATCTCACAGTTGGAAAAGAGAGTAGGTTCTAATGCAATTCAGCTACTAAATCAATTTCTTTAAAAGACCAGTCTCTTCTTCCCATCAGGGATGCTGCTTATTATCGTTTTAGCACTTGTGGATTTTGGTAAGTTCAGTTGTCCTAATGACCTAGTAGTAATAACAAGTATATCTGTTTTTTGCATTAAACCCAAGTAAAATGACTCACTTCAGAAGACTAATTTTGACTTGCTGTAAGATTTTTTTTTAGCTAGTTTTACTGATCATTAACTGGCTTTGCGCTCGACCGGAAGTGTTAGGACAACGGAAGTGCCGAGACAAAGCAAAAAGTGGCAACAGTGGGCGGGGCGGAATAAGGTGATTTCAGATGTTATGTTATGTGACGTCACGAGTTCCGCTTCCACTTAATAAATATAGTTTTCAAGTTGAGTTCTTTGCCAAAAAAACAACCAAGCAAAAAAGATGGCGCTTGTGCTCTAGTGCATTAGCTACCAACTTGGTCCACTGATCACAAATGTCCCTTATGAATTTACTTTGACGACAAATTTAACTAGGCCTACCACTTATTTTTTATTGCTTGATTGGAAGTATACCTCAGATAAAGTCAACTTTTTGTGAGTTATGAATTCAGCATTGCAAAAACAGCGCCGCCTTCTGGCACATGTTTTGCTTTTTGTTTTTACTGAAAAACTGCTCTCTTGACTCTGGCAGGAGGACTGTTTATATACATTTTTACATTATTAATGTATATTATTATATACATTAGTCTTAGTCTGTGTATTGTATTCATGTGTAAGTGTGGATTAATTTAACGGTCTGTTACAAAGTCTGTACACTGACCAATAACAATAGTGTAACAGTAACATAATAACTACTAGATATTCAATAAAAAAGGGTTGTTTTTCTGATTCCCTGTCTACTGCTTTTAATATTTATTCACATAAATTAAGGTAATGCAGCCAGTTACGCTAGGCTGAAGTAGGGTAACTGCTTCTGGACAGCCATTTATTTACTTTTTGAGGCCAAAGTGTTACTTCACTCGGAAACTGCACCTTCTTTCCTACAACTTCACGTGATCTCAGGTGATTCCCAGGAAGTCAAAAGCATCATAAAATGCTCAAAGGGAGCCAACCTGGGAAAATAAAATGACCAAAGAATATGAAGTCTTCATAGCAAACCTAAATCACGCGATTAACCCTTGTGCTCTGTTGACTTTATGCCTCTGGGAATGTTTTGTGTATTTAGATGCTTTGCACAACCATAACATCCTCAAATATTGATGGATTTTTCGTGAAAGGGTTCCCTTTAAAAAGACATGGTGCTTTCATATAAAATTCATTAACCTTTTAGATGCCAATATTTACCATGAACAAATAATTTTAACCTCTTAACCCTTACCTGAACCGAGCACATTTTCTCTAGTTTGGCATTACCCAAATCTAAAAGCGTCTTGAACAAAAGCATCAACATAGCGACAAAAACGAGAAGAAAACAAGGATGAAAATGCAATAAAAAGGGACAAAAAGTGAGATGAAAGTACAACAAAGAACAGACAAAAAGACGATAACAGCAAATGACAAAGGAGCAGAAAAAAGAAACAAAAACACAACAAATAAAATGGCAAAATAGTGATGGAAATGCTATAAAAACACAAACGACCAACAAGAAACGGTAAAAATTAGATGGAAAAGTGATGTGGAAAAAAGTTAAGACAACATGGCAACAATGCATGGAAAAAGATCAGATTAGATCAGTTTTGTAGGTCTTAGCTTTCAAATGAGGCACTGGCCAAGAGGTTGTAAGCTCCAGTCAAGGAGCTGACTGTATTTTAGGTTAAATTAAATAGGCTACAATAGCTAATTCGAAAATAAATAAAATAATAATTATATATATATATATATATATATATATATATATATATATATATATATATATATATATATAGTAGGCCTATATAATTCTATGGCCTATGGCTATTGACAGCCCTCCCAGAGGATACAAAATTTCTCATGCAGTCAGAATTGATCAGAACCGAATGAAACTCAGATGTTTAAAACATGTAAAAGCACACACTGCAAAAGTTAACGCAACAAGTACCCTCCGATACGCAGATTTCTCTTAACAAGGCACAAGGGTTAATGATTTATTCATGACCAGTGGTTGACAGAGTTTCCTATTTAGTAACGGTGTGGTGCGTCATTCATTTATGAGGCTTAGACCAAGCCTTGCTTGTGTTTCCCTCATTGTCGACGACTATAAATACTCTGTTCATTCCAGAAGAAGTAGCGTAAATCTACCATGGATGTTTTATTATATAGCCTATTAACTCATAAAGACACATAAAGAAATTAGCAACAAAGCGCGAGGACAAGCTCAAAAATCTGTTACTGCAGCAACGATCTTTGGCTGAAGAGGAAACTGAAACTGAAACTTTAGGATCATGTTCCTGATCTTCCTGCTTTTAACAGTCCACGTTTTGTTTGGTAAATGAACATTTTAACCTTAAACTTTATTCCACAAAATAGATTTTGCGCATTTTACATTTTTTTTACATTATAACTGTCGTTCTGGAAGTAGCTTAGCTAATAGTAAAGGTGCAGTGAATGATTGAATGTTGCTGTGATAAACTTTTTTTTTAAATATTTTTTTCAAATACAGGGTCTTCCCTATCCCTCACCGAGGAGCTGTGCTATGGCAGCAAATACCGTCTACCATCACAGTTTACACCACCTGCATATAATCAAACCATTACATACACGCCTAAAGTGGGAAACCCAAAGACTGTTGTCAACAATGGACTGGCAAGTTACTTTTTGTCTTTTATTAGTATTGTGGAAGATAACTTCCCATAGTGTTTCGGTTCCTGACATTATCACTATGTGACCATAATTCCCTTTGTTTATGTGACAGAATGTTTTTGTTTATTCAGCGTGACCGTCTTGACCAGTTCCTTTTTTCTTTTAACTTATTTTCTTGACGTCTTACCTTCTTTGATCTTCCCTTTCCCATCCCTCTGTGTAGAGTAAAGCGGGGTGGGTTGGGTCACACAACTGCCAAGGCTTTCAACATTTTACCAAGATACTAAGTATGCACATTCTCTTACCTAAACAATTAGTAGATGCTTTGTTCATTGCAATGTTTGTTTTATTGCAATGACCAGGGAGGGTTAGGTTGCTTTTCGGAAGAGTTGACAAACTAACATTTACCTATGACAGGATGACATCAGACACAAGTAAAAAAAAATTAGGTCCCTCACAGAAAAGTTTTTTTTTTGTTTTTTTAAACAAACCACTAAGATCTACAGGAAACATAAAAGATGAAGCAGATCTGTCAGTACTGTACCTCCTACAGAGGGGAACGGGGAGCAGCATGAGAACAACAGTCTCTCGATTAATACATTCTAATCTAAGGTCTTCCTTGTTTGGGTCTGCAAACAAAGCAGAAGATCCATAACAGCATTCCCTACAGCATTTGATCCAATTCTCCTCATTCGGCCATTGTAGATGTTTTATCTCTAGCCAAAAAGCACCTTGCATTTAGTAAAACAGCGGTATTTGGCTCTGCGTTGTGTTTTACAAAAAATGATTTGCAGGACTCAAGCTTAAAGTTAGAGGAGGCAGGGGCATTCAACCTTTGTTTATTAGTTTAGGCAACATAAAAATCACATTAACTAACTAACCCTAACCCTTCTCCTCATGGTGCCGTCTTGTCCGCTCCTCCATCTTCTGCCCACACAGGAAATCCCCTAAGATCCCCCTAACCCTAACCCTTTACAAGTAATTAGTCTTTAGATTATTACTATTCATGGATTGGAAATTATGATACATGAAAGTCAAGTTCTTCAGTGTGAAAGCTGACTCACACTTGACAATCAAAAGTTTGCAAAAGTTGGTATGTTTTAGTTTTTTTGCTCTGGTTTACTGACCTTTCAGGCAGCTGCCATCTTGCATCAATAAACAGGAAGTGACATCACACTCGTAGACCATGAGCCGGCGCCGGTTCCAGAACAAACTGACTGAGGGTGCAAAAATGTGCAAACAGAGATTTTCGACATTATAGTATGCAGTATTGTGATGCCGCTAAAACAGAAGATGCAAACACATTAAAATGAGGTTGCAATGCACTCTTTTGCACCTCAGATCTGGGCCTGCCATGACCCCTCAATTTAGCCTGGTCTCTCTTATTAGCTCTAAAACACTGCGAGACCCAACCCACCCCTCTCCCTAGTCTCTCTTCTAAGCTTTAGCTGTTACCAAGCAATGAGTCTGTTTTCTTTTGGACAAATAATTGGTGCCCCTCAATTGATGCTGATGCATAGATAGTGATAACGTGCACTTTACTAAACAAACCTTTTTTCTTGTCTTACCAGTCATTGGATCAACGCTTCCAGGTTTCACAGAATGGAATTGACATGACAGATTTAACAGAACAAGACGATGGAGCTGTTCTGTCTACTCAGGCACCTGTCAACTTTGTAAAACTTATGATTAAAAGTGAGAAAATAGTCCTAACTCGCCAAAAAAAAAAGTATATGTTCAATTGTAAACTGTGTATCTGATTTGTATTTCAGATTGTGATAGCATTATGAGGAAGCTTTACGGATCATCAGTCGTTTGGAACATCCCAGTTGGAGCTGAGTATTTGGAGTTTTCTAAATTTACTAGTTCAGATGTTCCTGCTCAGCCCACCATCCTTTGGAATCATAAAATGATTAAAAAATCATTTTTTAATCATTTTATGCCTTTTATTTTTTACAACTCATCTGCACCAGCGACGACAGTCTTATCAACATGGCTGCGGGAGTAACGCAAACATCTTCTTGTGAAAGCTGTCGGATTTATCAACAAGAAATTCTTTTACTGCGGGACAAAATTCTTGCCTTTGAGATGGATAAAGGACTTAATGACACGCTCCCTATGGAACACGGTAAGAAGACTGGAAAAACTGATACTTGCAACCTAAAGCTAGACGATACCGTAACGTTCCCGAAACTATACAAACAACTTGGTGCTCGGCCAAAGCAAAGACAACATACTAGCAAAAATGAACCTGGAATAAAGTTAACAAACAGATTTTCACCTCTCTCAAAAGATGAGTGTAACAAACGGAGAAAATCAGAGAGAGACAGAGAAAAAGAAGTCAAAACAAAGCTCAAGAGGAAAAGTGTGGCAAGTGTCAAGGCCAGAGATATCCTGGTGCTTGGAGACGGAGCCATATCTAATATAAACAATGACAGGATTACTACAAGCAGTTATCCCAGCGCCACAGTTTCTGACATCATAGATGTTCTAAACAAGGAAATCACAAATAACCCTGGGATTAATAAACTTATCATACATGTTGGTGCTGTGGACATAAGAGACGAAGAGTCTGAAGCCCTGAAAGAAAAGTTCAATAAACTTTTTGAGAGACTTGATTGTCTGGATAAAGAGACAATACAAATGTTCATCAGTGGACCCATCCCAAACATCGATGGGAGAATAAACAAATTCTCCCGGCTATTTCAGTTGAATACATGGCTGTCCAACGTCTGTGAGCCGAGAGGACTGTATTTCATAGAGAACTTTAATCTGTTCTGGCAACGTGATGACCTGTTTAGAGGAAATGGGCCTCACTTGAGCAGAGGTGGAGTGAGACGACTGACGGAAAATCTCCTCCACGCTCTGCAAAATCAGAGGAGGCCTGAGCTACAAGAGAGAGCCGAGAGGAGCATGAGAAGAGCTCCTGGCTCAGCAGCAAAGGCCTCAACTGCACCACCAATAAATGATACAGTCGCACCTGCGTCATCTGCACCTGCAGTAAAGGACTCAGCTGCAGTAATGGTTTCAGCCATAGCACCACCACCTGCACCTACGGACTCAGCCACATTTAAGGATTCAGCCACAGCAGCACCATCTGCACCTATAGACTCAGCAGCAGTTAAGGATTTAGCTGCACCAGCACCACCCGCATCTCCAGAAAGCGTTTCAACAATAGCAGCATCACCACCTGCATCTCCGGGGAAAAGCTCAGCTTCAGCACCACCTGCACCTATATCAAACGATTCAGCCGAAGGAGCACTTTCTCTTACTCCACCACAGGCCTTGAGCCCGACTACTACATCTACACCCTCCAGAGACTTTTCTGAATTGTTCCCATCCCCAGAGTCACCTATGGGATTTTCCAACCATCTTGAAAACTTGATCAAACATGGGACTAAAATGACTCCCCTCACTCCAATTGCGTCAAGACCAAGGCTTCCATCCCCAAAGAAGCATCATGCCCCTCTCCCACCTCCGCCTTTTTCACAAACCAAGGTCTCCCCAGCTCGGCCCCCACCACCGGCGCCCACAGCTGTTATCTCCAGCAGCTTCACTGCTGCTGTCTAGGACATTAGGGGCCTCTGCGTTGCTACCATACATAGCAAACTCAAAACCAACCAGAGGTCCATAGAGGGTGTGTGTTCTTACAAGACAATTAGTACTGTCAAACAACATAGATTAGATAAGAGAGGGACAGTCAGACCGTCCAATCAAAGAAATCTAATCCATGTCCCCTGCAAAAAGATTCCACCCACTCAAACACAGATAAATCTCAAACATGCTGTACTCAATGTCAGATCACTAAAAAACAAGTCCTTTTTAATAAATAGTTTTATTTCCTCTCATAATCTAGATTTTATGTTTTTAACTGAAACATGGCTAGACAAAAACACTGGTAATGCAGTTTTGATTGAGTGTAGTCCATCTCACTTCAATTTTGTGTCTGAAACACGCCAAAACCAGAGGGGTGGGGGTGTTTGTGCCATATTCAAGGACAATTTACTCCTGCAAAAATTGTCATTTGGGGTTTTTCCATCGTTTGAGTATGTGTCATTCAAAATTGAGATAAAACAATCTTCCATACTTTATATGACTATTTACAAACCACCACAGAACTGTTTTATTGAAGATTTTACTCAATTACTGTCATTTATATGCATTGATTTCGATTGTTTAGTAATTTCAGGTGATTTTAATGTGCATGTGGATGTGACCAACGACAGGCATGCAAAAGAACTCAGTGCTGTCCTTGAAATGTTTGGTTTAACTCAGCACGTGAGTGAGGCGACTCACAACAAAGGCCACACTCTAGATCTAGTTATTACAAAAGGTGTTAATATATCAAATGTGAATGTTGTTAATGTTGCATTATCTGATCATTTTTGTGTCTTCTTTGACCTGTGTGTTACACCTAAACCAGTGGTCGGGCCTGGAGTTATTCAAAGAAGACACATAAATGATACAACACGGACACAGTTTATGGAGATGATCAGATTTGAAAATGCCCCATGTTCTAATGTTGATAATCTGTTGGACTCTTACACATCAAGGGTCTTAAATGTTTTGGATACTATTGCTCCTGTCAAGGCTAAAATGGTTAACAATAGGCAAAAGGCACCTTGGAGAAGTGAAGTTTCGGTCAGGGCACAGAAAAGGGAGTGCCGAAAAGCCGAACGGAAATGGCGCAAGTCAAAGCTCCAGGTTCATTTTGAGGTTTACAAAGAAGTGCTTTGTGTGTTCAACCAGATTTTGCGTGGAGCAAGGGAGAAGTACTTCTCTACAATCATCTCAAACTGCAGAAAAAATTCTCGTGTTCTGTTTTCCACAGTAAACAGATTAACTAACCCTCCAGTTTCACTGCCCCTAGAACTAATCTCGACATCTAAGTGTAATGAGTTTGCAATATTTTTCTATGACAAAGTCCAAAGCATTAAAAATGCCATAAATTCCACAACACAAAAAGAAACTCTGCCACCAGATAAACACCTTGAGCTGACACATTTCACACCTGTTACTGACAAAACAATCGAAGAGGTTATCTCTGGTCTGAGTTCATGTACATGCTGCCTTGATGAATTACCCACTAGATTTCTGAAGTCTGTGCTGACCAGCTTGTTACCACAACTTGCTCAGTTAGTTAACATCTCACTCCAGACTGGAGCATTTCCAAAGGCCTTGAAAACAGCAGTCATTAAGCCTCTTCTAAAAAAGAGCAGCCTTGATGCCAAGGTAATGAACAACTACCGGCCCATATCAAACCTGCCATTCTTAGGAAAAGTCCTAGAGAAAGTAGTATATCAGCAGCTCACTTACTTTCTCCTGTCTAACAATGTGTTTGATACTTTCCAGTCAGGCTTTAGGCCCCACCACAGCACTGAGACAGCTCTGATCAAGGTGACAAATGATATCCGCATGAACACCAACGCAGGTAAGGTCTCAGTTTTAGTTCTGCTGGACCTGAGCGCTGCCTTTGACACAGTGGACCACGGGATCTTACTTCACAGGCTAGAAAACTGGGTGGGAATCTCTGGTACTGCTCTAAACTGGTTTAAGTCCTATCTCGAGGACAGGACGTACTTTGTTGAAATTGGCAACTGTGTCTCAGACAAAATTGCCATGACCTGTGGAGTCCCCCAGGGGTCAATCTTGGGACCCCTCTTATTCAACTTGTACATGCTTCCATTGGGTCAGCTAATAAACAGCAACAATGTGTCGTACCACAACTATGCAGATGACACTCAAATCTACGTGTCACTGACGGCTGGTGAACATGGGCCTGTAGATACACTCTGTCACTGCATCCAACAGATCAGTTTGTGGATGCAAAACAACTTTCTCCAACTAAACTCAGACAAAACTGAGATCATTGTTTTTGGCCCACAGGCACAAAGACACAGTGTTATCAGTCACCTTGAGTCTCTCTCTCTAAGACCAAAAAATCAGGTTAGAAATCTAGGAGTGATCATGGACTCAGACCTGAACTTAAACAGCCACATCAAAGCAATAACATCAGCAGCTTTTTACCATCTGAAAAACATTGCTAAGATCAGAGGAATAGTGTCAAAACCAGACTTAGAGAGACTTATCCATGCATTTGTCTCCAGCAGGTTAGACTACTGTAACGGCCTACTCACTGGCCTCTCTAAACGAGCTATCAGACAGCTACAGTACATCCAGAACGCTGCTGCTCGAGTCCTGACAAGAACCAGGAAATATGACCATATTAGTCCAGTGCTCCGGTCTCTGCACTGGCTTCCTGTCACTCAGAGAATAGACTTTAAAACAGCTCTGCTCGTGTACAAGTCTTTTCATGGTTTAGCTCCAAAGTACATCTCTGACATGTTAGAGCCGTATGAACCATCTCGGGCCCTGAGAACTTCAGGGAGGGGCCTCCTGGTGGTTCCCAGAGTCAATAATAAACACGGTGAGGCTGCATTTCAGTTTCATGCAGCTAAAATCTGGAACAGTCTTCACGAGGATGTGAGACAGGCCTCAACTCTGACAATGTTCAAATCCAGGCTGAAAACAGTTCTTTTTACCAATGCATATGACTGAAAGTATTTTATCTGCACTCTCGCCTTTTACTGTAATTGATAAATTTTATGTTGATGTTTTTATTGATTCTATTTGTTTTCAACTGTGAAGCACTTTGAATTGCCTTGTGTATGAATTGTGCTCTACAAATAAACTTGCCTTGCCTTGCCTTGCACCGACTCCTCGTCTAGCAGAGGAAACGTGAGCGGCAGTGACTATGAGATTAAGGCTCTCACACAGCAAGACAGTGGATACTACAAATTCAGGGGGTCCCAAAATGAACTGCTAAAATGGGAACAGATTGTAGTTCAAGGTAAGGCAGTGTACAACCCATTGCAGGAAATGTCTCTGGATTATTTTGTCATTATTTTGTCATGCTTTTCCTCACACAGAGCATGTAAAAAACCATACCTATGATAGAGGCAACTACATAGTCATAGATTTTCCTGTTGGAATCATTCCAAGTCAAGTCCGATTTACCCAAAAAGGGGCTGAAACTTACACCGTGTTAGAAAGCAGCGGCAGAGTTGACATAACAGACAGGTACTTGACTATTGAGGATTCAACATTTGACGACGCGGGTACATACGACTTTGTGGACGATAAAGGCAATCTGATCCTGCGTGCAGTGATAGCAATAAAGGAAGGTAGGAAAGACTCTGCCCATTTAAAAGGTTCTGGCTGAAGAGCGGTTAAGACTTAGATCCTAATGTTTGCATGTTCTGGCAGACGATGATCCCCCAGCACACTGGTTTATGTACCTTGCTATAAGTGTGTTTTTTGTTGCATTTGCCGTGTTGGTTGGAAAATTATGCTGGAATAAGTATAAAGCCAAAAAGAGAGCTGCCTCTGAGCCTGAGGTTACGCCACCTGCAATAAATTACCTAGTAAGTATTTTTAAATTTCATTTCACCTTACGCTGATTTTTTTAAATATTGTGATGTGAATATTTTCTAGAAGGTTACAAAAAGCAACACAGCCAATGATCCCACTTCTGTCTGAGCCAAGAGCTGTCTTTTAAGATTCTCCAGTGAGTGTAAAGCATTTTTTTTTTCCATGATCAGACATTTTTTGCCCTCTGCTCTTAAAATCCTCCAGAACACACACCTGCCAGAGCAATGTACTCTTACTATTCAGAATCAATTGTCATCATTACTCTAGCACCAAATTATAGAAGTACAAGCGTTTGACACCCTTCACAGCCATCATTCATATAATCTGTATTCTCCCTGTAAATGGCACAAATACACATTTCAACCAGAACAGATACTGAGGGTAAAAAAAAAAGAGTTTATTGTCCATCGTAAAGATAAAAGATTTATAGCTTGTTAAATGAGCATGTTTTTATGTGTACTGTCTCTGCAGGTCACCGGACCTAGACCACCTTCATGTCAGACGTTGAACTGAACTTGAATATGTTGACACAGTTAAGGCGTCACATGGTTTACAGGGCTAAATCTGAAGGCTGTGGTTATCATATCTAAACTGCTGTGTGTTTTCACTTTTTAATTATGGATTGTTTTCAGGAGAATTGTTTTTACTGTAAAGCTTAAGTGTGAATTTGTAACTTAAAATAAAATACACCTTTTTAAGAGCAAACTTTATTTTTCTGTTAGGTCTTTTGTAGAGTTGGGAATAAAACAAACACTGTTAATAATAATAATATAAGATATGTCTTTTATCGATGATCTCACAATGGAGAAATTCACTTGTTCATCAGCTCTTAAACATGAAGGGTGTACAAAATAGTCAGGAAATGTGTAAACAAATTAAATGGCAAATAGAGGTGTCTTTTATACAATAAATACAAAAGCCTTAAGGGGCCAAAGTATAAACAATAAAAAAATAAAATGTCAGCATAGACAGTGCAAAGTTTACAGTCATAGTGCAGGTGGTTGATAAAGTGACGCTAATACAGAGATTATTGCACCTAGTTTTGCCTTGAGGTTATTGCACATGAGTTACTTTACAGTCTTGTTGTACAGTTTGACAGCAGTGTGGATGAAGGACCTGCGGTAGCGCTCACTCCTGCACTGAGGGTGTCTCAGTCTTCCACTGATACCTTACACCCTACAGTCCTGTGCAGTGGGTGGGAGGTGTTGTCCATGATGGAGGTGAGCTTGGCTAATACCTTCCTGTCCCGCACCTCCACAGAGTTTTCAATGGTGACCTGTGATTGGTGTAGCAAACCAAATTTCTTGTTCTTCTCCTCCTTCTTCTTCTCCTCCTCCTTCTCCTCCTTTTTCTTCTTCTCCTCCTCTTTCTTCTTCTCCTCCTCCTTCTTCTTCTCCTCCTCCTTCTCCTCCGCCTCCTTCTTCTTCTCCTCCTTCTTCTTCTCCTCCTTCTTCCTCTCCTCGTTCTTCTTCTTCTCCTCATTCTTCTTCGTCTCCTCCTCCTTCTTCTCCTCATTCTTCTTCTTCTTCTCCTCCTCCTTCTTCTCCTCATTCTTCTTCTTCTTCTCCTCCTTCTTCTCCTCATTCTTCTTCTTCTTCTCCTTCTTCTTCTCCTCATTCTTCTTCTTCTTCTCCTCCTTCTTCCTCTCATCGTTCTTCTTCCTCTCCTCCTTCTTCCTCTCCTCGTTCTTCTTCTTCTCCTTCTTCTTCTCCTCCTCCTTCTCCTCATTCTTCTTCTTCTCCTTCTTCTTCTTCTTCTTCTTCTTCTTCTTCTCCTTCTCCTTCTCCTTCTCCTTCTCCTTCTCCTTCTTCTCCTTCTCCTTCTCCTTCTCCTTCTTCTTCTTCTTCTTCTTCTTCTTCTTCTTCTTCTTCTTCTTCTTCTTCTTCTTCTTCTTCTTCTTCTTCTATTGCTAAGATTGTAGTTTTATAGCTATTTAATGTAAACATTCCCATGACTGTCCATCACCTAAGTTGCTACTTACTTCTTCAGGCTCATCTACAGTTTTAGACTTTGTTCATTGTCATTAGAAGTAGTTTGATTTATGCTTCAGTAATAAGGTAGGCGTGTTTTTTTTTTCCTGATTTACACACGGTTTCCACTTTTTTCACGGTTTATTACCGCAGTGGTCCAACTGAGGTATCTCCGCGGTGCAATGTCATACACATAGACTGTAAATAACATGTCCATGCGCAGAGGGCCATCGCTCCGCCCTCTCGGTTGTTTGGAGGTGTGGTCTGCAGGAGAAACCTCAACCCAGCCATGTTGTTTTCACCTTTTCCGTTTCCAGCTGTTGTAAAGAAACACGAATTTTGATGTACTCAAGTGAAGTTAACTTAGATGATACTAAACGGAGTGAGCGGCCAATGTTTAGCTCGCGCTCTGAAAACGTTACCAGTTGAAACCATCTCGCGGTCGGAGGAGGCGTATCCTTTCCCGTAACTTAGGTCATGTTGCTGCTGCTGCTGTACTTGCTTTTAGTCCATATATCGTTGGGTAAGTAAGTATGAGTTAATGTTTTCCTTTTTTCACAGAACAGATATTTTGAAATGTATCAAAACAGGGAGGTTATTCCAGGTGCTACGTGATGGTGGAAGTGAATGTGAATCGCCAACAAATGAGTGAAATTACACAGACTTGCTTTGGGATCTCATAACATGTGGCTCATATCTACTTTTAAATTTGGCTGTCTACTTCCTCTGTCTTGCGGGGATGTAGTTGTTTTTTCCCCCTTAGAGTAACCTTTTTGTAGCAGACTAAAGCTTGGCGTTTTGCTGCCATCTGTTGACATTATCGTTGGCATGCAATACATTTTATATTCACAGTAATTTGCATGACAGTAGGCCTAGTCAGGGTCATGATCTCTATTTGAGTTTAGAAAAACAATTACACACACTAAATTAGTCAAAAAAAATAAAATAAGGGAGTGTAGTTATAGAGTTCAAGAAATTCCACAGTTACCATGGAGATCCGCCATCTTTGCAGCCGTTAGCATACATTTCCATAGACTAGCATTAGCTAAAAACATTATAAAAAAGCTGTGGAACAACTCCGTTAGCTGCTGAGTTACTGCTGGTAAATACATCTAACTCACTGTGGCGTCCAAGTGTTTTAATGTGAACAACAACTCCAGTATTTGAACTTTTAAAATCTCCATTAGTTTACAATTGCTGCTAATCCCATAATGCTTAGCGATATGACGTCTCATTCCTGAACTCTTCTCTTTTTGTTCCCAAATAAAGGCTCATCTCTCACCTTTTCGGAAAACTTGTGTTATGGGGAGAGTTACAAGTTGCCATCACATTTTACACCAAAGCTCTACAATAAAACCATTATCTACACTCCAAAAGTGGGAGACCCAAAGATTGTTGTCAGCAATGGACAGGTAAGTTGTAAAAGTAGTAGTAATGCACCAATGTTTGGACTTTATGACACTTATGATGTGTTTTTCAGTCAATGGATCCACGCTTCAAGGTTATGCGGACAGAAATTGAAATGTCATATTTAAGCGAACGAGACAATGAGGCAACTTTATCTATTGAACAACGTCATTTTTACTCTGTGAGACTGAGACTTAAAAGTGAGATAGCTATTGTGAGAACTTTGTAAGCATGGACATTGATCTGATTTCAAATATTCTTTTTTCTTCAGACTGTCGTAGTGTTTTAAAGAAGCTTTGTGGATCTTTTATTTATATGAGAATTCCCTATGACGCTGAATATTTGGAGTTTGGTCCAGATGTCGATGCTCCACCCTCAATCCTTTGGAATCGCACTAGCCGTTCATCTATCAGGGGGAAAGTAAGTGGCAGTGACTATGAGATTAAGGACATCACGCAGAAAGACAGTGGATACTACAGATTCAGGGGATCCAAGGATCAACTGCTAAAATGGGATCAATACATCGTGGAAGGTACGTATACAGTGTCACTAATTATTGGACTAACCTTTACTCAAAGTTCATCCTTTCTTTCTTCACACAGAGCATGTCCGAAGCTACAATTTTGATGAAGGCGACATCAAATTAGAATATCCAATTACATTTACCCCTGCCCAAATTAAGTTTAAACGTACATGGGCGTCTAAGGCAAAGACAGTGTCCGAGAGTGACGGTAGATTTAAAATTACAAACAGTTACCTGGCCATTGATTATGCGACACCTGAGGATGCTGGCACTTACGACTTTCTCGACAAGGATGGCAATCGGATCCTGCAAATAACACTGGAAGTAAGAGAAGGTAAGCAACAGATTATGAATGGATTATGCACAGCACAGAGTTACTATGCTACTCTTCAACACATATTTCATATTTTGTTGCACTAGTGATTACTGATAACATTGTGCAATAACAATGTGTTTCAGTATTTTACGTAACCATTTTAATGCTGAATGCTCCATTAATGGTAATGGAAATGTACAGTGCCTCTCGTTAGTATTCATACACCTTGAACTCTTGCACATTTTGTCATGTTTACAACCCTAAACATAAAGATTTTATTTTTATTTTTTTACTGAACGTTCACACACAAGTAACAGACAACTGTGAAGTGAAAGCAAAATGATACATGATTCTGTTATTTTTCAAAAAATAGATAACCGAAAAGTGGGGCTTGCATAAGTATTCATACAGCATGAATGAATACTTTGTGGAACCCCCTTTTGCTGTAATAACAGCACAAGTCTTTTGGGTTCTGACTCTACAAGATTTGCACATGAAGAGACTGACATTTTAGCCCATTCATCTATACAAAACAACTCAAGCTCTGTCACATTAGAAGGAGAGCGTTTGCGAACAGCAGTTTTCACATTATTCCACAGATTTTCAATAGGATTTAGGTCAGGACTTTGACTGGGCCATTCTAACACATTAATATGTTTTTGTTGAACCATTCCATTGTAGATTTAGCTTTGTGCTTCGGGTCATTGTCCTGCTGAAGGTGAATCTCCGCCCCAGCCTCAGTTTTCTTCCAAAATTTCCCCATATTTGGCTCCATCTATGTTCCCAACTATTCTTACAGTCTCCCCAGTCCCCGCTGAGGAAAAGCAGCCCCACAGCATGATGTTCCCCCCCGTATATTTTAAACTGGGGATGGTGCACTCAGGACGATGAGCAGTGTTAGGTTTGCTCCATACATAACGTTTTGCATTTGGGCCAAAAAGTTACATTTTTGTCTCATCTGACCAAAGCTCCTTCTTCCACATGGAGCTGTGTCCTCCATATGACTTCTAGCAAACTTCAAACGGGATTTATTTTGGCCTCCTTTCAATAATGGCTTTCTTCTTCCACTCGTCCATGAAGGCCAGATTTGTGGAGAGTACGACTTATAGTTGTCCCATGCACAGATTCCCCCAGCTCAGCGGCAGGACTTCACAGCTCCTCCAGAGTTATCTTGGGGCACTTGGTTATATTTCTTACCAGTGTTCTCCTTGTTCAGTTGTTAGTTTACGTGAACAGCCGTGTCTTGGTAAGTTGGCAGTGGTGCTTTACTCTTTCCATTTCTGATTGATGGATAGAACAGTGCTCCGGGAGATGTTTAAATCTTGGGAAATCTTTGTATAACTTAATGCTACTTTACACTTGTACAGAACGTTATCCCTGACCTCTCTGGTGCTCCTTGGCCTTCATGATGTTGTTTAGTGACCAACACACTCCGACCACAGCTCTGAGGGCCTAAAAGAACAGCTGAAATTAAACTGAGAGCAGATTGCACACAGGTGGCCTCTATTTAACCGTTAGGCCAAGGTGTGAACATTCTGGAGTCATTAGGAATGTTATAAAGGCAATTTAATGCACTCAGAAAATGCTGTATGAATACTTATGCACGGCCCACTTATCACTTTTCTATTTTTTGAAAAATAACAGAATCATGTATCATTTTGCTTTCACTTCACAGTTGTCTGTTACTTGTGTGTGAACGTTCAGTAAAAAAATCTAAATAAAATCTTTATGTTTAGGGCTGTAAACATGACAAAATGTGCAAATGTTCAAGGTGTATGAATACTAACGAGAGGCACTGTTTTCCACCTACATTAGATGCGTATGTTTCTTTTATGAGATAATGTGGATGTATAAAATTCAGGCAGATGGAAGACCTTGATAATTTGTCGACATATTGTGCAGCCCTCCACTGAACAAATACAAATGAACTTTTTTGTTGTTCTTGCAGTAGAGAAAGTCTGGGTGAGTGTAGTTGTTCTCGCAGCAATTTCATGTGGATTCATATTGTGCTGCTGTTGTATGAAAAAGCACTGCTGTAAAGAGAGTTCAGATAAAACAAATGGTCCTGAAAGTGAGACGGAGGCACCAGCACCTTCGGCAGCAGCACCTTCGGTGTATCACAATGTAAGTATAATCACTTTGCATTCAGAACAAATTGTTCATGTCTTTTTTTTGTTATATCGTCTTTTTCTTGGTCATTGCAGGGTACTCAAACCACTGAGCCCGTGACCCCTCTTCTATCGAGAGAGCCAAGAGTCGTGTTTCCAGATCCACCAGTGGGTTAAAATATGCATCTGTATTAATTTGCTTTCAGTACTGACGTTTACTGACTGTTTTATTTATCCTGCAGACATATGATGAAGCAGGAGGACACATAGACCCACCACCGCCCTATGAGAAGGTACATACTTTTACATCCATATTTTAAATGCATAAATACATTTTTAAAGAGTCACTTCTCCTAAGATCATAATTTTTCTGTTTACTACATACAGTACTATTATAAATATTTGTTCATTTATAAGTGCAGTGACTCTCTGTGACAAGCAGACCAACTTAGCAATACTTTGATATGGCTGTTTTGTTGCAGTGTGACACCCAACCATCTGCCCCTCCTGTCCCTGCGGAACCTACAGTGAACTCTTCAGAACCAACAGTAAGTGTAACAGAAGATATGATATTACTGTTTTAGACCAAGGATTAATTGTTTAGCAACTTACATCACACCATTTCACACTGAGAGTATTGGTAAATCTTCCCTTTTTTGCCCTGTGTGATAAGACTCTTGCGCACTTTACTGAGTTCAAATGTCTTTTTAGGCTGAAGATTGGCATGAGGATAGAGACATTAAAAGGCAATATGGCTAACTGTGCGCACAGGCAAATGTGCTGCGTAAATTCAGTATGTGCTCTGTGCCATGTCCAGAGCCTTTTGTACCCCCCTGTGTACACGGCCCCCTTGTGGTGGAACTTAGGAGGTGCACCATCCATAAACTGATAATGACACCTTTAGGCTGTGGAGAAGGTGCTCAGGTGGCAAGGTGCCAGCCAGTTTGTGGACGCTTGCATTCCCACCTGAGGCGCTGTTGAGACACTCAAGGTTTAAATTGACAGACTCTGACTAACCCTGAGTTGTTTGGATAATCTATAGACTAAATGTCTAATTTTGCCAGTGTCTTTTTTTATATATCTATATGGACCTTATATGTGTCTGTGCTAAATAAAGAATGAATGAATCATAATTAGAAGACATTAACCATGTTAATGTGTGTTAAAACTCACAGTTATCCTCATAGTCAACACAAAGATAAAACCTTTTTTTTTTTTTTATCTTATTCCAAGCAAAAGTCGTGAGCCACAATTTTGAACTTTTTTTTGTATAGTTTCTCCTGCGACCTACACGTATCACGTTTGTACCAACTGTAACACAGCAGCAGACGCCTGTGGTTTTGTGCCACTGAACAGGATGAATAATTGCCCAACAGGAAAATGGGTTGATTGTTTGTTCGGATAAATGACCTATTCTTATATATTCATGTATCTGCAATGTAAAAAGATGAATCATAATGTACATGGACAATATAGATGTGACATTTTTTACAGTACATATATATTTGTATGTTTTTAAAGTTTAACATAAATCCACAGGTCTCGGCAGCAGGAGCAGCAGAACCCACGACTTTCACCATCAACACCTTCGACTCCGACCCACATTTTGAACTGAGAGGCTCAGACCTGCTCTCTATGTCACCGCTCAACTCAGATGGATCTAACACTGCCCAATATAACTCAGACAAGTTCAACTTCTAATGTACTCATGTGTGTATGTTGTCTTCAGGGGTTTCAATTACAGCCATAATGTGACTATAGCTTTAGCCTTTATTATATATGATGCATAGAAGGATATTTTTTCAGGCCTGCTATGCAGAACTGCTGTGATGTGCCTATTATAAACTTTTGTGCCTAGATGTTTAAGTGGCATCTTTTTCTTTCTGTCTTGTTACTGGCTTTCTGTTACAATTGCTGTTTGGACCATCTAAAGAGTGTGGATTAAAGTAAGGAAATATTTATTTTTTGTATGTTTAATGTATTTAATGTTAACTAACATGCAACAAAACTGATCTGAAATCAGTATTATTACTAACAAACGTTTTGCTCCGACCAAAGTCTTTCCTCTTTATGCAATCAACTCTCACCTCTAAAAAACACTAATAAAGCAATTACTGGAAAAAATTATATATACTTATTATACTGTATAAATATTACTGATGAAGTATTCTGTGAAAGAATAAAGAAATCTCAATGTTGCCAGTTTCAGTGCTTTCTATTGCAGTCATGATACTTTGGCACAGCCTACATGATTTTGTTCTATTGTGATTCTTTACCATTTACAAGAAAAAAGTGGAAACCATATAAATACAAATGATTAAAAAGATCATTATATTTCCACAGATACTTTGACAAACATAAACATCAATGACGTAATAGTATTGACATGTCCATGCGCAGAAGCCCATCGCTCCGCCCTCAGTTGTTTGGAGGTGTGGTCTGCAGGAGACGCTTCTTCCGTTTCTAGCTGTTGTAAGAAACATGAATTTTGACATTACTCAAGTGAAGGTAACTTAAATGAAAATAAAGCGGCCAATGTTTAGCTCGCGCTCTGAAAACGTCACCAGTTGAAACCATCTCGCGGTCGGAGGAGGCGTATCCTGATCCTTTCCCGTTACTCAGGTCATGTTGCTGATGCTGTACTTGCTTTTAGTCCATATATCGTTGGGTAAGTAAGAGTTACTGTTTTCCTTTTTTCACAGAACAGATATATTGAAATGTATTAAAAATGTACTGGAGGTTATTCTAGCTGCTACATGATGGTGGAAGCGAATGTGAATCCTCCAGCAAATGACTGAAATTACGCAGACCTGGGTTGACTCATATCTACTTTTAAATTTGGCTGTCGATTTTTAAAATGGAAATCTGAAAGATATACTTGAGGGGAAGTAGCTGTTTTTCCCTTGAGGGCGTGCCATCTATTGACATCATTGTTGGCATGCAATACATTTTATATTCACAGGAATTACCATGACAATAGGCCTAGTCAGGGTAGTGTCCCCTATGTGAGTTTAGAAAAACAATCACACAGTCTAAATTAGTCCAAAAACAGCATTATTATATAACCCAGAATGAAATATCACATTCTATGGAAGTGTTAATGGTTTCTCGTTTTACTTCCAAATAAAGGCTCATCTTTCTCCCTCTGGGAAAACGTGTGTTATGGAGACACTTACAATATACCATCACACTTTATAACAAACTTCAGCAATGAAACCATAACCTACGCTCCAAAAGTGGGAGACCCAAAGATTGTTGTCAGCAATGGACAGGTAAGTTGTAAAAGTAGTAGTAATGCACCAATGTTTGAACTGTATGACACTTATGATGTGTTTTTCAGTCACTGGATCCACGCTTCAAGGTTACCAGAGCAGGAATTAAAATGCTATATTTAAGCGAACGAGACAATGGAGCAACTTTATTTATTCAACAAAAGTATTTCAAGACCGTGATACGACTGTCAGTTACAAGTGAGATGACTATTGTGAGAACTTTGTAAGCATTGAACATTGATCTGATTTGAAATATACATTTTTCTTTTTTTCAGACTGTCGTAGTGTTTTAAAGAAGCTTTGTGGATCTTTTATTTATATGAGAATTCCCGATGACGCTGAATATTTGGAGTTTGGTCCATATGTCGATGTTCCACCCTCAATCCTTTGGAATCGCACTAGCGAATCATCTATCAGGGGGAAAGTAAGTGGCAGTGACTATGAGATTAAGGACATCACGCAGAAAGACAGTGGATACTACAGATTCAGGGGATCCAAGGATCAACTGCTAAATTGGAATCAATACATCGTGGAAGGTACGTATACAGTGTCACTAATTATTGGACTAACCTTTACTCAATGTTCATCCTTTCTTTCTTCACACAGAGCATGTCCGAAGCTACAATTTTGATGAAGGCGACATCAAATTAGAATATCCAATTACATTTACCCCTGCCCAAGTTAAGTTTAAACGTACATGGGCGTCTAAGGCAAAGACAGTGTCCGAGAGTGACGGTAGATTTAAAATTACAAACAGTTACCTGGCCATTGATTATGCGACACCTGAGGATGCTGGCACTTACGACTTTCTCGACAAGGATGGCAATCGGATCCTGCAAATAACACTGGAAGTAAGAGAAGGTAAGCAACAGATTATGAATGGATTATGCACAGCACAGAGTTACTATGCTACTCTTCAACACATATTTCATATTTTGTTGCACTAGTGATTACTGATAACATTGTGCAATAACAATGGTGTTTCAATGTTTTACGTAACCATTTTAATGCTGAATGCTCCATTAATGGTAATGGAAATGTATATAATGCTTTTCCACCTACATTAGATACGTGTGTTTCTTGAATGAGATTATGTAAATGTGTAAAACTCAGGCAGATGGAAGACCTTGATAATTTGTCGACATATTGTGCAGCCCTCCACTGAACAAATACAAATGAACTTATTTGTTGTTCTTGCAGTAGAAAAAGTCTGGGTGAGTGTAGTTGTTCTCGCAGCAATTTCATGTGGATTCATATTGTGCTGCTGTTGTATGAAAAAGCACTGCTGTGAAGAGAGTTCAGATAAAACAAATGGTCCTGAAAGTGAGACGGAGGCACCAGCACCTTCGGCAGCAGCACCTTCGGTGTATCACAATGTAAGTATAATCACTTTGCATTCAGAACAAATTGTTCATGTCTTTTTATTGTGATGTGGTCTTTTTCTTGGTCATTACAGGGTACTCAAACCACTGAGCCCGTGACCCCTCTTCTATCGAGAGAGCCAAGAGTCGTGTTTCCAGATCCACCAGTGGGTTAAAATATGCATCTGTATTAATTTGCTTTCAGTATTGACGTTTACTGACTGCTTTATTTATCCTGCAGACATATGATGAAGCAGGAGGACACATAGACCCACCACCGCCCTATGAGGAGGTACATACTTTTACATCCATATTTTAAATGCATAAATACATTTTTAAAGAGTCACTTCTCCTAAAATCATAATTTTTCTGTTTACTACATACAGTACTATTATAAATATTTGTTCATTTATAAGTGCAGTAACTCTGTATGATAATCAAACCAATTCAGTGATACTTGGACGGCACGGTGGTACAGTGGTTAGCGCTCGCGCTTCATAGCCTGAAGGTCTGGAATCGGTACCCACCTGTACGGGCCCTTTCTGTGTGGAATTTGCATGTTCTATCCGTCTCTGCGGTTTCCTCTGGGTACTCCGGTTCCCCCTACCACTGAAAACATGTACAATATGCCATGATGAGTGTTTTTGAGAGTGTGCATGGGGGACGACGGATGGAAATTAGTCCAAGGCCACAATCCGGTGTGGCTTGTTCATTGACGTGCACTGTCCCTACTAAATAAATGAAACTAAACTAAACTTTGATATGGCTGTTTTGTTGCAGTGTGACACCCAACCGTCTTCTCCTCTTGTCCCAACTTACTCCAGTCAGCAAGATGCCCCTCCTGTCCCTGCTGAACCTATAGTGAACTCTTCAAAACCAACAGTAAGTGTAACACAAGATATGATATTACTGTTTTAGACCAAGGATTAATTGTTTAGCAACTTACAACACACCATTTCATACTGAGAGTATTGGTAAATCTGATCTTCCCTTTTTTGCCCTGTGTGATAAGACTCTTGCGCACTTTACTGAGGTCAAATGTCTTTTTAGACTGAAGATTGGCATGAGGATAGAGACATTAAAAGGCAATATTGTTAACTGTGCGCACAGGCA
Source organism: Gobius niger (assembly GCF_951799975.1). Taxonomy (NCBI): domain Eukaryota; kingdom Metazoa; phylum Chordata; class Actinopteri; order Gobiiformes; family Gobiidae; genus Gobius; species Gobius niger. Next base: position 15,224,534 of record NC_136856.1, read on the forward strand.
AACATGCTGTTGTGTATTCAGTAATTCAGTATGTGCTCTGTGCCATGTCCAGAGCCTTTTGTACCCCCCTGTGTACACGGCCCCCTTGTGGTGGAACTATAGGAGGTGCACCATCCATAAACTGACAATGACACCTTTAGGCTGTGGAGAAGGTGCTCAGGTGGCAAGGTGCCAGCCAGTTTGTGGACGCTTGCATTCCCACCTGTGAGGCGCTGTTGAGACACTCAAGGTTTAAATTGACAGACTCTGAGTTGTTGTTGTTGTTATACTTCCGAGTTGAGGGCACATGGGATGGAGAGATTGTTTGGATAATCTATAGGCTAAATGTCTAATTTTGCCACTGTCTTTTTTTTATATATCTATATGGACCTTATATGTGTCTGTACTATATGAAGAATGACTGAATCATAATTAGAAGACATGAACTAAAACTCGCAGTTATCCTCAATAGTCAACACAAAGATTAAACCCTTTTATTTTTTTTATCTTATTCCAAGCAAAAGTCGTGAACTACAATTTTGAACTTTTTTTTGTATAGTTTCTCCTGCGACCTACACGTATCACGTTTGTACCAACTGTAACACAGCAGCAGACGCCTGTGGTTTTGTGCCACTGAACAAGATGAATAATTGCCCAACAGGAAAATGGGTTGATTGTTTGTTTGGATAAATGACCTATTCTTATATATTCATGTATCTGCAATGTAAAAAGATGAATCATAATGTACATGGACAATATAGATGTGACATTTTTTACAGTACATATATATTTGTATGTTTTTAAAGTTTAACATAAATCCACAGGTCTCGGCAGCAGGAGCAGCAGAACCCACGACTTTCACCATCAACACCTTCGACTCCGACCCACATTTTGAACTGAGAGGCTCAGACCTGCTCTCTATGTCACCTCTCAACTCAGATGGATCTAACACTGCCCAATATAACTCAGACAAGTTCAACTTCTAATGTACTCATGTGTGTATGTTGTCTTCAGGGGTTTCAATTACAGCCATAATGTGACTATAGCTTTAGCCTTTATTATATATGATGCATAGAAGGATATTTTTTCAGGCCTGCTATGCAGAACTGCTGTGGTGTGCCTATTATAAACTTTTGTGCCTAGATGTTTAAGTGGCATTTTTGTCATTCTGTCTTGTTACTGGCTTTCTGTTACAATTGCTGTTTGGACCATCTAAAGAGTGTGGATTGAAGTAAGGAAATATTTATTTTTTGTATGTTTAATGTATTTAATGTTAACTAACATGCAACAAAACTGATCTGAAATCAGTATTACTAACAAACGTTTTGCTCCGACCAAAGTCTTTCCTCTTTATGCAATCAACTCTCACCTCTAAAAAACACTAATAAAGCAATTACTGGGAAAAAAATTACATATACTTTATATACTGTATAAATATTACTGATTGAAGTATTCTGTGAAAGAATAAAGAAGTCTCAATGTCGCCAGTTTCAGTGCTTTCTATTGCAGTCATGAAGATACTTTGGCACAGCCTACATATCCAACAGTTTCTGTCACATGACTTAGGTCTATTGTGATTCTTCACCATTTACAAGAATAAAGTAGAAACCATATAAATAAAAATGATTAAAAAGATCATTTTATTTCCACAGATACTTTGACAAACATAAAAATCAATGCCGTAGTTTTTGCCACTACTAGTCCCCTTTGCTTTTCTCCACTGCCTTCAGCCGCCCCTCCAGGCTGCTGATGCGCTGATCCACTGCACTGGTCTTTTCTGATCCGGAGGTGAGCAGGGTGAGCACCACACACACCAGCACGAGCCCTGTGAGCCGCACAGCCGTGGTGTCTGCCGAGGCCGTCTTGTCCAAAACGATCAGTCCAAAAAACCAGAGCGCTAAGACGGTTCTCAGTATCCAGAAGACTTGCCTCACGACACCAATGAGCACACGCAGGACGATGGCCAGGATCCAGTAGCCGATGAGGGTGAGGAGACCCCACTGAGCGACTGCAGTGACGGCCTCTGGAGTGACCAGGGGGAGGGCAGCTGTGAACATAGGACATAAAGTTTGTATGGTCCTAAAGACACAATGTACCATCAAAGAAATGTCAACAGACCACATTTCAATAAACAACTAGGACATTAATGTTTAAGAAAAAACTTTAATATGAACTAATAATAATCCACAATTTGAGCAAGGGCTGTACAATTAATCAAAATTCGACTTTGATTATTACACTTGACTAAATGATTACAAATTTAGCATATTCGGAAAAACATATTATTTATTTACTTATTTTTGTTGTTCAAAAAGACAAACAATATGTAACAGCACTTCAGCACAATACATTCCAAAAAAATAATAATACAAATAAAAATAGTAGTTGCTTTAGTAAATGATTGGTTGATGATGAGGATGTTCATCTTTTTAACTTATTATAGAAAAAAAACGATTATTAAGGATGCCCTGCCGCTTGTCCATCCGAAGCGAAGGCAACAAATAATCGTTTGAATAATCGTAATTTCAATTATAACTAAAATAATCGTGATTATTTTTCTCAATAATCGAGCAGCCCTAGTTTGAGCAGGTTGTATACAGTAAGACTGCTCTTGATTCAGTGCTAATGCAAAGTGAAGAATACTCCACAAAAGACGAGCTTCATATTGATTGCAATTGTTTGATTTGCAGTTAAAATTGCCCTTGGGTAGGAATAATTTGGGAGTTCAATGCACTGTACATATCTAATTAAAAAGAACGTAGCTGGAGTAAATAGAGACAACAAGGAGTGGCAGACAAACCGCTCCAGGGAGAGGCACATTGGCATGTTTTCACCTGCACTTTCCCTTTACTACAGACATACCAGTGGGCTCAACGGAGATCTGCAAAGCGCAAAATGTAAAGGCAGTTAAGACCAAGATTAGGCCTTGCTAATTACCCCTTTATATTTTATACATGAGCCCAGTATGAGGAAAACATGCAATTTAACTGATTATATTATATTAAATCAAAAAGTAAAAAAAGTCGTATAAACTTTTAGGTGATATGTTGTGCAGCCCTACTAACTAAATACCATGAAACTCAGCCTAAAGTGTTTTCTTTCTCACACAGAGAATACCCACCATCAAATCCTGTGACGCGGAGGATTTCTGTGACATAAACAGCGATGACATTCAGGCCACTGGCAGCTCCTTCAGCCAAGAATCGAATCACCGTCTCTAAAAACTGCAGAGGAATAGAGGCGACATGTTTAACTGTCACGATCAGAAGGTAACAATGAAGCAAGGCAACATTCTTAAGTCCTCAATGAAAACAGTGAGGTATAGTATCATTAGATTTAGTGAGATGTAAACAAAGCTTTGTGGCTATAATGATCAGTTACAGTGCATACAACAGGTTAGACCACCATTTCACTTAAATATGCACAATTACATTCTTTTGAAAGGTTTGCCATGTATGTGATGTTTATTATTGTCTGTCCTTTTTGGAAATAGGCACACTATGTAACATGGAAAGCAATACTTAATAGTCAGATATGACACTCCCTCTTCCAAGGTCACCATTGGCAAATGTCTCATTAAACTATTTGAAAAAGATAAAAACCTCCCATGTGCACAAGAAAAGAATGATTTGATTAGAACTCATTTACTCTTATTCAGTTCTATAAGATAATAGGAAAACATGCCAACTTCATGCCTGACCTATGTGTTGACCTAGTTTAAAAATGTTAAAATTACATATTTTCCTCCCCCACATGTTCCAGCCATGTCCTAATGTGTAGAATGAGCCCAGACCTCTTCACCACAGCTGCCTCTAAAATCCTGCACTGTTACTCAAAAAGGTGTTAATTCGGTCCAAATGCACGAGTTTAATATAGAAGGTGCAGTTACACGTATGACCTGAGGTGGCAGTAGTGAGTATAAAATGGCAAACTTGCATCTAGCCCCTTTAAGATATACCCATATATTTTTAAATGAGCTATGGAATTAGACCACATCGCATATATCGATATCGTTCAAATTTGAGCCATTATACTTATTTTCTAGGCTTTTTTAAATTTTAGATATTTCTTAATTTAAATGTGCACTTTACTGAGCTTTGTTAAACTGTGTTTATATTTTTCATTTTATAGTGAGTTTTCAATGAAACTTCTCGTATTTGGCTTGACTTTGACTTAACACTTCATTTTGCAGCTCTCACTTTGCGGAAAAAATATCGGGATATATGTCATATATTGATATTCAACCTAAATGGATCAGGATATGACTTTTGGTCCATATCGCCCAGCCCTAATGTGTTGTGAGACACAGAATACTGTAATAATTGTGTTATTATCTCCCACTCACTCTGTTACTTGTTGCTATGTCACTAAACTGATAAAGAAACATCAGTGTACCAAAGAGCTACTGATGATCAGAAACACACTTCCAAAAACACACTTCCAAATGCTTAATGCTTTTGGTAACTCTGTCAGAGGACCTAATGTATGAAACATTTGGATATCTGCAGTCAAAGCAAAGCAGCCACATCTCTAATGAGATGAGCTGGTGATGTCCCACTCCCAGCAAAGTTGCAAATCAGGTTAGAGGCGAGGCGAGTATGGCTTTGACTAAAGGATATTGTAAGTTTGGCTGTGGTCTTTGCTGATAGTTTTTGGACATTACCATTTGAAAAAGGTTTCAGTTCATAGGCTTTTTTATGAGAATACGATTTTCTCAGTAGCCACCTGTATAAAAGAAGCCTTTGCAGCATAATACGAGACAGTATTGTTGATGTAAAGAATAACAGCTCTAACTTGCGTCTCCAATTCATTTTAGTGTTTAAGTTGTAAAACAAACAGCTGTACATTTACACGACAGCTGGACACTGCCTCTATTTTCGATCAATCTCACGGGCCACAAAAAGAACAGTGGCCTCATACAGAGTCCAACCTCTTGAGACAGGGTCAAGGATAGCCCAGGCGCACAGGACAAGTGTCTTATCTGCACCTGTTGCACTACACACTGGCACATTGAGTCAAGAGTGAGACGGGGCACATGTCCAAAGGAAGGACGCATCTGTCTCAAACAATTAACTATTGATTACTACAGTTTGATGTTTAGGGTGAATCTGAAATCATAAAAAGTACATTATTTACATGCAGCTGACAACTTTGTGAATCACCATTTTGAATGTGACAGCTGGGCTATTCTTATCTTAACATGCAAACTAAGAAAGCAATTAGTAACTTCTATTTGGATCTATGTCTATTTAAACAGTTGGCGATCAACACTTTGATAATATTAGACAGCAAGACTTATATGGCAATATTCTGACCCTGCATGCAAATGATGACAAGTCAAACATACAAGACCTCTGTATATCGTCAAGTCTCCATCACCACTACAGACCCATATGAAAAGTCTGCAAGGCAAACGTTTGAAGAGGTTTCTTACCATGGCCACTGTATAGATGTTCTCCTGACCAAACACTGACTCAAGAAACAACACTGCACGCTGGAGAAGCGGTCCACAGCAGAGCGAAGCAGGACAGGGGAGAGTGAAGAGGGTAGATGGACATTGGGGGAAATTAAAGGATCACATAGAGATTAACAAGTTGTGGGGAATAGGAGAAGGGTGTGTGAGAAGGATGAAAATGAAGACAGGCAGAGTTAAAGACATTAGTCATTAAGTACAGTTTAAAGGAGGTTAAGAATAGCTCTGCAGTAGCGCAACATAAATTTCAGTTCAAGGCGGTGTTGCGTTTTGCCTTTACCTCCACCACGGAGCGCACGACGCTGGTCCCCACCAGTGACTCGATGTAGTGCTGGATCTCATGGCACGTCCCGGCGATGACAGTGCGGAGTGTGACCGGGGAGCTCTTCGCAGATGCCTCGGCCTGGTCCTCGGCTGCTGCCACCGCCAAAAGCAGCGCCAGCGCCGTGAACATAGCAGCGCAGAGCACACGGCGAGGAACCGCACACCCACCAGACGCACAAAAAGCCATCCTCAAAAAGTCACAGTAGCTACGATGCAGATACACAAATGGAAATGGAGCGGGTTGTGAAATGCAGGTTGAGAGCAGGTTGGACTAGCAGTTCAATGACTCATATGAGGTGGAAATCACACTTTAAAATGGCTTCTGTCCCCGGCAATCAAAAGGCTACAAAGCGATGTTCCACATGCTTGAGATTTTCAAGGCGCTACAATTCAACAAGAATAAAACGCTACAGAAGCGTAATTCTGGACACGTGTCTAAGAAGGAAAAAAAAAATATCTTTGTTCAAAAAGCCTAGGTTGCGTTAAAACATCCAGAGCAGGAAATGTTCCGCTTCACCAAGGGCACTCCAGCTTTAACTGGGTCTATATTTGGCAAGAAAGAGATAAGGACTCGCATCCAGTTAAGGCCAAATGACTGCGTTTGAATGCTGACCTGCTGTAATTGCAAATGGCAATAAAATATGGTTTTGCAGAGATTTCCTTCAATTTCTCATTGGGCGAAGATTTGTGCGTAAAAAGCTCTCGGTAAAGAAGCGGTGACGCTGGGCTAAGCACGAGTCTGCTAAAGCTTCTTATTTCGGCTCTGAGCCCCTTCAACACATTTAAGTGTAGGGTTCCTTTGTCTCAAAAGCGCAGCAGCGGCGGATTATATTACACAAGCAAATAAAAGCTCGCGTAGCAATGAGAGCTATAGGCACTCCCTTCCTTCCAGCGTTTGTAACGACGGTTTCCAGTTTGCACACCCGCCAGGATTTAGAGGTAGTGCCAGAGTAAGAGGAGGAGGAAGGCGCCACACAGAGGGATAAACGGAGATCTGCGCACTGGGACTTGTGTACTATTTATAAACAGAATAATATAAGATCCATTACTGTCACATAGTTAAATCACTGAGTGGCGTCATGGTCACCAGCTGTTAAACGGTTTGCACAGGTCATAACGGCGACGAAACGGCTTTTTTCACTGTAATTTTCTTTTCTTGGTTTAAGTCAATCAGATCCAATGAACGCACTCACTCAATACGATGTAGAACAAACTACATTTAATATAATCACCAACAGTCCAAACAAAAACAGAATTGATGCACAAGTTTAGTCAATTGTTATTAAAAAATGAAAGGAGTTTTTGTTGGCAACTTGAAGTTGCTTGTACTCTCCTCATCAGTGTGAAACGGTGGGTCCATCTAACCAATGTAAATACGATGGAAGTCATTGGCTCCAAAGGCTGCATTGCACTTGGGGCATTTCCTCTGCCGGGTGTCGTAGCGAGTCTTGACACACTCAAAGCAGAAGACATGAAAGCACTTGGTCAGCACAGCATCCTTCACTCGGGAATTGCAGCACGGACATGTTAGTCGAGCCTGGGGGAGAAAGAGAAATCAACAATAACCAAAGGAGCAATTGTGTTGAGTGGCTCTTGGTGAATACAAATATCTAGAGCAGCACAAATGTCTTGTGATGCAAGAGGCTGGTGCTCAAGCCCCGTCACTACAGATAAACCACACTGGAGAGTGTGACGGTCTGATTAACAGTATTCACACAAAGTCTGATTTTACATATGTAAGAAACACATCTTCAGTTCCTACAACACGGTTAAAGTGAAAAAAGATGGAGAGATAGATTTTCTGCATGTTAAACTCACCTTGTACTCATTGATCTCTTCATTTAGGATATCGTCTCCGTTGCTTATCTTCTCTGCTGGTTTCTTGGCCTTTTCTATCTTTCTTCTTAGTTTAGAAATGTCCTCCTGAAATAGCAGTGATTAACAGTGAGGTGCATCATTGTAAGTGAAGTCAGATCACAGTGTTGATGTGGTGGTACCTGCGCTCTCCGAGCATTGAAGGACTCTTTCTCTCTAGAGATGCCGTTCTCGACCACCTCTTCTCGAACCAGATTTAGCTTCTGCTGAACCTGCTCTAGCTGGGCTCGCATCTCCTCTGACATCAGTGCAGAGTCCTGAGCCTGAATGAAGACATTATCATGTTAGTAATCATGTTAAAATAGTAATTGTACTGATATAAATATTTCTGTGACATTTACCTTTCGTTTGTTCATTTCCAAAGCTTGTGTCCTCAGTGTCAGCTCCCTCTCTGCAGTACTGATAGTGCCCTGCAGAAGGCGCTCCTTTTCTTCAAGCTTTCTTACAACTTGCAGTTGTGCATCAACCTACAGTTCATTAATAGGAAAAATAAATACACTACAACACAACCTATTATCACATGCCATATTTCTCTTTCTGAGGTATTACTTTGGTACCTGAGTTTTTAAAGTGAGCAGCTGATCAGCCAGCTCTTCCTTCTCCTCCTTTAAAAGTTTGTGGATTTGGTTTGATTTGATGCGTTCACTCATGAGTTTAAAGTTAGCATCGTCTTTCTCTCTGAGCTGCTGCATCAGTCGGATGTTCTGCTCCTGCATGTCCTCAAAGGCCTGGCCTGTTACATCCATCTCACTCAACAAGGCATCCTCCTCCTGGAGAGCACGCAGGCTGTTAGACGATGACACAAGGACGGATTTACAGTGATCTTACCTGTTTTGCAATTGAAACCTTCTTGTTGAGAATGTCGATCTGCTCCTCCACAGAGCGGATCTTCCTCAGGGCTTCCTCATCAGCCATTTTCTTTCCCTCTCTCCTCTCTCTCTCTTCCAGCTCTCGAAGCCTCTGTCGCAACTCCTCTGCCTATAATACAAAGTCTTTGGTGGAAGGATGTCCACTTGTGATAGTGTGAATTTGGATGTAATTAAAAGAGAATTCATCACCTCAGACTTGGACTTCTTCTCCGCGGCCATGAGCTGAACTTTGTCCCTTTGTTCTTTAGGTGCAGAGCGGTACATGTCCAACAGGAGCTTCATTTCCCGCTGGGACTCCTGGGCTTTTCTTTAAGAATCAAATTAGTTAGATAAGTTAAAGTGGTTGATTCATAATGACTGTTTTAACTAAAAGCAAATATCAATCAAATTAGTAGTTAATAATGGCAATGCACAACAGAGTAATGGAATAATAGCACAGGATTTAAGGGCTGGGTAGAAATGGCCTGATTTTTCTGTAGCTGATGCTGATATTGTAGCCAATAGCAATAATCTTAGGTCAAATATTATGACGGGAATCACTATTGGCAACGTCAATGTCAACACTTTGCATGGTTAAGCATCAAAACAGTATAAGAAAAAAAAACATGGAGCAAAGATTTTCAGGCATCCATTATGAACAAATGATTTAAAGCAGTGTTTCCCAACCAGGGGTATGGGGACCCCTGGGGGTGCTCGAGGACCTAGCAGGGGGTACTTTGAACTATTTCAGATTGAAAAAGGGGAAAATGGAAAATGTAACATAATATTTTAGAGTAAAAGCTATATTTTTCAGTAAAATTGTAGGTTTATATTGACTGCAAAATTGTCCTTTTTCTTACAAATACCACTTTTAGGTAATCACTTTTTAAATAAACTGTAACACCCTTGAGGTAGGGGGTACACGGTTGACCACTGAAAAGCCAAAGGGGTGCGAAAGACAAAAAACATTGGGAACCACTGATTTAAAAGAACTCATTGTGAAGCTTTTAGTTAAAAGGGGAAAAATATTGGCCTTAGAAATCAGTGTTTCTCTATATTGCCCTGAGAATGACTTTGGACTTTATTGTGTTTTAGGTACTGTAGTCGTGTTTTATTGCTGGGTAAGAGTGTCGTACTTAAGCTCTGCTCTGACGATCTTGAGCTGCTCCATCTCCTTCTTCTTGGAGCCTCCCACCACAGCCACGCGCTCCGACTCTTCAGGCTGACTGCTGCTGCTCCCGGGCTTGTCCTTGTCCTCTTTGGTCACACTGCCGCCGCCGCTGCTTCGGGTCGGTCGCTCTCTGTCCTTATCTCTGTCTTTCTCTTTTTCCTCTTTTTTCACAATGTCTTTCTCTTTTTTCTCTTCCTTTTCTTTCTTCTCTTCTTTTTCCTCCTCTTTAACGGTCACTTCTGGTTCACCGATGGGCTCCGTTTTCACCGAGGCACCTACCAGAATACATTACATGTTCAGTTATCGCTCTAACGCGCTTTCGTAATTAAACATTTACATATAAATTATCCAAAAATATGTAATTGCTTTTAGATTTTTAAATAATGTTTTAAAATCAATATTAATTTTACCACAAATATTTTAAACATCACTAATACAAGAATCTCATGCATTTCAGAACATGCTTGAAGAAACTACAGGGTCTAGTAGCTTTTATACACAAGACCTCATAGAAACTGGGCAAATTGTTGTTTCAACAGCGAACACGATATTGCTTGCATAACTGTAACCTTGTGTTTAGTGACCATTAGGCACAGCTGTTAGCGCTCGTGCTTCACAGGAAGAAGGTCCTGGGTTTGATCCCGGGCAGGGCTTTTCTAAGTGGAGTTTGCATGTTCGCCTCGTGTCTGTTGTAGTGATCAGAGGGACCATTGGCGCAGATGTGGGCAGTCAACCCCAGGGGAAACTGTGGCTACATACTTTGTTTACCACCAGAGAACAAATCACCTACACTGTGCGAAGCGCTTTGCATCACGTGAAAAGCGCTATAAAAATAAGCTTCCATTCCATTAAAAGTGCGATTTTGATTCGATTGCAATTAATCATTGGAGAAGGGCCCGCCTCTACTTTTTCACAGGAAATGACGTCACCTCTGCAGGACACCTCTATCTTAAATGAATCCAAACTAACCCTAATGCTGACCTCAAGGATAGCGGAGTGTACGAAAGGCATTTTATTGAAATTAACCTAAATAAATGTTGTTGGAAAAAAAGTCGAGCTGACGTCATTTCCTGTGGAGGTCTGGAGCTCCACTGATGACTCTCCATCGGCTGCATTTAGACCCTATTGAATCATTCAAGATAGAGAGGGGCGGCAGAGCTTAGGGTGGCACGGTAGCACAGGGGTTAGCGCTCCAGTGTCCCCTACCACTAAAACATGTACAATAGGTCCCCCTCTGCGACCAGAACTCCCCTGATTGGGTCTTTCCTAGTTAAATAAAAGTCAAATCTTTCAGCTTTGTTTGATGAAACATCTATTCTGACCATTTTGAAATCCAAACCAGGATTGACTTCATCTGCAATTTGTGCAACAGCAGCTTATTTGAGCTCATGGATAAATGTGAATGTTTTTGGGTTCTGTTGTATCTCACCCACTAACAGATACCAGAGAAGAAATACTTTACCATTACAACTTCCCATGGTCCGTAATTTTATGCCTGACCAGTGCAAGCAAAGCGCTACACAAAAAGAAAGTGTTAGTTGTTACCTGTGCTGCTCGGTGTAGAGGAGCCATTGTCAGGTTCAGACTTGATCGCAGCGTCCCCAGAAACAGTGGGTGTAGTTGGGGAAGTCGTCTCCTCTTTCACCTCCATCTCTGTGCTCGACTGGGACTGGAGAATGGTGCTCCCTTTTGATGATCGGACCTGGATTTTTGCAACGTTGACCTGTCATTAATTACCAGCTCGAGTATTATTTTACATGAAACCACAATGCTTGAATGCTTGTGTTACCCTACCTGACTGAGTTCAGCTTGTGACTCTCTCAGCCTTAGTTTATATTTCACCACCTCGCCTTTCATCTGCTGGTTGTGCGTTTGGAGCGTGCTGATGAGGTGACGCATCTCTCTGTTAATTGGCCCTGGAGACAAAGGAGTAAAAAATAACGTTATCCATGCCATGTTATTGACTGACTGACATTTTTAATTTACCTGCTTGTTCATTTGCTGCGAGTGTCTGCTCAAACTCTATCCTCAACATTTCGTACTCTTTTCTGACTTGAGCCAAAGTATCTTCGAGCTGGAACACCTCTGTACGAACTTTCCTTTGCAAAGTAACTTCATCATTCTGGAAATCGAACATAAGAATAGATCACAGACGAACAGTTGACATATTTAATTTGAAGTTCTCACCTCCATGTGCTCGAGCTGGCGAAGACGGGCCGTCCTGGTGGTGTTGAGTCGAGATCGGGTCTCGTCTAACTGAGCCTTTAGGGTAAGAGACTCATTGTAGAGGACAGAGAACTGGGACTGTAGACAGCGGTATTCAGACGTGTCCTTGACCATACCCTCCGCTCTTGTCAACAACTCAGTCTAAGGATGCACATTAAGAAGAGACAAAGATGTTGAATATACAGTGACAACACAGTGATAGTGTGTCAACCACAGCATCAATGAGCTAAACACCAGAGGCATCTTGCCAAAGCCGTGTCCTTTTTGAACCAATGCTGCTAATACTGCACTCTACAAATTGAACAATGGCCTCCCCTGCCCTCTCTACTCATAGTTATCATGCCATAGCTACTACTCCCACATTGGCATACCTGAACTGGCCTTTGCATTGCTGCAGCACTTTCATCATTTACTAGTTCCTCCTAGTCTAATTCTGCCTTCCCTTTGTTTTGTTTCACGTTTAGGGCCTTGTGTGACTGTTTACAGTTTTACATCACTGCACTTTATTACATGCACACACTGTTTTACTTTTCTACTGATGCTCTGAACTTTGTCTTTGTCTTGACCATGACATTAAATTAATTTAGAAGTCTAAGACTAACCCCCGGATTTAATGTGAGCTGGGCGTAACCAAACACCTGAACGCGATTTTATTGTACAATGACAAATGAAGCACTGACTTAAGTCCTTACTAAAAGTGCACAGTGTAAACACATCCAGGCGTAGCATTTCCAACTTTGACAGCTGATCATAGCATGAACTGTTTAACTAAAACAAGAATCTCATCCACTTCAAATGTCTTTGTAGAGACTACTGGGGGAGAGGAGATAATTTTCTCTGGAGACTACATTATATAATTAAAGCTTTTCTTATTTTGTAATTGAGACCATAAAAAATAAATCTCAGTTTGATTTTGCCTGAACCAACCTGCTTCTAGTTCTAACCCTACAGAAAACCAACAACACAAAGTCTATAAAGTCTCAAAGTAACCTGCTGCTCGATTCATTAAATAAATTACATTCATTCCACATATTACTCACTGTATCATCAATGTGAGGCACTACCTTCATGTTTGTGTTTTCCTGGAGAACGTTCTGAAGATCCTGTTGCAGCTTTTGCAGCTCAGTGAGACGATTATCAGCCAGCTCACGATTCTCCTCCATCTCACTGTTCATTTCTTCAAACTATTTATAAAAATGAAATAAACAGAAAGTCAGTGATTGTCCATAATACAATCTTGTCTAATTTAATGAAAATTCACCTTTCTCTTATTGATGGTGATGGTTCCACAGACACTGCTGGCCTCCCCACACACTTTATAACCTTTGCTGTTCACCTATAAATTAGAAATCACAAAAGTAAATTATTGTAAGTTGTATAATGTGTTTTTTCCCCAGTGAGTCGTGAATATTTCTTACCCTCTCCTGTATTTCACTGAGGTGAGCATTCAGACGGTTCTCTCTACGTCGAATCTTCTCCATGTCCCACTGGAGCTCCTCAATTAAAGTCTGCAACTCGCCAACGCGCTGGTCGGCTTTATTGGTTGCGCGACCCAAAGAACGGGACTGATAAAGTTAAGACAAAAACCAAGATCATTACCCAAATACGTAATTGAGGTGTAAACATGGAGCTGATATTCATGCGGTAAAGGCTGCTGCATATGCCCCTCTTCGCCGCCTTTCACCCTGAGATGTCCTATTCAGTTAAGCCTACGGGCCAAAAATAAATAGGTATTTCTCTGCTTTTCATACTTTACCATGGTTTAAATTACTTTTTAAATAATCTAAAGAAAAACTTAGTCAAATAACTTTGTAAGTCAAGTTTGTAATTTGGGAGCTGTGGCGGTACCGCAGCACTTAGTTCACATATTGACATTTATTTTGTTATAAAGTGGTGTAGCTTCTTGAGATGAACCATCTCGTTTGAGAGGTACCTCCTATTCAGGTCAACAACTAAAATGCATATGCCATGTTAAACCTTTTGGCTACAGGACTTTTGAACTGACATCATTGCATCTTGGCGATTCAATAATGTCACTGTTTACTACGATAGTAAACAGAGATGGGTCCATTAAGATAAGATAAGATGGTACTTTATTGATCTCACAGATGGAGAAATTGCATTTGATGGGTTAGCTACCATGGTATTAAAAAAAATTGCCTTTTGATGTCATGATGCAACGTTAACACAAACTATACTTTTGTTAAGTGATGATGTCATCACTCCACGACTGGATCCAACGGAACTTTGTCCTATTCCCTATGATGGGATTTTACTGATTTTAGCCTGTTGTAGAGCCAACTAAAAGGCTCTTTGTTAACATCTGATCATTCAGAAATACATTTTCACTAAGCTTTTCTGACATTGTCAAATTATTCTTTCCAATCACATTGAAGACCTATTTTAAATATAAAAAAAACTTAAAGAATTTTTAGCTTATTTGGACCTTATGGTTGCCTGGATACTCATTTGCCTGAACTTTACATTGTCTTGTTCATTGTTTTAATGTTTGTACAGTCCTGTGAAGTAACCCCTGTTGTGATATTGGGCTATACAAAACAATTGATTGACTGAATCTGGGAAGTGCTCACCTCACTGGTCATTTGACTGTGTTTCTGCTTCAAATCCTCAGTCAGCTGTTGTAGGCGCTCATTTTCACTGGTTAAGAGTACATTTAGTTTGGAAGCAACCTGCCACAAACTGCCATCTATGAAAAATAGATTCATAAGTTACGTCTTTCCATGCACTGTGACTGTGACATCTTTATGTTAACTGAAATACCACCTGCACTGGAGTCCATATCAGCTTTCATTTGGTCCAGCGTATACTTCAGAGCTTCATAAATTTCCACAACACGGTTTGCTAACTTCTGAGTAGACTCAAGTCTTTCCTGCAGTTCTGCCTCCATTTCTTCACTGCTGCTACTGGCGAGTGTAGCCAGGAAGGAGTTAGTCGTCTCACCCTGGTGACCTTCAATAACCGCAATATAGGAGTAAAACGGTGTTCCGTGTGTTTTTGCATTTATAGTCCTTTATCTATTGTGCTCTTTCATTACCTCGGTCCTTGGATCTTTCTTGGTTTGAGTCTCCATCAGGTTCAGGAGTTTCTGGTTTCAAACTGCGACCCTCTGAACCAGGAGATTTCTCTGGTTCAGTGGGTGACAGGTCATATCGCCTGGTGATCAGCCGAATGTTTTCATCTAACTGTGGGTAAAATTAGCAAAAACCATCAGAGAAACATATCGATCGTCAAAACTTAAGCTTAAATCTTACCTGGTTCCAGTATCGATTCAGAATCAACAGACTGGCATCATCGGTTGCTTGACGGGTCTCCAATCTCTCGATTCGCTCCCGCAATTCATCCTCAATAACCTGCAATATGTATTTAGAGCGTAAACAACGATACAAAACTGTTAGGAAGATGTGTTGAAATGAAACATTGCACCTACAGAATATGAATAAAGTACTATACCTGTCTCAGGTCAAGAGACTCTCCCAGTTTTCGGTTCTTTGACTGGAGAGCTTTGATGTCCTGTTCCTCCTAAAAATGATTTAAATTGAACGCATCATCATCACGAGCACAGATATATTGGATGCGGGGGTGAAAAAAACAGCACATGTCAAATAAATGCGTGACAATAGACAGTTTTACCGAGTTGGACACTCCTCCCAGCTTGATCACAGTCTCCACCGCAGTGGCGCTGACCCCCGGACCACCATCATCTCCTTCTCTGGGACGTTTCAGCCCCGACATCCTTCACCTGCCAATACAAACAGACGCTCAATGCTAAGTAACAAAAGGTTTGCACCTCAATGTATCTTTTCATCTGGATCTCAAGAGCAAAATCCTTATGCTTTCAAAGCATCACTTTGCTCTCAGTTCGTTCATTTACGACTGGCGTTAGCCGTTTTCAAACGCGAGGCTTGTTCAGTGTCTTGTATCGTACAAATCCATGTTATTAAATACTCCCTTACCGCTTAAAATACGTTTATTTTGCGTTTTCTGTAGATTGAATGTGCAAAGATTAGATGCAGCGGTGGTGATGGGCAGACTCCCGGAAACGGAAGTTTTTCATCTTGTGGCTAAAATGTCCGCAGAGCTTCATTACGCCCTCTAGTGGTTTGGAAGTGACACACATTGATTTACCTTTATTCACTGTGAGTAGAATACGATAAAATAGGAAAATAAACATACATAAAGTAAAATGTTAACAGGAATCAAGATGACATTTCAACTGTCGCGCGGATCAGTTAAAACTAGGGGGGGGAAAAATCAGCTCTATTCAAAAAGATTACATCTTTATGACGATTAGTTCTATAGGACTTTTTAAAAGGACTGTGAACAAGATGGACCCTGATCAGCAGTATTTAGGTCTACAGCGATGTACTTTGTTCAAAGGGCAGGGTTCATGTTGTGCAAAGGTTATTTGAGTGGTTTGCAGTTTTTATCAGTTAACGTCAGTGTCGTGGAAACTTTACACACAAAAAAACATTTCGGCATCAAACAATCGATGGGCGACGCACTGAGTGGCAGAACATGACGTACGTCCTCCAGAGCCAGACAGGCGGCCAGGTCAGACTTCATGATACTACTCATATACATTGACATTTAGTGCGCATTGAATCAAATCACTGAGACATTATAAGTGCCCATTTGGTTCATCCACAAAGTTATGCCTAACCTGATCTGCAACAGTGTATCAATGTTTTTAAGTGTTGCACTGAAACTTTCGATAAGGTCTGTTCTAGGCGTGGTGATACGTGTATGAATGCACATTTTGGATACATGATGTTCCAGGCTCTTTAGTTTAACCCATTGTTGTTAAACCAAAACTCAGTGATCATTAATGCAGTCCGCCCCTGCCTTTTGGACAGAGCCAATTGGGTTAAACAACACACGCCCCGCCACATCACTGGCACCTCCGCCCCGCCTCCACGGGGGATAAATACACCGCTGTGTCAAGCCATCGGCCTTCTCATCCAGACCACTAGCTGCTGGGAGGCTGCAGAGCCCGACTACAATCTCTTGTTTCTCTTCTCTTGTTTGACCAACCCCCAAAGTAAGTAGGCTGCTTTCCATTGTTGAGTGTTGGCATTCCTTAGTCTCCACATGCTTCCTGGTGTAGATCACTTTTAAAAGGCATTCCTGCTAACTCTGCAAATATCTACAAAAGAAACTTAAAACCAGCACACTATTAATTGCTTAGTGACTGATAAGAGTTTTTGAGCATATACGTTTAAAAACCCTGACAATGTGAAACTGGATTAACTGGTTATTACACATATCCGCTTGCACTGCTTTACATCAGTACAGATCTGGCTTGTGAAACATTTAAGTTTGGTTTGCAGCAATGTTTCAAAAAGGAGCAAAGCTAATCCCATGAGTGCATTTTAACTGACTGTATGCTTGTACAAAACAAATATTTATCCACGTTTTTAGTTGAAGGAGTTTATCTTGCGACCAAAGTTCACCCTTGACTGTTGCCAAGTATGTAGGTGTGCCAGGCAGAGTTTGTGGCCCATGTTTTGTTTTTTTTCCGTCACCAATATTTCAATCTTTAATACATGTTTCTGCTTTGTTTGTCTTTTGGCAGAATGACTCACCAGTTTCCATCGCTATCTCCGGCCCAGAAGAAGGAGCTCTCTGACATTGCTCAGAAGATTGTGGCCACAGGAAAGGGCATCCTTGCTGCAGATGAATCAACAGGTGTGCAATGCATGCTGCTGTTATAAGTTTTCTGTTATAAGTGTAATTTCTAAAAAAAATCATCTGCCACCTTTGCAGGCACCATGGGAAAGCGTCTCGGGAATATCAATGTTGAAAACACAGAGGAGAACCGCCGCTGCTTCAGGGAAATCCTCTTCTCCTCCGGCTCAACCATGACAGACAGTGTGGGAGGAGTCATCTTCTTCCACGAGACGCTCTACCAGAAATCAGACTGCGGCAAAATGTTCCCCCAGGTCATCAAGGATAAGGGCATTGTAGTGGGCATCAAGGTAAGAAGAGATAGATACTGTATCACTGCACGTTCTTTCACAGGAACCTTCTAAGTCTGTGTTTTGGCTCAGGTGGACAAAGGCACAGCAGGGCTCACTGGAACCGATGGAGAAACAACCACACAAGGTCTGGATGGCCTGTCTGAGCGCTGTGCCCAGTACAAGAAGGATGGCTGTGACTTTGCCAAATGGCGCAGTGTGCTCAAGATCTCAGACGGCTGCCCCTCTGCTCTGGGCATTGCAGAGAACGCCAATGTCCTCGCCAGATACGCCAGCATCTGCCAACAGGTGCATGGTTGCTTAGGATTGTTTCCTCCTAACAGCAGCGTATGCAAGTTTTAATCCAATATCTTAAACATTGTATTTCTTCTCAGAACGGACTGGTGCCCATTGTAGAGCCGGAGATCCTCCCTGATGGAAATCATGACCTTCAGCGTTGCCAGTACGTCACAGAGAAGGTCTGTGTCTTGATTCTTTTGCCCTGTTGCCTGTTGCAAATGTTCTGTACTAATTCATGCCATTTCCATTCATTGACAGGTTCTGGCTGCTGTGT
Organism: Gobius niger; assembly: GCF_951799975.1. Lineage (NCBI taxonomy): Eukaryota > Metazoa > Chordata > Actinopteri > Gobiiformes > Gobiidae > Gobius > Gobius niger. The sequence goes on from NC_136856.1 coordinate 15,242,979, forward strand.
ACAAGGCTCTGTCTGATCACCATGTTTACCTGGAGGGCACCCTGCTCAAGCCCAACATGGTGACAGCGGGCCACTCCTGTCCCAAGAAATACACCCCTCAGGAGGTGGCCATGGCAACAGTGTCCGCTCTGAGGCGCACCGTACCAGCTGCTGTGCCCGGTGAGCCTCACTCTGTCATAAAGTATTCATTTATTATTATGCAACATGGAGAATCATGCTTTTTTTGTTGCAGGAATTTGCTTCCTTTCGGGAGGACAGAGTGAAGAAGAAGCTTCTGTCAATCTGAATGCAATCAACCAGGTGCCTCTCCATCGTCCCTGGAAGCTCACCTTCTCCTACGGCCGTGCACTGCAGGCCTCTGCTCTCGCTGCCTGGAAGGGCAAGGTTGAGAACAAAGGTGCCGCTCAGGAAGCTTTCTGCACCAGGGCCAAAGTAAGTGTCTACAAGACTAGATTAAAGCGAGACAATAAATCAATAACTTTGTATTGCACATTGCACAGACAATTATTTAGTGTGTTTTTATCAGACATTGCTCAACATGTTCCGTAAATGATTCACTGTGTGTTGTCTTGTCTTTGGGGCCCTGCACTAAGGCTCCGGTGCTTTGGTTAATAATTAACCCCTGATGTGACTTTGCCCTGACGTTTCCTTTGCTCTCTCAGATCAATGGACTTGCTTCCAAAGGAGAGTACAAACCCAGCAGCTCGACTGACCAGGCCTCCACACAGTCTCTCTACACAGAGAGCTATGTCTATTAAACACTGACAACACTGAATCATCAAAATTGCACAATGGACCAAACAACCAAAAATGCCTTATAAGCTCAAACATGCCCTTGCTTGTCAACCTGAAGGGAGAATGTTATTTTAACTTTGAACTACTTTTGTTTATGCCTTCAACTGAGAATAAACTATGTAACTAATATCATGGTCGTAGTCATGTTGTTTATATCACAAAGTTTAAAGCCAATATAATCTTTTGAAAGACCATTTGGAGCTAATAAGGTTTTGCTCTTGAATACAGTGTATTTGTACATGACAAACTGACAATCACTATAAAGACATTCATTATCAAAGCAGGGGTTTCTTCAGACACAAATAAAAAAGCAATGTGCAAACAAACAGACACCCGTAACAAAAAAGTGCATGTTATGCATAGTCCCAATCAGGATTCTGGATTAATAGCACAAATACTGTATCACTTTTTACACATATTTTTAGATAATGTAATAAAAAAGTTTTAAGCACAAATACAAAAGATAAACTAGCATATAAAACACATTAGTGGTTAGTAAGTGCAAACCTATGACCTTTTAAATCATAGAAACATCTGAAAGCTGTGCAACAGCTAATAAACCTCTGGGCAAAACAAATGACATTGTAAAAGGTGATTACTCAGCTGCCTCAGGTACTGCCTCAGGTACTGGCGGGGCAATCTGATGAAGAATGAGCTGAAACACAGGAGCATATTTAAAGTCTGAAATGCAGTTTACAGATCACAGTGGTTCTGTCTGCAGACGTCTCACCTGGGTGCGTGTGGACTTCAGAGCTAAGCGCGCGACACAAAGCAAGAAGATGAGCAACACTGACACACACAGGGAGCTGACGAACAGCAAGGCCTCAATAGCAATCAGAAAATTCTGCCGAAAAAGAAAAGAAGATTAAATGTAATGTACAAACAGCAGAGATATTACAGCAATTTGTCACCTACCCCTCTTTCCTGAGGCACTCGGGTGGGTGAGAACCCACCCATGTAGCGCGACGTGTCTAACAAAATCAGGAAGGTGATTCTGCTGCCGACAGAGAATAGGATTCCAAAAAAGGAAACCATGTACATGGACAGACATACTGTCACCTGGAAATATACAAAAGCAATGTTCACTATAGTCATACATTTCATTATTTGAAAATTATTTTCTTAAACTTTGTCAAAAGCCTTTATTGTAAAATTGCAACAACAACAAAAAAACGCTGTGCTGTTGGTGTGTAAATATAGCATCGTAAAATGTATATCAATCACTAACATCAAAGTAAGACTTAAAATCAGCAAAATAACAATGGCAACGCTGTTCATGCAGGAACAATTTAAATAACAATCAGGATGTGCGGGAGGCATTTTGACAGCTGACTACAAACATGTGTGGGCCGCAGGTAGGAGTTTGTACTCAACTTTCATGGTTTAAAAACTGGATCATTTGGGTAGTAATTTGAGTAGTACTTCAATGTATCATACTACAGAGAAAGGTTCTGAACACAGCTCACGGTGCAGCTGGTTCCTGTCAGAAAGACATAAGAACTGAAAGGCACTATTTGTAGTACCAAGCAGCACTGAGTGGGCACTGTAGGAAGTTGCCAAAAAAGGTAAGAGTGAAAACCTTTACCGTACGTTTGGCCTTTGCATCAAAGTAAGTGGAGGTTGTTGTCTAAGCTTATCTAGATTATTGGTCAGGCTTGTGTGTTTGGTGGAAGATTTGAAGCCTTAATTGGTCTCTATGCCGGAGTCTTACCATCTTCTTGGATGGATGTATCCCAGCGTAAATGGACAGGATACCACAGACAAGAAACTTCAAACACAAAGAAAACAATGTCATGTGTCAGTTAATTGTAGCAATATACAGCTAAGCACATAGATCTATGTGTGTATTTAATGTACCAAGGCTCCTTGCCAGAAGGGAATATAGAGGTAGCAGGAGGTGATCGTCACCGAATCACCGGCCAGCAAAAACCCCATGATGAGCTCTGCACATCCAAAGATCAGGATGACAACCTAAAAACAGAAGAGGCTGTCACGTGACATCACTCTGCGCACATGTTTACAACTCTGTCAGGGTAACTATTATCAGTGATGCACACAACACATCTATGTCATACCCCGAGACTCTTGGGCTCCTTCTGGACAAACCGATGCAAAGGCTTGGTGGACAGGAGCTCCCTTCTGTCCTGGTTCCCGTGCTCAGTGCTGCGCGCTCGGACCGACCCACTGTCCTCCATTGCCACAAACCCCAAAATAACAGGATGTTTATCTGCGACACTGCCGAGACAAGATTGGAGACAGAAAGCTGGACAAAATTCATTCAGTAAAGCCAAACATATTAGTATTTAGTTACCTCGCCTTGGTTTATGTGGGATTAACTGAGCTGGGAGAGATGTTTTGGATAAAAGGAAGTGGGGAAATTTGAGATATCGAAGGAGGGGCATAATATTCAGGCTTTATTCAAGATGGAGACTGAACTTAGCTGAACTTTCACAATATATGAATTGTTTATATTGTGAGTGTAGAATAAACAAAACAAACATGATTAAAAGTCATTCATTTATTATGTTCACTGTTTATCACAATGCATGATTAAAAGAGGCCTAGGCATAAACCGCACTAACTTGGCCCTAATATTTTGGTACAAACAATGACAGAGGAAGCCACAAAATTAAAATGTTAGTTGTGGTCAAGACTCATTCCTAACTTTTCTAACATATTTGTAGCATCACAATTCTCCACTGGGTAAATTTCACAACTTGCTGGGTCACTTTCACTAGTCTGCAAGTTCATGAAATTGTCCTGTTAAATGTCCTTTAAAGTTAGATTTTTCCCCCACAAATGTCTGAGTTTACAATATACTAAAGGAGGAACAAAACAAATTTCGTTCCACTACTAAAAAGGTAGATCATGTACAGCGCCTTGTCATTTTTCACCTTGCCCAGAGACACTAGCTCTGCAGCAAACACTGAAATGTTTATGAATGTGTACTATGTGTCAAGTAAACTAACAGATAAATAGATAGGTTGAATAAAGTCAAACATTGCAAATGACCCCAAGTACCTGAAGATCCCAAAGTGCCACAATTGGTACGTGTACCACAGTTTGAAAACCACTGGTGTTGGGGAAGGGCAAAGCGGAAGCGGTAAAAGAGAAGTGTGATTGGTCATACAACACTATCCAGACACTTACATTGTTCATTTCATTTATTATCCACACCTAATAGTTATGTACAACAATCCACACATTTCATATTTAATCTTCACAAGAACTATTTCACCAAAACTACAAAGACGTGACCTGAGGAGCACTGGAAACAAAACATTTGCAGTTTATTTGACCAAGTGTGCAGGCTTTTTTCATTTTCTCTCCTAGTGATATGTGTATTTCATGTCTGACTGAACCAAAACTACAGAAACATTTCAGCTTTCTGTAGCACGGTCATTGGTGTAGCGGAGAACCACTGTGTGTGTTCACAGAGTCATGGCACATTACGACGCAAAAATATGTTATTTGTAATGATAAAACACTGTAATAGTATATAATATTAAAAAAAGTAATTCATCACAGAGTTCATTAGTTGAACCATCATTTCGGGGTTTTACTGATGAGTTGAGAAGTCAGTGCGAGTAGGACAGCAGTTTGTGTTCCAGCAGGTACATCGCTCGTCGTCGCAGCTCCTCTTCACGGTTGTATTGAAGAGCTTCTATCATTAAAAGTCCATCTTGTTTCACAAACTCCTCTGCAATCTGTGAGGCAAATAAACATCAGCTAAACATTTAACACAATCACAGGTAACGTTTTACGAAGCATTGGTTACCCTTGAGTTACTTTGGATCAGTATATATAGAACATCCAGACTTAAGGCCACCATTTCTGTCTCCGCCATTTTGAGAGTGGCGCTGAGAGCAGACAGGAGTCCGAGACACACAAGTTGATCACAGAAGTCCTTTTTCTTGTGCGCAACGTTGGCTAGAACCCTGAGAACCTAGAAAAACAAACAAACCCACAAATCAAAGCCATCGCCATTCTCCACAAGTTACCATGTCCGCCTGTCCATCCCTCCATCTGTGGTTAAAGGAACAGGCCACCGTTTTTACTGAGATATGTTCTTACCTGAGCTTAGACGAGTTGATATGTAACTTTCTGGTCTTTACGCGTGCACTCAGTCACGCAAAAAGACCAAAAGATATTGTTAGCATTTAGCCTCGCCTCTCCTCCTCTCCTCTATGGACCTATGGGCTGAAGTTAGACGCGACCAAGCTCTTCCACGTTTTCCCTATTTAAATATCTAAGCAGATAAAAAGGGGCACATTATTGTAAGGCGTAATAATACCTTAGGAGCACTTTGGCATTACTCCACAGAGAATTCTATAGGAGTGAAGATATTACTGCGCGGACGTCGAAGTGCTCCTATGGTGTTGTTACGCCTTACAATATAGTGCCCCTTTTTATCTGCTTAGAAAATAGACATGTTTAATTTTGTGTGACTATACCTGGATCGTGTTCGTGTAGCTACTCACGCAACCCTATTGAAATAGAGGCAACATGGAAGAGCTTGGTCGCTTCTAACTTCACCCCGTTTGACCCCATAAAGGAGAGGAGGAGAGGCTAAATGCTAACAACGACTTTGGTCTTTTTGCGTGACTGATCAACTCGTCTAAGCTCAGGTAAGAACATATCTCAGTATGGAAAAACGGTGGCATAGTAACAAAGATAAACATGAAACTTGAAAATGTTGGCATAAATCGTACCATTGTATTGATGCCCTGAGAGAAAGGAAGTAGCTGGATGAGACCAGGCACCAGATTTTGTGTGAGCAGCGCTGAGCAGAAGTCGGGGGAGTGAGCTGTTGAAGAGTTGAGACATGTTAAAAACTCATGTACCTATATAAAGACATTCTGAGTTTCTAAAAAGGTAAACATACATTTTTAGTTCTTAAAATGCTAGTCTGTGAACAGCACCTGTGAGGTTGTTGAGTACCCAGGCCGCCTCTCTGGCCAGTGCAGGCTGTGTCTTCAGGTAAACATTAAGAAGAGCACACAGAGCAGCCAGGAGACGAACATCCACCTCGTGAGTGCTCAGTTGCCCCACGGGACAGAAGGGTAACAGGTTTCCCACACAACGCAGAAGGGGCCAGACGAGCTGCAGGCAAACACAAAACAATCATATTGCCCTAAAATAAAGACAGATGTATCCTACTTCCCTGAGACATTTGCCTAGTTACACATTTAGTTATGTTAATGCTGCGATACAGAGTAAAGTGCATCAAGTTCACCTCTTAACCCCACGCATTAACAGAGTGCATTTTCTCCAGTTCGGCTTTAACCAAGTCTAAAAGCTTCTTGAAAAAAAAAGGTCAATATAGTGACAAAAACGAGATGAAAAGGAGGATGAAAAACACAACAAAAAAGCAACAAGAAAGTGACAAAAAGGCGATGAAATACAAAACCTCAAAAAAAGATGACAACACAGCAACAACATGAGGAAAAAGATTACTTTAGACCAGTTTTGTAGGCCTTAGCTTTCAAATGAGGCGCAACACTGGCCTGTAGGCTGTAAGAAGCTTTGAAGATTGGAGTAAAACAAAAAGTAAAATGAATTAATAAAATAAAGATGCAACAGCCAAGTTAAATTAATGTTAAGTTCTACAACAGAAATATAATTGAGAAAATAGTGCAGTAGAGAATACAGAGTTAATACAAGTTTGTCACAAGTAAACAAAATGGGACAACATACCAATTCTAGTCCTTCCTCCTTCTTTCCTTCTGCAACAGTGCCACCTAATGACACTAACAGGGAACTGCATTTGGAAAGAGCCTCGTGAGACAAGAGGGCGCTGCAATCCCCTGCACTATGTGAATGATAAAGCGAAGGTATCATAATAAAGCTAATAAAACGTGAACAACTTAGCTTAAAACTGTGCATTGAAGTGGTCCAGTCTCCCTCACCTGCATATCAGGTAGTGCAGGCACCAGGCACATTCGATCACTGGAGCCAAACCAAACTGTGGGTCTGGATTAAGCACTGATAGCAAGTGCAAAGGAAGGCTCGAGGACAAGACAATCCTGAAGAAGAAATATAAATGAGCCAAAAAATAAACAAACATTACTTACCAGGAGGAGAGACTATAGTAAAAATGCTTACGGTGCAATTGTCTCAGCTGCTTTTGTACCTTGCAGCAACTGAGCAAGTGCGAATCCAACAGCCTCAACCACTGCCAGGTTATGTATCTGTGTCTAGACACAAGAAAGTAAAAATGCACTGAATGATGACAGTCATATAAACACATTTTGGACCTGTACAGTATCTGTATGTGTGGATGGGCAGACTTTTAGTTTATTTTTTTTCTTTACTCTTTTGTTTACATTTCAGCAAAGCAAACAGTTAATTGTTTTTGCTGGAGACTAATATGTTTTTGTCTGTAGAGTTTCTTATGTTTCGCATTTCTGCTTTGATCCTTTACTAAATTGTAAACCATCACAAATGTATATATTCGTGACCTTGGTAGCAAGAAATAAGGAACTGCATAAACAGATAGACTGTCCATTTCTAGTTAAGCAAGTTTTACCTCTAAACAATTTGCCAGAGCTGGTACAATTCCCTGAGAAAGCAGCTTCTCCTTGACAAGCTCATCCTCAGGACACAGATTACCCAATGTGTAAAGGCACAGCTCCTTTAAAAACAAAACACACTTAATATTACATCTTAAGGAAAGTGTGACATTAAAATATGTACTTGCTCAGTTTGATCAAATGAAAGGGTGAGGACTTACATGAGCGCACTTACAGTAAACTTGGTACTCTGGCCAGATAAATACGTAAGAAGGTAAGGCGTGGCCGGCAGACAGAACGATGAGACAGCGGAGTGTGGAGAGTGGGATAGTTCATGAAGACACCGGGCTGCAAGAAGACGGCATTCACTGTTCGAGCCAGTGAGCAGCCCGACCAGCAGATGGACGCTATTCTCCATCCTGAAAGAAAACAATCATTGAGCTGTATAGAAGAGAGAAGACAAACTGAACAGCAGTGTAGAGCATTAACTGATCTATCGGTTTCCACAGTTAAATATGCCCTTTTCTGGGTATGGCTCTTGACTTGTGTATGATATATGAAGTATACAGAACAACAATGTCAAGACGGTGATTATAGTTACTGCAAAATAATTGTTTGGCAAGGTGATTTAATTAACCTCTTATGTATTAAGTAAAAGTATCTAAGACAATTTTCCCGATGGTAAAAGTATAAAAGTATGAATTATAAAATGTACTCTATAAGTAAAAAGTATTGAAGAGTTAAATGAGCAGGATTTAAATAATTTGAATAAAACCAGGTCTAAACGAGTAAAGCACTAACTCAGGTCAAAACAGGAACTAAACCTGGTCTAAACCTGGACTAAACTGGGTCTAAACCAGGTCTAAAACGGAGTAAACCACTAAACCAAGTCTAAACTGGGACTAAACCAGTTCGTCGTAGAGGTCACTTTGAATATAAAATACTTTTACAGTACATTTTAGAGCCTGTATCTGTACATTTTTAAATTGGATTAAAAGTAAAAGTACCTATAATTTTTTACTTACTTACTTTCCACCACTGCTTACATTAACATTAATAAATAAAGCAGTTTTAAAACGAGCAATGTTACAATGTGCTATATTATGTTATAAAAAGGCAAACAAAACAGATATTAAGATGACTGATTTCATACTTAATGAATGTAGTCTGCACTGATGGCTCGCGCAGGGCTCTACTCATGGATTTAAGGGTGGCTATTTCCCCCGGGCCACTTTTCTGAAGCTTTTGGAACAGACTGACCACATCCTGTGAAAGACAGTGACCAGTGAGTGGACAGGAACATACATTCTTTAATTAGACAGAACAAACGGGCATCTAAATGTACCAGTTCTTCAGTGACGTGCTCCTCATCTTCACTGTGCAGGAGTCTCTTACTAAACAGCTGTCTGTCTCTGCGGGCCTGCCTCAGAGCTACAGACAAATAATTGATTTCCATACAGAAGAAAACATAGATCTAAATAAAAGTAAAACACATCACTTCTCCGGTCACCTCTCTCCTGCTCCCGCCTCTTCAGCCGGAGCTGCTCCGGGGTGTCGGGCCGGCTGGCTTTGTGGCAAACTTTGTTCAAACGCCACATTGTTTACGAAATTATGACCAAATTCAGTCCATAAAGGGAAAGGTTGGATCCATATCAGCAGAGAAAAATAAGTATAAACGATGATCTAAACTGATGAAAAGTAAAAAAATAACGTACATCCGGGCTCTTCCTTCTTCGCTGAAGTGCCTGTTCCGGGAAAGGTCACAGCGCCACCAAGTGACCGCAACAAGCGATAACAAATTAACCTAAAGAAAATATTCACAGTACGTAATATATTTTCAAGAATACAATCGAAGCATGAAATTAAAAAGGGGAAAAGAGATTTATTTGTTGTCACCATAATTGTCGAATACGTTTTTTGGACAAACAAATCAATAACGAATAAATAACTTGTAAAACACTGTAAAATATTCTTGATTTGCTTTTAGCTTTTCTTATGAGTTCCTGATTTTTGTGACACACATTGTATATTTTTAAACTAACAATATAAAACTGTACATGTAATGGCACACAGTTGGACAAAGCATAAAAATATTTATCATACAATCATAAAAAAATATACATAAAGATACCACAGTAAAAAACAGTCCCTGCTATCAATGCAGAATTCATCTGGATAACAACTTTGTGCTAACTTTCACTTTTGGAAGCTTTCTTCTTTTTCTGAAAAATTAAAACAGTCAATAAGATATAATCAAATGACCTGATTACCTTACAGCCTCACTACTTTCCCAATGTCATACCTTTTTGGGAGCCTCACCATCTTGTGTCGGTAACACAGCATCGGCCTCTACAAGCTTCTCTGAATCCAGCTTGTGCTTTTCTGAAATTTCAAATAGAACAATTAAAAAGTATATTATCTGATCAACAGCACCCAGAATTTATACTGTACATAAAATGCACTTAATGGTCAACTCACTTTTCTTTGAGCCTGGCGTCTGTAGAGCACATGGAGGATCTGGAGGCTCCTCTGGTATTTCACAGACCTCAGTTGTTGATGTTTTGTCCTCTACCAAATGTTCTTCACTCTGCCTTTTCTTCTTTTTAGATTTTTTCTTTACAACTATTTGCTCCGTATTTTCTTCAGCACAAACCGCCTCGTCTAAAACATTCACCTCCGTCTGTGGCAATATCTCCGACTCCTCTTTGTTTTTGTCCTTTTTCTTTTTCTTCTTTTTAGGGACTTCTGTATTTGAACTGGCTTCTTCTGCTGTTTGCTCACATGTCCCTTCATTAATTACACAGTCCGTATTAGCGTCAATAACTGCTTGCTCAGAGTCCCCGTCATCTTCTGCTTTATCCTTCTGCTTTTTCTTTTTCTTCTTCTTAACCTTCACTATATCATCAGCCTCAGCTTTAGAAAGAGTAAGGTCTTCCGCTGGCAAGTTCCCATTTAAATCTCCTACTGTACTTATTGTATTATTGCTACCTAACACATCGCTATCGGCGGACTCTACACTCACCTTTTTCTTTTTCTTTTTTGGCTCAATTTGAGGATTGGGAGCAATTTCATTTCCTTCTTCAAGTTCTATTTGACTAATCACTTTTGCATCTTTATTTTTGCCATCACATTTTTTGTCAACAAAGCCATTATCACCTGTAGTATTTACGATGACATCAATTTGAGCTGTTTCTTTCTTCTTTTTAGGCTTTGTTTTGGGATTGAGAGTATCCGCTTGCCCTTTCTCTATGGGACTGACTATATTATTGGTATTCACATTTTTGCCAATAACATCATCATCACCTGTAGTATTTACGATGACATCAATTTGAGCTGTCTCTTTCTTCTTTTTAGGCTTTGTTTTGGGATTGGGAATATCCGCTTGGCCTTTCTCTATGGGACTGACTGTATTATTGTTACTAACATTTTTGCCAATAACATCATCATCACCGGTAGCATTTACGATGACATCAATTTGAGCTGTTTCTTTCTTCTTTTTGGGCTTTGTTTTGAGATTGGGAGTATCCGCTTGGCCTTTCTCTATGGGACTGACTACATTATTGTTATTAACATTTTTGCCAATAACATCATCTTCATCTGTTGGTTTTGTAGTGGCATTATTTTCAATAGTTTTCTTCTTTTTCTGTTTTGGCTCGACTGAAGCTTGATCTGAAGCTTTCCTTTTCTCTTTTTGGGGACTCTGTTTGACTGTTGAGGTGACGGAGTCCACTGGAGTTTTACGGCTTTGCTCTTTGTTTGAGTCGTCTAAAGCAGCTACAGGTGCAGACTTTTTTGGGCGACCCTTCTTGGTCGGAGTTTTTGTAGCCAAAACTGCAGGCGTAGATTTATCTGACTTTCCACCCTGTTCACTCTGATCATTGACGGGAATTTCAGTCTTGGGTTTTGGCTTCGCCCGAGGCTTTCGTACCCTCTGTTTTTTGGGCTCAGGATTCGTCAGGGCATTGAAAGCTTCCACTTTCTGTAGGTCAGTGGCTGCAAAGAGAAAAAAACAAAAACAAAGACTGATAATACCTTCTTTAAAAAACAACATCAAATTGACATAATTGATGGTAAATACTTTAAAGTGATAGTCTGTAAGTTTGCAAAGGGAGGAGTGGGACTGTGTATGGACATTAGCCTTGAGGTAAATCCGCCATATTTACAGCACTAGTTGTCTATTCATTATGCACTGTCCCATTCAAATATATTAATATATGAAATGAATGACAAATGACAGAGTGAAATTTGAAATTAAACAAACTCCTCCCTCTTCAACCAGAAAGCGCTTCTTAGTTTGCAAAACGAGGAAAGCAGGATCAGGATTTTCAAAAGTAAAAAGCTCCTCCCACTCTCTCCTGATTGGACCTGACAGGCTGGTTCACAGGAGAAGCTCGTCTCATTGGTCAACGCGGGAGGAGACCGGACTCTGCTTCGCTGCCGAGAGCCAAGAAGGAGTGACCAGGATCAGATGGTTGATTTTGCACATTTTAAACATTTTGATTTCCAGACCATAACTTTAAGAGTGGATATTATGCTTTTTGCAGGTATTTGGTCTCAAACACATCTTTAGCACTTTCCAACACTTTGCTGGTTAGAAAATGCCAAATTGATCTGAAGCAGCCAAAACTAAATATCCAGTAGTTTGTAATAGAATAGAATTTGTCCACAGAGGTAGAAATTCATCTTTGGCTCACCGACACATAAAAACACAAGACTAGGGACAATACAACCATGCCCAATAGAGAAAAAATACAGTTACAGAACAGTCCATTTCTGTGTTTTTTCTTCCTGAGTGTCCTAGCGATCTCCCCATAAGCCCCTCCCACACCCTTGCTATATAAGTGTGTTTTAACTCCGCGATAAAAGGGCTACATTTTGCAAGAAATCAAGAGGTGAGGAAAGCATGACCTTAGGAGGAGCATTTTGAGAACAGGAGGAGCTTTCTCTGAGTGTCTGCTGTATAGCCACTGGTATAGCCACTGGAGAAGGTTAATAGATTATTCAAAGATGAGCGGGTGGCTCCAAACTCCAGGTATTTTTTTGATAAGTAGGTAGCGTTAATCATTCTTTCTTATTCATTTCTAAACACCAACAGACCCTAAGTCTAAGATAAGAATCTCCTTTTCTTAATTGTAACCAGGAGTACACATACAGACAAGATAATGGACTGACATAAATGATCAGAAGAAAATTTGGTGTAACCTACACTGAAACTTCACCTGAGACACATAACCCCACTCTTGAACATGAAACAACCAAAACATAGAACACTACTTTCCTCAACCCCAGCATTTATTTCACAAATCCAGTCACACAACCGTACCTGTCATTTCCTGAACAAGCTTCTTCCACTTCTCCACGTCCAAACTGCTGTCAGAGTCAGAGTTCTCTCCAGCAGCTGCTTCTCCAGTCAAAGAGTCCGGTTTACTGGATTTCACAACTGTCTTTGTCGTTTTCCCATCACCCTTTTTCCTTTTCGTTTGAGTGGCCTAAAGAGACAACATTTCTTCATCAAATCATCAGAAAACGTGTTCAACTAAAAGTCATAACTCTTACCTTTTTTGGTGATCCCGATTTGGATACTGGTTTGGTGGTTTTGTCCGTCTTTTTCTTCTGTGTCACTGCAGCATAATAAGTAAACCACATTTAAGTATCTAACGGAATGTATTCTCTCAGTCTAGTTTTACAGCACATCTGGAATTTAAAAAATCTGTTTCTCTGCAGCCATGAAAAAACAAACATATAGATCAACTATATGTATGCCATGCAGGCTATATAATTACAGTAATTTTACTTTAAGAAGAAAACCAGAAATGTAGTTCGGAGTGCATGACACACTTTCAGGCCATTATCAAGAATCATATGCATCATTAGTGGAATAAAGGTTGCACCTTTTTTGGGCGGTGTTTGTTTCTGACCAGGAGTGGAGGGTTTTGATATGGCAGGCTTTTTTCTTCTTTTTGAAGATCTGTCATTGAAATAAAAAGCCACACAAATTACAAACAGTAAAGAGAATGTGCAAAGTGACACTGTCATACTCACTTTAACCATGTTGTGTAGATGTCCAGTAACGTTGTGGATCCTGGTGCCTCATCCTACAAGAATGCATTAAAAAAAATCAACAGAAGTCTACATTTTATATATGAAGATACACAACATGTCAGGGGTATATTACATTATTTAATCATACAACAATACAATTTCAAATTTATTGCATTTTCAACAAACACTGACAGTTTTCAAAGCCTTAGTTATCTGAGCCTAACAAAATTAAAGAGTGACTGTACAAATTGGGTTTCTGCTTAGAGTATTTGCAATTGTGAAGAAACAATTTTGATAAAAGGATGATTAAATCAATAACAAAAGCAAAAGTCTTCATAGAAAAAGATCATGAAAAGTGCACACAGGCATGTAGTGATTGGGGCGTAAAACACTAGTTACTTTGGCACGCGCCTCTTTTTCAGTCCTTGTTTTTGCATGCACGAGTTTGCATTAACCACTGAGTAGCCTTCTCTACAGTGAGCACGAGAAGTAACAATGTTTACGACTTCGCTCTTGCGGCTAACTTGTGAGTAGAGCTGACCTGTGTGCTCTGTTTCTGAAGCTCGTCTGCAGCGGTGTGGAAACCGTGCTCCTTCAGGTGACGGTGGATCAGCGGGATGAGCTCGGAGTTTGGCGCAGTCATCGCGGACAGATATAAAACAATATAAAACACGCTAAGGCAGCGAGAGCACTACTTTTCATAGTCAAATCTGATGTTTACAGTGCAGAAGTAAGCAATACACATGGTCGCACTTTGAACCAGGAAGTAGTTTTTTTTTTTTTTCCGCATCCGTTCGTAGGCGGCAAAGCATTGTGGGAGTTGGAGTTCAGTCGAGTGTAACTGATACAATGCAATGAGAAACTGTTATATATTTGCGCTTTTGTCAATCCAAACACGGTGCATTTACTGTCAGAAGCAAAAGTAAGATTTATTTACATATATTTGACCTACTGTTTCGTGGTAGATGGTTTGTATGTTTTAATTAATGGTTTGTTAGTCGGGCTGGGACGATCCACTTTTGTCACGATCCAATATGTATCCCGATACTCATTGGCCGATCCGATACGTTTTGCGATCCAGGTGTTTATGATAAATAATGTTTAACTTGAAAAGTGTAAAACGTCGTGTGTCCAAAGCTTATAAACAAAATGCCATTTGACATTTATTGAAGTGTTAAGAATGAAAAGGTGCATTAACACAAAATGTAACAAAGTGCTGAGTAACTGATACAAAGAGTGATGATAAAAAATGCCTCCAAACTCAACTATTGGAAGTATTGCGATACCTGATAAAGTATCGATACTTGGTGTTGCAGCAAAAAGTATTGCGATCCAAGTCCAATCCGATATTTGAACACAGCCCTATTTATTAGTCTATTTCAAGCAAAGAGTTTGGCCTATTTTAAAAAAAACTTATTGAGATATTTTACTGTCATTTTTGTGATTTACAGTAGGCTACACAACCCCATAAGTGTAGCAGGGCAAGTTGTGACACCAGCTGATATTGCTGTTAGATCACAGCATCTTAATAAGTGTAAGTTGTGTGAAAAAAACAATCATATATGAAGAATTGGCCCAATGAAGGAACCCATTTATTATTACTTAAAATAATTCTTCAATATTACTAAAAGAGCGGGTCTGATTTTTGCCTTATTTAGAACACTGAAGTTTACAGAGGCTACTCTGTCGACCAGATCAGTGGTGCCCAACCTTTTAGTCCCATCTATCCCTTGGGGCTTCATTTTTACGGTCAATCTGATATCACCAAGTAATTAAGAGTCCAGGATCAATGTAAAGTTGTTTGCCCGGGACAAATGTTACAGCCAGCCAATCAGCCTAACCCTAACATTGGTCCTGGGCAAACAACTTTGACATTGATCCTGGACTCTTAATTATTTGGTGATATAATCAGGAACACCCATTTTTACTCCGAGTTCCCCCGAATTCAAGGATCCTGCCAAAAGTTCAACATAGTGAGCAACTTAACTTTTTATAGTGTGTTCAAAATGAAGCGAAAATACTCAAACCTTAACTGAAAAACATGTTTCTTTGAGAGTAATATTGTAAATCAACCCAAGAAAGCACTGGACTAAATCATAATGAAACTGGTATGTGTCTAACGAGAATGTTTTATGTTCAGTTGAACTTCACATCGTGTTAGTTACTTCGAGATGGTTATGGCTGGACCTCACTGTTTGGTCTGTGTAAACCCACCGGGGAATCAACACAAATCCAAAGGGAAAGCCATGTTGTTCATTCCCTCCTTTGGCTTTGATGATTTGGACGAGGATTTTTTATTTTCTTTCCCCCACATGTGGCACTTTTAAGTAGCACTCTGTTTCAGTGGAAATAAATCTACTTCATATTCCTCATGTTTAGTTGCTTACGTCTGGCCCCACTCTACAGGTAATTTCCATAAATTGGACCATTGAGATTCGTGTTTACTGGGGGACCTTCATGTGTCCTTATCTGTCAGCTAATAGACCACTTTAGGACCATTTAAGATCTATGTTATTTAAAAATTATGGCTACAAGCATTAACTTGCCTCTGAGGCTTAACATAAATGAACTAAGCACCTCTCTCTGAATTTGTGTCCAGAACGTCATTATGAGTCATATCTGGTTTGCGCAGGTGCTGCTACTCTTCAACAAGGCCAAGTCAAACACATCCTGATGTCAGGGCTACACTAGACTTCCAGTTGTGTGAGGTCTCACTTAAAGGCCACAATTAGAAATGTACTTTGATTCCTTTTAGAGGTGTACAATTTTGGTAAATAAGTATATAAATGTATGTTTTTATAACATGTTTGTAGAAGTCTAAACTCAACAGGGTTAGTAGAGTTTAAATACCAAAGACAAGACCTTTTGGAGACAGTTTAGGGATTTTGAAAGGATTTGTACTGCCAAACAATTACCATCTTTACAATTTTCTGGTCATTTCAACCATTCAAATTGTGATTAATTTTGTTGTTTAAGGATCTGACATGAAGCCTTATCAGTGTAAAAATCATGAACCACTAAGAGACACTTGATTCAATATAGCACAAGGGAAATATCCAAAAGTCAAAACACGTTTTTGTTATTTCTCATCAATCATTGGCCAGATTAGTTAAAAAATGTATACAAACTCCCAAACAGAGTAAACGCGGCACATCAGTCGCAGTCGCTCTAAAAAATGTTGTTCAAACGGGGCAAACAAAGGTGCATTTGTTGCCTCTACAAGATGAACTCAGATATATTAAAGCAGGGGTTTTGGCAGGGAGTTGACGCACAGGAAGAAGAAGTACACGGGCCAGTCTTTCTCAGATTAGAAAATTGGGGTGAGAGGGGGAGTAAAAAGCGGGCTTGCTGGCAGGAGCGCACTGATTAGAAAGGCTGTAGTGTTCCCGGTGAAAAGAAGCAGCCATATTCAGTAACAGCACCCCTTCCTATACAGCCAAAGCACACATCTGCAGCAGAAGTTGTGACTAATTCGCCCTGCTTTCTTTTCAACTCATGCAGCTCTATTAAACATTCAAAGACTCACGTGCTTTTTCACCTTTTTCCACTCATGAAGGGTCTGACCAGTGCAATGCTGCAAATCTTATGTCGTGTAACAAGAGTCCACTAAATATCATTGATGGGCTTAAATAGGAACAAGGATCTGTTTTTTTCTGTATAGTCTAGACATTTCACCTAAAAGCGGTGAATGAGCACTTTACATAGTCTCGAGACAGGACCACCACGCCACAAGTGTAAATATTTTGATTACTTTGATTCCAAGAATGTTTTATTAATAAAGCATTTGGCATTGTGACAGTGTCCCCAAATGGCAAACAGCTCAGAATAGCCATCAAGTGTGTTTGTCCAACACCAAGAGGCCTATTAGGGCCTTCTTGTGGTCGAGTGTAAGGTACATGTTTCCTTAAATACGTTTCAAAATATTTTCTTGGCTAACAGCCTGGACGTTATTCTAGCAACAGAATTATTTATGCAAAGAACAAGTTGTGCAATAAAAATCTTGACATGTTAATGCATTTTCGGTTGCCATTAATCTGATCACGGCTGTCTGTTCTTTTGATCAGGTTCCAGCTCTGACGGGAGTTTGTGTTGACTTTGGAAGCTCCATCAAAGAAAAGTCAGGCGAGTGGGATAAAACAGGTGAGTCTCATCTAACGCTGTCCACAAAGCTGAAGATTAGGCGTCTGAATGGTCCTGTAAAATTGTGTTTAGGCTTTTGAAAATACTTTTAAACATATTTGCACACTAGTTCTTGTTTCATAATTTAAAATGGTGCATATATACATGAATAACCTGTGAAAGCCTCTCAGCTCCATTTATATTGTCAACAAAACATCTCGGGGTCATTTACCAAGCATTTGCTCCTGTACAAAACGAGTAGCAATCAGCATTTATGATTTTTTTTTACTCACGCATTCTCTCAATTACATATCAGATGCGGGGCCCTAAAAATATGGCTTTTTTTTTTATTGCACTTGCTTTTTAGCGCCTAGATCCCCCAGAGTTGTCTGCTGTGGGTAAAGAGGGGGTTGAAGTAGTAAGTAAACAAAGAAGCTGCCAGTTAATAGCAAGCAATGGTTTGTAGTTGGGGTAATTTGTGCATTTGTTTGCTGACACAGAAGGGCACCACCTCATTACATCAGCCGGTGGAGCGAAGAGTAATAGACTGAACTGAATAGAACTGAATATGCAGGATTACTCAATCATGCATGAATGAAACAAAACCCAACTCCAGGGAAGTTTTTAAATTGGGAACGAGATTACTGGAGGATTAATATCTCAAACCCTAACCTAAAGGACAAGAACATGGAAAGTTCTGTTCTAAAACACATGTTATTAACTACTAGAACTAGAATAAGTGAACTTCTAGGAAAATAGCATAGATTTCCTTCCTGATGACCTGCCTCAAACCTATGGGATTCATTGGGCAAGTCTCCAAATGTTGCAATGCTTTAGCAAACATCCCTGGCCACAGTTTTGCGCCCCAACCGGGGAGGCTGCTGCTTTGGACTGGCTCTCAACCCGCATATCTGTGTAACCAATATCAACATTTGCAAGGTGTGAAGTTTTACCTTTAAATATCCAGTTTGTCTTTTCACATCATTCTTTGGGTCCTTGACATGTTGATGTATTCTCATCTGTTTCACACAAATGTGAAGATACTGTGTTTGCAAGATCCTCAATGTGGACTACTTTTCAAAGCTTGAATAATGAAATACACTTCAATCCACTCTCCACCAACAGAGGGCCCAAGCTGAGGCGACCCGCTGCTTTCTGTTGACCTTCTGGGGCACAGCTAAAGTGGCTCTTTGACACACAGTGGAGATCTTATCAGCCGCTCATAACCTGCAGTCAGTGCTGTGTCTTTCTTCAGGTGTGCAGAATTCATAAAGTGCAGCGATAATAAGAGCACGCCTGTGTGAGCTGGAGAACAGTGTCTGCGATTGTGTCTTCTCGGGCCTCAGCGTGCCCCGAGACCCCATCTCCCCCACACTTCATGCTTTTTTCTGTAACTGAAAGCCTTTCTGTTGGGCTTCTGTCATCTCGTGTTAAATCTGGGAGGATTTTTAAAGGTTTCCAGCAGTTCTTAAATTTGGCAGTGTGCATGACTGAACTTTAATTACTTAAGAAAAGCATGAATGAAGAATCTTCAAGCCTTGTCCTGCTGAAACGAAGCCTAAGGCTAGTTGTATAGTAATAAGTGCAGTCATTACCTGCATGTTTAACATTACAGTATGTTTGTGTGTGTTAGTCAGGCAGTAAGGCAAATAGGCGGGGTCTGAGAGACCACTGGGGAAGGGGCCAATGTTTTCAAAGACATTTTGGAGAGGTACAGCGTGAGTAAAGAAGCAGCCGATAGCTTTTCTCAGTGAGTACTGGGCTCACTGTACAACACAAAATGGTTTTGTGACAGTAGATTAGTTTATAGATTAAATCATGGCTACCACTGCGCTGACTGGTTTCTCCATGATGAGTCTGCTAAGTCTTGGATACCTGGCTTGGGACCCCAGCAGCCCCAATCAGGTGGAGACTGACCCTGGAGTGGACACTTTTGGAGACGATTCTCCTTCAGCTCCGCAGCCACCACACATCATCTTCATTATGACAGACGACCAGGGATTTAATGACATTGGCTATCACAGCTCGGACATAAAAACACCAACACTGGACAAACTGGCTGCATATGGAGTGAAGCTTGAGAACTACTACATTCAACCCATCTGTACCCCATCCAGGAGCCAGTTCATGACCGGCAGGTAAGGTCAGAACATGCACTACTGCGCAATACCACTTTTGCTCTGCCTGACCCCGTCAGACCTCGGAAGCTAAGCGGAAGGGTCTGGTCGGTACGATTTTTGTACTCAGTTTAGGCGATTACAATTTTAATCGATTTTATTTAAAATAAACTTTCATATGAAGAAATCTGCTCAGAGTCCTGCTCATTAATATTTCATAATGTAACCTACAATTAGGCCCATTAAGATAACATAACCCTTTATTGAAAAAAATGTTATTTCTGTTTTAGATATTTAGATAGTCTGCTCTCAAAAGTAAAACCTCTTAATAAGTCATGGAGTTTTCAAAAGTGTTTTAGTTTTAATCTTCTTCGTGCCTCTGCTGTGATTGACAACTGTCTCCATGGAGACTCAAGGGAAAGGGGTGGAGTTAAATTGTCCGCTTAGAGCAGGGTGAGAGAAAGGCACAGGAGCAGACCGGAGGAAAGTGGGAAACTCTGTTTCAACAGAAGAAAACTCGACACAACACGCGGCCTCTGTGAAGCAGCAGATCGTCAGAAAGTCGCTGCTTCTCCGCTGGTGTCATTTCGCTACAGAGCGTCTGAAACGCTGCTAAACTGGCCGCACGGCGCACGTTGGGGACATGGAGCGGCGGACTCGATTTTACGATTAGCCATTTTCCAAATCGTCTGTTTTTAAAAGCATGAATTAATTGAATGAACTCGATTTATCGCCCAGCCTTAAGTGACGACAGTGTAGCGCTTCGAGAAACTTGGTAATACAGGCTTATAAAGCGCAATACAAGTGTAAGCCATTATTATCATTATTACCAGTTACAGATACATGGCTCAGTGCCAGCGCTTTATACAATGGAGCCCATTCAACAGCAAAAAAGGAAATGCATTAAGTTTTGAAAACAATTTTCACACAGGCTACTACATTTATTGTGTAACACAGAAGGTAAATTATCTGTTTATATTTTGCAGGTACCAAATTCACACCGGCTTGCAGCACTCCATCATCCGCCCTCGGCAGCCGAACTGCCTGCCCCTGGACCAGGTCACTTTGCCCCAGAGGCTGCAGGAGCTGGGATATGCCACTCACATGGTTGGGAAGTGGCATTTGGGCTTTTACAAGAAGGAGTGCCTACCGACCCGGCGTGGCTTTGACACTTACCTGGGCTCCTTAACGGGAAGTGTCAACTACTACACTTACACCTCCTGTGACGGCCCTGATCTGTGCGGCTACGACCTGCATGAAGGAGAGACCGTCGCCTGGAGGCATAAAGGCAAATACTCCACTCATTTGTACACCCGCCGAGTGCGTAAGATCCTGGCCACGCACGACCCCAAGTCCCAGCCTCTGTTTATCTTCCTCTCCTTCCAGGCTGTCCACACGCCTCTGCAGTCGCCAAAGGAGTACATCGATCCCTACAGGGAACTGGGCAACGTTGCACGAAGGAAGTACGCGGGTATGGTCGGAGCTGTCGATGAGGCTGTGCGAAATATCACATACGCCCTTCGCAAATATGGATACTACAAAAACAGCGTGATTATCTTCTCCACTGACAACGGTGGTCAGCCTCTGTCCGGTGGCAATAACTGGCCTCTTCGGGGACGCAAAGGCACCTACTGGGAGGGCGGCATCAGGGGTTTGGGGTTTGTGCACAGCCCTCTGTTGAGAAAAAGGAGGAGAGTGAGCAACGCCCTGGTGCACATCACTGACTGGTACCCAACACTTGTGGCCTTAGCCGGGGGAAATAGCTCCATGACTGAAGGCCTAGATGGATTTGATGTCTGGGAAGCCATCAGTGAGGACAAAGAGTCTCCCAGGTTTGAGATCCTACATAATATTGACCCGCTGTATAACCACGCCCGCAGTGGATCATTACAGGAAGGCTATGGCATCTGGAATACAGCCATCCAGGCGTCCATAAGAGTGGGAGATTGGAAGCTTCTCACGGGAGATCCTGGATACGGAGACTGGATCCCGCCGCAGGTTCTTCCCGGATTTCCAAGCACCTGGTGGAACTTGGAGCGTCATTTCGAGCCAAAGAAATCCAAATGGCTGTTCAACATCGCCACGGACCCGTTCGAGCGCCGCGATTACGCTGACGAACGACCGGACATCGTGTACGAGCTGATGGCCAGACTGGTGTACTACAACCGTACAGCGGTGCCAGTGAGGTTCCCCTCCGAGGACCCGCGGGCCGACCCCAGCCTGAGTGGAGGGGTGTGGTTACCGTGGGTGGAGGAGGATGATGAGGAGGATGAGGATGATGATGATGATGATGATGAGGGAGAGTGGGAAAGCAACCACAACACAGAGCAAAGTGACTGGAGAAAGAGGCTTAAACTGGCCCAAAGCATGTCGTTACTCAAGAGTCTCCAGTCGAAAATCCTGTCCAACTGGATATAGCAAGAACTTCATGTTAAAGATCTATTGCCATTACTTGGACTTGGATATTGTCTTGTTAGTCAGGGGTGGGCAAGTTTGCTTGATGGTGGGCTTTTGGTTGTCCAAAGACTGGAGACTTAAATAGCCTCCCAGTCTTGTACAGCATCCGTGAGTATTTTTAGTTTTTGGTCTCTTTCTGAGATTTGCAATCATCGCAATCTTCTCAAAATCACCCTGGAGGGGACACAGGATCTCAGCTGGGGGCTGGATTTAACCCCCAAGCCCAACGTTACCTGCCCCCATTATAATCAAACGGTTCTTTAATAAGCAAATGCAAATGAAAGAAACATAAATCGTTTAGAGAGCAAATGCAATGAAAAAGGAAACAACCTGCTTCTTGCCAATTGTGATGGGCTTCATGCCATGACTGTACATGGAGCCAGGTTACTTTACTGTCAAATATTCACCTGTGGGTTTAAAGATTTTTCACATCATCCTCTTCATGTAAAATAACATGTGAGATATTTGCTAAATTACCGCCTTCGAGTTGCAATATGGCCATTTTTCTGAAGGTGGACCATCTGTGGTACATGACTACCTCTGACAATCTAATGTGAAAGTCTTTTTTGTTGCGTGTGCAGTGGTCATTAACATTTCACCACCATCAAAACACCTACTTGTTTTGCTTGACTGAAAATAAAATATACAAATTGTTGTCTAAAATATTTCCACTAAACAAACTGCAAATGGGGGTTACCTGCATACCTGCTTCTGCACATACTGTTTACACAGAATTCCTCTAATTGTTATAGAGCTATAGAGAGCTAGAGCTGAAAACAATGACAATATCTTTAAGTACAGAGTAGAAATAGGTAAGCTGTTCTGTGGATTTTGTGTGACAGTAATAGTATTTTGTCTACAGTACAAAATGAAACTGAAGTGGCATGACACCTGCTCTAAATCAGTTGCCGACTGTGGTTATGAAGCCTCACGCGAGCTGATGGAACAGTCACACCTTCAGCACAAAAGTAAATGAACTGACAACAGAGAGATGTTTTTTGAAAATTGTCTGGCTGTTTTTTCTACTATAATCTGTATTTTCTTACATATGACAAAACTCTGGAATTTCTTTGCCACAGACACTATTTCCAAACACTTGCTAAACCCCCCCTAGTGCAAGCAGAGTCAGAAGAAGTGAAACGTTTACTTCATTTCCTTACAGAGCGTTAAAACAACACCCATTCTCCACTTCCTGTATCTGATTCTGCAGCCCACACAGCTTTAAATTGTAAATTACTGAGGACGCAGTATGAAGATTTTTCTTGTCATTTTGATGCTACTGCCTGGACTAAACTGTGGTAAGTTTGTCTTGCTTGTAACCAAGTAACGTTACTTTAGTTTAAGTGTAAGCATGAGGAAAAAGTAGTGACCAAAATAATTACTCAAGTAAGAGTAAAAAAGTACTTGGAGAAAATTTGACTTGAATACTGAAAGTAACTGAGCGTAAAAGTCTTTTTCATGTTTCAGTTGCGACATAAATTGAGAAACAAAACATGAAATAACTGTACTTTCTGAAAATAGAAAGAAAGAAAATACCTTGAAAACATTAGTAAGAATTAAGTAAAAAAAAACACACAACATACAGTGGGAGGAAAATGTCATGAATGAACGCTTTGGAATTTCTCACATTTCTGCTTAAATTGGTCATAAAATGTGTCTGATCTTCAGCAAAATCATAAGAATCAGTTAACAATGTCTGCTTAAACTAATTCCACCCAAACATGTTACATTTTTAATGCAATAAGAAAAAATCTTTTTCTTTGTGTGTTGTGTGTTTGGGCGGTAACAGAGCATCAACATCAAAACACTGCCCCCACTGTGAAGTCTGGCAGGAGAATCATGGTGTGGGGCTGTTTTGTTGCCTCAGGGCCTGGACAACGTGCTATCATAATAGAAAAAAAAACATTCACAACAGCATGTGAATAAGTGAGCACACCCTTGTATTAAATAGCTGGCCCTGCTTTTGCAACAATAACTGCTTTTCTGTAGTTGCAGATTAGACGCTCACAACGATCAGGATGAATCTTGGACAATTCCTCTTTACAAAACGGCTGCAGCTCAGCGAGATTCCTGGGTTCACTTACTTTTTCCTCCCTGTCCAGTGAATGTTTGCACGTTATGGACATTAAAAATATGACAGCATGTAATTGTTTGGGTGGTATTAGTTCAAGCAGAGGCTGTTTATTCATTTTTATGATTTTGATGAAGGTCAGACCACATTTTATGACCAATTTAGGCAGTTATGTGAGAAATTCCAAAGCGTACACATACATTTCCCTCCCACTGGACATCTATTTTGTACACTTCATTTTAATATTAGTCTAGTAGAAGTACACAAAAAAAACATTTGCAAAAGCAGTTACTTCAAAAACTTACTTAAAGGCCTTATACCTGTTTTTTTGATAACAAACAATGAAAGAGGAAATGTTAGTTAACAAATTTGTAGTGTCCCAATTCTTTACAAAGACGAGTTTATAGTAAATTTCACTTGCAGGATATTTTTTTTTGGGTGACTTGCACAGAAATGCTATCAAACCAGCCTGCAAGTTCATAAAAATGATACAAATTCTTTATAATAAGATGCACAATGTTTTCCCCACAAATGTCTAGGTTTACAAAATACTAATCTAATACTTGAGTAAATGTAACCGAGTACTTAAAAAAAATATCTACATGGTATTTTCATTCTATTCTTTCCAGGTTTTCTGATGCCCGGTGACACTTTTTGCAACGCTACAGAGGATACCACTTGTACTGTGACTGTTGGAGGAAATGTCTTCTTGCAAGTTATGAACAATGCCTCTGGCTCTCGCATCCAGTTCTCCAATGGATCTAAGGAGATTTTCACTATAAAGAGAGGATTTTTGGTGGTGCGTGAAAATGTATTCAGGGACCGGGTGGAGGCGTTCATGGACAATGGGACAATCAAGATTCAAAATGTGGAGTGGGAAGACGCGGGGCAATACAAAGTAGAGATTTATAATTTGGAGGGAGCGATTCTGAAGACGATGCACATAACGCTAGAAGTAAAAGGTGAGTGTTGGCAACTAGGACACAGTAACACACTGATTCTTCAACACACAGGAGCTGGTTTGATTAAAACATCTAACAAAAACAAAACAAGCAATAACAAGGTTTGAAATTGAAAAGATGTAACACAAAACAAAATAAAGTAATACAATTTCAGTTTTTCAATTTAGGACAACTCCGAGTTATGATACTGGCAATTCTGATGGCCAGAGTTGTTTTCACAGCCACAAATTATGGGATGATTTTTGTGCCGGTGGATTTGAGGAATAACATGGCGGTTTACAGCGTAGTGAAGAAGTCCACAATATCATAAAATATAGATATAGAGAGGGTGAGGGCATATAATAGAAAAAGAAAGATCTGAAATGAACCACCAAATCAGACTCATCACAGCAACATCAAAAGATAAGTGGCAGCAGAAACACAGTCTTACACAGAGGTGTCCAAACTATGGCCCAACTGCGGCCCACTTTTAATTGGCCCGCTGCGAATTCTCAAAATATAATTGATTTTTTATTTGCTTTAATTGAAAATATTGAAAATAAATGAAAATCCATTAATAGAAAGATGTGATCAAGGCTTTTTTTTACTTTAAGCATATTCAATTATTATTTTTTCATTTTATTATTTATTTAATACATTTAAAAACAAATGCAACAACAGCATTTAACATGAATGAAAGAGAGAATGAAAGTAAAAGCTTATAATGTCTGCCCCCTATCTTTATTAAAAGCATAATAAACATTTGATTGAATTTGCTTCAACTTTAATACAATAGAGGTGAAGTTATGTATCTGACCTCTACTGAGTAATATTTTTTTCTGTGGCCCTCAGTGAAAATAGTTTGGACACCCCTGGTCTAACACATCGGCCTTTTCAGCCTTTTGCTTAATCTTTCATTTTCAAAAGTTGACATATGTGTCAGGGAAGCACCAGCCCAACACATTTAATTCATCAAGTAACTCTACAATGCACCAAATTTAATCTAAGTACTGATGTTACATCTTTTTAATCCAGCAAACCTGTGGCCAATTGTTGTGTTCGCCGGCGCTTCAGTGGGAGCTTTTCTATTGGTCGTCCTCGTTTCTTGTTGTATCTACAGAAAAGTGAAGACACGCAAGCACAAGACAGGTACATGTAAACATTTAAACATTTACTGTGATAAATACAGTGTCACACTGAAACAATTACCTTTTTCATTATAGGTTCACCCATATGAATGAAGTGGAACTGTTTTACAAAGCACAATGAAAATCTATGTGTCCTGGAATAACAATAAAACCTCTAATAACTTTTCTTTTGTCTAAAATGTGTGTGTGTGTGTGTGTGTGTGTGTGTGTGTGTGTGTGTGTGTGTGTGTGTGTGTGTGTGTGTGTGTGTGTGTGTGTGTGTGTGTGTGTGTGTGTGTGTTTTTTTTTTTCTTTTTATGTCAATGACACCCTTCAAATGACTTCTATGAGTGAAACAACGCAACAGATAGATTTAGTTTTTGTTTGAGTTTAAATGAAATGTGTTTGAATCAATTTGTTTACAATTGTGCTCTAAGTGTGTTTTAAATTAGTTGGATACATTCACATAAAATTACTTTTTATAGCCTTCTCCATTTTGTTTGTTCGGTAAACAAATTTCACATAATGAATGTGAAAGACTGTTTAGGAGCAGACGGAGCGGAGGGA